>NC_140995.1:137833568-138501879 GCF_052327205.1 Somniosus microcephalus
CCCAGTCGCTCTCTCGTCTTCCCCCCAGTCGCTCTCTCTCTTCCCCCAGTCGCTCTCTCTCTCTTCCCCCCAGTCGCTCTCTCTCTTCCCCCAGTCGCTCTCTCTCTTCCCCCCAGTCGCTCTCTCTCTTCCCCCCAGTCGCTCTCTCTCTTCCCCCCCAGTCGCTCTCTCTCTTCCCCCCCCAGTCGCTCTCTCTCTTCCCCCCCAGTCGCTCTCTCTCTTCCCCCCAGTCGCTCTCTCTCTTCCCCCCCAGTCGCTCTCTCTTCCCCCCAGTCGCTCTCCTCTCTTCCCCCCCAGTCGCTCTCTCTCTTCCCCCCAGTCGCTCTCTCTCTTCCCCCCAGTCGCTCTCTCTCTTCCCCCCAGTCGCTCTCTCTCTTCCCCCCCAGTCGCTCTCTCTCTTCCCCCCAGTCGCTCTCTCTCTTCCCCCCAGTCGCTCTCTCTCTTCCCCCCAGTCGCTCTCTCTCTTCCCCCCCAGTCGCTCTCTCTCTTCCCCCCCAGTCGCTCTCTCTCTTCCCCCCCAGTCGCTCTCTCTCTTCCCCCCCCAGTCGCTCTCTCTTCTCCCCCCCAGTCGCTCTCTCTCCTCCCCCCCAGTCGCTCTCTCTCTTACCCCCAGTCGCTCTCTCTCTTACCCCCAGTCGCTCTCTCTCTTACCCCCAGTCGCTCTCTCTCTTACCCCCAGTCGCTCTCTCTCTTCCCCCCAGTCGCTCTCTCTTGTCCCCCCAGTCGCTCTCTCTCTCTCTCTTCCAACAACAACATGCCCTCAAAATAGCCTTGGCACCGCCGGGCACTCCAGCTAGTATATCTATATATATAAACGGATACTTCTGTCTGTCTGTCCTTCTGTCTGTCTGTCTGCCCTCACGTGTGCGTCTGTCCGGCTATGCGCTCGAAAGTTACAGAGTGTACCTACGCGCGCGTTACCTCCGAAGAAAGCTTACGCTTCCGGGACGCTGGTAAGCGTATTTACTTTTCGGTCGGACGAAAATTGCTCGCGCCTTATGCAAAAAACCTTCAAAATTAAACTAATTATCTGCTCGCATTCATTGACTGACGTCAAGGTTCGACCAATCCTGTGCCGTCACGATTGACCAATCCTACAGTACAGTCCCCTGATGGTTGGCCAATCGGTGTGTGTGTGTGTGGGCGGGACTAATCGTTTTCATCTCGGGGATCTGGCAGCCATTGTTTCAGTGCTGCCATGACTTCAGCTTCCAGCTCAAACTACTTTGAAAGTTAGTATCTCTTTTAAAAATAACATAAGATTTACCAAAAACGTTTTATAAGTACTTTCACTTTCATCTTTCAAGGTATTAAGTGTGTGTGTGGGCGGGACTAATCGTTTTCATCTCAGGGATCTGCCAGCCATTCTTCCACTGCTTGCAGCTCAAACTACTCTCCTTATCCAGCTTTGAAAAAGTTAGTTTCTCTTTTAAAAATAACATAAGATTTACCAAAAACGTTTTATAAGTACTTTCACTTTCATCTTTCAAGGTATTAAAAGGTAGAAATGTTGCCCGGCAGCACATTCACAAAGGGACACAGACAGGGCCCTAAAGCCTGGGACTCGATTTAAAATGTTGCCCGGCACCAGATTCACAAAGGGACACAGACAGGGCCCCAAAGCCTGGCACTCGATTTAAACCGCCCGCCCCAAAACAGCCCTGGCAAAGCCGGGCTCCCCCAGCTAGTCTCGATATATATAAAAGGATACTTCTGTCTGTCATTCCGTCTGTCTTGAATTAACTCGAAGTTATAGAGCGTACCTACACGTGCGTTACGTCGAAAGAAAGCTGACCATTCCAGAACCGTCCTAAGCTTATTTACGTTTCGGCCGGACAAAAATTGCGCCCGCGGTATCCAAAAAACGTTCAACATTCCGCTCATTATCGCTCATTAGCATCGAGTGACGTCGAGGTCGACCAATCGTACGGGGGGTTCCTGGCGCGTGCGGCCGGGCCCTCCTACGGTCAAGTGACGGGACGATTGACCAATCCTACGCTTCGGTGACCTGACGGTCCACCAATCGGTGCCTGTGTGGGCGGGCCTTATCGTTCTGAACCGAGGTGAGTCGCCGCCATCTTGATTCCAAACTTTTCATTTCTTTTTCCTGCTTTCTGCGTCTTTAAAAAAAAAAGTTCCTTTTAAAACAGAAATTCTTTAAAAAAAAAGTTAATTACTTTCAGAAATTGTTTTAAAAAAAAGTTAATTACTTTCTAAATCTTCTATCTAATCTCATTCATTTTCCTACCTTTCCCCGTTTTTGCAGGTAGGCCTCTAAGCCTGGGCTTCTGTTGCCAACCATGCTGGACCCTAGGCAATTGTTTTGTGGCAAGCTCCTCCCACCCCTCACCCCCTCCCCCTTCGGTCTCCCCCATCACGTGATGGTTGACCAATCCTATGGCGTGTGTGGGCGGGGCCTGATGCTTAATAAGAAAGAATAAATGGAGTGACTGCAGCAACTATTGCAACGTAAGTGAAGAGATAGAGAATAAATAATTCCGTTTTTATATCTTCTAACTTTATAATCTTCTTTCCTTAAAAAACTTTCGGTTTTTCAAAAGGCGAAAGTTTTTTAAGGAAAGAAGATATAAAGTTAGAAGATATACAAAAAACCGAAAGTTTTTCATGAAAGAAGATATAAAGTTAGAAGATACAAAAGCCGAAAGTTTTTAAGGAAAGAACATATAAAGTTAGAAGATTTCCGATTTTGTACCTTGCAGCTACTTTTTTTAACAGTAAAGAAATTTTGCAGTTTTTAATTAACAAAATTTTTTTTCCGTGTTTCCAACCGACATGAGAAAATGGCCGCCGGCTTCTTCACGCACCTTCAAGGCTGGCCGCACCCGCCCTGAAGGCTGGCAGACAGCTTTTTTCCTTTCTGCCCCCGCCCCCTATTCCCTCTCCCCCCCCCTCTCAAGGGTTAACCCGGCAACCGGCTCTGGAGATTGGGAGGGGAGGAGGGTTCCCCCGGCAACTGGGACCGGCCATCTTTCATCCTGGCAGCAGTTCAATGCAGCGACACCACAGCGCCATATTTGATCCTGCCGGCATGACAATTTCCTCGTGACGCCATCTTTGATCATGGCGGAACTTCAGTGTGGGCCCGAACAGCGCCATCTTTAGTCTGGGCTGCCCGGTTTCTTCCTCCTTCCCTCTCTCCTTCCCCCTCTCTCTCCCCCGCCCCTCCCTCTCTCTCTCCCCTCCCTCTCCCTCCCCCCCTCTTCCCTGCCCCCCTCCCCCTCCCTCCCCCCCTTCTCCCCCCCCTCCCTCCCTCCCTCCCCCCTCCCCCCCTCCTCTCAATTCAATTCAATTCAAATCGCTTTATTGGCATGACAAGGTACATCTTATGTTGCCAAAGCATCGAAAAACATTCATGGTTGAACACAAAAATACAGATCTATCCATACAGTGTATAAACAGATATACCCCTGAGTGTATAAATATACATTCCTATAATTTGTATATCCTCTCTCCCCCTCCCCCCCTCCTCCCCCCTCCCTCGCCCACCCTCCTCCCTCCCCCCTCCCTCACCCCCCCTCCTCCCTCCCCCCTCCCTCGCCCCCCCTCCTCCCTCGCCCCCCCTCCTCCCTCGCCCCCCTTCCCTCCTCCCCCCCCCTCTCCCTCCTTCCCCCTCTCCCTCCTCCCCCTCCCCCCCTCCCCTCTACCTCCTCCCCCTCCCCTCCCCCCTCCCTGCTTGCCCCCTCCCTCCTCCCCCTCGCTCCTCCCCCTCGCTCCTCCCTCCCCCCACCCTCTCCCTCCCCCCTCCCTCCCCCACCCCTCTCTTCCCCCCAGTCACTCTCTCTCTTCCCCCAGTCGCTCTCTCTCTCTTCCAACAACAACATGCCCTCGAAAAAGCCTCGGCACCTCGGGTGAGGGAGAGGGGGGCGAGGGGGGGGGGGCGAGGGGGTGTGGGTGGGGAGGCGAGGGAGAGGGGAGCGAGGGGGGGCGAGGGAGAGGGGGGGAGGGGGGCGAGGGAGAGGGGGGGCGAGGGAGGGGGGGTGGCGAGGGAGAGGGGGCGAGGGAGAGGGGGGCGAGGGAGAGGGGGGGCACGAGGGAGGGGAGGGGGGGGTGGAGAGAGAGAGAGAGAGAGAAGGGGGGAGAGAGTGAGAAGGGGGAGAGAGTGAGAAGGGGGGCGGGAGGAGGAGGAGGGAGAGTGGGAGGAGGGGAGGAGTGTTTTGAGGGGGTCAGCGAAAGAGCAAAAAAAAATTTTTTTCAAAAACGGGTGTTAAGAAGATGGGTGGCCATCTTGAAAGTTTTTTAATGTTTTTAAAAAGCTGCCACGGAGAAGGAACGCGCAGTCTGTGAAACCAACAGAAATTTAAAATTTTTTTTTTTTTATAAACGAGTATTAAGAAGATGGGAGGCCATCTTGAAAGTTTTTTAATGTTTTTAAAAGCTGCCACGGAGAAGGAACGCGCATTCTTGCTGAAAACACCAAAAGTTTTTTTTTTAAATGGCTGTTAAGAAGATGGGACACCATCTTCATTGTGTTTTTAACGTTTTAGACATAGTGTTTTTTACGTTTTACACATTAAAAAAAAAAAAAATCGCTCCTAACAAAACAACAGAAATTTCACTCACTTCTCAATGCTCCAAGTGACTCACGTGTACTCAGGCCAGTGTCCGTCTCTTTGTTGATGAAAGAAGGCTAAGCGAATGTATTTATAGTCTCTGAAGGATTAGGCCCCACCCAGACAATAAACACACAGAAGGTGAGAATAAAGATGGCGGCCACTCACCTCAGTTCAGAACGATAAGGCCCACCCACACACGCACTGATTGGTCGATCGTCATGTCACCGAAGCATAGGATTGGTCAATCGTCCTGTAACTCGACTCTAGGAGGGCCCGGTTGCACATGCGACGAACCCGCCCCCACCAGGAATTGATTGGTCGACCATCGGGTTGGTCGACCGTACGATTGGTCGACCTCAATGTCACTCTATGGTAATGAGTGGATAATGAGCGGAATGTTGAAGGTTTTTCGGATACCGCGGGCGCAATTTTTGTCCGGCCGAAACGTAAATACGCCGACCATCGTTTTGGAACGATGAGCTTTCTTACGACGTAACGCACGCGTAGGTACGCTCTGTAACTTTCGAGCGCATAGCCGGACAGACACACACCCGAGGACAGACAGACAGACAGAAGGACAGATAGACAGACAGAACGATTCCTTTATATATATAGATACTAGCTGAAGTGCCCGGCGGTGCCGAGGCTTTTTTCGAGGGCATGTTGTTGTTGGAAGAGAGAGAGAGAGAGCGACTGGGGGGGGGAGGGAGAAGAGAGAGAGAGAGCACGACTGGGGGGGAAGAGAGAGAGCGACTGGGGGGTAGAGAAGAGAGCGACTGGGGGGAAGATGAGAGCGACTGGGGGGAAGAGAGAGAGCGGGTGGGGGGAAGAGAGCGGGGGGAAGGGAGGGCGGGGGGGAATGGAGAAGGGGGGAAGGGAGGGGGGAAGGGAGGGGGAAAGGGGCGGGGGGGAAAGGGGCGGGGGGGAAGGGAGGTGGGGAAGGGGCGGGGGGGAAGGGAGGGGGGAGGGCGAGGGGTGGGAGAAGGGGGGGGCGGGGGGGATAGGAGGGGGGGAGGGGCGGCGGGGGGGGAAGGGGGGGCGGAAGGTGGGCGGGGGGGCCCAGGCCGAGAGCCCCGCCCCCCCCCCCAGCCGAGAGCCCCGCTCTCCGAGCCTCGCCCCCCCCGGCCGAGAGCCCCGCTCTCCGAGCCCCGCCCCCCCCCCCCCCGGCCGAGCCCGATTGCGGCTCTGAGAGGCGGCCGAGCCCCGCCCCCCCCCCCCCCCCCGGCCGAGGCCGATTGCGGCTCTGAGAGACGGCCGGCGGCCGAGCCCCACCCGCCCCCCCCCCCGCCCCGCCGAGCCCGATTGCGGCTCTGAGAGACGGCCGGCGGCCGAGCCCCGCCCCCACCCGCCGAGCGCGGAACAGAGACGCCGCGTCTCACCTGCTCCTGCTGCGCGTGCACCCTGACCCTCGTGGCTGACGCCGTTGCCCTGGGTAACGTGACACGGCGGGGGGGGGGGTGTGAGGAGCTTAGCAGAAGCGCAATCACCTAGCTCGGGCCTGGCTGGGCAAGAAAAGCGCAGGCTTTGAGGCCTAAGAAAAAAAACGGGGAAAGGTAGGAAAAAGAATGTTCAGGTTAGGTTTACAAATGAGTGATTTTTTAAAAACAATTTAATAAATTCAATTTATTTTGGTGGAAATGTATATTTGAAAAGAAAGACGCAGAAAGCAGGAAAAAGAATGGAAGCAAGATGGCGGCGACTCACCTCGGTTCAGAACGATAAGGCCCGGCCACACACGCACCGATTGGCCCGGCGGCACACGCCAGCAACCCGGCGTACGATTGGTCGAGCTCGAGGTCACTCTGTCGCTAATGAGCGGATAATGAGATGCTAATGAGCGGAATGTTGAAGGTTTTTGGGATACCGCGGGCGCGATTTTAGCCCGGCCGAAACGTAAATACGCTTAAAACCGTCTCGGAAGCATAAGCTTTCTTTGGAGGTAACGCGCGCGTAGGTACGCCCTGTAACTTTCGAGCGCATAGCCTGCCAGACGCACACGCGATGACAGACAGAATGACAGATGTACCGATTTATATATATAGATATTTAAGCTGTTCCCCCCTTCATACCACTTATGAATAGTGTAAACTGAAGGAGAGCCAGAAACATTCCCTGCAGAATTCTACTGTTAACTTTCCCCAAGCTGAATTTTCCCCCGTTCGTCATTACATTATGCTTTTTATTGCTAATTTAATTTCAGTTGAGGTAGTTTATTTGCCATTAATTCCATAAATTTAAATTTTCCTTATAAGCTTCACAAGTAGGACATTAGGGAATGCCTTCTCAAAATTGGATGGACCTATCAGCAATGGCCTAGGCATTATACCAGGATGACTAAGGAAATCTTAGTTCAGTCTACCCTCCAACGTCCACCTCACCAACATCTGGTGGCTGGTGACCAAATTGGGAGAGCTGTCAAACAAATTATTCAGGCAACAGCCTGACATACGCATACACACAGAACCATATCAATCAGCTAACATTTCAGACTCCTCCATCACTATCCATGGGTATGTCCTGTCCCACTGGTAGAATAGACCCACAAGATGTGGGGGGACAGTAATATACAGTCATATGGGAGTGGCTGTGCGAGTCCTCAGCATTGACTCAGAATCCAAGGTCAAGGAAACCTGCTTATCACCACCCATCTTCCCTCCCCCCTCAACTGAAGAATCAGCACTCTCAATGTTGAACATTATTTGGAGGAAGTTCTGAAAGATGCAAGGGCACAGAATATACTATGGGGGAGAAATTCAGTTGTTAGCGCCAGCCGTTACCGCCGAAATTGAGCGGACATTTAGCGGCGGCGCAAAACTGCAACGCCCGCTCAGCTGCGCGCGCAGACCCTTACGTCATTTCATGGTGCAACGCCCTTGGTGCGCCCCGAACTGGAACTTCAGTGGCGCCCCCCTTTCCGCCTGGCGCTCCCAGCGACTGGTTGACTGGAACGGTTCCCAGTCGCTGTGGGGTTGGGGGGCGCTATTTAAAGGGGGCTCTTCCTGGCTTCTTAGTGGTAGCCATTTTGGACCACTCCTTCTGTGAGAGAGAGAGAGATTTGCAGAGAGACAAAGGGAGAGAGCTTTCTGCATTGAGTCAGCGCTCGCACAGGTACTTCTGGCTTCAGCCCAGAACTTTGCAGTTGGATTGATTTTTCAGTGCCATAGTCTTGAGTGGCCACATATGGGGGCTGCAATGGGTGGAAACGTTGGGTTCCTCCATTGCATTGAGAGGGCTCAGAGACACCGAGAGAGAGTGCCAATCATGGCCAGACGGAGGAGGGCCAACAGGCGTCGGCACAGGAGACCTTACCCTCCCAGGGTATACAGCCAGCAGTTCTCCTACCTCAACATGTCTGAGGAGCAATGTATTCAGAGGCTTCGATTCAGCAGGGAGGTGGTCACTGAGCTCTGCCACCTCCTTCAGACAGATCTGCAGCCTCAGCTGAGGAGCAGGACGTCTCTGTCGGTGGCAGTGAAGGTGACAGTGGCTCTCAACTTCTATGCCACTGGCTCCTTCCAATCCGCTACTGGGGACATTGCCAATGTCTCCCAGTTTGCGGTGCATTGCTGCATCCGCCAAGTCACGAATGCCCTCTTCAAAAGGAGACGTCAGTACATTTCCTTCCCCATGACCCTGGACAAGCAGCAAGAGCGCGCAATGGGATTTGCAAGAATAGCGGCCTTCCCCATGGTCCAGGGCGCCATTGACTGCACGCATGTGGCTTTGCGGGCGCCACAAGAGAATGCCGAGGATTACCGCAACCGGAAGGGGTTCCATTCGTTGAACGTGCAGTTGGTGTGTGACCACAGACAGCTGATACTAGCTGTCAATGCCCGCTTTCCAGGCAGCAGCCATGATGCCTTCATTCTGCGCCAGACTTCTGTGGCAGACCTTATCGAAGCCGCGGCTCACCCAGGAGGCTGGCTTCTCGGGGACAAGGGCTATCCTTTGTGCACCTGGCTAATGACCCCGCTCCGTTCGCCCAGCACCCCTGCTGAAGAATGATACAATGACAGCCATCAAGCGACCAGGAACATCATTGAGCACATAATCGGCGTGCTGAAGCAACGGTTCCACTGTCTGGACCATTCCGGGGGAGCCCTTCAGTACTCGCCTGAGCGAGTCTCCCATTTCGTTGTAGTGTGCTGCATGCTGCATAACCTGGCTATCCTCAGGACTCAGCCACTGCCAGCAAACATTGGAGCACCAGCAGAGGAGGAGGAGCACCAAGACGGGAGGGAGGCACAAAGTGCAAGGGCCGTCCGTCAGCGGCTTATTGCAAGTCGGTTCTAGGCCCCCTCTGAGGGTATGGCTTGTGCCATTGAAAGAACATGAATGGAATGGTTCTGCAAACCCTGAGCCGGTCAAGGCAACAAATTGTTCAAAGAGCAAACATGCACAATCTGAATAAAGACATATTTATTTAACAAACTGTGTGCCCTTCCCGCATGACAAAGAAATACAGAGAAACCCCCCAAAAAACAGTCAGACACATAACTAGCTCTCACAACCTGGAGACAATGAACAAAAAAGTTAACCAAAAATGACCATGATCCTCGGCCTTCACTAAAAAATTAACAGCATTTTGCCAGACCTCCTACTTTTTGGCCTACGAGGGTGATCTGCTTCGCTTGCGAGATTGGCCCCTTCCCACCCTGCAGCTCCTCCGCAATGGGACCCCAGCGGCTGCAGCAAGGCTGGGGGAAGGCTGCTGAGTGTCAGAAACTGAGTCGGCAGATGCCCTTGAGGGACGGCCTGGACCAGCTCTGGGCCTGGAGGGCCCGGCTGCTGACTGCTGCAACTCTGCATGGGCGGCAGCAGTCTGTCCTATGGGTGGTGGCAGCTGCAGTGGAGGAGTGACAGTGTTGGCAGCAGGAATGCTGCCATCCTGACAGAGCACAGGCACTCCCTGGTCGGACGACACACTGTCACTCCCACGGGGCAGCAATGCAGCATGCGGAGCAATCTGCTGAAGCACAGACTGCTGGCCTTCTGCGGCGCGGCGAGGGCCCCGGCGATTCGTGCCCGATGCAGCAAGGGTGGCAGCAGCGAGTGCTGGTGTGGCCTCAATCTGCGTCTGCATCAGACCAGCCACTGACTGCATGGCAGCACTAAGCACTTGCGTGGAAGCCGCCTGTGCTGCACCGAAGTCCTGCAGACTCCTTGCCTGTGCTGCACCGAAGTCCTGCAGACTCCTTGCCTGTGCTGCACCGAAGTCCTGCAGACTCCTTGCCAATGCTGCACCGAAGTCCTGCAGACTCCTTGCCTGTGCTGCCCCGAAGTCCTGGACACTCCTTGCCAGTGACTCAATGGATTCGGGCATCCTTGCCACTGCAGCCATGAGCTCAGTGTGCCTCTGCTCCGCCTGGGCGCCCATTTCAGCGAGGAGCCACACCTCTTCTGCACTCACTGGAGCAGGACTGGAGGCCAGACTCTCCCTCCGGGGGAAGGCCGCCGAGCTTCCGTAACCCCCCTGCGTTGCTGCAGCCCACTGGGCCCCGGAGCTTCACCCTCCTCAGCCCCTTCCCCCCTGCTCCCCTCCAGGGAAGACGTGTCCCCATTATGGCCATGGGCTGCCTCGACTGAGGGTGGCACTGATGGTCCAGCTTCCTCTTCCTCCTCCTCGCCTTCAGAATCACTCACAGTGGCAGCTTGAGGGCCCGCCTCCTCACCTGGCGATTCACCATCTGAAAGCAGGGAGGTACAAGAGTTGCTTTAGCGTGAGGACAGGGCGGCAGCGAGGGAGGCATGAGTGCTGCAATGCACTGTATTGGTTCGATAGTGGCAGACGATGCTGGTGTGAGGCACAAGTGGAAGGAGAGAGGTCAAAAAGGTGATTACCTTACCATTGCTGTACAGAACGGGGTCGACATCTCCAATGGCGACGGGGCCAATCAGCCGGCCTGCCATAATGCGCTGGACTCGCTGCTCCAGATTGCTGAGGTCTTTAAGGTGAGGCCGGCCTCCCCCGGTCCATTGCTGCTGCCTCCTAGTGTGTGCCAGCTTGCCCTGCAAGAGAAAGGACGGGCTCTGAGTACAGTGTGAAGCCCTGATCTTGGCCGCACTGCCTCCCATGGTCGAATAGCCCTTACAGTGTGTAAAGTGAATGTACATGTGAGTTTCATGAAAGACCCATAGGTGTTGGATGAGGGCTGGCCATTGGGGCTTTCAGGACCCTTTGCCCATAAAGTGAGGTCCACATGCAGGGATGAAGAGGATACTGAAAAGGGTACTCACCCTGACAACCCGAGTGAGGTCGTTGAACTTCTTCCTGCATTGCACAGGGGTCCTAGGTACCATGCTGCTGGAGGTCACTCTGTGAGCCACCTCCCTCCAAGCTTTGCGGTAGTCGGTGGGCAGCGGCCTTCTGCCACTGTCCGGAAACAGGATAGATCGCCTGCGCTTCACTACGCCAACCAGAACCTGCAGGGCCCCCTCACTGAACCGCGCTCGCTCCCTGGCCCTCTCCATGGTCCTAGGTGTTAGAATGTGGCAGCAGGTCTGTCCCGGCCGAGAATCAGGGCTCCATTGTGCAGGGCGTGGCTGCAATCCAAATCGACCCTCCCCCTTTAAGAGCTGACCGGCGCCAGCGTGTCTGCCTGCAATCGCTAACTGGCCGCACCTGTGCTGTGCCCGCCCTCGGTGGTAGCGCCTCGCTTCTCCGGCTTAGCGCCTTAGGACAGTCGTGCAGCGCCTGCTTTAGCGCTCCAAGCACCTCTTGGGGCGAAGCAGGTCAACTTCGCTGAAGTTGGCGATAATTTGCGGCAGGCGCTAAATTTAGCGCCCGCTCGACTATAACGCCCCAAACGTGGCAATACTGAATTTCTAGGCCTATGAGTGGAGGACTTCAATGTCCGTCACCAAAAGTGGATTGGTAGTATCACCGAGTTGGCCAAGTCCTGAAGGACATAGCTGCCACTGTACAGTCCTTATGAAGACAAAGGCCGCAAATTTCTCTACCTCGGTGGGTACGTGGCGGGCAACGTCAGTTGCGGATCCCAGCCCCGCTCCTGCCTCCATACATGATTTACTCAGACATGACTTTCCCTTGATTGCGCTTGTTAAGCCCGCCTAGCGAGTTTCCCGGCCAGTTGAAGGAAGTGGCTCTGATGACGTCATTTGATGATGCATCATCAGCCGGTTTCCTTAAAGGGACCATACGCAAATTTACTTTGACATTTGTGCTGTCAGTCTTCTACAGCATTGAAGTGCTGCAAACACTAACGAGCACTGCACAGAGATGTACGGCTGCACCCAGGCTCTCCCATGACTCCCTCCATATGCTTATGCAGGGAGTCGCAGCACGCAGAGAGGTTCTCTTCCTTTCCAATGGGCGGAAGAGACCTCCCCAGGAGACCAACGCAACCTGGTTGTATATTGCACAGGAGGGCACAAGCAGTGATGTCGCCAGGAGGACCAGGTTGCAGTGGCGCAAACCTTTCAATGATCTCAGTAGATCACAAAATGTTACTGCAAAGCCACACTCAACCTCATCCTGCTGTGCCACTCATTACATCCCCATCATTCTGCCTTCCCTACTCCTGCACATCCTTACTCACACCAACTTACCTTGCACCTCCACCCATCCCTCTCTGCCTACATTATCACTTCCCCAATTCACTCGCCACCCCTCACACTCATCCTTATCCTGGTCCAATCATACCAATTAACAACACACGAATAGGCACCTGTGTGTTTTAGCCAATGTTCATGTGAAGTTTCTGTAAATGTGCTGTCAAACATTGAAATTCTTATTTTCAACACTTTGCGTTCTTGGACAGATTTATGTGTACCTTTGGAAGTGGCTTAGTGAATTGCAGTGAATGGTGAGACGTAACGGTACCCCCCGCAATGCTGATGAGTGTGAAAGGAATGGCTTGGGCATTGTTCAAGGGCACCCATGCTGATAGAATAGATGGCAGGTGAAGTAGAGATGACAGAAGCGATCTGTCAATGGTGGGAGAGGTAATGAGGTCAGACTGCATGGAAACTTGTGTAAAGACTTGTAACATTCTGAATCTGTAGTGGAAATGCAGTTTAGAGAAGCTAGTGGTTAAGGGAATGCTTCTCAATCAGCTGGGAGCTTCAACATGTCATTTGAACCTGTCAACTAATCAGCTGATTCAATGGCAAGTGACCTCCCACCTCAGCTTCACAGACAAGGTCTCGGCGCAGCGGGAAACCGGTGGGCGACCTGTCAAATTCAAAAAGCTGGGGAAAAAAAGCATTGTTAAGTGGCTGTAAACAAGCCACTAATGATTTGAATTGGGTCCCCCGCCGCTGCCTGTCAGGTCTGCTCAGCGCTGACATACCCGACATCAGGAAATGCAAGTGTGCGCATTTTGACAGCGATTTCCCAACCTTTTTTTTATTCGTTTATGGGATGTGGGCGTCGCTGGCAACGCCAGCATTTATTGCCCATCCCTAATTGCCCTCGAGATGGTGGTGGTGAGCCGCCTTCTTGAACCGCTGCAGTCCGTGTGGTGAAGGTACTCCCAGAGTGCTGTTAGGCAGGGAGTTCCAGGATTTTGACCCAGCGATGATGAAGGATCAGCGACATACTTCTAAGTCAGAATGGTGTGTGACTTGGAGGGTGTTCCCATGTGCCTGCTGCCCTTGTTCTTCTCGGTGGAAGAGGTCATGGGTTTGGGAGGTGCTGCCGAAGAAGCCTTGACGAGTTGCTGCAGTGCATCTTGTTGATGGTACACACTGCAGCCACGGTGTGCCGGTGGTGGAAGGAGTGAATGTTTAAGGTGGTAGATGGGGTGCCAATCAAGCGGCTGCTTTGTCCTGGATGGTGTCGAGCTTCTTGAGGTTGTTGGAGCTGCACTCTTCCAGGCAAATGGAGAGTATTCCATCACACTCCTTACTTGTGCCTTGTAGATGGCAGAAAGGCTTTGGGGAGTCAGGAGGTGAGACACTCACTGCAGAATACCTAGCCTCTGACCTGCTCTTGTTGCCACAGTATTTATGTGCTGGCCCAGTTAAGTTTCTGGTCAATGGCGACCCCCATGATGTTGATGGTGGGGGATTCGGCGTTGGTACTGCTATTGCATCTCAAGGGGTAGTGGTTAGGCTCTCGCTTGTTGGAGACAGTCATTGCCTGGCACTTCTGTGGCGCGAATGTTACCTGCCACTTATCAGCCCAAGCCTGAACGTCGTCCAGGTCTTGTTGCATGCGGGCATGGACAGCTTTATTATCTGAGGAGTTGTCAATGGCACTGAACACTGTGCAGTCATCAGCGAACATCCCCATTTCTGACCTTATGTTGGATGGAAGGTCATTGATGAAGCAGCTGAAGATGGTTGGGCCTAGGACACTGCCCTGAGGAACTCCTGCAGCGATGTCCTGGGGCTGTGATGATTGACCTTCAATCACCACAACCATTTTCCTTTGTGCTAGGTATGACTCCAGCCAATGGAGAGTTTTCCCCCCCCGATTCCCATTGACTTCAGTTTTACTAGGGCTCCTTCATGCCACACTCGGTCAAATGCTGCCTTGATGTCAAGGGCAGTCACTCTTACCTCACCTTTGGAATTCAGCTCCTTTGGCAATATTTGGACCAAGGCTGTAATGAGGTCAGGAGCAGAGTGGTCTTGGTGGAACCCAAACTGGTCATCAGTGAGCAGGTTATTGGTGAGTAAGTGCCGCATGATAGCACTGTTGATGACACCTTCCATCACTTTGCTGATGATTGAGAGTAGATTGATGGGGCGGTAATTGGCCGGATTGGATTTGTCCTGCTTTTTGTGGACAGAACACACCTGGGTTGTTTTCCACATTGTCGGATAGATGCCAGTGTTGTAGCTGTACTGGAACCTGCTGTCAGTCATTTTAAATTTCCCACCTGACCCGCCACAATCAGGTCCGCTGAGCGCCGGCAAAATTGCGCCCCAAGTCTCTATAAGTGCATCTTCTATCATGTATTGTGGCACTACCACCGTGCTAAGTGGGACAGAGTGAAGACAGATCAAGCATTCCAAAACTGGGCATCCATGAGGCACTGTGGGCCATCAGCTGCAGCAGAATTGTATACCTCCACAACATGGCCCAACATTTCTGCCACTTTTTGATCACTATAAAGCCAGGAGACATCTCTAGTTCAATGCAGAATGCAGAAGTGTGTGCCAGGAGTAGCACCAGGCATACCTTGGGATACTTGCATTGGAGGCAGTTCAGAGAAGGTTCACGAGGTTGATTCCGGAGATGAAGGGGTTGTTTTATGAAGAAAGGTTGAGCAGGTTGGGCCCATACTCATTGGAGTTTAGAAGAATGAGAGGGGATCTTATTGAAACATATAAGATTCTGAAGGGGCTTGACAGGGTAGAAGCAGAGAGGATGTTTCCCCTCGTGGGGGAATCTAGAACTAGGGGGTATAATTTCAAAATAAGGGGGCACCCTTTTAAATCAGAAATGAGGAGGAATTTCTTCTCTGAGGGTCGAGAATCTTTGGAATTCTCTTCCCCAGAGAGCTGTGGAGGCTGGGTCATTGAATATATTTAAGGTGGAGATGGACAGATTTTTGAACGATAAGGGAGTCGAGGGTTATGGGGAGCGGGCAGGGAAGTGGAATTGAGGCCAAGATCAGATCAGCCATGATCTTATTGAATGGTGGAGCAGGCTCGAGGGGCCAAATGACCTACTCCTGCTCCTACATCTTATGGTCTTATGGTTTTATGGGATGAGGCACGAACCTAGTGAATCTACTACAAAGGGCTACCTGCATGCTAAGCACCAAAAGCAGCAGGCTATATGCAGTGCTAAGCAATCTATATGGATTAGAGCAAAACTTTGTAGTCCGACCACATCCATTCAAGAATAGTGGTAGGCAACCAGGCAACAAATAGAAGTTTAAGTTAATAATGCTTAATAAATTAAAAGATTAATCTTGAATAAGCCATGTATCATAAGAGTTATATATTTTTTTTATCTTGCCAGTCTTTCTGCTGCACAAGTAATTGCTGAGTTTACCAAAAGGTTACTTGATGGAGAGCTTCCTACTTTAGCTTCAACTGAACCATCCTCAGCTCTAAAGGGGGCTTTCATCTTTGTCTGTCGTCAGATGTACAATACCTGTGAGGGTCTAGAGGTATTGATGCCTTACGGCTTACATGAATCCATCTCCAAAGCATGGAAGAAGGTAACAATTACAGATGCAGCATTAATGGCTGCAGCCTACCTGGTTATTTCTTATTTCTAGCCCTTTTAGGAAAACAGTAACAACAAATTATGATTATGTTTTTTCACTTCATCTTAATTTTTAAAAATGTTTAAACGGTGTTTAGGCATTATGGGAAAATGTCAGGGATAAGCTAATGAATAGATTGAGGGAACTGAATGAACTGCAGTAGGCAGTCATTAAGCCAGGATACTATGCACTAATTTTATTCCTGTGTGTGCTAGTTAATGCATTTTGAAAAATACTTCCTACAAGAGCTATAAAAAAGTTGCGAACCAGCTAAGCGAAACAGGTTAACGACTTGTTAAAATAGCACACAGAAAAATTTGATGCCAGTGTATTATTCAGTGCATCAAAATTGTGCAGAGGGATTTCAACCCCATGTGTTTACTGGCCTTTTTTATTGAGGTACCGGTTCAGAAAAGTTGCGTGCAAATTTTGTGTTATTGCACCTTCAGTCTCCATCTAATGGCTGCACCAGTCCAAAAACCGATCGATAGATTTTTGACTATTAAGGGAATCAAGGGATATGGGGATAGTGCAGGAAAGTGGAGATGAAGTAGAAGATCAGCCATGATCTTATTGAATGGCAGAGCAGTCCCGAGGGGCCAAATGGCCTACTCCTGCTCCTATTTCTTATGTTAAGCCACATCTGCAAGTTTTACTTAGAAACTATATGAATGATAAAATATTTTCCATATTCAGTGCACTCTGAAGTTTGCAGAATTTAATTTATCTATATCTTATTTAAAATCTTATGTCTGCTCGCAATTTCTGTCCACAAAACATTACTTCCTATTGTCACTCTTGGCACACTTTTATGTCAACATTTATGCCATTATAAATTCCTATATCCATATTTATAATGTAAATCGCCCATGTAAACACATCATGCTGTAATTGCACAATGTAGTGTATTTTCCCCACAATACCTTCAAAAAACATCATTCTTTTCTCAGCAATTGAGACCTCTACTATCCAAGATAAGGTTTAAACAAAATAAGTTTTAAACAAAATAAAGAATTTTAAAAATTACACATTTCACAATAACTCAATTTATATTTATCCATTGAATTATTATTGTATCTTTTAATTTTAATGCCTGCATTATTTTTTTTATTTGAAGACCATAGCCTCTCCTAAAAGCCTGGGCTGGGACCTGATATTTTTATCCAGAGCTGTGGCTCTGAATTAGGATTGTGCAGTCTGAACATGTGCAGTGTGCCTAATTTCCCAGGACGCATCACTGCTGTTCAGTCAGCTATACCAATGGAGTATTTTTCTGTAGCTTCTACTACCTTCTGCTTGGTTGTTTTACAAACTATTTGAAAAGCTGAAGAACAAATTTCAAAAGCTTTATAGAGGTAAAATATAAATTATTATTTTTAAACTCATTGATTTGCTGGAGTGCCCAATAAATTTAAGACACTGGTCACTGGTGGCGCTCACTAATGTCGTAATTTACTTAATTTGCTGGTGCCCACTACTATTATGAATTTGTTGATTAAATGCTTCATACTGCTCCATGAATTTATTTTACTGGTGTCTATTGAGCTATGCTATAATATCAGTTTCCTTTTTTATGTCTGTGAGTTGTGAAGCATGCAAATTGTGTTGGTATCTGTGAGTTTAGTATTCCTGTTGCAATTGTATGGTGTCAAATTTTTTTTAGTTCTAATTAAGTTACATAAAAACATAAGAACATAAGAAATAGGAGCAGAAGTAGGCCATTCAGCCCTTCGAGCCTGCTCCGCTATTCAATAAAATCATGGCTGATCTTCTACCTCAACTCCATTTTCCCGCACTATCCCCATAACCTTTGATTCCCTTAATATACAAAAATCTATCGATCTCTGTCTTGAATATACTCAATGAGCATCTACAGCCCTGTGGGGTAGAAAATTCCAAAGATTCACAACCCTTTGAGTGAAGAAATGTCTCCTCATCTCAGTCCTAAATGGCTGACCCCTTATTCTGAGATTGTGACCCCTAGTTTTGGACTCCCCAGCTAGGGCAAACATCCTCTCAGCTTCTACCCTGTCAAGCCCTGTAAGAATTTTATATGTTTCAATACGATCTCTCATCCTTCAAAATTCTAGGGAATATAGGCCTAGTCTCCTCAATCTCTCCTCATAGGACAATCCCCCCCATCCCAGGAATCAGTCTGATGAACCTTCTAAGGCAAATATATCCTTCCTTAGGTAAGGAGACTAAAACTATACACAGTACTCCAGGTGTGGTCTCACCAAGGCCCTATATAATTGCAGTAAGACTTCTTGGCCTAGAAATTCGGTTGGTAGCGCCAGCGATTAGCGCCTAAAGAGCCCGCGAATTGGGGCGTTACCCAATTTTCGGGCGGGCGTAGTGAATATAGCGCCACCTCCCATATTGAGTATCCTTTTAGCGCCGGCGCTAACTCTTTTCGCTCGCCCGCGGGCGCAGGCAGATCATGACGTCATTTCAGTGTGCAACGCCTTTTTGGCGCGCCGGACCGGATATTCGGTGGCGCCCGCAACCTTTTCGCCTGGCGCTATTAGTGACAGTTGGATGGAGCGTTCCCAGGCCCTTCTCGGACTCGGGGGGCGCTATTTAAAGGGGACAGCACTAGTATAAAAGCTGCAGCCATTTGGGCTGGCCATTCTGATCGTTGCTGGAGAGAGTTGCTGACCTCCTGTTGGACAGTAATTTTCTCATTGAGCCTTCGGAGGCACTGGCACTGGCAGCTTGAGGGCCCGGCTCCCGAGCTGGTGATGCAGCATCTGAAAGCAGGGAGGTGGAAGAGTGGCTTTAGCAAAAGGACAGCTTGGCAGCAAGGGATGCCAGATTGCGGCAAGGCTATGACATGGGTCCACAGTGAGAAAGCATGCTGGCGGGGGGAACAAGTGGAAGGAGACAGTTGTAAAAGGTGAGAACCTTACCATCGCTGTCGACAATGGGGTCGGCAGCTGCAGTGGTTACAGGACCACTCAGACGTCCTCCAAGAATCTGGTGGACTCTCTCCTCGAGACCCGTGAGAGTGACCACTTGTGGAGGTCCTCCACCGGTGCGAAGCTGGTCTTTGCCAATCCTCGCCAGCTTGGACTGCAGGGGAAAGGAGGGGAAGTTATGTTACATGATGCCCTGAGTGATCATCTCATGCCCCCCATGGTGCAAGAGCCCTTACATGACGCCTTGAGTCAAATGTGCATGTGTGTGCCCAGAAAGGGCCATGGGTGCTTGCTGGTAGATGGCCAATGGGGCACAGCCCACCCTGTAGCCATAAAGTCAGGTGCAAATGAAGGGATGCAGAAGTTTGCAGAAACAACACTCACCCTCACGACCCGAGTGAGGTCGTTGAATTTCTTTCTGAGTTGGACAGGGCTCCTAGTCACCATGCTGCTGGAGTTGACCCTCTGGCATACATCCCTCCAAGCTCGTCGGTAGTCCTTATGATTCGGCCTCGTGCCATTGTTTGGGTAGAGAACATCTCGCTGGCGCTCCACTGCGGCCACCAATTGCTCCAGAGCCTCATTGGTGAAGCGCTCTGCTCTCTGTCTCACCTTCTCCATCTGGTCCAAGTTTTTAGCGCCAGAGAAGGGCCTGCGCCGATTCTGAGGCCTGCAAGGCGAAGAGTGTGGATGCTGAAGCTGACTGACCCACCCCTTTAAGAGCTGGCCGGCGCCTGGAAGTCTCGTGGTCATCAGTAATTGAGAGCACCTGCGCTGCGCCCGTCCGCTCCGATATTGGGTTGCGCCGGAAGTTTATCGCCTTAGGAGTCCCGTGTAACGCCTGAATTCGCGCCTCAATCCCCTTTAGGGGCGATGCAACCCAATATCGCGCCAGGCGGCGATAAGTTTCGTCTGGCTATAAACTTTGCGCAGCGCCAGTTCTAACGCCTCAAGCGGGGCTATACCCAATTTCTAGGCCCTTTACTCTTATACTCCAATCCTTTTGTAATAAAGGCTAACATACCATTTGCTTTCCTAATTGCTTGCTGTACTTGCATGTTAACTTTCAGTGATTTGTATACAAGGTCATCCAGGTCTCTCTCAATACCACCATTTCCCAATTTCTCACCATTTAAAAAATATTCTGCTTTTCTATTTTTTCTACCAAAGTGGATAACTTCACATTTCTCCACATTATATTCCATCTGCCATGTTCTTGGCCACTCACTTAACTTGTCTATATCCCTTTGCAGCCTCTTGGCATCCTCCTCACAACTTGCTTTCCCACCTAGCTCTCATTTTATTCCATTTTTTTTCAATCTTCCTGTTATTGTTGTAGCATTTTCTGTTATCCACTGTTTTAGGATGTATTGTCATTATATTGTGCGTGAACATTGACCTAAAACGTTTCTAGACTGTACAGGTCTTGATTCCCCTTGTGCATTGCTACAGCCAATCAACTAGTGCGTTATTAAAGATTTTGCATATCTGTTCACTTCTGTCCACAAAGCTTACTTTCTGCTGTCAGGATTTTTGGAGATGCTTTTATGTCAATATTTAATAATGAATTGATTGTGCACCAACATATTACAATGGTGCTTCCCCATGTAAACCGTTGTCATGATTAGTTTATCAACAAATCAAAGCCCCAGCAGTCCCACCTCAGTCTGAAACCTCATTCACCTTACCCAGCACTGCTAAATACCAAATATCTAGCTACATCTTACATACCATCTTGTCTAGTATTATCAGCTTTAAGATGGATAAAGGATAATATTAAATGCATAGGTAATGAATACTAATAATAAATATAAAGGTCACTCATTCACTGCTTTCACAGAATAATGAACAGAGTAGTGGAATTCAATTCCCAAAGCACTGGTAAAAATTCTCAGAATGTCATTTAATAAAAATGGAATTTGATTTATCAATTCGCTGTAAAGCGGTGGCCCTGATCTTGCCCCATACATGACATAAACACTCCTATTATGGTAAAACTGTGCATCATTTGACTCACTGGGAGCATTATCATGGGTAATCTGCTGGTAAAGAAAAATATACTAGTTGCCTACCAAATTTAAACCAACAGTATATTTTACGATTTATTTCAAGTTTAAAAAAAAAACTCACGCAGTTCTTAAAACAACTAGAATATGAATATAGTTTTTGTTTTCTGGGTGGATGAGTCTTCATCCATAACCGTCTTGTGGTGTTGAATATGACTTCATATTAAAATCTGTTTTATGCAATCTGTCCTTTTTTAAAACATGGATTAAACTCAATATTAATGTAATTATGTAATTGAAGAGCAGATTCTATTTCCGTAGCTCAGTTTTAACTTTTTTTTGTGAACCAGGCCAGTTTACTTTCAGAGCGAATACCAACTCCTGTAGCAGGAAATGAATCAGGCTCTTCAACAGCGCAGGAATTACAAAACACGTAAGTGTAACTGCATTGTTGTTTCGCAATCTTGTGTGATCATGCTAGTTAATGACAATGACTTCTAAGCCCCCATTTTTAACTCCGGGCGGGCACATCCGGGGTAGATGGGGTGCGAGGCGGGTGGGAAACCACCACGTTGAATTGAATGTGAGGCCCGGGCCTTTTTAATTCCTGGACCTCATTTGAATTCAGCAGAACTGTGTCATGCCCAAAAACGACAAGTCATGCCCAAAAAGGGCCGGCAGTCGGAAGCGGGAATACATTATAGAAACATAGAAAAATAGGAGCAGGAGTAGGCCATTCGGCCCTTCGAGCCTGCTCCGCCATTCAATATGACCATGGCTGATCCTCTCTCAATACCATATTCCCACTCTCTCCCCATACCCCTTGACGCCTTTTGCGTCTAGAAATCTATCTATCTCGGTATAAAGATTACTGCTGGGTGAGGGTATCTGAAAGTAGCTGCTGATGGTTTAAAGGGGAAGGAAGACTAAAGCTGTGCAAGTCCAAAGACTCCTTGTGGGGCCATGTGCAGTATTCCTGCTTCTCCTAGCCCATAGGAATCCTGATCAAAATTTTAAAAAATTACTTACTTAGCATCTTCTGGCCACTCTGCTACCTCTCGCCAGATTTCAGGTTTGATGCCGTGCATACCTCCCCTTTCCCCGAGTTAAAATGGAGTTGCGGTGCCGAAACATTTGTGTTAAGTAGGCCCACGCCTGCCTGGGGCGGGTGGCCCTCCGGTGCCGGACATGTCCCTGGTTAAAATGGTGGGTATGGGGAATGCAAATATGTCACACTGGCACAAACTACTGTTTGCTCACAGCATAAATGTGTATCATGACCCTCAGAGGCCAAGTACTTAAAGTTTGAATGCATGCTCCCATTAATGTACGTACTTGTCAGATTGCTGATACTAACAGATCTTGATGTTCCGATATAGAATTTAATCACCAATAAGGCAGAAGCACTAAGAGTGAGCGCAAGTTGCTCACAGAGTAGATTTTCATCTTCACTGCCTGAGCAGTAATGTTGCAGGATTGCCTGCCCATTATATCACTCGCCGGATTTTCATTTTCAATTAAATGAAAATCAGGCAGGTTCTATACGGACGGTTACCACGTAGGTGGTGAAGACAAAAATCTACCAACACAAATAAATCAAATCCTATTTTAAATATTTTTTTCCTAACCTTGGAAAGTTATGTGTTGCTATGGAATCCTAAGGCATAATGCAGCACAAAATTTTTTTTTAAAAACTAAAAATTATCTATATTTGTGGAAAAGGGCCATTAGTAAAGGAAATCAGACTTATTTATACTTAAACATGCTAGTCAGTGGTGCTGATACTTAACTGGGAAAAAAAGTTTAGCAATTCATGGCCCAGAAATTTGGGTCTCCACGGGTGAGTACGCACGGGGTACTCACCCGTAGGCCCAATGGAAGTGCCGGTTTCCTGCATGCACTGCGCATGCGCGGGAAACCGGCACTTCCGTTCCCCTGAAAGCAGGGGTTCAGAGGTCGAACGCGTGTGCGGGGGAGGCTGCGCGTGCGCTTCGAACTTTGTTTTTTTTTACAGGCTTTCCTGGGAAGGTAAACCTGCAGAAGTTAGAAATATAAAAAGCAGGCGTAACGCCTGCTTTTTACAAGGTAAGCGGTGAATTAATTAAAATTAAAACATTTTTCCAACAGGTTTATTATTTTTAAATACTTTAAAGCAAGGTAAGTTTATTTTTAGCCCCGTTAGAAAATAAATTATTTTTTTCAAAAATTTAAATTATTGTTTAAAATAGTTATTTAATGTGATTTTAAAAAAAAATTATTTGAAGATTTAGTGATGTTTTGTAAGAAGAAGGGGGCCGTACTATTTCTAAGTTTGACAGCACTTCCTGTCAGACTTATGAATGGAGCATTCCCTGCTCCGATTGGCTCCCAATGGCCCACGTGATCCCAGGGGACGCATCGAACTAACTGCGCCCCTGGGATACGCAAGCACTGCGCGCCGGCAGCTGGACCAGGCCCCGGATCGGAATTCCACGGGGGCCCACAGCTCAACGGCCGGCGCGCAAGATAAGTGCAGGTCGGGGGCTTACACCCGCGGGAAGCCCCCGACCCGAATTTCTGGGCCCATATGTTTTATCCTTATGTTGTGTTACTGTTTGGTCATTTTGTTTTTTGTCTTCAGTACTATAATTAGGAGGAATCCCATTCCTGGTATATTGCCTATTGTAACTACTGTTGCATAAGTTGCCATGATTTCTCAGCTACCATAAAAATGAAATCCTATAACTCTCTTGTCAGGATGATCTTGGAAGAAACGCTGCTAGACAATCTGCTCAACTTTGCTGCCACTCCAAAAGGGTTGTTACTTCTGCAGCAAACGGGAGCAATAAATGAGTGTGTGATTTACATGTTTAGCAGATTCACTAAAAAGCTGCAGGTATGTGTAGAACGTGTGGCTATGTTTTGTTTTTCATAGGTATTGATTATTTGGGAATGAAGGGATCTGTATTTTGTCCCTTTTATAATAAACTATTATTTTATCAGCTCCTCTAATTTGTGTCCAGGATTCGGGACTGTTGACCTTTGATCATTCTTCCCTGTATCACCCTGAAGCCATTGTTAGCCTTGACCATGGCACTTTATTTCTTCTTGTCCTCCTCGACATTTCTGACATTTGACATGATTGACGACTCCATCCTTTTACGTGGCTCCTTCTCCGTTGTCCATCTCTATGGAACCACCCTTGTGTCTCTACATTCCTATCTGTCCCACTGTAGCTTGCATATCTCTACCAAAAGTCTGTTCTCCTTCCCTGCACAGTCACCTTGGGAGAGCCCCAAGGTTCTATCCTTAGCCCCATTTCTTCCTCATTTACATGTTGCCTCTTTGTCACGTTATCCA
This sequence comes from Somniosus microcephalus, assembly GCF_052327205.1. Lineage (NCBI taxonomy): Eukaryota > Metazoa > Chordata > Chondrichthyes > Squaliformes > Somniosidae > Somniosus > Somniosus microcephalus. The sequence goes on from NC_140995.1 coordinate 137,857,595, forward strand.
TAGGTATGGGGGTAGATTTTCCCGAACCTGTCGGGAAGAAGGCGGGACTTCCCCTTTTGGGTTTTTGACCCGCCTACTTCGACGTCTGGCCAATCTGCGCGATTTTCCCTTGATTGACCTTGTTGAGCCCGCCCAGCGGGCTCAGCAGGCCAATTAAGGGCCACCCGGCAACAGGTGACATCACAGACTGCAATTTCATCTGTCAAGACGTTTTGACAAATGAAATATCAGTGTTTCACAGCTGTTTGAAGCTGTGAAACACTGACACTCTGAGTTCTAACATGAGTCCTTCTGCACAGACTCAGTTAGAACTCTCAGCAGCACTCAAAGCTGAAGGCTGTCACTTTTCACAGATCGCAGCCATTCAGCTTTCAGTTCCGGCTGAGTGATGCACTCCCGATGGCTACAGGAAGAAAGGCTGTTAAGGTAAGTACGGGTAAGTAAAAGTTCTTTACACACTTTAGACACACCAAACACATTTACCTTTGCACTCATGCACCCATCACTCACCTGAGCACCGACATCGTGACCCCTTCAACTCCTTCAACCCAACGGCCCGCCTGCTCTAACCTGGCGTGGTTTGGAGCCGTCAGGAAACCCACACGAAACCCCTCAAAATAGGGATTAGATTAGGCTAAAAACTGCCTGTTAACTACCTGTTAACAGGCAGTTAATTGGCACTAATCCCTTCCCGCCTGGTTTCGGTGGGTCCCAGTGCGGGGCGGGTACCCACCGCCCCTGAAACTTACGTGGGGCGGGGTTTTGGGCGGGATGGTATCGGGACCCCCAAATTCGGGATTTTCCCCCCCCACACGCCTGAAACCCCGCCTGACGGCTCCACGAAAATCTAGCCCATGGTGTCCACTTCCACATATATGCTGATGACACCCAATTCTTTTTCTCTGTCACCCTCGACCCTATGACCAACACTGTGTTGTCAGACTGCTTGTTCACTATCAATTCATAAATGAGCTTGAACTTTCTCCAAATGTACACGGCAACACCAAACCCATTCTGTTCAGCTCCTGCCATTATCTCAGCGCCCTTGCCTTAACTCCAGGTCTTTCTGCATCTGGTCACTTAAGATGAATCAGAAATACATAACTTTGGTGTCCTATTTGACCCTGAGTTGAGCTTCAAACTCCTTATTCTATCCATCATCGTGAGCACTTAGGCCTAGAAATTCAGTGGGCTTTGCGCCCAGTTACTGCCCAAAGAGGGCTTCTGCGCCAGTCTGCAAACTTCGGGCGAACTTCATTGACGTGCTAATTGCGGCGGTAGCCGTTAGCGCTGCGCCGCCACCGATGACGTCATCGGTGTGCGCAGCGCCCCGGTACCGCCCCGACACCGGCCCGACCCCCATCTTCAGCAGCGGCCGCCTTTTCCGTGGCGGCCGCTAATAACATTCGGAGACCGGGTCCGTACAGCAGCCTTAGTGGGGCGCTTTAAGGTGGAGGTGCGGCCGGCCGCTTTTTCGGCGGCCGCCTGCCCGCACCTCCTTCCCCGGCCTCCTCCACCTCCCCCCCCCCCCCCCCGCGGCATTGCCGACAGGTTTCCGGGAGCCCGGCACTTCTCCGTTGTGCCGGGCTCTTTTGCCGGCACTCGCGATCGGGGCTCCGGCTGCTGCAGGCACCTCCCCCTTAAGAGAGGGAGGAAGGCCTGCAGTACCGCAGCCTGCCGCTGCGCTGCGGGTGGCGCTGCGGCCACTAGCGCGCTGATATTCAGTTTCAGCGCCCCAAGCGGGGGCGGCCACACCCTTGAACAGCGGCCGTCCTCGACTTTGGGCGCTGAAACTGAATATTGGCTGGGCGCGAGTGGCTCCGCGCCCAGCGGTAAATTCTGGCCGCCAGCGAGCTGGCAGGGCTATAGCTAATTTCTAGGCCTTAGTGTCATCCCCTTTATCTCTGACCTAGAAAGTTGAGAGTTTAGGTCCCACTCCAGGTCTTGAACACATAATCTAGGCTAACACTTCAGTGCAGCACTGGCATTGTCAGAGGTGCTGTCTTTCAGATGAGACATTAAACTAAAACCTCACCTGCCTGTTCCAGTGGTTTGGGTGGTTATTAATGTTCCCATGAAGAAGAGCGGGTCATTTTCTCAGTGTCCTGTCCAGCATATTTCTCTCAGCCAACACCATGAAAAAAAAGATTAATGAGCCATTCATCACATTACTGTTTATGGGATATAAATGTGTGAAAAATGGCTGCCTCTTTTATTCACGTAACAACATTAATTGAACAATGAAGTTCACTTGGAACATTTCTGAAATGTGATCAGGCACTGTATAAATTGAGTCTTTTATTTTATTAAAGCTCATGCACCAGAGGCTAAGGACAACTGAGAGATGCTTATGTCATGTTATTTTTATTTCAGTTTTTCTTTTCTGCCTTCCAAATTTCATCTCCACCCCCAAAAAGTGTTGACTCATTGCTGGGATATGGTCTTATAGGTGCTGTGCCCCTACTGCACTGAAGTGGCCATGCTTCATGTGTCAGCTTAGACAGTGAGTATCAGCAGACTAGTCAAATAAAGAAGGCACCAGAGCCGAGGCCAGTTCTATCCTCAACCATCATTCACAAACAGGGATTCCAGCAGGAGAACACTGGATAACCTTAGTTGATTTCCAAACCCAGAGACTCTGTGGCTAACTAGCATTCTTATTAGATACTGGTCTTCAAGGATTAGTTACTCGCTCACTTAACCATCTAAACAATTGGGAGAATATGGCAACCTCTTACTTTAAAGTCATTGGCCTAGAAATTCAGTTGCTTGCGCCAGCCGGTAGCGCCTTAGGAGGAGGAGATGTTGGGCGCTAGGCGGCTAGCGGCCGGGCGCAGCGCGATCTGCGCCTCTCCCCAACTTCACTCAAGATTTAGCGGCGGCGCAAAGTCTTTGCGCGCGCTCAGCTGCGCGCGCAGATCCTGACGTCATTTCCTCGTGCAACGCCCTTTGTGCGCCCCAAACCGGAAATTCAGTGGCGACGCCCTATTGTGCGCCTGGCGCCCCTAGCGACTGGTAGAGGGGAACGGTTCTCAGTCGATGCGGGGCGCGAGGGGCGCAAATTAAAGGGCACTCCTCCTGCAGTAGAAAAGGCTGCCATTTTGCAGCACTCCTTTTTGAGAGACGGATCTTTGCAGAGAGACAAAGGTGGAGAGCTTTCTGCTTTGGCTCAACACTCGGACAGATACTTGTGGCTTCAGGCCACAGCTTTCCACTTGTCTTTGCCTTCAGTGTCATATCATTGTTTGCAAACATATAATGGGGGCTGCAATGGGTGCAAACGCTGGCCTACTCCATTGCATTCAAAGGGTTCACAGACGCCGTGAGAGAGTGGCAGTCATGGCCAGAGGGAGAAGGGGCAACAGGCGTCGGCAAAGGAGGCCTTACCCACCCAGGGTATACCGCCAGCAGTTCTCCTATCTGAACATGTCTGACGAGCAGTGTGTTCGGAGGCTGCGATTCCGAAGGTCGGTGGTCACTGAGATCTGCCACCTGCTTGGCGGTGATCTGCAGCCACAGCTGAAGAGCAGGACGTCTCTGTCAGCGGCAGTGAAGGTGACGGTGGCTCTCAACTTCTATGCCACCGGCTCCTTCCAATCCGCTACTGGGGACATTTCCAACATTTCCCAGTTCGCCGTGCATTGCTGCATCCGCCAGATGACCAATGCCCTTTTCAGAAGGAGACGTCAGTTCATCTCCTTCGCCATGGCCCTTGTCAAGCAGCAACAGCGTGCAATGGGCTTTGCAGCATTCGCGGGCTTCCCCATGGTGCAGGGCGCCATTGACTGCACGCATGTGGCTTTGCGGGCACCTCTGGAGAATGCCGAGGATTACCGCAACCGGAAGGGCTACCATTCGCTCAACGTGCAGTTGGTGTGTGACCACAGGCAGCTCATCCTAGCTGTCAATGCCCGCTTTCCAGGCAGCAGCCACGATGCCTTCATCCTGCGCCAGACTTCTGTGGCAGACATGTTCCAGGCCCAGCCTCACCCACGAGGATGGCTTCTCGGGGACAAAGGCTATCCTTCGTGTACTTGGCTGATGACCCCGCTCCGTGCGCCCAGCACCCCTGCTGAAGAGGGATACAATGAGAGCCATCAAGCAACCAGGAACATCATTGAGCAAACCATCGGCGTCCTGAAGCAACGGTTCCGCTGTCTGGATCGTTCCGGTGGAGCCCTACAATATTCGCCGGAGCGAGTCTCCCATTTCGTGGTCGTGTGCTGCATGCTGCACAACCTGGCTATCCGCAGGACTTAGCCACTGCCACCAGAGATTGGAGGACCACCTGAGGAGGAGGAGGAGGACCAGCACAGGAGGGAGGCAGAAAGTGCAAGGGCCACCCGTCGGCGGCTTATTGAACATCGGTTCTAGGCCCCCTCTCAGGGAATGGCTTGTGCCAATGTCACCAGATGAATGTAGCCGCTCCACAAGCCCTCAGCTGAGCAGGGCAACCAGGACTTGCAAAATAAAGCATGGGCTGTGCGATTTAAGAACATTTATTACTTGGAAACCTCTACCCTTCCCACATTACAAACTAATGGAGAGAAGCCCCCTCCAAAAACACAAAAGGAACAGCCTCGGCCTCACAAAACAAAGAAAGACACCAGTCTCGGCCTTACAAAACAAAGAAAGACACCAGTCTCGGCCTTACAAAAACACAACTACACCAGTCTCGGCCTTTCAACAAACACAAAGCATTTGGCCAGACCTTCTACTTTTTGCCCTGCGAGGGCGATGCCTTTCGCATCCGTGACTGGCCCCTGCCCACCCTGCAGCTCCTCCTCAATGGGACCCCAGTGGCTGCAGCAAGGCTGGGGGAAGGCTGCTGAGGGTTAGATGGCGAGACGGCAGATGCCCTTGGGGGTTGGCCTGCACCAGCTCTGGCCCTGGAGGGGCCGGCTGCTGACTGCTCCAACTCTGCTTGGGCGGCAGCAGTCTGTCCAGCGGCTCGTGGCAGCTGCAATGGCGGAGTGGCAGTGTCAGCTGCAGGAATGGTGCCAACCTGACAGATCGCAGGTACTCCCTGGTCGCCTGAGACATTGGCACTCGCACGGGCCAGCACTGCAGCATGCGCAGCAAACAGCTGAAGAACAGACTGCTGGGCTGCTGCTGCGCGGCGAGTGCCCTGGCGATGCCTGGCCGATCCAGCGAGGGTGGCAGCAGTTAGTGCCCGTGTGGCCCTGGTCTGTGTCCGCATGACACCAGCCAGTGAATGAACGGCACGACTGAGCACTTGGCTAGAAGCCGCCTGTGCTGCTGCGAAGTCCTGCAGACTCCTGGCCTGTGCTGCACTGAATTGTTCCAGACTCCTGGCCTGTGCTGCACTGAATTGTTGCAGACTCCTGGCCTGTGCTGCTCCGAATTCCTGCACACTCCTTGACAGAGACTCAATGGAGTCAGGCATCCTTGCCACTGCAGCCATGAGCTCAGTGTACCTGCGCTCAGCCTGGACGGCCATTTCCTCCAGGAGCCGCACCTCCTCTGCGCTCACCGTCGCAGGACTGGAGGCCGCACTCACCCTCTGGGGAGAAGTCCGCCGAGCTTCCCCACCTCTCCCGCGTTGCTGCAGGCCGCTGGGCCCCGGAGCTTCACTCTCCTCCGACCCTTCCCCCCGGTTCCCCTCCAGGGAAGACGTGTCCCCTTCATCGCCATGGGCTGGCGCGGCTGAGGGTGGCACTGATGGGCCGGCTTCCTCTTCCTCCTCGAATTCAGAATCGCTGACAGTGGCAGCTTGAGGGCCCGCCTCCTCACCTGGCGATTCACCATCTGAAAGCAGAGAGGCACAAGAGTTGCTTTAGAGTGAGGGCAGGGTGGCAGCGAGGGAGGCATGAGTGCTGCCATGCACTGCATTGGTCGGACAGTGGCAAAGGATGCTGACCTGAGGCGCAAGTGGAAAGAGAGAGGTCAAAAAGGTGATGCCCTTACCATTGGTGCCCAGAACAGGGTCGGCATCTCCACTGGCGACGGGGCCAATCAGCCGTCCTGCCATAATGCGCTCCACACGCTGGTCGAGGTCGGAGAGCTCTTTGACGTCAGGACGGCCTCCCCCGGTCTCACGTTGCTTCCTACGGTTGTACGCCACCTTGGCCTGCAAGAGTAAGGACGGCCTCTAAGTACAGTGTGAAGCCCTGATCTTGTCTGCACTGCCTCCCATGGTGGACTGGCCCTGACAGTGTGAAGCCCTGATCTTGGCTGTACTGCCTCCCATGGTCGAATAGCTTGTACAGTGTGTAAAGTGCTGAATGCGCAAGTGATTTTCATGACAGTCCCATAGCTGCTGGATGAGGGCTGGCCATTAGGGCTTTCAGGTCCCTTTGCCCATAAAGTGAGGTGCACATGCAGGGATGAGGAGGACACTGGAAAGGGTACTCACCCTGACAATCCGAGTGAGGTCGTTGAACTTTTTCCGGCATTGCACAGGAGTCCTGGCAACCACGCTGTTGGAAGTCACCCTGTTTGAGACCTCCCTCCAGGCTTTCCGGTAGGCGCTGGGCAGCGGCCTCCTGCCACCTTCAGGGAACAGAACATGGCGCCTGCGCTCCACTCCGCCAACCAGCACCCTCAGGTCGCCCTCGCTGAAGCGCTGCGCTCTCTCCCTGGCCTTCTCCATAGCCCTGGGCGTTGCACAGATGAAGCCGAAGTGGTCAGGCCTAGCTTGAGGGCTGCAGTGTGCAGGGCGTGGCAGGCAAACAAATCCACCCTCCCCCTTTAATAGCTGACCGGCGCCAGAGTGTCTGGCGTCAATCAGCATCTCGCCACACCTGCGCTGCGCCCGCCCTCGGGGGTATCGCCCCGGACCGCCGGCTTAGCGCCTAATGATAGTCGTGCATCGCCTGTTTTAGCGCAGCAGCAACCTCTTGGGGCGATGCGACTGAATATCGGTGAAGGTGGCGCGAACTTGCGCCGGGCGCAAACTTTAGCGGCCGCCCGACTTTAGCGCCCCGAACGTGGCTATACTGAATTTCTAGGCCATTATCATTTAAAAAATCTGCTTACACCTATAAGAGTAAATTTACCTTTTTTAACTTGTCTGTATGTCCACAAATGAACAATTAATGTGTCATCTCAAAGATTCTTCCGATACCAATTAATGAAGATTTCTCTGTCCCCATGGCCATAGTAGTGGTTTGAAATTTCAGAATAATGACATACACTATTGATTTACAGTGCACACCGAGTTCTGGTGCTAACATTCTTAAGCAGAAGAGCACTGGAATTCCAATTGCAAATCAGCAGACCTGTTTTCTTCAAACTATCATAGATTAACATTGCATAGATAGTATCATCAATATGGTAAGTGATATCATGCAAAACAGGAATAATATGCAGAGAATTTACTTACTTTGCCTTTTCTCTTAACTTGGCAGGTCAGCAAATGTGAAAAGTTTGGATATGGAGTTATGGTTACACAAGTAGCTGCAACAGCTCCTGGCATTGTGGCACTGCAAAGTTCAGGTAAATATTGATTAAAAGAGATGTCTACCAAATTGAAAATATTTGCCATTTAGAACCACTGGATGTTTTAGTATATTACATTTGCAACACAAACTAAAATATATATTTGCTGTAAATAATGTATTAATCTTTAACATTGCAGTGTTTATATCATAAATGTTTACATTTTCATTAAAAAAAACTTTCTCCTTTAGGTTATTTCTGCATCATTCCCGTATCAAATAAGTGAGCAGAAGGTCTGTTTACAGGCTTCAGCCAATGTTTCTCTAACTTGCTGCTAGGAGTTTTGTGTGACAGTAGAATAATAGAAATTGCACCTCATGTGATCCATCACACCTTGGCTGTTGCTAACTCTTCAACTGGAGCTATCTACTCTGATATCATTTTGTTGTCCTTTCCCTTTGCCCTTTTATATTCTTTATTTCCAAATACTTATCCATTTCCCTTTCAAATGATGTTAGAATGTCTCTGGCGCAATAGCCACTTGTGGTAAAGTATTTCATATTCTAATAATTCTCTGCGGATAAAAGATTATTATAACTTTCTCCTTTAGTTTTTCACGATAATCCTCTGTCTATGCTCCCTTGTTATCTTCATGTCAATCAGTGGCAATAAACTTTCACCACTTACCCTCTCAAAACTTTTAATAATTTTGAAAACCTCTGTTAGATTCCCCCTAACCTTCCAAGTTCAGTGAAAAAATCCAACTTTTTGAGCCATTCTTTATAATTATGACTTCTAATTTCTGGTATCATGTTAGTGATTCTTTACTGTACCCTTTTCATGACTCTAATATCCTTTGGGGTGCCTAAAAAGCATACTATAGTTCAAATATAAATTCAACTTGCTTTTATATTCAATGTCCCTCTTTATAAAAGCTAGAATCTCATTTGCCTTTTTCTGGCTTTTTCTACCAGCGCTCCCACCTTTATAGATCGTGGAGTGTAAACAGCAGCATAGACCTGTTGGGCTGAATGGCCTGTTCCTGTGCTGTAAATTCTATGTAATCTGTGTTCTGCCACTCTGTTAAGAATCTTACTATTTAGGGTTACTGTACTTTTTTCCAAAATATACTATTTCACATTTTTCTGCATCGAACTGCACCTGCCACCTATCTGGATACTCCACTAACCTATATATATCCTATATTCTTTCTCGCAGTTTGCCATGGCCCCTAGTTTGGTATCACCACAAACTTAAATAAAAAATGAGAAGTCTCAGCACAGATCCCTGGGGAACTTACCCTTTGATTTTCAGTTTCCCTCTTTTCTCAAAAGAGCTGATTAATATCAGGACATGGCAGGAAGGCAGCGGGATCAGAGAAGGTAAATTACTGCTCTCATTTTAACTGCCCACCTCTACCCGGTTTCCACCAGGCGGGGCGAGTTAAAATTGGGGCCTCTGTAACTACAGTGAGAATACACTTTCTTTGTCGCACGCAATTGAGTAAGCCCAAGTTGCAGTGATAGATCAATATAGATTGGGCCCTTTTGAAACGTTCTGACAATGTAACAACAGTCAGTATAAAGACTACTACTTAAGCTGATACTTAGAAGCTGTTCTCTATTGTCAATGTATTAGCTCCATATGCCACTTGGTGATTTCTATTGCTTTGTTGGAGAAGGGTTGGAAGTAGTTGGAAGACCCAAGAGTCAGTGCTGGGTCTTTTTTAATATAGATGATTTGGACTTTTGTAAAGGGAGCATGATATTCAAATCTGCGGATCACATAAAAGTATATTGTTAGCCAAAAAGCGAGGAGGACTGTAAAAGACTTCAGAGGATATACACAGGTTAGCAGAATGGACAGATGGGCAACAGATTTGACTTAATGTACAGAAATGTGCGGTAATATATTGTCAGTGGAAAAGCAATAAATGCATTGGCCCAGAAATTCGGGTCAGAGGCTTCCCGCGGGTGCAAGCCTCTGACCTGCACTTACCTAGCGCGCCGGCCGTTGAGCTGTGGGCCCACGTGGGATTCCGATCCTGGGTCTGCTCCAACTGCCGGCGCGCAGTGCTTGCATATCCCAGGGGCGCAGTTAGTTCGATGCATCCCCTGGGATCACGTGGGCCATGGAGAGCCAATGGTAGCAGGGAAATGCCCATTCATAAAATTGGCAGGAAGAGCTGTCAAAACTATAAATACTATAAGCCCCAAAACATCACTAAAACTTCAAATAAATTTTTTTTAAATCACATTTTTAAAATAACTATAAATTACATAAAATAACTATTTTAAACAATAATTTAAATTTTTGAAAAAAAAATTACATTTTCTAACGGGGCTAAAAATAAACTTACCTTTCTTTAAAGTATTTAAAAATAAAAAACCTGTGGAAAATTTTTTTTAATTTTAATTAATTCACCACTTACCTTGTTAAAAGCAGGCCTTGCGCCTGCTTTTTACATGTGTAACTCCTGGAGACTTACCCTCCCGGAGAAACCTGCAAAAAAATCATAAGTTCCATGCGCACGCGCTGCCTCTCCGGCGTAGGCGTTCGACCTCTGAACCCCTTCCTTTAAGGGAGAATGGAAGTTCCGGTTTTATCGCGCATGCGCAGTGCATGCATGAAACCGGCACTTCCATTGGGCCTATGGGTGAGTACTCCGTGCGTACTCACCCGTGGAGACCCGAATTTCTGGGCCATTGAGTATGCATTCAATGGAAAGTTGCTGGAACATGTGGATGAACAGACAGGTTCAACTACATTAATTCCATGAAAGTGCAAATGCGGGCAGATAAAGCCAGAAAAAAGGCCTCTAGCATAGGGACCTGTCGTACAAGAGCAAGGAGTTAATAATTTTTTTACAAGGCAATAGTTAGGCCATAGTTAGAGTACTGTGTACAGTTTTGAGCGCCTTATTACAGAAAGGTCATTAAAACCATTAAAAAAAGTACAGTGTAGGCTCACCAGGATGAATGTGGTTATCAGGAGAGACTTGAGATATTGGGACTATTTCCACATAACGGAGAAGACAAAGAGGAAATTTAATAGGGATTTTTAAAATATGTGGTTTCAATAGGATAAAACTATTTCTCTGGTTGCGGAGTCAGTGACAAGTTCATCAATTTCAAATTGTCACCGACTCCGCAACTAGAGAAGGGGGCTCCTCATTCTTTCAGTGGCAATTTTAAATTGATGAACATTTGTCACTGAAAGAATGAGGAGCCCACTTCTCTAACTCTCATAGCTCTTTCTCCCACCTCTGGTTCTCTCCACTGTCGGCTTATTACTGAGCTGTTTTAGGCCTGCTCCCCTTCTACTCACCAAATGTCAGCCTTCAGCTTAGCTTTGACACCACTCTTCAGCTTTCAGTGCCATTATATATGCCCTTGACATCAAGGCAGCATTTGACTGAATGTTGCATCAAGGAGCCCTAGTAAAATTGAAGTCAGTGGGAATCAGGGGAGAAAATCTCCACTGGCTGGAGTCACACCTAGCACAAAAGAAGATGGCTGTGGTTGTTGGAGGCCAATCGTCACAGCCCTAGGACAATGCTGCAGGAGTTCCTCAGGGCAGTGTCCTGGGCCAACCATCTTCAGCTGCTTCATCAATGACCTTCCCTCCATCATAACGTCAGAAGTGGGGATGTTCGCTGATGATTACACAGTATTCAGTTCCATTCGCAACTCCTCATATAATGAAGCAGTCCATGCCCACATGCACCAAGATCTGGACAACATTCAGGCTTGGGCTGATAAGTGGCAAGTAACATTCGCACCACACAAGTCTCAGGCAATGACTTTCTCCAACAGGAGAGAGCTTAACCACCTTCCCTTGACATGGAAGGTCATTATCATTGTCGAATCCCCCACAATTAACCTCCTGGGGGTCACCATTGACCAGAAACTTAACTGGACCAGCCACATAAATACTGTGGCTACAGAGCAGGTCAAAAGCTAGGTATTCTGCGGCAAGTGTCTCACCTCCTGACTTCCTAAAGTCTTTCCACCATCTATAAGGCACAAGTCAGGAGTGTGATGGAATACTCTCCACTTGCCTGGATGAGTGCAGCTCCAACAACACTCGAGAAGTTTGACACCATCCAGGACAAAGCAGCCCGCTTGATTAGCACCCTATCCACCACCTTAAACGTTCACTCCCTCCACCACCGGCGCACCGTGGCTGCAGTGTGTACCATCTACAAGATGCACTGCAGCAACTCCTCAAGGCTTCTTCAACAGCACCTCCCAAATCTGCAGCCTGTACCACCTAGAAGGACAAGGGCAGCAGGCGCATGGGAACACCTCAAGTACCTGCAAGTTCCTCTCCAAGTCACACACCATCCTGATTTGGAAATATATCGCCGTTCCTTCATCGTTGCTGGGTCAAAATTCTGGAACTCCCTCCCTAACAGCACTGTGGGAGTACCTTCACCACATAGACTGCAGCGGTTCAAGAAGGCACCTCACCACCACCTTCGCGAGGACAATTAGGGATGGGCAATAAATGCCAGCGACGCCCACATCCCGTGAATTAATAATAAAAAAACTAAATAAAAATCCAGCAGCATTTCTTTTGCCTCTCACCTTGCTCTTTGGGCTCTAGTTCTGCAGTGATCCTTCTCTTCAGCAGGGTAGGTGAAAAATGAGCAAATGGAATGGGAGAATGCAGTGGTTGAGGGGTGGTGTAAAGGGATAGATGAGGCAATGGAAATGAAAGGACGTTGGTAGTGAAGGCGATTGGGGAGATGGAGTTTTGACTGCATCAAGCCCAAAATCCCACTGCTTCCCAGCCCCCTCAGTGGTTGCAGTTCCCATCTAAATGCTCTAACAACACAGTCCCCAGTGCTACCACACCCAGCCCACCCGTCTTCTCCCATGCTGCAGCTGTGCCCACACCCCAGTCTCTCGGGCCCCTTGCTGACTGACTACAGATGCCAGCAACTGCCCTATTCTTCCTAAACCTAATCTCTCAGTACTCCCAGTCTCTAGACATTCCACCCACCCCCCCAAATACAGGTGCCAGACTCCTTAACCCCCATGGTTCCAACCGGTATTGCTGCATCCCTCAATTTATGGTTGCAGCTGAAGATTTATAATGCACCTTTGCCAATTAAAAATAATCTAAAAATTCCCATTGTTAATCCTGTGAGCACTTTTATATGCCTCCTTAAATGAACGTTGCCAAACATTCAGCTCCTACTGTTTCTACTGTTGATGATATTGGATTTTCACTTTTGAAAAATGTAAGCTGTAGGTAGTGAGATTACCAATCTTAGCCACAGGATGAATAAATATACAAGGTAGTAGGTCATATGTGAGTAACTTCAGCTGTGCTGACAATCCATTTGATACGGAATATCTGATTAATCAATATGGTATATCCTAGCTATCAGATTTTTGATGTACAGTATTTTTTAGCATGTCATCATTTAATGTCTGAATAATAGAATCTATTTTTGCTGTTAGGGTTTATCAAAGCTCTTGTAATGGAGCTATGGTCTGTTCTGGAGTGTGGAAGAGATGATGCAAGAATGATCAACCCTAAACCAACACCGGTGGAGCCCATAGACAGAAGTTGTCAGAAGGTAAGGGGGAAGTTTGAAACAGAACCTTGGATTTTAAGCCATCTGGTGATGTCAGTAATAAGGAATGGAATGCTTTCCATTTCAAGTGATCCATGTTAGGAGAGATTCAGGAGAACCAAACTCTCCCAGGTTAGATATAGTATGGTAATACGTTCCCTCTGGCCAGAAGAGCACCCCCTACTATCCCAGTTTTCTGTCTCACACCAGCCATTCTATGACCTCTCAGATTGCCAATTTTGGATCAGGGAAGTTTTCTGCTGCATGCACATGATTTAGACTGCCCAGGGTTATTTCACAAAAGACCTCGGTAGCCAAATAAGACTTTTAATTCACTAGTCTGATGGGAATTTGAACCTGGGTTCCAGCAGTGAAAGCCCAACACTGAACTACCCTGACAAAGAATCAGAATTATGAAAGGTTTTGATAGAGTAGACACAGAAGGAGTGTTTCCACTTGTGGGGAAGAGCAAAACTAGAGGCCATCGATAAAGGATAGTCACCAAGAAATCAAATAGGGAATTCAGAAGAAACTTTGTGGAACTCGTTATCACAGGGAGTGGTTGAAGCGAATAGTATAGATGCATTTAAGGGGAGGCTAGATAAGCGAGGGAGAAGGGAATAGAGGGTTGTGCTGATACAGTTAGATGACGAAGGATAGGAGGAGGCTCGAGTGGAGCATAAACCGCCAGCATAGACTGATTGGGCCAAATGGCCTGTTTTTGTGCTGTGTATTCTATGTAATTCTATGCAAGACAAACATTTCCATTTAATCCAAAGAAATAACCTATTTGCAGTTTTCTATTTCCAGTTAAATCTAATTTTCTTCTTGTTGAAAGTTTTTTCCTTCGTTGGTTTATTCCAATAATCGTAGTAACTTGCAGCTAGAAATCTGTCACTGGTATACTTTCCTTTTTATTAATTATTTGTCTACAATCCTGACCTACTGCAAAATTGCAAGTTTTGCAGGTTGTGGTTTGTTCTTAAAAACAAGTAGCAAATAAGTAAAGGAACAGTTATTCTTAAAGTAAGTAGAAATCTATATCCACTTCATCTTAAACAAAACAATGTTAAAATATAAATTAAACTGCTTTAATTTTTTTTTAATTTTAAAGAAGTTCTTATGGTTAGATTCTAAGATCAACATTTTTAGGACCTAATTTTAGTTGTCACTTAAGGATAAATTTTCCAATTGCATTTTCGCGACACAGAGCCTCACCTGCCAGGCATACAAATCATGGATTTATGATCATGCTGTCTATGATTTTCCATCCATTCATTTCCCAGTGGGCAAGAGTCTGCAACAGGAGAGTACAATCAGAAAATTTACCCTTTAATATCGTATTGGCCTGTTCCCCTAACTTCATAGTTTAAAAATTAAGGGGGAGAAATTCGGTATCGCCCCGTTTGGGACGCTAGTATTGGCGGTGCGCAAAGTTTAGCGCCAGGCGCAATTTATCGCCACCTTGAGCGATATTGGGTAGCTGCGCCCCTGAAGGTGATTGCGGCGCTAAATCAGGCGCTGCACGATAGTCTTAAGGCGCTAACCCGGCGGCGCGACACAATTTCTCCGCGGGTGGGCGCAGCGCAGGTGCTGTCAATTATCGATTTCAGCCAGACACGCTGGCGCCAGCCAGCTCTTAAAGGGGCGGATCGATTATCATCCCCAGCCGCACCCTGCGCCTCGTAGGCCTCAAACTCGGTGGTAACCTACCTGTGGCGTCAACAACTGCATCAATATGGAGAGGGCCAGGGAGAGAGCGCAGTGCTTCAGCGAGGGGGCATTGGATGCTCTGGTTGGCGCGATGGAGCGCAGGCGATCTGTGCTCTACCCGGAGAATGGCAGGAGGCCTCAACACAGCGACCACCGCAGAGCTTGGAGGGAGGTTTCCCACAGAGTCACCTCCAGCAGCATGGTTCCCAGGACTCCTGTGCAATGCAGGAAGAAGTTCAACGACCTCACGTGGGTCGTCAGGGTGAGTGCCTTTTTCAGAATCATCTTCATCCCTCCATCTGCACCTCACTTTATGCAGAGGGTGTGCAAAGCCCCAATGGCCAGCTGTCATCCAGCACCCATGGCCCTTTCTGGAAACACACACGCACATTCAGCTCTGTGCATAATGTAAGGGCTAATCGACCATGGGAGGCATGTCATGCCAGATCAGGGCTGCATAATGTAAGGGCTAATCGACCATGGGAAGCATGTCATGCCAGATCAGGGCTGCAGGTTTCATCACACCCTGTCCTTTCTTTTGCAGGCCAAGCTGGCGAATAATAGAAGGCAACAGCATCGGACCGGAGGAGGCCGGCCTCACCTGCAGACCCTTACAGACCTGGAGGAGCGAGTCCACCGGATTGTGGCAAGCCGGATAATTGGCCCCGTCGCCTCTGGAGATGCCGACCCCATTGTGGACAGCAATGGGAAGGTCATCACCTTTTTGACCTCTCTCCTTCCACTTGTTCCCCACACCAGCATGCTTTTTCACTCTCGAGCCAACTCAGAGCATTGCAGCACTCATGCATCCCTTGCTGCCACCCTGTCCTTTTGCTAAAGCCACTCTTGAACCTCCCTGCTTTCAGATGCTGCATCACCAGCTCGGGAGGCGGGCCCTCAAGCTGCCAGTGCGAGTGACTCTGGAGGCGACGAGGAGGAGGAAGCCGGACCATCTGTACCACCCTCAGGCGAGCCAGCCCATGTCCAGACTGGGGAGACGCCTTCCCTGGAGGGGAGCGGGGGGGAATGGTCTGAGGAGGATGCAGCTCCAGGACCCAGTGGCCTGCAGCAACGCGTGGGGGGTAGGGAAGCTTGGGGGCCGTCTCCCCGGAGGGCGAGTTGGGCCGTGAGTGCTGCTGCACAGAGCGCGGAAGAGGTGTGTGCCCTTGCAGAAATGAGCGCCCAGGCTGGGCTGAGGCACACTGAGCTCATGGCTGCAGTGGCAAGGATGCCCGACTCCATTGAGACACTAGCAAGGAGTGTCCAGGACTTCGGCGCAGCACAGGCAAGGAGTGTGCAGGACTTCGGCGCAGCACTGGCAAGGATTCTCCAGGACTTCGGCGAAGCACTGGCACCTGCCACGCAAGTGCTGAGTGCTGCTACGCAGTCAGTGGCTGGTCTCATGCAGACGCAGATTGAGGCCACGCGAGCACTGACTGCTGCCACCCTCGCTGGATTGGGCAGGATTCCCCGGGGCCCTCGCCGCGCCACAGCAGGCCAGCAATCTGCACCAGCCGATTGCTGCGGTGCTGCCCTGTCAGAGTGCCAGTGTGTCGGCCGACCAGGGAGCTGCTGTCCGCTCTCACGATGACAGCATTCCTGATGCCACCACTGGCACTTCTCCACTGCAGCTGCCACCACCTGTAGGACAGACTGCTTCCGCCCATGCGGAGCTGGAGCAGTCAGCAGCCGGGCCCTCCAGGCCCAGAGCTGGTCCAGGCCATACCTCAAGGGCATCTGCAGTCTCAGTTTCGGACAGTCAGCAGGCCTCCCCCAGCCTTGCTGCAGCCACTGGGGTCCCATTACGGAGGAGCTGCAGGGCGGGAAGGGGGCAATTCCGCAAGGGAAGCAGATCACCATCGAGGGGCAAAAAGTAGAAGGTGCTGCTAAATTATGTTATTTCTTTCATTCAAGGCCGAGGATGCTGGTCTGAATGTTGGTTATGTTTTGGACATTGGCCTAGAAATTCAGTATAGCCACGTTTGGGGCGCTACAGCCGGGCGGCCACTAAAGTTTGCGCCCGGCGCAACTTCGCGCCACCTTCGCCGATATTCAGTGGCATCGCCCCAAGAGGTTGCTGCTGCGCTAAAACAGGCGATGCACGACTATTATTAGGCGCTAAGCCGGCGGCCCGGGGCGAAACCCCCGAGGGCGGGCGCAGCGCAGGTGCGGCGAGCTGCTGATTGACAGCAGACACTCTGACGCCGGTGAGCTCTTAAAGGGGGAGGGTGGATTTGTTTTTTTGAAAGGCCGAGACTGGTGTATTTGTGTTTTTTGAAAGGCCGAGACTGGTTGATTTGTGTTTTTTGTGGGGGCTTCTCTCCATTAGTTTGTAATGTGGGAAGGGCAGAGGTTTCAAAGAAATAAATGTTCTTAAATCGCACTGTCCATGCTTTCTTTTGGAAGTCCTGGTTGCCCTGCTCGGCTGAGGGCTTGTGGAGCGGCTACATTCTTCTTGTGCCATCAAGCCATTCCCTGAGAGGGGGCCTAGAACCGACGTTCAATAAGCCGCCGACGGGCGGCCCTTGCACTTTCTGCCTCCCTCCTGTGCTGGTCCTCCTCCTCCTCCTCCTCCTCCTCTGGTGGTCCTCCAATGTCTGGTGGCAGTGGCTGAGTCCTGCGGATAGCCAGGTTGTGCAGCATGCAGCACACGACCACGAAATGGGAGACTCGCTCAGGCGAATACTGTAGGGCTCCTCCGGAACGATCCAGACAGCGGAACCGTTGCTTCAGGATGCCGATTGTTTGCTCAATGATGCTCCTGGTTGCTTGATGGCTGTCATTGTATCCCTCTTCAGCAGGGGTGCTGGGCACACGGAGCGGGGTCATCAGCCAGGTGCACAAAGGATAGCCTTTGTCCCCGAGAAGCCATCCTCGTGGGTGAGGCTGGGCCTGGAACATGTCTGCCACAGAAGTCTGGCGCAGGATGAAGGCATCGTGGCTGCTGCCTGGAAAGCGGGCATTGACAGCTAGGATGAGCTGCCTGTGGTCACACACCAACTGCACGTTGAGCGAATGGTAGCCCTTCCGGTTGCAGTAATCCTCGGCATTCTCCAGAGGTGCCCGCAAAGCCACATGCGTGCAGTCAATGGCGCCCTGCACCATGGGGAAGCCCGCTAATGCTGCAAAGCCCATTGCACGCTGTTGCTGCTTGACAAGGGCCATGGAGAAGGAGATGAACTGACGTCTCCTTCTGAAAAGGGCATTGGTCACCTGGCGGATGCAGCAATGCACGGCAAACTGGGAGATGTTGGAAATGTCCCCAGTAGCGGATTGGAAGGAGCCGGTGGCATAGAAGTTGAGAGACACCGTCACCTTCACTGCCACCGACAGACGTCCTGCTCCTCAGATGTGGCTGCAGATCTCCGCGAAGCAGGTGGCAGACCTCAGTGACCACCGCCCTTCGGAATCGCAGCCTCCGAACACACTGCTCATCAGACATGCTCAGATATGAGAACTGCTGGCGGTATACCCTGGGTGGGTAAGGCCTCCTTTGCCGACGCCTGTTGCCCCCTCTCCGTCTGGCCATGTCTGCCACTCTCTCACAGCGTCTGTGAGCCCTTTGAATGCAATGGAGAAGGCCAACGTTTGCACCCATTGCAGCCCCCATTATATGTTTCCAATCAATGATATGGCTCTGAAGTTAAAGACAAGTGGAAAGCTGTGGCCTGAAGCCACAAGTACCTGTGCGAGTGTTGAGCCAAACCAGAAAGCTCCCTACCTTTGTCTCTCTGCAAAGATCCGTCTCTCAAAGAAGGAGTGTTGCAAAATGGCTGCCTTTTCTACTGCAGGAGGAGTGCCCTTTAATTTGCGTCCCCCGCGCCCCGCAGCGACTGAGAACCATTCCCCTCTACCAGTCGCTAGGGGCGCCAGGTGCACAATAGGCCGGCGCCACTGAATTTCCGGTTTGGGGCGAACAAAGGGCGTTGCACGATGAAATGATGTCAGGATCTGCACGCGCAGCTAAGCGCACGCAAAGGCTTTGCGCCGCCGCTAAATCTTTACTGAAGTTGGGGAGAGGCGCAGATCGCGCTGCGCCCGGCCGCTAGCCGCCTAGCGCCCCACATCTCCTCCTCCTAAGGCGCTAGCGGCTGGCGCAAACAACTGAATTTCTAGGCCATTGTCTCCAGGGTGTGAGAGACAGTTGGCCTAGAAATTCAGTGCCCTTAGCACCGATTTTGCGGCGCTAGAGGGCCTAGCGCTGCAATTGGCGCCGGTTCCTAAATTGCCTGGGGCCCTTCCGCAGCGGTAGACCGGTAGCGCTGCGCCGGCACCGATGACGTCATCGGTGTGCGCAGCGTCCCGGTTGCCGTGGTAACCCGGCCCCAAGCCGAAATTCAGTTGCGGCCGCCTCGCCAGTGGCAGCCGCAACTAAGACTCCGACAAACGAGTGTTGCCGGAGTCTGCGCCGGCGCTTTAAGGAGGCGCGGCGGCCGGCCGCTTTCCCGCCGGCCGCCTGCCCGCAGCTCCCTCCCCGGACTTCTCCCCCCACCCCCCCCCCGGAACAGATGCAAGCCCGGCACTTGTCCGAGGTGCTGGGCTCATTTTTGAAGAGATTTGCGCGGGCCGCGGCCGGGTGCAGGCAGCTCCTCCTTAACGGAAGGAGGAGGCCTGCACTTCCCGAGCCTGCCGCACCGCAGCGGGCGCCGCAGCGCCGGAATAGCGCCGCAATGCGGCGCGTTGCGCCACTTTTCAGGCGCTAAAACCCTTCAGTAGCGCCGGCAGCCGTTTGCGCGCGGCACTACTGAATTTTTGGCGCGCGCAAAGGGACTTAGCGCCGGCGCTAACTTCCGGCGCTAAAGCCCTGGCGCAGCGCAAACTCAATTTCTAGGCCAGTTATGTTTTGGACATTGTCTCCAGGGTGTGAGAGACAGTTATGTGGCAGTCTGTTTTGCTGTTTGTTTCCATTGCTTTGTCATGCGGGAAGGATACACATTTTGTTAAATAAAGAAGTTTATTTATTCACAATGTCTGTTCTTTGCACTAATTTTTGCCTTGACCGGCTTAGGGGTAGCAGAACGGTTCCATTCATGTTCTTGGAATGGCAGAAAGCATTCCCTCAGAGGGGCCTAGAAGCGACTTGCTATAAGCCTCTGACGGACGGCCCTTGCAGTTTGTGCCTCCGTCCCGTCTTGGTGCTCCTCCTCCTCCTCCTCCTCCTCTGCTGGTGCTTCAATGTCTGGTGGCATTGGCTGGATCCTGAGGATTGCCAGGTTATGCAGCATGCAACACACAACCACGAAGTGGGAGACTCGCTCAGGTGAGTACTGAAGGGCTCCTCCGGAATGGTCCAGACAGCGGAACCGTTGCTTCAGCACGCCGATTGTGTGCTCAACAATGTTCCTGGTCGCTTGATGGCTCTCATTGTAACGTTCTTCAGCAGGGGTGCTGGGCGAACGGAGCGGGGTCATCAGCCAGGGGCACAGAGGTTAGCCCTTGTCCCCGAGAAGCCAGCCTCCTGGGTGAGCCCGGGCTTCGAAAAGGTCTGCCACAGAAGTCTGGCGCAGGATGAAGGCGTCGTGGCTGCTGCCTGGGAAGTGGGCATTGACAGCGAGTATCAGCTGTCGGTGGTCACAGACCAGCTGCACATTCAAAGAATGGAACCCCTTTTGGTTGCGGAAATCCTCCGCATTCTCTAGAGGCGCCCGCAAAGCCACATGCATGCAGTCAATGGCGCCCTGCACCATGGGGAAGCCCGCTATCCTTGCGAAGCCCTCTGCGCGCTCTCGCTGCTTGTCCGGGGTCATTGGGAAAGAGATGTACTGCCGTCTCCTTTGAAAGAGTGCATTAGTCACTTGACGGATGCAGCAATGCACCGCGAACTGTGAGATGTTGGGAATGTCCCCAGCAGCCACCTGAAAGGAGCCACTGGCATAGAAGTTTAGAGCCACAGTGATCTTCACAGCCACCGACAGAGATGTCCTGCACCTTTGTTGAGGCTGCAGATCTGGCTGAAGCAGGTGGCAGAGCTCAGTGACCACCTCCTTACTGAAGCGCAGCCTTCGGAAACACTGCTCCTCCGACATGTTGATATACGAAAACTGTTGGCGGAAAACCCTGGCGGCGTAAGGTCTCGTGGGGCGACGTCTGTAGGCCCTCCTCCGTCTGGCCATGCCTGCCACTCTATCCCTGCGTCTCTGCGCCCTGTCAATATGATTGAGAAGGACGACGTTCCCATCCAATGCAGCCCCCATAGTAAGTGCGCACTGAAAGTTATGCCGGTTGAGAAGCTTACCAACTGCAAAGTAATGTTCAGAAGGCTAAAGTTCCTCAGCCAGCGCTGGCTCACTGCAGAAATGGCTCTCCGTGTGTAGCTGAGCAACTCTCTCTCTCTCACAGAAGGTGTGGTCCAAAAATGGCTACCACTAACAATCCAGGAAGAGTCCCCTTTAAATAGCGCCCACCCCAGCCCGACAGCGACTGGGAAACGTTCCAGGTAACCTGTCCTTGTTAGCGCCAAGCGGAATGGAAGGGGGCGCCAATGAATTTCCGGTCCGGGGCGCCCCAAGGGCGTTGCACAATGAAATGATGTCATGATCTGCGTGCGCCGGTGAGCGGGCGCAACGGTTTAGCGCCGGCGCTAAATGTCCGCTCAATTTGGGAAGAGGCGCAGGGTTCGCTGCACCCAGGCGCTAGTTGGTTAGCGCCCCACTTCTCGACCTCTTTAGGCGCTAATGGGTGGCGCAACCAACCAAATTTTTCCCCCTAAATCTTCCTCCAGTGCTGAGTTAACTGATCTCAGCTCGGACAGAGATATATACGGGTGCTACAATTGGCCTCAACCACCCCTGATTAGTAACCAGCAACACATGCTGGAAGTGCAAATCTGTAGACGTAGGGTGAGGACAAGATTAGACTTGGCATTGGAATACCTTGTTGAGGCTCATGCATGAATAATTCCACTTGGGTGAGCTACCACACAGTAACTGGTGCCTATAGAATGTCACAAGGTATCAATGCTTTCCGGAAGGGAGGGGAAAATTGGCAAGGAAAAAAAATCCTATTTAAGATATTTTGTATATGATAACTGCTAAAGGCTGCACAGTAATTAGTTCAGAATGTTGCTGAAATTCCTGTTGAACAGTCTTGTGTATACTTAATTCACAAAATGCAATGAAAGTATGAAGACATTTTATTGTTTGAACAAAATACAATCATATAGAAATAGCACCGCAAACAGAAGCTGTGTAGAACAAACATCTTTTTCATTTGTAAATATACAATTAGGACTGTGAAGCGATTAAAAGTTTCACATTTGAGTTGGGAAACGATGACATTTTATTGAAAATTTTTTTACACCTCATCTTAATTTCAACTAGTTGCATTAATGTTTGGTCAAAAAGATGGTCCAATACTTGTTGATCTTTGGAAGAAGAGCATATTTTCAATATATAACAATAAAGAACTTGCATTTGTATAGTGCCTTTAATGACCTCAGGATGTCCCAAATTGCTTTTTGGTCAATGAAGTGCAGTCACTGTTGTAATGTAGAAAATGTGGCAAGGTCCCACAACATCAATACTCTGTTTTCAGTTGTATGATAAATGTTGGCCAGGACACTGGAAGAACTACCCTCCCCTCTTCATATAGTGTCATATCATATACGTCCACCTGAGAGAGCAGACAGGACCTTGGTTTAATATCTCATCTAAAAGACAGCACTGTGCTCCCTCAGTACTGCACAGAAGTGTCACCTAGATTATGGGCAGGATTTTCATTGGGCCGTGGAGGTGTGTGGGGGGTTAAAATCCCGAAATCGGGGGGCCCCCAACCTGCCTCCATGCCAGTTTCAAAGGAGGCAGGTACCCGACCCGCACTGGGACCTGCCTCCCGAGGCGGGAAGGGGATTAGTGCCAATTAACTGCCTGTTAACAGGCAGTTTTTAGCCTAATCCCTATTTTAATTCTTGAAGTGTGGGATTCCCGACAGCTCCAAACCACGCCAAGTTAGCGAGGCGGGCTGAAGGGCTTGGAGGGGTCGGGATGTCCGGTGTTCAGGTGAGTGATGGGTGCATGAGTGCAGAGGTAAGTGTGTTTGGTGTGTTTAAAGTGTTTAAAGAAGTTTTACTTACCTTTACAGCCTTCCTTCCTTCAGGTCTCGGAAGTCCCTCATCTCACCGGCACAGAAAGCAGAATGGCCGCGATCTGTCAAAAATTGCAGCATTCAGCTTTCTGTTCGGAGAGATCTCTAAATCATCCTGAGAGGAAGGAATTAACTTAGAGTACAGATTGCCAGTGTTTGACAGCTTCAAAGAGCTATTGTCTTGACAGGTGAAATATCAATCTGTGATGTCACCTGTTGCCGGGTTGCTGGGCGGGCTCAACAAGGTCAATCAAGTCAAAATCGCGTGGGTTGGCTACAACTCGATGGAGGCGGGACTACAACCCCGAAAGTTGTAGTCCCGCCGCCTCAATGAAAATCCAGCCCTATGTATTCAAGTCTCTGGAGTGAGGCTTGAAGTCGGACCTTTCTGACTCGGGTGGGAATGTTACCCTGAACTAAGGCTGATGTGAGTTTTATGAGCTATTTAAAACACCTATCAGTCCATCTACAGTGATCAGTACAGCTCTCTTTGTCATCACATTCATCTATATGGAAAGAGATGGATGTTTGTAATCATCATGGAGACAGTTTGTATTGGTTGGAGTAGTTATAGAAGAAAACTTTTCATTATATTTTGCTCCAAATAAAGATATGGGCCCCGATTTTCTGGCCACCGTCGGGCGGCTTTTCATGCGGCCGGGAGCCGAAAATCGGCGAAAAAGCGGGTCGGGACCCCCCCCCGCCTGATTCCCCGCCCCGTCCGACTTTCAGACTGCCGTTTCCGCGCGCCCCGCTTCAGTCCCGGCCGCCGCTGGCGGGACTGGTCGTCGGAGCACTAACAAGCAATTATCTGCTTGTTGAAGTGGATTTTCCCGTGCCGTTGCGACTTTGGGGCTTTCCCCACCTGAAACCCGCCTGCGGGGAACCCCGCTGCTGAGAGCTAGCGTGAAAACAGCTGGCTTGCTTGCTTGCAGCAGCAGGTCGCTGAGGGCTGAAGAGATTTAAATAGGCAGCATTTGCAGGCTGCAGGACCTTGTTGATCACGGCTTGGGGGAACTTTTTGAAGCCTTAGGAGCAGCTGCAGAAAGTTGGAGCCTCACACACTTCTCCAGTGTGAGCTCCTGGGAAGCCCCTCTCACCACCCTAACTCAGCATCCCCTCAACGGAGGCATCTGCCAGAAGCATGGGAGGCCTTTGGGACGTTCCCTTCCTGGCATTAGAGGATCTCCAACAGCAGAGGCGGCAGCAGCAGAACCAGGAACAGCAGGATGAGCACCAGGAGCACCAGGCTGCTGCTCACCTGCATCCATGCAGCATTGGTCTCAGTGGGAGGCCTCTTCCTCCCTGACCTAGGGAAGAGGACCTCCCTGTGGGCCCTAACCCCATCCAATAATGCCTGCAGTGAAGCCTCGTCGAATTTGAAGGCAGCTCGGCCTCTGCCGCTGGCAGCAGCTGGTGCAGGCTCCTCTGCCATTGTGCAAGAGTGGTTGAGAAGCCTGCAGAGGTGGAGAAGCTTGCTGGACACTTTGAAAGCACCACGAATGATGACATCATAGTGTGGGGATTTCTGACTCGAATTGGACAATTAGCAAGGCTTCCCACATGCTGGGAATTAATTGGCCACTTGAGGGAAAATTGCGTGGAGCTGGCTGACACTTTTTTATGTGTGTCAGAAACCCCACATTCGGGGAAATCCGACCATTCCCCACACAAGCCGAAAATCGGGGCCATGACCTTTGGCATATTTTGGCTGGAAACAATTAATTGGTCATGCTTGTGTTGAATATACTGTCAACAATTTGTATTTCCAAACAATACACAGTGCACTATACCCTTTCTAATCACTGTACAATATTTATGGTTTCTTGTTCTGTGTTTATGTTGGAGAATTTTTCTTCATGCTTACTATGAAACGCTTTTTAATTTTTATATATATTAATATAAATTTGTGTGTGCTTTAAGTCATTCCTAGCTCTGGTAAACCTGCTATCGTCTTACCATGCTGTGTTTGAACTGATTGGCAATCTACCACTGCCAAACAAGGCAGCATACTCCTTACGTGAAGTGCCTAGCTCGATTGTTGTAAGTGTAACTGCATTTTCTAACAATTACTTTACAGTTGTTGATTTATTATTGCTATTTTTAAAAATTCTGCATAATAGTGTTTTAAGATAAATGTGTTTACCTTAAACTTCAGCAGCTAGAGTTTTCTTTTGACAAACAGGAACGTGTTTTTTTTCTATTTTTTATTTATTCTTGGGATGTGGGCATCACTGGCAAGGCTGGCATTTATTGCCCATCCCTAGTTTCCCTTGAGAAGGTGGTAGTGTGCCTTATTTTTATGCTGCAGTCTGTGTGGTGAAGGTGCTCTCACAATGCTGTTAGATGGGGAGTTCCAGGATTTTGACTCAGCGACATTGAAGAAACGATGATGTATGTTCAAGTCCAGATGGTGCGTAACCTGGAGGACAACTTGAACGTGATGGTGTACCCATGCACCTGCTGCCCTTGTCCTACTAGACGGTGGAGGTTGCAGGTTTGGGAAGTGCTGCTGAAGAAGCATTGGTGAGTTATTACAGTACATCCTGTAGATAGTACACACTGCAGCCATGGTACACGGAGGTGGAGGGAGTGGACATTTAAGTCAGTGCTGATCCAGCGACTGCTTTGTCCTGGATAGTGACAAGCTTCCTGAGTGTTGTTGGAGCTACACCCTTCCGGGCAAGTGGAGAGTATTCCATTACACTCCTGATGTGCCTTGTAGGTGGTAGAGAGGCTTTGGGGAGTTAGGAGGTGAGCCACTCGACGTAGAATATCCAGTCTCTGACCTGCTCTTGTAGCCACAGTATCTATGTGACTAGTGCAGTTAGGTTTCTGATCAATGGTGCCCCCCAGGATGTTGATGGTGAAGGGCTCGGCGATAGTAATGTCACTGCATGTCAAGGGGAGGTGGTTATGCTCGCTCTTGTTGGAGATGGTTATTGCCTGACACTTGTGTGCACGAATGTTACTTGCCACTGAGCAGCCCAAGCCTGGATGTTGTCCATGTCTTGCTGCATGTGGGCATGGACTGCTTCATTATCTGGGGAGTTGCAAATGGAGCTGAACACTGCAATCATCAGCAAACAGCCCCACTTCTGACCTTATGATGGAGGGAAGGTCATTGATGCAACAGTTGAAGATATTTGGACCTAGGACACTGCCCTGAGGAACTCCTTCAACGTTGTCCTGGGGCTCAGAATATTGGCCTCCAACGACCACAACCATCTTCCTTTGTGCCAGGTATCACTCCAGCCACTGGAGAGTTTTCCCCTGATCCTCATTGACTTCCATTTTGCCAGAGCTCCTTGGTGTCACACTCAGTTGAATGCTACTTTGATGTCAAGGATCGTCACTCTCACTTCACCTCTGGAATTGAGCTTGTGTCCATATTTGGACCAAGGCTGTATTGAGATCTGGAGCCAAATGGTTCTGAACATCGGTGAGCAGGTTATTGGTGAGTAAGTGCCGCTTGGTAGCACTGTTGATGATTCCTTCCATCACTTTGCTGATGATTGGAAGTAGGCTGATGGGGTGGTAATTGGCCAGGTTGGATTTGTCCTTTTGCAGACAGGACATACCTGGGCAATTTTCCACATTGTTGGATAGATGCCAGTGTTGTAGCTGTACTGGAACAGGTCTTCAGCGCTACAGATGGAATATTGCCGGGGTTCGTAGCCTTTGCTGTGTCCAGTGCACTCAGCAATTTCTTGATGTTATGTGGAGTGAATTGAATTGGCTGAAGACTGAAATCTGTGGTGGTGGGGACCTTGGGAGGAAGCAGAGAAGAATCATCCACTGGCATTTCTGGCTGAAAATTGTTGCAAACACTTCATCCTTTTCACCTTAATTTATAACCTACTAATGAAATTGTAAGAATGCATAGTTTTGAAATGTTCCTCCTTAAGCATGCAATTTTGTTAGACAAGACAAAATGTTATGCTGACCTGCCAATCTTTCACAAACTAAAAGATATTGTCGGCAATGTCATTTTTATACATTTTAAATCGGTAATTCCAAAAGTAAATATATTGTGTGTGTTGCAAACTAATGGATTGATATTCCGATGACTTCATAAACTGCAGGAGCAAAGTTCAAGCAGATTACAGTTAAAGGTTGCAACACCAACAGCTTTTTTTCTTGTGAACATAATTTTGTGTTTTGTATTTATAATTTGCCATTCAAAAATTGGTGCATCAATCTGTAGTGTTTACATCAACAGGTTTACATCTTCTGCTACCACTTTAGAGTTTTGCTGCACAGTTTAGAAAGAAAGAAAGAACTTGCATTTATATGGCACCTTTCACAACCATAGGACATCCCAAAGAGCACTACAGCCAACAATGTACTTTTGAAGTGTAGTTACTGTTGTATTGTGGGAAACACGGGAGCCAATATACACACAGCCTGGTCCCACTAACAGCAATGAGATAAATAACTAGATAATGTGCTTTTGGTTGAGGGATAAATTTTAGCCAAGGTACTAGGACAACTCCGCTGCTCTTCTTTGATTAGTTCCATGGGATCTTTTATGTCCACCTGAGAGGTTTACGGTCTCATCAAAAGTCAGCACCTCCAACAGTGCAGTACTCCCTCAGTATTGCCCTGGTGTCAGCCTGGATTATGTGCTCAAGTCTCTGGAGTAGCACTTGAACCCACAACCTTCTGACTTAGAGGCAAAAGTGCTATTAACATGCCAAGGCTGACACCTTCAGCATCTTCTGTTACTATCTCGTTCTGCCATTTGAAGATGCTAAAGGCTGATACCTTCAGTTCTTCTGTTAAACGTATTTTGTTACTATTGCTGTGTTCTGGCATTTGTTTTCCTATTTTACCATGGAGTTTTGGCAGCAGAATGAACAGCTTGAGGTAACAATTGTGATGTAGACAAATAAAGTACAATTGCAGCATGTGAGAGGTACTAAAGTGCCAGGCAATGACTATTTCCAACAAGAGAAAGCCTAACCACCGCCCCATGACATTCAACGGCATTACCATCGCTGAATCCCCCACCATCAATATCCTGGGGGTCACCATTGACCAGAAACTTAACTGGACCAGCCACATAAATACTGTGGCAACAAGAGCAGGTCAGAGGCTAGGTATTCTGTGGTGAGTGTCTCACCTCCCGACTCCCCAAAGTCTTTCCACCATCTGCAAAGCACAAGTCAGGAGAGTGATGGAATACTCTCCACTTGCCTGGATGAGTGCAGCTTCAACAACATTCAAGAAGCTCCAGGACAAAGCAGCCTGCTTGATTGGCACCCCAACCACCACCTTAAATATTCACTCCCTCCACCACCGGCTGCAATGTGTACCATCTACAAGATGCACTGCAGCAACTCACCAAGGCTTCTTCGGCAGCACCTCCCAAACCCACAACCTCTACCACCTAGAAGGACAAGGGCAGCAGGCGCATGGGAACACCATCATCTGCAAGTTCCCCTCCAAGTTACACACCATTCTGACTTGGAAATATATCGCCGTTCCTTCATCGTCGCTGGGTCAAAATCCTGGAACTCCCTCCCTAACAGCACTGTGGGAGTACCTTCACCACACGAACTGCAGCAGCTCAAGAAGGCAGCTTACCACCACCTTCTCAAGGGCAATTAGGGATGGGCAATAAAGGCTGGCCTTGCCAGCGATGCCTACAACCTGTGAACGAATGAAAAAAAATTGCAGGCTTATTTTGCAGTGTGTTCATTTTGTTTTGTTCTATTACCTATATATATTTGCTGTTAGTTTTGTAAACTAGATTTGACATAAATACAGCATGGGTTCCATTTAAATATTTTGACCTGAACATCACCATTCATTCAATATGCGGCACATTTATTGCATTGTAAATGCCATACAGATGGATGTTCTCATTTTAATTCACCCTATATTGATTGCCCTGATACCATGTTTATCTGCTAGAATACTAGCTGACTAGGAACTAAAAGCTGACAAATCCCCTGGACCTGATGGTCTACATCCTAGGGTTCTAGACAAAGTGGCTGCAGAGATAGTGGATACACTGGTTGTGATCTTCCAAGATAGCATGGATAGAGGATTGGTTAAAGGACAAAAAACAGAGTAGGAATAAACAGGTCATTTTCAGATTGGCAGGCTACAACTAGTGGGGTGCCGCAAGGATTAGAGCTGGAGCCTCAGCTATTTACAATCTATACTAATGAATTAGATGAAGGGACTGAATGCAATGTATCCAAGTTTGCTGATGATACAAAGCTAGGTGGGAAAAGTAAGCTATGAGGAGGACACAAAGGCTGCAATCTTACCTGAAGAGGCGAGTTGGGAGCTGGTCATCTGACATGCGGGTTCCGATCCCGCCCCCAACGATGTCCGATGCACAGACGCTATTTTGCGTCAATTGGCCTTGTTAAGCCCGCCCTGTGGGCTTGCTGGCCAATTAAGAGAAAGCCGGTGTCAGATGACGTCAGTTGATGACGCGTCATCTGCCGGTTTTCTTAAAGGGGACACGCTCATTTTTGTTTGACAGATGATTTTTCAGTGTTTGACAGCATTGAGGTGCTGCAAACACTGACAATCACTGTACAAAGGTGAGCCCTTGCACCCAGGCTCTCCAGAGAGACTCTCCTTAGGATAAAACAGATGACAGCTGCAGGTGAGGTTACAGAAGCAATCTGTTACTGGTGAGAGAGGTTCTCCCAATGAGCTGGGGCTACACAAACACTTCAAACCTTATTACCTACAGGAAAGTCTAAAAACATTAAAAAATGATTTTCCCAGCATTTCCTTACCTCTGAAAATCACCAGTGTACCATTGGATCCTTCACACCACTTCTGCAGCTGTCATCAATGAAGAAACATTACAGCAGACTCACAACACGCCACACTTACCTGGAGTGGAGTCCGGACGTTGGGAAGCCCGCAGTCGATCTGGCAAAATTGGAAAAAGCCTCTTAACTGCCTGTTAACTACCTGTTAACAAGCAGTTAAGTGGCTATAATCCTCGGATCCCTGCACAAATCGGGGATCCAACTCCCGGGAAGATTGATTGGAAGCGGGTTCGGGACCCGCTGCCAACCTTTTTGATTTTGCCAGCAGTCCCGCCTCCAAACCCGACCCCTGAGCTCCAGCAAAATCGAGCCCAAAGAGTCTGCAAAGGGATATAGACAGGTTTAGGGAGTGGGCAGGAAGTTGGCAGATGGAGTATAATGTGGGGAAATGGTAGGAAGAATAGAAAAAAGAATATTTTTTAAATGGTGAGAAACTATTAAATATTGGGTGTTCAGAGGGATTTGGGTGTCCTTGTACACAAAACGCAGAAATTCAACATGACGGTACAGTAAGCAATTAGGAAGGCAAATAGTATGTTGGCCTTTATTGCAAGGTGTTGGGAGTACAAGAGTAAGGAAGTCTTACTGCAATTGTACAGGGCTTTGGTGAGACCACACCTTGAGTACTGTGTACAGTTTTGGTCTCCGTACCTAAGGAAGAATATACTTGCCTTAGAAGGGGTGCAATGAAGGTTCACTAGATTGATTCCTGGGATGCGAGGGTTGCCCTATGAGGAGAGATTGAGTAGAATGGGCCTATATTCTCTGGAGTTTAGAAGAATGAGAGGTGATCTCATTGAAACATACAATAAGCTGAGAGGCTGTTTTCCCTGGCTGGAGAGTCTAGAACTAAGGGGGCATAGTCTCAGGATAAGGGGTCGGCCATTTAAGACTGAGATGAGGAGGAATTTCTTCACTCAGACGGTTGTGAATCTTTGGAATTCTCTGCTCCAGAGGGCTGTGGCTGGTCAGCCGTTAAGTATATTCAAGGCTGAGATCGATAGAATTTTGGACTCTAAGGGAATCGAGGGAAATGGAGATAGGGCGGTAAAGTGGAATTGAGGTTAAAGATCAGCTATGATCTTATTGAATGGTGGAGCAGGCTCGAGAGGCTGTATGGCCTCTTCTTGCTCCTATTTCTTATGTATTATGCAATACTATATTTTTTTTTAATTACAGTACACAAAAGAGCTTATAAATTCCATGATTGTATATAGACTAATTGAAAGATTAATTGGTGTAATTGTGTATGTTGAAAAAATATATAAAATAAACTTATACACCTAGTCATTATTTTCTGTCATCTATAATTTTAAACCAGTGTCTCTTTCTGTATAGTATTTACAACTGACGTAACATTATGCTTTTTTTCTTTTAAAGGATGTAATTGATCGACTGATAATTATGAATTTAAATGCCAAAATACACTCACTGTTCAACTATGAACATTCCCATATGTTTGGTGTCAGGTAAGCTGGAATCCTGTTCCTTAAAGCTGGAAAGTTTGTTTTCAAATGCATTTTCTTGTTCAAATATTAGGAAATACTGTACCTGGAATTTCTGAATGACCATTTAAAGCGGGGCCTAAGTCCTTTGGAGTCCCTAGTTGTTATCTCTCTCTCCCTAACTTCAGTTGGGCACTGAAACTAATTGTAGTGTCCCTACTACCCCAGGAGAGATCAGCTAACTCAGCACACATCAGGGACCGAGCCTAGGCCACTTGCATATCATTCAGCTACTCACTGAATAAAGAGACTGAACCATGGGGAGAACTGACTTGTCATTTTAATTTCAATCGATTATGGACAGATTCATCTCTTGTAAGAAATAATGTTCACTTTTGTGCAGCAGGCATTTTATTTCAAATGTTTATGACTTTCTGATTTGCTTAACTTTCGGTCTTGTCCCCTAGAGAATTATGTGGGACTGAAATTAGATTATACTTCCTTAGAATACATCACTGATCCCAGCAGTATAGAAGCGTCTCTTAATTTCAGACTGCCCTGAATGGTAAAGAGACATGGTTATGACTTCATTTTATGTTGTATTATTTAAGATAATAATACTTAAATAATACAACATAAAATGAAGTCATAACCATGTCTCTTTACCATTCAGGGCAGTCTGAAATTAAGAGACGCTTCTATACTGCTGGGATCAGTGATGTATTCTAAGGAAGTACAATCTAATTTCAGTCCCACATAGTTCTCTAGGGGAACATAGGGCCTGATGAAAGGGAGGAACTGAAAGAAATCAGTATTTGTAGGGTAAAGGTGTTAGGGAAATTGATGGGATTGAAAGCCGATAAATCCCCAGGGCCTGATAATCTACATCCGAGGGTACTTAAGGAAGTGGCCCTAGAAATAGTAGCTGCATTGCTGATCGTCTTCCAACATTCGATGGAATCTGGAACAGTACCCATAGATTGGAGGGTAGCTAATGTTACCCCACTATTCAAAAAAGGTGGCAGAGAGAAAACGGGGAATTACAGACTGGTAAGCCTGACCGGTAGTGGGGAAAATGCTAGAGTCCATTATAAAAGATGTAATAGCAGAGCACTTGGAAAACAGTGACAGGATCGGACAAAGTCAACATGGATTTACAAATGGTAAATCGTGCTTGACTAATCTACTGGAATTTTTTCAGGATGTAACTGGTAAAATAGATAAGGGAGAACCAGTGGATGTTGTGTATTTGGACTTTCAGAAGGCTTTCGATAAGGTCCCGCATAAGAGATTAGCGTGTAAAGTTAAGGCACATGGGATTGGGGGCAAGGTATTGACTTGGATAGAGAACTGGTTGGCAGACAGAAAGCAAAGATTTGGAATAAACGGGTCTTTTTTCGAGTGGCAGGCAGTGACTAGTGGGGTACCGCAGGGATCGGTCCTTGGACTTCAGCTATTCACAATATATATTAATGATCTAGACAAGGGAACTAGATGTAAAATCTCCAAATTTGCAGACGACACAAAGCTGGGTGGGCGTGTGTGCTGTGAGGAGGATGCCGAGAAACTCCAGGATGATTTGGACAGGTTGGGTGATTGGGCAGAAGCATGGCAGATGCAATATAACGTGGATAAATGTGAGGTTATCCACATTGGTGGCAAAAACAGGAAGGCAGATTATTATCTGAATGGCAATAGATTTGGAGAAGGTGAAGTGCAACGAAACCTGGGTGTCCTTGTGCACCAGTCGCTGAAGGTAAGCATGCAGATGCAGCAGGCGGTTAAGAAGGCAAATGGTATGTTGGCCTTCGTAGCGAGAGGGTTTGAGTACAGGAGCAAGGATGTCTTGCTGCAGTTGTACAGGGCCTTGGTGAGACCACACCTTGAGTATTGTGTGCAGTTTTGATCACCTTATCTGAGGAAGGATGTTCTTGCTATGGAGAGAGTGCAGCGAAGATTCACCAGACTGATACCTGGGATGGCAGGAATGACGTATGAGGAGAGATTGGGTCGATTGGGCTTGTACTCGCTGGAGTTTAGAAGAATGAGAGGGGATCTCATTGAAACTTATAAAATTCTGACAGGACTGGACAGACTAGATGCAGGAAGGATGTTCCCGATGGTCGGGGAGTCCAGAACCAGGGGTCACAGTCTAAAGATAAGGGGTAGGCCATTTAAGACAGAAATGAGGAGGAATTTTTTCACCCAGAGAGTGGTGAACCTGTGGAATTCTCTACCACAGAAGGCAGTACAGGCCAATTCATTAAATATATTCAAGAAGGAGTTGGATATATTTCTTAAGGCTAAAGGGATCAAGGGGTATGGGGAGAAAGCAGGGACCGGGTACTGAATTTGGATGATCAGCCATGATCGCATTGAATGGCGGAGTAGGCTCGAGGAGCCGAATGGCCTACTCCTGCTCCTATCTTCTATGTTTCTATATCACAACTGTCACTATTATTTTTATTCAATTTTGATCACTAAAAGTTAAAGTTTTGCTTTATTATAAACTAGCTGCGGGGGCTGCGGGGGCCCGGCGTTGGGCTTTTTTGGGCCGCGCGGTTTACGGCTGGGCGCTGCCGCTCCCGCGTTCTGTGTCACTCTTTCCCTCCCTGACCCTCTGTCCCTCCCCCTCTCTCTCTCTCCCTGCCCCTCTCTCTCCCTGCCCCCTCTGTCTCTCCCCCCCGCACCCGTCTCTCCCTGCCCCTGTCTGTCCCCTCTCCCCCTCTCCTCTCCCTCCCTCCCCCTCTTTTGGCACCCGGGGAAGGGCTTTGAAAATTGACCCCGGCCGCGTGGCCATGCGGGGCCGAGCGCTGAAAGCCCGACTGGGCACTCGGGTTGAGACGGACCCCAGCTGAGCTCCCGGTGCGTGCGGCCGCCGCGGGTGGCGCGGTTTACGGCCAGCCGCTGATGCTCCCCCGCCCGCTCTGTGTCTCGGGCCGAGCGGTTGTGAGGCCCGGCCCGAGTGACTCCAACTCACCTCCCGCTCCCGGAGCTGCAATGTGGGGGTTTGTTTGGCTGGTGCCGTCGCTGTGGGGATGAAAAAAATGGCGGCGAAGTTTCGGGAGGCTGCAGGATTAGGCCCGCCCACACACGGAATGAAACGCCCCCCGTGACGCACCGATTGGTCAAGCATCAGGTCACTGAACTGTAGGATTGGTGAACCATCACGTCAGTCAACGCTATCCCCTGTACGATTGGTCAATCATCACGCCACTCAACGCTAATGAGCGGTAGGATTGGTCAACCGCTAATGAGCGGATTTTACATAAGAACATAAGAAATAGGAGCAGGAGTAGGCCAATCGGCCCCTCGAGCCTGCTCCGCCATTCAATAAGATCATGGCTGATCTGATCCTAACCGCCAATCTACTATCACAGAACCATCTCCTCAATCTAACAGAATTAGACACACGAAATAGCAGCAGGATCAGGCTACACGGCCCCTGGGCCCGCTCCGCTACCCACAGGGCCATGTCCGATCCGAACCTGGACTCATGTCCAAATTCCTGCCCGCTCCCCGTAACCCTTAATTCCCTTTACTTCTAGGAAACTGTCTATTTCTGTTTTAAATTTATGTAATGATGTAGCTTCTACAGCTTTTTGGGGCAGCATATTCCATGGACCTACCACCCTCTGAGTGAAGTAGTTCCTCCTCATCTCAGTTTTGAAAGAGCAGCCCCTTATTCTAAGACTATGCCCCCTAGTTCTAGTTTCACCCATCATCGGGAACATCCTCCCCGCATCCACCCGATCCAACCCCTTCACAATCTTATATGTTTCAATAAGATCGCCTCTCATTCTTCTGAACTCCAATGAGTAGAGTCCCAATCTACTCAACCTCTCCTCATATGTCCATCCCCGGGATTAACCGAGTGAACCTTCTTTGTACTGACTCGAGAGCAAGTATGTCTTTTCTTAAGTATGGACACCAAAACTGTATGCAGTATTCCAGGTGCGGTCTCACCAATACCTTGTACAACTGAAGCAATACCTCCCTATTTTTATATTCTATCCCCCTAGCAATGAAAGCCAACATTCCATTGGCCTTCTTAATCACTTGCTGCACCTGCATACTAACCTTTTGAGTTTCGTGCACCAGGACCCCCAGATCCCTTTGTACTTCAGTACTTTCCAGTTTCTTGCCATTAAGATAATAACTTGCTCTACGATTTTTCCTGCCAAAGTGCATAACCTCACACTTTCCAGTATTGTATTCCAACTGCCAAATCTCTGCCCACTTAGCCTGTCTATGTCCCCTTGCAGGTTTTTTATGTCCTCCTCACTCACTACTTTCCCTCCCATCTTAGTATCATCTGCAAACTTTAATATGTTACACTCGGTCCCCTCCTCCAAATCGTTAATATAGATTGTAAAGAGTTGGGGACCCAGCACTGACCCCTGCGGAACACCACTAGTTACTCATTGCCAGTCTGAGAATGAACCATTTATCCCAACTCTCTGCCTTCTGTTAGATAGCCAATCCTCTATCCATGCCAGAATATTACCCCCAATCCTTTGATTTTTTATCTTAAGCAATAATCTTTTGTGTGGCACCTTGTCAAATGCCTTTTGGAAGTCGAAATACACTACGTCCACTGGTTCCCCTTTATCCACCCTATGTGTTACTCCCTCAAAGAACTCCAGCAAATTTGTCAAACATGACTTCCCCTTTATAAAACCATGCTGACTGTCCTATTAAATGATGATTATCCAAATGTCCTGTTACTGTCTCCTTAACAATGGACTCCAAACTTTTACCTACCACAGATGTTAGGCTAACCGGTCTATAGTTTCCAGCCTTCTGTCTACTGCCCTTTTTAAATAAGGGTGTTACATTAGCAGTTTTCCAGTCTGCCGGGACCTTTGCTGAGTCCAGGGAGTTTTGGAAAATTATTACCAATGCATCCACAATCCCTACCGCCACTTCCCTCAAGACCCTAGGATGTAAGCCATCAGGTCCAGGTGATTTATCCGCCTTGAGTCCCATTATTTTACCGAGTACCACTTCCTTAGTGATTTTGATCGTGTTTAGCTCCTCCCCCCCATAGCCCCCTGTTTGTCTAGTGTTAGGATATTCTTAGTGTCCTCTACTATAAAGACTGATACAAAATATTCATTCAGTGTTTTTGCCATCTCCATATTTCCCACCATTAATTTCCCGGTCCCATCCTCTAAGGGACCAACATTAACTTTAGCCACCCTTTTTCTTTTTATATAACTATAAAAACTCTTACTATCTGTTTTTATATTTTTTGCTAATTTACTTTCATAATCTATCTTCCCTTTCTTAATCAATCTTTTTGTTATTTTTTGCTGTCTTTTAAAGTTTTCCCAATCCTCTATCCTCCCACTAGATTTGGCTACCTTATATGCCCTTGTTTTTAGTCGAATACTATCCTTAATTTCTTAGCCACGGATGGCTGTCTTTTCTTTTACACCCTTTTCTTCTCAGTGGAATATATTTTTTTTGGAAGTTGTAAAATAACTCCTTAAATGTACACCACTGATCATGTATCGTCTTACCCTTTAATCTATTTTCCCAATCCACTCTACTCAATTCCGCTCTCATACCTTCATAGTCTCCTTTATTCAAGCTTAGCACGCTTGTTTGAGATCCAACCTTCTCACCCTCTAATTGAATATGGAATTCAACCATGTTATGGTCACTCATTCCAAGGGGATCCTTTACTAGGACATTCTTAATTAATCCTGTCTCGTTACACAGGACCAGATCTAAGGTTGCTTGCCCCCTGGTCGGTTCAGTTACATACTGCTCAAGAAACCCATCCCTAATACAGTCAATGAACTCATCCTCAAGGCAGCCCTGCCCAATTTGATTTGTCCAATTAATATGACAGTTAAAATCCCCCATAATTATAGATGTTCCCTTATTACAAGCCTCAACTATTTCCTGATTGATACTCCGTCCAACAGAGTTGCAACTGTTCGGAGGCCTATAGACTACGCCCACTAGTGTTTTTTTCCCCTTATTATTGTAGTGTATGTACCTTTAAGAGGAACTATGTTTTTGAAGCCCCTGTATACTGTAGTACCAGTAGTGACCACTCGGGTATATAAGCCTGTGTAGCGTCTTGTGTTGTTAGTTCACCTCCAGACTTTGTTCAGTAAACACTTGTTAAATCAACTCCTGCATTCCGTGTCTCCATTAACACACGGATCTAACAGTGGCGACGAGTTAGAAACGAACTTACCTGCAATTCGGCAGCACCTCAAGGGAATCGATTCCTCAGACGAAGGTCGAAGCCAGAAGCAAGGAAAAAAATTAATAAATAAATAAATAACTCGAAAACGAGGGCCAGGCTTGGTCTCCAGTCTGTGGTTTCCCCAGCTAAACGGGCTGGTGGCAGGTAGTGCACTGATCTTTCCTGGGCTGCGGCGGGCTAGAGCTCGATCGGGTGGCTCTGCAACGGGGCCGGGCAGCGAGTCGGGAAGCAGAGTCAAAGAGAGAGAGAGAGGGTGGAGCACTCAGGGCGCGGCTGGTGCTGCAAAGCAGGTCGGCGTTCGGACCGAGCAGAGGGAGGGGAAAGTCCCAGAGGGTCCGCTCCATGACGGGAACGGTTCTCCAAGTAACAGAGAAACTATTGAAGCGATATACAAAAAAAAATAGAAATACCGCGAAAAGCTGCAGGTCGCAACAGGAACCGCGGAGAACAGCGTTGGCAGCGGCGGGAAAGCGCGGGAGGCGCCATCTTAACTCGGCGGGGAAGAAAGAAAAGCGCGGGAAGCGCCATTTTAGATTTTCAAGATGCCGAAGACTGGCAATATTACTGCTTTCTATAGTGATATAGAAGATTGGACCACATATGTGGAAAGAGTGGAGGTATATTGCAAGGCGAATGAAGTAGCGGATGATAAAAAGGCATCGGTACTTCTAAATCTGATGGGCGCAAGGACATACGGGCTGTTACGAAACTTAATCACTCCAGCCAAACCGCTGGACAAGAATTTTAAGGAGATTGTTGATACCTTACAGGAACACTTAAACCCAACACCGCTGGTGATAGCGGAACGATTCACATTCTTCAGGAGCAATCAGCACAAGAATGAAAGTAACGCTGATCACCTCACCGAATTACGAAAGCTGTCAAAGCACTGCCAATTCAGGGCAGGACTGGCAGATTCTCTACGAGACAAATTCCTCTGTGGTCTCCTAAGCGAAGGAACACAGAAAAGACTACTTTCTGAGAAAGATTTGACACTGGACAAGGCTTTCAGTGTGGCTGTATCATACGAAGCAGCAGCAAGAGGAGCTGCAGAGATACAGCAAAAGCCACAGGACTTCGGCACCCATGAAATGACACGGGGTTTCGAGAGATGTTATCGCTGCGGCAGATCCACCCATGACCAGAAGGACTGCTAGTTCAAGGACAAAGCATGCAGGCAATGCGGAAAGATGGGACACATTGCACGTGTATGCAGATCTGGAAAGAAATCCGCTGACAGTAAAAAGGTCAATAAGGAAAAGTACAGAAAGGTACAAATGATGACGGACAGTAGCTCCGAAGACCAGAAGAGCGATAGCGACTCCGGAAACAAGAGACTAAGCTGTCTCAAATTACATAATGTAATTGCCAAAGAAGATTACCAGACCATTTGGGTTACCCTCACGATAGCGGGGCCCCCAGTCAAAATGGAGCTAGATACAGGATCAGCTCTGACCGTCATGAGTCGACGGGATTACGAGCGGCTATTTCCGCATATACCTTTGAAAGACACATCCATTGTCTTGAAGACATATACGGGGTAGAAAGTATACCCCAGAGGGAAAATAAGGGTGCTTGTTGTATACAACGGCAAGGAAATACAGAAGTTGTATTTATACGTTCTGCAAAATGGTGGTCCACCGTTGTTGGGACGTGAATGGATCAGAAAGATACGTTTAGACTGGCACTCCATTCAGGCACTGACGGTGACCTGTAAGAAAAAAAACGATGATGACGTCATACCTGGACGATTAAAAGAAATCTTCGCTAACGCCAAAGAAGTGTTTCAACAGGAACTAGGAACCCTGAAAGGCGCCACCGCCTCAATAAAAGTGGAAGATGCGGCAATTCCCAAGTTTTTTAAGGCAAGGCCGGTGCCATACGCAATTCGTCCAGCCGTCGAGGCAGAGCTGGAGAATTTGGAAAAAGCAGGCGTGTTATCCAAGGTAGATTGGAGCGAGTGGGCAACACCCATCGTCCCGGTCATGAAGAAAACGTTGAATAATGATAAATCTGAAGAACAGAGAAAAGTTCGCATCTGTGGGGACTTCAAGGTGACTGTAAACCCGGTTCTTCACACGGTACAGTATCCTTAGATATTTTCGCCTCACTATCCGGAGGGAAACGTTTCACCAAAATTGACTTAGCACAGGCATATCTACAGATGGAGGTTGAGGAGGCCTCTAAAACGTATCTCACGATAAACACACACAAAGGCCTGTACCAGTACAATCGACTGGTTTTCGGAGTGGCATCAGCTCCGGCTATCTGGCAAAGAGCTATGGAGCAAGTCCTGCAAGGGATTCCGGGGACTCAATGCTACCTAGACGACATCCTTGTAACAGGAGAAAACGACAACAAGCACCTTGCCAACTTGGAGCAGGTGCTCACGAGGCTGAGAGAACGGGGCCTACGAGCAAATCGCCCCAAATGCGAATTTTTCCAGAAACAAATATCGTATTGTGGCCATGTCATTAATGAAGAAGGGTTGCGTAAGTCACCTGAAAAAATTGAAGCTGTCGTAAAGGCCCCAGTGCCTGTAAATGTCTCACAATTAAGGTCGTTCCTGGGATTAGTAAATTACTATCATAAATTTTTACCAAACTTGTCAACGGTTCTGCACCCGCTTAACGCACTGCTACAAACGGGAGTAGTTTGGAAATGGAGCGAAGACGGTAAACGTGCCTTCCATAAATACAAGGGCTTGATCACGTCCAGGGAAGTGTTGGCTCATTACAACCCATCACTGCCAATCAGACTGGCGTGCGATGCATCCCCTTACGGCGTGGGAGCGGTATTATCGCATAGATTCCCTGATGGCTCGGAGCGGCCGATGGCTTTTGCGTCACGCTCATTGAACTCAGCTGAGCGTAACTATGCCCAGATCGACAGGGAGGCACTCAGCCTGGTGTGGGGGGTGAAGAAATTCAACCATTACCTACACGGACGAAAGTTTACCTTGTTGACTGACCATCAACCCCTCGTCTCCATCTTCAACCCTAAAAAGGGAGTTCCCATTATGACAGCGCAAAGGCTACAGAGGTGGTCCCTTTTCCTAGGGGCACACCAATATGACATAGAGTACAAAGGAACAAAACAGCATGGGAATGCTGACGGGTTATCGCGCCTACCGTTGCCAACGGTGGAAGAGGCGTCTACAGTGGACCCAGTGGAGATATTCCACTCGACCATAGTAGAATGTCTACCGGTGACAAATTCTACCATTGAAAAGGAAACGCGAAATGATCCGACTCTCTCACGAGTCTACGATTTAACGGTGAAGGGATGGCCAGCACATGGCGAACCACTGTTGCCAGCATTCTCGCAAAGAAGAGAACAGCTGTCAGTGTGCCGAGGACCCTTGATGTGTGGATCCAGAGTGGTGATTCCACCCAAACTCAAGGATAAGAGTGCTAAAGGAGCTTCACGAGAGGCATCTGGGTGGAGTGAAAATGAAGAACTTAGCCAGAGTGTTTGTGTGGTGGCCAGGTATCGATGGAGACATCGAAGAAATGACCAAGAGCTGTCTAGGATGCCAGAAGGTCCAAAACGCCCCACCACAAGCCCCTCTACATCCATGGGAGTGGCGCTCATCTCCATGGCAAAGGGTACATATCGACTTTGCTGGTCCATTTATGGACTCAATGTTCTTAATCGCGGTGGATGCACACTCCAAGTGGCCGGAGGTAATAAAGATGTCCTCCACCACCACGGAAAAAACCATCACAGCATTAAGGACCATATTCGCCAGGAATGGGCTGCCTGAACAGATCTGTTCTGATAATGGACCGCAATTTGTATTCGAAGAATTCAGGAAGTTCTTAAAAAACAATGGGGTTAAGCACTACACGTCCGCCCCATACCATCCCGCCACCAATGGATTGGCTGAAAGGTTTGTCCAGACCTTCAAGAAGGCCATAAAGGCCATGGGTAATGAAGACATAAATCTACAACATAAGGTAGATAACTTCTTGTTTGCGTACAGGAATGCAACACATGTGGTTACAAACCAAACCCCCGCCATGATGTTTTTCAATAGAAGACTAAGATGCCGGCTGGATTTGGTCAAGCCAAACGTCAGAAGGGACGTAGAGAACCGACAATTTCAAAGCATGAATGAAAGGCCAACTAGAACCTTCCAGATTGGTCAACCAGTTTTGGCCCGGGACTACCGTACCGAGAAATGGCAGCCTGGAACTATTTGCACACGACTAGGACCGCTGATGTATACCGTGGACATTGGAGAAAGCATAATAAGGTGCCATGCTGACCAGATCATAGAGTCATCCGAATTGGACAACCTACACCACAACTCTATACGCCTAGTGATGAAGCAGAGATACCCATAGTATCTACTTCCGATCCAGTGATACTGGAACCAGATAAACCCAACACTCGCATTGAAGCCGAATCGACCTTGCCAAAAGAACCTACTACACCACCGAGGCGTCATCCGGACCGAGTCAGGAAGCCTCCAGAGAGACTGAATTTGTAATTGATTAACTTCTGCAAATGTGTATATTATTGTTCTTGTAAAAATGTTATTTAATGATTACTTAAAATGTTATGTACTATTTATCTAAAAGGGGAGGAATTGTAGTGTATGTACCTTTAAGAGGAACTATGTTTTTGAAACCCCTGCATACTGTAGTACCAGTAGTGACCACTCGGGTATATAAGCCTGTGTAGCGTCTTGTGT
The DNA here is from genome assembly GCF_052327205.1 of Somniosus microcephalus. NCBI lineage: Eukaryota > Metazoa > Chordata > Chondrichthyes > Squaliformes > Somniosidae > Somniosus > Somniosus microcephalus. The sequence continues at coordinate 137,899,551 of NC_140995.1, forward strand.
TGTTAGTTCACCTCCAGACTTTGTTCAGTAAACACTTGTTAAATCAACTCCTGCATTCCGTGTCTCCATTGTCCACCCAAACTATTTCATTATCCTGATCTTTTGACCCAATATCATTTCTCTGTATTACAGTGATTCCTTCCTTTATTAACATAGCCACCCCACCTCCCCTTCCTTCTTGCCTGTCCTTCCTGATCGTTAAATAACCTGGTATGTTTAATTCCCAGGCATTGTCACCCTGCAGCCATGTTTCTGTAATGGCCACAAGATCATACCCATATGTAGTTATTTGTGCCATTAACTCGTCTATTTTGTTACGAATGCTACGTGCATTCAGATAGAGAACTTTCAAATATGTTTTGTGACACTTAGTTCCTGCTTTTGCCCTTTTTATTACTTTACCTTTTACTCCATACCTTCTGCCCCTTCCTGACACGCTCTGGTTTTTAATTTCCCCACTGCTACCTAAGTCTATGACCTTCTCTGTTGTCATTTTTATTATTTGCTCTCTAGGAACCTCCCCCCCACTAGTTAGTTTAAAGCCCTCTCTGCAGCCCTAGTTATATGATCCGCCAGGACTCTAGTCCCAGCACTGGCCAAGTGAAGCCCGTCCCAACGGAACAGCTCCCTCCTGCCCCAGTACTGGTGCCAGTGTCCCAGGAAGCAAAACCCATTTCTCCCACACCAGTCTTTGAGCCACGCATTTAACTCACTAATTTTATTTGTCCTAGCCAAATTCGCTCGTGGCTCAGGTAATAATCCAGAGATTATTACCCTTGAGGTTCTGTTTTTTAATTTGACCCCTAGCTGCTCATACTCCTTTAACAGAACCGGCTTCCTAGTCCTATCTACGTCGTTTGTACCAACATGGACCACGACAACTGGATCCACCCCCTCCCACTGCAAGTTTCTTTCCAGCCCAGAGGAGATGTCCTTAACCCTGGCACCGGGTAGGCAACACAGCTTTCGGGACTCTCGCTCTCGGCTGCAGAGAACTCTATCTATCCCCCTAATAATACTATCCCCTACCACTACAACATTTCTATTTACTCCCCCCTCTTGAATGGCCCCCCGTTTCACGGTGCTGTGGCCAGGTTGCTCATCCTCCCTGCAGTCCCTGCTCCTGTCCGCACAGGGAGTAAGAACCTCGAACCTGTTGGACAAGAGCAAGGGCTGCGGCTCCTCCAGCTCTACCTCCTGGATCCCCGTACCTGCCTCACTCGTAGTCACACCGTCCTGTCCCTGACCATGGGCTACATCTGAATTAATTAACTTCATAGGTGTGACCACCTCCTGATACACAGAGTCCAGGTACTTCTCCCCCTCCCTGATGTGTCGCAGTGTCTGAAGCTCAGACTCCAGCTCATCAACACGGAGCTGGAGTTCCTGTAGCAGCAGACACTTGTCACAGACGTAATCACCGTGAGCCTCAATGGGGTTCACCGGCTCCCACATCTCGCAACAGTAACACATCACCTGCTCCATTCTATGTAATTAATTAAATTTTTTATTGTTAGTTATGGACACCCTCTGCCCGATTTTAGATGCTAGTATCCCCTTTAATTAATTGGTTTTAAATTAAATCAATCCCTCTAGTTACACCAATTAAATGGTTTACCAACAGTCACTCTGCACCACAAAGGCCTTATTAACTGCAACCCACAGAGTTAAAGTTTGAAAAGAGCACCTAACACCCCACTTACCCTAACTCACACTTCCCCAAACTCACAGCACGCTTTGATGACTCGCACTCAGTGCTTGCTCGCACTAGGACTGGTCTTTTTATACTGTTTGTTTGTTTACAGCCAAATGAGTCACCCCTGCTGATTAGTTAGAAAACTGGTTTCCACTGCCTGCTGTGCCAATTTACTCCTACTGCAGTGTAACCTTGTTTTACTCTTCTTAAACCAACAGAATCCCAAATATTTAATTTTTCCCCTTTACTTAAACTGCTTAAGCAATCTTATCAAGAATGATTTAAAGAGAAATAACAATTTAAGAACTCTCACACTTACCCAAACTCGCAGCACGCTTTGATGACTCGCACTCAGTGCTTGCTCGCTTTTGAACTTTTTTTGTATAGCGTCCGAACAATTTTTGTCTGACCAAAAAGTAAATATGCCTATGAGACTCCCCTAATGATGAGCTTTCTTTTGACATAACATGCGTGATGGTACGCTCTATAACTTTTGAGTGTATAGCGGACAGACAGACAGACAAACAGACAGACAAACCGCTTTATTATATACTAGCTGAAGTACCCGGCGGTGCCGAGGCTTTTTCGAGGGAATGTTGTTGTTGGAAGAGAGAGAGAGAGCGACTGGGGGGAAGAGAGAGAGCGACTGAGGGGAAGAGAGAGAGCGACTGGGGGGAAGAGAGGGAGGGGAGGGGAGGGGGGAGGGGCGGGGGGGAGGGGCGGGGGGGAAGGATGGGAGGGGGAGGGGCGGGGGGGAAGGGAGGGAGGGGGAAGGGAGGGGGAGGGAGGGCGGGGGGAGGGAGCGCGGTGGCCCCCCCCGAGGGTCGCGGGCCCCCCCCCCGAGGGTCCCGGCCCCCCCCCCCCCCCGAGGGTCCCGGCCCCCCCCCCCCCCCGAGGTGAAGACCGCCGATTGCGCGCGCAGCAGGAGCTGAGACGCGGCGTCTCTCTCTGGCTCAGCCGGCGGGCCCGGTTGCCAGGGTAACCGTGACGCTGACCAAGCCCCGCCCCCCGGCCGAGCCAGAGAGAGAGAGACGCCGCGTCTCAGCTGCTCCTGCTGCGCGCGCGGCCCCCCCCGAGGGTCGCGGCCCCCCCACCCCGAGGGTCGCGGTCCCCCCCCCGAGGGTCGCGGTCCCCCCCCCCGAGGTGAAGACCGCCGATTGCGGCTGTGCGAGACGGCCGGCGGACCCGGTTGCCAGGGTAACGCTGGACGCTCAGCAAGCCCCGCCCCCCGGCCGAGCCAGAGAGAGACGCCGCGTCTCAGCTCCTGCTGCGCGCGCACCCTAGCGGCGCTGGGCTGAGGCTCGGCCCTCCAGCCTTCGAGTGGGGCCAGGAGGTGCCTAGCTCGGGTGTGGGTGCAGAGGAGACGCCGAGGCTTCTAGGCCTACCTGGAAAAACGGGGAAAGGTAGGAAAATTAATGAGATTAGATAAGTTAATTACTTTCTAAATCATTTTTTTTTAAAACAATATGTGTTTTAAAAGCAACTTTTTTTTTTAAGATGCAGAAAGCAGGAAAAAGAAAGGAAAAGTTTGGAATCAAGATGGCGGCGACTCACCTCGGTTCAGAAGGATAAGGCCCAGCCACACACGCACCGATTGGCCCGGCGGCACACGCCAGCAACCCGGCGTACGATTGGTCGAGCTCGAGGTCACTCTGTCGCTAATGAGCGGATAATGAGATGCTAATCAGCGGAATGTTAAGGTTTTTGGGATACCGCGGGCGCGATTTTAGCCCGGCCGAAACGTAAATATGCTTAAAACCGTCTCGGAAGCGTAAGCTTTCTTTGGAGGTAACGCGCGCGTAGGTACGCCCTGTAACTTTCGAGCGCATAGCCTGCCAGACGCACACGCGATGACAGACAGACAGAATGACAGACAGACAGACAGACAGAAGTACCGATTTATATATATAGATAGATAGATAGACTAGCTGGAGACCCGGCTACCAAGAGAGGACAGGATATGCTCTCACTGCAGTCAGGGAGTGGTGGAGACAGAGTTGCACTTCCTCACAGCTTGTAGAAAATATCAGGGCATAAGGGAGAATTTCTACCCAAAATTCACAAAAATATGCCCGGAATTCAGAAATTTGAATGACGACCAAAAACTCCCATACCTACTAGTGGAAGAGAGAAATTGTGTAACCTTAGCGGCACACTATGTTACAGCTTGCCATAAACAGAGGGACAACCACTAAATATAAGAAAAGAGTATATACAAATTATATGAATGTATATTTATACACTCAGGGATATATCTGTTTATACACTGTATGGATAGATCTGTATTTATGTGTTCAACCATGAATGTTTTTCGATGCTTTGGCAACATAAGATGTACCTTGTCATGCCAATAAAGCGATTTGAATTGAATTGAATGCCCGGTGGTGCCGAGGCTTTTTCGAGGGCATGTTGTTGTTGGAAGAGAGAGAGAGAGCGACTGGGGGGAAGAGAGAGAGCGACTGGGGAGGGGGAGGAGAGAGGGGGGGGAGGGGGAGGAGAGAGGGGGGGAGGGGGAGGAGAGAGGGGGGGAGTGGGGGAGGAGAGGGGGGAGGCGGGGAGGGTGGAGGGGGGAGGCGGGGAGGAGAGGGAGAGGGGAGGGAGGGGGGAGGGAGAGGGGGGGAAGGAGGGAGTGAGGGGAGGAGGAGGGGGGAGGGGGAAGGAGAGAGGGAAGGAGACAGTGAGGGAAGGAGGAAGAAACCGGGCAGCCCAGACTAAAGATGGCGCTGTTCGGGCCCACATTGAAGTTCCGCCATGATCAAAGATGGCGTCACGAGGAAATTGTCGTGACGCCAGGATCAAATATGGCGCTGTTGTTTCGCTACATTGAACTGCTGCCAGGATGAAAGATGGCCGGGCCCAGTTGCCGGGGTAACCCTCCTCCCCTCCCGATCTCCAGAGCCGGTTGCCGGGTTAACCCTTCCCCCCCTTCCGAGCCCGCGCCCCGCTCTCCCGAGAGCCCCGCCCGAGCCGGCGATGGCTCCGCGGAGCTCCGTGCCACCCCACGCACTGACATGGCCCCGCCCTCCCGAGTTGGCTTCAAGCGAGCCGGCTTGAAGACTGCCGAGCGGGGAAGAGAGAGAGACGGGCGCAACCGCCCAGGAGACCCCGTGCTCCCGCCTGAGTCAGTGGACGCGGGAGCGACGAGACGGGGGAGACCGAAGGGGGGGGTGGGGGGTGAGGGGTGGGAGGAGCTTGCAACAAAACAATTGCCTAGGGTCCAGCATGGCTGGCAACAGACGCCCAGGCTTTGAGGCCTACCTGCAAAAACGGGGAAAGGTAGGAAAATTAATGAGATTAGATAAAAGATTTAGAAAGTAATTAACTTTTTTTAAAAACAATGTGTGTTTTAAAAGCAACTTTTTTTTTAAAGACGCAGAAAGCGGGAAAAAGAAATGAAAAGTTTGGAATCAAGATGGTGGCGACTCACCTCGGTTCAGAACGATAAGGCCCGCCCACACACCGTCAGGTCACCGAAGCGTAGGATTGGTCAATCGGCCCGTCACTTGACTCTAGGAGGGCCCGCACGCGCCAGGAACCCGCCCCCGCCATGCAGCGATTGGTCGACCGTCGGGTCGCTCGACCGTACGATTGGTCGACCTCGACGTCACTCAATGCTAATGAGCAGATAATGAGCGGAATTTTGAACGTTTTTTGGATACCGCGGGCACAATTTTTGTCTCACCGAAACGTAAATATGCTTACAACCGTTCTGGAATCGTAAGCTTTCTTTTGATGTAACACACGTGTAGGTACGCGCTATAACTTGAGAGTGTATAGCCGGACAGACAGACGGAATGACAGACAGAAGAACCGCTTTATATATGTAGAGAAGATTATACATCAACTGCTAGAATTTCTCAATGCAGAAATAAACCACAAATTTACATGCCCCTATATCCTGAAGTAATGCCATAATAGAGTCTAAAGAGTTCTGCAATTGGTCCTTTAGCAGCTGATTGTATGTCCGTCTAAGTGTACTAAACGCATTTAAAGTCTTAATGTCCCATTCACCTTTTATCATATGGTGACCATGTTTAAATTTCAAGGCTGAGCTTACTGACTAAATCTGGTTATGTTTACTGTGCTTTACAGCATGATACATTGGTGTATTGCTTTATATATAACTTCAACAAGGTGACATTGTTTCTGACTTTATCCCTCCCAAAGAATGATTTTCTTCCTCTTCATTCGAGCACCCTGGATGTGCTGCCTGAATAAGCCCAGGTTGAGGACCAACAACAAAGATTTATAGACTAGGGGAGGAACGTTGCAACCAATGCTTAGGTTAAGGAAATCACAGAGCTGTTTTTACATTGTATGGTGGGGCTCCTGGCCTTTTTTGAAAAGTTATTTCAACCATTTGCCAATGCATACGTTAACAGATATTCTTCTGAAAGAGATGTGCAACTTTTGTCCTTGGGGTTTATAGATGATGTCACACTGAATTTTGGGAAAAAAGGTTTTACTGCAATGACAACAACTTGCAATTATATAGTATCTTTAAGTAAAAAAAAGTCCCAGGACGTCTCATAGAGATACAAGGAAAATATTAATGCCAGGCCAAAGAAGGAGATATTAAGAGAGGTGATCCAAAGGACGATTTTAAAGAAGGAGTGGAGGTGCAGAGGTATATATATAAGAATATAAGAAGTAGGAGCAGGAGTAGGCCATACGGCCCCTCGGGCCTGCTCCGCCATTCAATAGGATCATGGCTGATCCGAATCTAGACTCACATCCACTTCCCTGCCCTCTCCCCGTAACCCCTAATTCCCTTATCTGCCAGGAAACTGTCTATCTCCATTTTAAATTTATTTAATGTTGCAGCTTCCACAGCTCTCTGGGGTAGCAAATTCCATAGATTTACTACCCTCTGAGTGAAGAAGTTTCTCCTCATCTCAGTTTTGAAAGGGCAGCCCCTTATTCTTAGATTATGCCCCCTAGTTCTAGTCTCACCCATCAGTGGAAACATCCTCACCGCATCCACCCGATCAAGCCCCCTCACAATCTTATATGTTTCGATAAGATCGCCTCTCATTGTGGTTTAAGAAGGTAATTCCAGAGCAGCGTGCCTAGGCAACTGAATGTCGGGGCAAAGGGAGGGGGGTAGGGATGCACAAGTGGCCAGATTTAGAAGGAGAGTTCAGTGGGGGGGTTGTAGTACTAGAGGAGTTTACAGAGATGGGGAGGGGCAAGGCCAGGAAGGAATGTAACACAAGAATTTTTCACTTTGGGGGATTGGGGACCAATTTAGGTTAGCAAGGACAGGGGAAATGGATGAGCAGGACTTGGTGTAAGATAGAATACGGGCAGCACCAATTTGAATGAGCTGAAGTTTATGGAGGGTGGAGGATGGGCAGTCAGCCAGGAGAATATTGGCAGATTCAAGTCTGGAGGTGACAAAGGCATGGCTGATGGTTTCTGTGGCAGATGGGCTGGGGTATGGGTGCAGGCATCGATGAGGTGGAAGTAGGTGCTTTTTGTGATGGAGAGGACATTGGATTGGAAGTTCAGCTTGGGATTGAATAGGATGCCAAGGTTGCAAACAATCTGGTTCAGTCTCGGGTACTAGCCAGGTTAAGGAGTGGAGTCAGTGTTGAGGGTGTGGAGTTCATGGCAGGGGCCAAAGATGATGGCCTCAATTTTAAAAACATGTAGCTGGAGGAAATGATGGCTAATTCAAGACTGGCTGTTGTTTCACTTGGGTGAGTTCTGCCCCAACTTCAGCCTCTGCAAGTTGAATAAGCAGTACAAGGCAGTTACTTTGCCTCAAACTATTTGGGCAGCATACCCATAGCTGCATTTGACTTCAAGGATTACTATATCACACTGGCCTAGAAATTCGGTGGCGCCCCAAATACCTGGGCGCCAGAAGTACCGCCCCGGAAGGAGCCGCGAGCGCCAGCGAGAAATTCCATTTCGGCGCCCCAAACGGAAGCGGGGCGCTGCTCGAGGCGCCCCGCATCCCTCCTGGACCGCTGCAACTGAAAATCGCAGCGCAACGTGCCGCAGCGCCACACGCTGCAGCATGGCGCGTGCAGGCCTTCCTCCCCTTCTTAAAGGGGAGGGGCCTGCTGCAGCGCGATCCGAGATTGCGAGTGCCGGCAAAAGAGCCCGGCACCAAGGAGAAGATTGCGACCGGCGTTACAGCAGGGGGCGCTAGCAAATATCGCGATTGAGGCGGTAGCGGGGCGCTGCGCACACCGATGACGTCATCGGTGGCGGCGCAGCGCTACAGGCTAACGCCGCCATTAGTGCCCCTCTAAATTTCGCAGGAGGCGTGGCCAGTGCGCTAATCCCACTAAGTGCCCTCTTTGGGCGCTAACTGGCGGCGCAGCCCACCGAATTTCTAGGCCACTGTATCCTAATCATCAGAAATTTCTGAAGTTTTGTGTTACATAGAAACATAGAAGATAGGAGCAGAAGTAGGCCATTCAGCCCCTCGAGCCTGCTCTGCCATTTAATGAGATCATGGCTGATCATCCAAATTCAGTACCCTGTCCCTGCTTTCTCCCCATATCCCTTGATCCCTTTAGCCTTAAGAAATATACCTAACTCCTTCTTGAATATATTTAATGAATTGGCCTCAATTGCCTTTTGTGGTAGAGAATTCCACAGGTTCACCACTCTCTGGGTGAAGAAATTCCTCCTCATCTCTGTCCTAAATGGCTTACCCCTTATCTTTAGACTGTGACCCCTGGTTCTGGACTCCCCCGCCATAGGGAACATCCTTCCTGCATCTAGTCTGTCTAGTCCTGTTAAAATGTTATAAGTTTTGATGAGATCCCCTCTCATTCTTCTAAACTCCAGCGAATATAAGCCCAATCGACCCAATCTCTCCTCATACGTCATTCCTGCCATCCCAGGTATCAGTCTGGTGAATCTTAGCTGCACTCCCTCCATTGCAAGAACATCCTTCCTCAGGTAAGGCGACCAAAACTGCACACAATACTCAAGGTGTGGTCTCACCAAGGCCCTGTACAACTGCAACAAGACATCCTTGCTCCTGTACTCGAATCCTCTCGCTATGAAGGCCAACATACCATTTGCCTTCTTAACCACCTACTGCACCTGCATGCTTACCTTCAGCGACTGGTGCACAAGGACACCCAGGTCTCGTTGCACTTCCCCTTCTCCCAATCTACAGTATTGCCATTCAGATAATAATCTGCCTTCCTGTTTTTGCCAGCAGAATGGATAACCTCGAACCTCGCATTTATCCACATTATACTGCATCTGCCATGCATCTGCCCAATCACCCAACCTGTCCAAATCATACTGGAGTTTCTCGGCATCCCCCTCACAGCACACACGCCCACCCAGCTTTGTGTCGTCTGCAGACCTGGAGATAATTATATCTAGTTCCCTCGTCTAGATCATTAATATATATTGTGAATAGCTAGGGTCCTAGCACTGATCCCTGCGGTACCCCACTAGTCACTGCCTGCCACTCGGAAAGAGACCAGTTTATTCCAACTCTTTGCTTCCTGCCTGCCAATCAGTTCTCTATCCAAGTCAGTACCTTACCCCCAATCCCATGTGCTTTAACTTTACACGCTAATCTCTTATGCAGGACCTTATCGAAAGCCTTCTGAAAGTCCAAATACACCACATTCACTGGTTCTCCCTTATCTATTCTACCAGTTATCTCCACTACTGATGTCAGGCTTACCAGTCTATAATTCCCCGTTTTCTCTCTACCGCCTTTTTTAAATAGTGGAGTTACATTAGCTACCCTCCAATCCATGGGAACTGTGCCAGTGTCTATAGAATTTTGGAAGATGACCAGCAATGCATCTACTATTTCTAGAGCCACTTCCTTAAGTACCCTAGGATGTAGATTATCAGGCCCTGGGAATTTATCGGCTTTCAATCCCGTCAATTTTCCTAACACCAGTGTTCCAGGATAAAATTGTCAATATATGGTGCTCTCTTTTGGCCTCACAACTGTCCTCAGAATTCTCATGAAAATAGATGCTGCTACCATTCTATTAAGTTTCATCTACCATTGTTCTTCCCACTTGCTTATTTTGTCCAATTCATTTTGTAGTTTCTGAGCTGCCTCCCCTGATTCCACTTCCTATTTCTTATGTTTTCATGTCCCTTTGGTAACATCTGTAATTTGACCAATTTGCATTGAATATCTGAATCCAAGTCATTCACCTACTCAGCAGATGATCTTCCTGCACAGTCTCTCTTTCTTATCGATTAAGGATCACTAAATCTTGGCCCTTGACCTCATATGGTGATCACAGAGGACAACGTAGTATATGGTAGACCCTTGTGACAGTCTTCTCCACCACTGAATGTAGTAACTGAGTGCCACACAGGCTGAAGACAAACATGAGTATTTTAAAAGAGCCATTTTTCTTTTAAATAAAGTAGTCAAACCCTGCCAGGCTCCATTATCTTTTCTTGATATTCTCTGTAGCCTTACAGAGAGTCTCAATAGAAATCTCGCCAGCTCGCAAGGGCATAATGGATGTAATTCCCAGGTAGCCTTTAAAACTGTAGACAAAATCATCCAATTTTGCTACATTGATCAACTTGATCACAAAATGAGACATCTGTTTGAAACCTAGTTACATAATCGTGCCAATGGAAGTTTCTCATCTGATTTACTGTGGGGTAGATTATGCAATTTGGCATTCCTGACATAGGACTTTGCACAATCGGAGCACATTTTGAGAATTTGGGTACAGACATCAGTATTAATGGACAGAAAATCGTAGAGGCGACAAATTGGTCACGCTGCCTCCACTCATGATATGTGTTCCCACTTGGCAAAGCTCTATTTCTTCGCACCATTTATTAACCTGATTTTCCCTCATCTGTATAAAGTTTTCACAAATTGATTGGAAAGTCATCTGTTTCATTTATACCATTTGCTTTGTTATTACTGATCACTCTATCTTTGTTTCCGTAGGCTACTGAGTGTTATGTGCTGCAATTTGGATATTCTTTTACTTTTAGAATCCCAATACAATGTATCAGAAATTCTCTTGCATGCACAAAAAGAAAATGTTAGAGAAAGCTTAGAAAGCCCAGGGTAAGGAAGTGGTAATATCCTTGGCATGCTACATGTTTTGTATTTAAAAAAGTAACTTTTTTTTCCTGAAGTAATCATAATACTATGTATTTCAGGGATTTCATAATTGATGGTCTCTCTGTGGAGAGGAATCATATACTTGTCCGCATGAATCTGATTGGGGGACCATCAGAACGGGTTTTGCCTCCAAGAGTTTTGCAGAAGGTTGGAAACAAATCTCCTTTTCTCCTACTTGTTGTGTAGCTTCCTTCTTATTTCAAATGGAATAATGTGTGTTTTTTTATTGATCACACTGAGGAGCTCATTGATTCCTTTGTCTCCAGCGTCAATAGTATCTGTCATCTCCTCTTCTACTGTCTCTTCCGCAGCTTCTCCCACATCTAGTCCCCATAAGATTCATCTGCATGACACACATATCCTCCTCCCTCGAATCCTTCACTGACATCATAAATGGCTACCTTTCCATAGAAATTACTCCCACTTACCCCAAAGAAGCTGCTGTGATCGCTCTTTCTTAAAAATCCTACCCTTGACTCACCTCCATCCTCTCCAACTACCTTTCAAACCTCCCTTTCCTTGAATTTGTCATTGCCACCCAGCTCGCTACTTGTCTCTTACACCACTTTCGGTTTGAATCCATTCAGTTTGCGTTCCATCTTGCCCATTGCACTGAGAATGGTCAAAGTCATCAGGAGCATCCTAGTGACTGCTATCATTGCACACTGTCTTCTTTGACCTCCTTGGCCTTAGATATGTTCAATAACCTCAGTCTCCTCCATTGCCTTTCCAACAGTCATCCACTTCTGCGATACTGCTTTCTCTTGTCTCCATTCCTACCTGTCCTGTTGCAATCAGTACAGTTGCTGCACTGGCTTATTTTCCTGTGCCTGCCGTGGTTCCATCCTTGGCCAGTCCGATTGCTTATCTATGTGATGACCCATAGCAACATTATTTTTAAGCACCAGGTCAAATTCTACATGAATGCTTGTGAAATGACCTTGCCACATTCTACTTCTGCAAGCTCCTCCAGTTCTACATCCTAGCCTGTGCCCTTTGATCATCAGACTCTGTCTTCCTGTGATACCACTGTCTTCACCTACCACCCCTCCCCCACCCCCACTTCCTCCCCCACCCCACGTGCTGCCATCAGTGGCAGAACTTTCCATCATTTCTGCCCTACACTCTGTAACATTCTTCCTAATGTGTCTGGATGTTTTACTATATTAAAGATGCTATTCAAGTTACTGTTGCAGCATCAAATATTCTGTCTAGTATGACATAATTCAGGGCATTGTCCTGATAATATATCCAGCCTCTATTACTCCAGTATGATACTTTTGTTTATGGTATGAAAATGTCCTTGTTCGGTTCGGTCATAAATACCTTCTTGGGTTCAGTGGCATCAGTTATTCCTGTAAGCGACTTGGTGCCTTACTTTTATAGTAGTTTATTACTGTCATCGTCCTATATCTACTTGTATAGTAGCATAATGGTGCTTCCTGTCCCCTGACTCCATATGCTCTAACCTTACTTATGAGTCTACTATGCGATACCTTACCGAAGGTCTTTTGAAAATCCAAATATATTACATCTACTGCATATTTAAGACCTTTATACAAGAGAGAAGAAAAAGAAACAAAAAAAACACAACATGCAATGTAGCTCTTAAAAAAGGAGTGTGGGGAAAAAAAGGCTGCAGTAGTACATTTCAAAAGAGACCAAGGAAAATTAAAAGCACACAGTGCAACAGGACTGTTAATAAATGTGGAATAAAATGCAAAAGAAGCACAGGGAAAGGGGGTGGGGGGTGGGGTGGTGGAAGTACAACTGGGGTTAATAAAAAACAAGATAAAAATTAGGGTATATGACAAAAAAGTGATCTCTATAGGGAACATTGAAAAAACAGCACAACCAGAATATTCTTTATTTGAAAGGGTAAAAAATGAGGGCCAAAGGCAGAAGAACCAAGAGTATTCCTAAAAAGGCAGTAGAATAGAGGCAATTTGAAAGAAAGTAGTTCAACCGGGGCTATTTAAAAAAAAAAATCAGGAAATTAAGGGTACTTTTTTTTTTAAAGCAGGATAATGGAGGCTTTTAAAACAAGAAGCACCAAAACAAGGCGACTTAAATAAAAAGCGTGATTTTAAAGAAAAAATTAGCCCAAAAGAACAACACAAACATTGAGGCGAGAGAACAAATCGGGCCAGCAAGAAATTAAATGGAAATAGGGGCGTTGGGGAACTGGGGAAGAGGGACCTCTAGGTTGGGGATCAATGTAACAAAGTTAGGGAGACTTGAAAAGGGCCTCTGGATCAGGGAGCAAAGCAAAGGAAAGAGTATAGGGCTTCAGGATGACCAGGTTTTGAGCAGTAACAGGGAAGAGAGCAGAAAACTTTTCAGGAATGGATCTTTGGGTGGTTGAGTTGAGGAGAGTGAGGTTCGGGTCAAGTCCTGGAAGAGCGATTTTTATTTTTTGTGAAATGTGTTTAAAATCAATTCTATTTATAAACAGATGAGGATAATGAGCCAAATCTTACGGAGTGGGGAATCACGCGGCGTACTCCATTAGTTAAACTTTTTCCTGGACCCTTCAGCTTGAAAACTTTTTGCATCGTGACGTGCTGGAAGTGCGAGCTGATGACAGCGCCGCGGCGAGGACAACTGGGCATCTGGGACCTTAGTGAACAGCGGGACCAACGGTCTATCTCCTTAACCAATGAGATCTAAGGATAGAGAAAGAAACAGGAGTAACAGAAAAGAAAATAGGGTGAATTAGAGACAAATTAGATACAGAAAGGGACACTAACATGAATATCTGCATATAAATATTTACATGGCATTGTTCAACAGAATGCATGACCCACGCACTGCTCTTAACATATTTACTAGTTGGTCTCCTGTGGCGTGGCACACAGGGAGTTGAGTATAAGGGAACTATTCAGGTTAAGCAAGGTAAAGGAATAATTGGACCAAGATGGGGACGAGCAACAAGAGAGAGAGAAGGGAAGGGCAGAGAGGGAGGAAGAAAGAGGATGAGGATGGAGAGGACAAAAGAGGCATGGAGAAGGCAGCAGGAGGATAGGGAAAAGATGGGGGGGTCACAGGGGATTGGGGCACATGAGGAAGGGAGGGGGTGAAGGAAAGAGTGCAGCGGGTGAAAGGCAAAAGGATGAGGAGGGGCGTGTAAGAGGAGCATTGGGGAAAAGAGGGAGAGAAGAGGCTAATAGACTGCTTAGTGGAGAGAAGGCCAAATTGCAGCTAGAATAAGCAAGAATTTGGGAGGATGGCAGGGTGAGGAAATCTGCAGCACAGCAGGGCAGACAACCAGTTTGGACAAAAAGACCAGGGGACCAAGAGTAACACTGAATCCTCCATTATCTAGCAATGGGCAAGAAATGTGGCCTTGCCATTGTCATTTACATCCTGAGAACAATTTTGTTTGAAAAATCCAACAAGATATTTGAAGGGAGAGCCAGCGGGGTGAAGCAGCCTCGAAATATCAGTGACACAATGGTCCATAAATTCCGTTCCCTACGGGTGTGTACGCGCTGTGTACTCACCCGTAGGGCCAACGGAAGTGCCGGTTTTACATGCGCTGGAAACCGGAACTTCCATTCTTCAAAGAAAGGGCTTCACAGGACAAACGCCTGCGCTGGATAGGCAGCGCGTACGTCTGGAACTTCCATTTTTTTCATACTATGCTGCAGTCCAGGTAAGTCTGAAACAGCTGCGCCTGAAAAAGCAGGCGCAAGGCCTGCTTTTAACAAGGTAAGAGGTGAAGAAAGCAAAAGAAAACATTTTTTTCCACTGATTTATCATTTTAAAATACTTTAACGAAAGGTAAGTTTATTTTTAGCCCCGTTAAAAACTTGAATTTTTTTTTAATTTAAATTTTTGTTTAAAATAGTTAATTTATGTAATTTATAGTCATTTTAAAAATGTGATTTAAAAAAAAAATGTATTTGAAGTTTTACTTATGTTTTGGGTCTTCCTGTCCAATCTATGAATGGAGATTCCCTGCTCTGATTGGCGCCCCATGGCCCACGTGATCCCAGGGATGCTGCGAACTAGCTGCGCTCCTGGGATACACGTGCCCTGCACACCAGCAGTTTGAGGAGGCACGTCAATGGAATTCTACGCCGTCCCAGAGCATTACAGTCGGCGTGGCTCGTTTGTGCAGGTCAGGGGCTTACGCCCACGGGAAGCCTCCAACCGGAATTTCTGGGCCAATGTATGTCAGTGGGTGGGGGAGGGAGGGTAGAGATTTCAGCGGTGATAGCTGCTGCTGTTGCATCAAAAGCAGCAAATGGGTGTGACATGGGTGAAATATTGGCATTTGCTGCAGTGGGTGCCAGCAGAAACAGCGGATTCTCGAGGCATGGAGAGCACAGGCCATGGCCTAGTGGACCCACAACAGCGTTACGGGGGGGGTGGGGGCGGGAGGGGGGGTTGATGAAGGGGTCTGAAGCAGGGACAAAAGTACAGGAGGAAAGGTAGTCAGGAGAGCGAGAATTCCAAGAAGGCAAAAGATTTAAAAGTAGATTTAAATTCACGTGTAAAAGTTCTTTCTTTGTCTCCTTCACTTGCCTATAACAACATGGCAAAGGCATCTCAAAGATTTAGGCTGTGCCACATGGTGACCAGAGTATGCAACTACATACAGACTCGACCAGAATTGTTTACCATAAATTCTCCATATACTATAGCAGTTATTTTTTGTTTGTGACATTTCAAGTTGAAAATCACTATCACAGGACCATATACAGGAAACTTTGTGTTATCCGGAAGCTCAAGCCACCGGCAAAAATCAGGAGCCGTTTTGTTAGGTTTTTTTTCTTCTCGTGGCTTTTTTTTCAAGAGTCAGGCTCTGCAAAGTCTCTCTGAAGCTGTTGCTAAGCTACAGAGACGCTTCTAAGGTACGGGCCGACTGTTTCGAAGCTGTTGCTAAGCAACAGTGTTTGTTGTCAGATACGGAGATGAAAAGCTCCGTATGCTTCAACATTAACGCTGGTGTGTCCGGCAGTTTTGAGGGAACGGCAACAGCTCGGTCCCGTCGGTGCCGGATAGCACAAAGTTTCCTGTACAGACAGAAGTACTACAGTTTGACATTTTGAGAGAGAATATCGCAACCCACTCAGCATTTTTAACATGTATAATATTATGGGGGGAAAATTCGATCACGCCCTCTTTGAGGCGCTAACTTCTTAGCACCCTGGAAAAGTTAGCGCCGTAAATTGAGTGGTAGCGACCCAACCAGGAAGCAGGGCACTACTGGAAGTGTTACCATTCAATATCGCGGTGCTACGTGCAACAGCGCCACGCGCAGCGGCACGTAGCACCGCGTCATTGCAGGCCTCACTCCCCGATTAAAGGGGAGGGGTCTTGCGCAACGTGCACCGGGGCCCTGCTGGACCACCAGGAGCGGGGTGCCGGGAAAGCAGCCCTGCACTCGAGGAGTGCCGAGCTGACCGATCGTGGCCGGCACCCCGCATGATGAAGCGAAAGGGGGCAGGTGCTGGCAGACGGCCCAAAAAAAATAGCCTGGTCGGCACCTGCCTTTTAACTTGCACTGCCGTGGCCGCAAAAACACCACCCTGACCCTGTCGGACATATCGTCCAGTGGTAGGTCAGGGGGCGCAACTGAGGTTTGCAGCCAGGGTGCTGCACACGGTGATGACGTCATCACCGGAGGCGTAGCGCCACTGGGTGCTACCGGCTACCACCACCGCTAACCTCCCGCTGAATTTCACGGGAGGTGTTAGCGGCGCCTGGACGCTAGGGGCGCTAACGAGAGGCGCAAAGCAACCCAATTTTTGCCCCTATATATCTTATGCCTGCATGTATTTCCTGTCAACTTTATCCATTATAAATTCTTGCAACACCACCACTGTCACAGCATGACCCGTTTACTTAGACAATTTCCATTATAAATATGGGCATATGGATTTATATAATATGGCAATATAAATGTAATGATAGAATGTAAGGTTTTATAAAGAGGACCGAGTATCGTCTCTGTGCCCTGGTCCAATTTTTCCCTTGCCCTCTAACCCTACTTCACTTGAAAGCTACGGCCTTGAAATTCAGTATCGCCACGTTTGGGGCGTTATAGTCGAGCGGGCGCGGCGCAAATTATCGCCACCTTCAGCGAAATTGACCTGCTTTGCCCCGAGTGATGCTTGGAGCGCTAAAGCAGGCGCTGCACGACTGTCCTAAGGCGCTAAGCCGGAAAAGCGAGGCGCTACCACCGAGGGCAGGCACAGTGCAGGTGCGGCCAGTTAGTGATTGCAGGCAGAGACGCTGGCGCCGGTCAGCTCTTAAAGGGGGAGGGTCGATTTGGATTGCAGCCACGCCCTACACATTGGAGCCCTGATTCTCGGCCTGGACAGACCTGCTGCCACATTCTATCGCCTAGGACCATGGAGAGGGACAGGGAGCGAGCGCAGCGGTTCAGTGAGGGGGCCCTGCAGGTTCTGGTTGGCGCAGTGGAGCGCAGGTGATCTATCCTGTTTCCGGACAGTGGCAGGAGGCCGCTGCCCACCGACTACCGCAAAGCTTGGAGGGAGGTGGCTCACAGAGTGACCTCCAGCAGCATGGTGCCTAGGACCCCTGTGCAATGCAGGAAGAAGTTCAACGACCTCACTCGGGTTGTCAGGGTGAGTACCCTTTTCAGTATCCTCTTCATCCCTGCATGTGGACCTCACTTTATGGGCAAAGGGTCCTGAAAGCCCCAATGGCCAGCCCTCATCCAGCACCTATGGGCCTTTCATGAAACTCACATGCACATTCACCACTTTACACACTGTAAGGGCTATTCCACCATGGGAGGCAGTGCAGCCAAGATCAGGGCTTCACACTGTAAGGGCTATTCTACCATGGGAGGCAGGGCTTCACACTAAGGGCTATTCCACCATGGGAGGCAGTGCAGCCAAGATCAGGGCTTCACACTGTACGCAGAGCCCGTCCTTTCTCTTGCAGGGCAAGCTGGCACACACTAGGAGGCAGCAGCAACGGACCGGGGGAGGCCAGCCTCACCTTAAAGACCTCAGCAATCTGGAGCAGCGAGTCCAGCGCATTATGGCAGGCTGGCTGATTGGCCCCGTCGCCACTGGAGATGCCGACCCCGTTCTGGACAGCAATGGTAAAGTCATCACCTTTTTGACCTCTCTCCTTCCACTTGTGCCTCACACCAGCATCGTTTGCCACTATCGAACCAATACAGTGCATTGCAGCACTCATGCCTCCCTCGCTGCCGCCCTGTCCTCACGCTAAAGCAACTCTTGTACCTCCCTGCTTTCAGATGGTGAATCACCAGGTAAGGAGGCGGGCCCTCAAGCTGCCACTGTGAGTGAATCTGAAGGCGAGGAGGAGGAAGAGGAAGCCGGACCATCAGTGCCACCCTCAGTCGAGGCAGCCCACGGCCATAATGGGGACACGTTTTCCCTGGAGGGGAGCAGGGGGGAAGGGCCTGAGGAGGGTGAAGCTCCGGGGCCCAGCGGGCTGCAGCAACGCGGGGGGTTAGGGAAGCTCGGCGGCCTTCTCCCCGGAGGGAGAGTAGCCTCCAGTCCTGCTACAGTGAGCGCAGAAGAGGTGCGGCTCCTCGCTGAAATGGGCGTCCAAGGCGGAGCAGAGGCACACTGAGCTCATGGCTGCAGTGGCAAGGATGCCCGAATCCATTGAGTCACTGGCAAGGAGTGTCCAGTACTTCGTGACAGCACAGGCAAGGAGTCTGCAGGACTTCGGTGCAGCACAGGCAAGGAGTCTGCAGGACTTCGGTGCAGCACAGGCAGCTTCCACGCAAGTGCTTAGTGGTGTCATGCAGTCAGTGGCTGGTCTGATGCAGACACAGATTGAGGCCACACGAGCACTCACTGCTGCCACCCTCGCTGCATCGGGCATGAATCGCCGGGGCCCTCACCGCGCCGCAGAAGGCCAGCAGTCTGTGCTTCAGCAGATTGCTCCGCATGCTGCAGTGCTGCCCCGTGGGAGTTGTCAGTGTGTCGTCCGACCAGGGAGTGCCTGTGCTCTGTCAGGATGGCAGCATTCCTGCTGCCAACACTGTCACTGCTCCACTGCAGCTGCCACCACCCATAGGACAGACTGCTGCCGCCCATGCAGAGTTGGAGCAGCGAGCAGCCGGGCCCTCCAGGCCCAGAGCTGGTCCAGGCCGTCCCTCAAGGGCATCTGCTGACTCAGTTTCTGACACTCAGCAGCCTTCCCCCAGCCTTGCTGCAGCCACTGGGGTCCCATTGCGGAGGAGCTGCAGGGTGGGAAGGGGCCAATCTCGCAAGCGAAGCAGATCACCCTCGCAGGCCAAAAAGTAGGAGGTGTGGCAAAATGCTGTTAATTTTTTTAGTGAAGGCCGAGGATCATGGTCATTTTTAGTTAACTCTTTTGTTCATTGTCTCCAGGTTGTGAGAGCCAGTTATGTGTCTGACTTTTTTTGGGGGTTTCTCTGTATTTCTTTGTCATGCGGGAAGGGCATACAGTTTGTTAAATAAATACAGGAAACTTTGCGATATCCGGCACCAACGGGACCGGCATGATGCCGATCTATGAAAACTTCCGGACAGACCAGCGCTAATGTTGAAGGATACGGAGGTTTTCATCTCCGTATCTGACACTGTTGCTTAGCAACAGCTTGTAAACAGTCGGCCCGTACCTTGGAAGCGTCTCTGTAGCTTAGCAACAGCTTCAGAGAGGCTTTCCAGAGACTGACTGTTTAAAAAAATGCTAGGAGAAGAAAAAAAAAGAAAAAAAACCTAACAAAACAGCTGCTGATTTCTGCCGTTAGATCGAGGTTTCCGGACATACAACCTCCGGATAAACCAAAGTTTCCTGTAATTGTCTTTATTCAGATTGTGCATGTTTGCTCTTTAAGCTATTTGTTGCCTTGCTCAGGGTTTGCGGAACCGTTCCATTCATGTTCTTTCAATGGCACAAGCCATTCGCTCAGAGGGGGCCTAGAACCGACTTGCAATAAGCCGCTGACAGACGGCCCTTGCACTTTGTGCCTCCCTCCCATCTTGGTGCTCCTCCTCCACCTCCTCTGCTGGTGCTCCAATGTCTGCTGGCAGTGGCTGAGTTCTGAGGATAGCCAGGTTATGCAGCATGCAGCACACTACAACGAAATGGGAGACTCGCTCAGGCGAGTACTGAAGGGCTCCGCCGTAATGGTCCAGACAGCGGAACCGTTGCTTTAGCACGCCGATTGTGTGCTCAATGATGTTCCTGGTCGCTTGATGGCTGTCATTGTATTGTTCTTCAGCAGGGGTGCTGGGCGCATGGAGCGGGGTCATCAGCCAGGTGCACAAAGGATAGCCCTTGTCCCCGAGAAGCCAGCCTCCTGGGTGAGCCGGGGCTTCGAAAAGGCCTGCCACAGAAGTCTGGCGCAGGATGAAGGCGTCGTGGCTGCTGCCTGGAAAGCGGGCATTGACAGTTAGTATCAGCTGTCTGTGGTCACGCACCAACTGCACGTTCAACGAATGGAACCCCTTCCGGTTGCGGTAATCCTCGGCATTCTCTTGAGGCGCCCGCAAAGCCACATGCGTGCAGTCAGTGGCGCCCTGGACCATGGGGAAGCCCGCTATTCTTGCAAATCCCATTGCGCGCTCTTGCTGCTTGTCATGGGGAAGGAAATGCAGTGATGTCTCCTTTTGAAGAGGGCATTCGTGACTTGGCGGATGCAGCAATGCACCGCAAACTGGGAGACATTGGCAATATCCCCAGTAGCGGATTGGAAGGAGCCAGTGGCATCGAAGTTGAGAGCCACTGTCACCTTCACTGCCACCGACAGAGACGTCCTGCTCCTCAGCTGAGGCTGCAGATCTGTCTGAAGCAGGTGGCAGAGCTCAGTGACTACCTCCCTGCTGAATCGAAGCCTCCGAATACACTGCTCCTCAGACATGTTGAGGTAGGAGAACTGCTGGCGGTATACCCTGGGAGGGTAAGATCTCCTCTGCCGACGCCTGTTGGCCCTCCTCCGTCTGGCCATGATTGGCACTCTCTCTCGGCGTCTCTGAGCCCTCTCAATGCAATGGAGAAACCCAACGTTTCCACCCATTGCAGCCCCCATAATATGTGGCCACGCAAGGCTATGGCACTGAAAAATCAATCCAACTGCAAAGTTCTGGGCCCAAGCCAAAAGTACCTGTGCGAGCGCTGACTCAATGCAGAAAGCTCTCTCCCTTTGCCTCTCTGCAAATCTCTCTCTCTCTCACACAGAAGGAGTGGTCCAAAATGGCTACCACTAAGAAGCCAGGAAGAGCCCCCTTTAAATAGCGCCCCCACAACCCCACAGCGACTGGGAACCGTTCCAGTCGCTGGGAGCGCCAGGCAGAAAGAAGTGGGGCGCCACTGAAGTTCCGGTTCGGGGCGCAACAAGGGCATTGCACCATGAAATGACATAAGGATCTGCGCGCGTAGCTGAGCGGGCGTTGCGGTTTTGCACCGCCGCTAAATGTCCGCTCAATTTCGCGAGAGGCGCAGGTCTTGCCGCGCCCGGGCGCTAGCCGCTTCACGCCCCACTTATCGCCCTCTTAAGGCAGTAACGGCTGGCGCTAACAACTGAATTTCTCCCCCTACATTTGGTCTTTCTTTACCCTCCATGTAGAAATAATAGATATGTGAAGAGAAGGAATGATATATTGTAGATTTTTAGTAGTTATAGCTAGTGCCCGTGATCTGCCTGTCCCCGGAATCCGTTGCCCCTGCTGGCTCCCAATTCTACAGATTTTTCGGCAGCAGCCATCGTCGATATATTTGATTATCAGCTCTTTTTGAGTTTGAGATGAATATTTAAATTTCTTTTGTCCTGGTCACATTTTGAGAAGTATTTCTTGGCCTGTCTTGTTAAAATTACATATTCCTTCTAATGACATCAGAGAGATAAACAGGCCAGGGAAATTCTGTGAATTATAATTTTTCTGTGTGAGTTTGTTGATTAATATTCAGGGTTCTTGTGTCTGGTCAAATTTAGGGTAGCTGCTGCAATTGTTTGTTATTTTCTATCTTCTGAGGAAGTATAATTAAGCTGCAACTGTGTAAAATCTACAAATGTCATTGCTTCTGTTCACATATCAGTTTACTATTTAAGAATTCAATTTGGCAGTTTATTGGTTAAGCATGATCTAGTGAAGTATTTATTCTACCAATTTGCAAAGTGAGGGTATGTGATATAATTGGTAGCCAGAGTACAGTAAAGGGTTCTCTGCTCGATCCCTGGGGTTTCTACAAATTACCTATGTGTTGGGGAAGTAACGACATGCTTTGAGTCAGGGAGTCAGGGTTCACTTACAGGAGTAGTCTGAGATGCTACACATGGGAAAAATATCTAATCCCTGATTTTCCAATATTGAAGAGATTGGTGTTGAGCTGCCAATGGTGCAGGCATACCTGTACCAGTAACTCGAGGTGGGCTATGCAGAATATGCTGATGGGAGTTCCTCCCCCTAATTTGCATAATCTAGCATATGAAAAGCTTGACCTGTAGAACAGTTGGCTGGGGAGCAGAAAATACAGTGAGATGGCAGCTTTTAAAGAGGTGCAGCACATCATTAATGGAGTTTTTTTGGTGAAAGCAAAGTTAACTAATTGTTCACAATGGTACAGTGAAGACATGTGGTACAGTGAAAACACTGCTACTTTTGATTCTGAAGGGTTGCAAGTCCTGCTGCAGGATATATGCCAAAGCAGGGCGATTCTATTTACCTGAGGGTGGCCTTCAGGTAAAAGTACGGAGCAAGCTTAAGGAAGGAGATTGCCGACTGAGTCATTGTAGTCACCCAGGTACCTGGCTGCAAACGAGGAAGAAGTTTGCTGGTTTCGGGAGGAAAGCAACAGAAACTGTATTGCTCAATTGTGCTTACTTCGATTCATGGGCCTATCATGCATGGAACAAAACAAAGTTGGGAATTTCCATACCATCTGGGAGGTATTTGAAGTATTGCACACAACCATTGCCTTTTTGTATGCAATATTTCACTATACCAAAGCTGGACACACAGGCCCCGATATTTACGGGAAGGGAGGAGGGGGGCAACTGTCAGTGGCCGAGAAACTTGGAAATACGGGAAAGGCAGAGATCTTGTCGAATTTAATGGCAGAACCTCATTTGAATTTTTTTACTCTGTTTCACACACAGCAGTCAGCCAGATTGAAAGGCTGGCTGGCTGCCAGGCAGGAAAACTTGCTGTACAAGGCAGCAGCCAGCCTGAGGGGAGGGAGGGATTGCGGAAGGGGAGAGATCACGGGGGCGGGGTAGGGAGACATTGGATCGTGGGGGGTCTAGAGATCGCGGGGAGTGGGTCAGCCGATCGCTAGGAGGGAGGCAGATTAACTTGGGGAACTGGGGGGAAGCACTTCTGCTCCTCCTGGCCCACAAGTGCTTGAAAAGCATTTACCTGCTGGATCCCTTCAGCTGCTGGATTTTCCATGGCCTGGAAAGCCAATTTGCAGCTGTTAAATCCAAATAGCTGCTAAAATCTGATGCGCACAGCCTCATTTAAATATTCTAATTACTGACCCCTCTCTCAAAAGCAGGTTACTCACCCAACCCGCCATGGTTAAACCGGAAGTTGACACATTCACGGTGGGTTGGAGTCGAGTTTCCCATTTTTAAGAATTTACATGCCCATGTTAAAATTTGCCACACAGTTTTTTTGAAGGTGGAAGTGGCAGCCAAGAAATACTGTAACAAAAATACCAAAATGTTAGAGGAAATATTCATATTGTATTAGTTACTGAGACAGACAAACTACCACGTGCCACAAAACTTGAATTGGTTCTAATTTGAGGAAACATGCATTTGTTCATATAAAAAGTTCAGCACTAAGTCAGATACCTATGCAAGCTTAAAATTAGATTAGAGTAATTGATTTGCTGAGGTGTCTAACCTGAGACATTTCTCTGCTGTTAGGGGTTTTGCTTATAGTGTCAGTAGCCAGAATTGCAGAGGACACTGCATTAGGGTTAAATATATTCTCCCAAGACCTGTCTGCCCAGTGTTTCTTTTCTTTCAAATAATGTGGGCATGGTGGACTACCATATAGCGAAGACATCATGGCTGCTTCCTGGTTAACAGCCACTGCAGAACTCTGGGAAGTATGCCGAATTAGTTTTAGATTGCTCTAGATCTGCTAAACACAATGAGCCAAATGACCTCCTTCTGTGCTGTAAGCTTCTGATTCTGTGGTCCATGTCGCTTTGATTTATCATTCCATTTTCATTCAGTGCTTTTGCAGCAATTACCAATGCTTTGTATTTACAGCTTAATCCTTCAGCTAACTTGCACTACTGCTCCCACCACCTCAGTCTTTAACAAGTTTCAAAGATTCATCTGAATAGTCCGCTCCAAATACTTTTATGACACACTAAAGTCATTCATGTTTTCTCTAAGCTATGCTCGTGGCTGTCTGGTTCATGGTTTATCTCCTGACCCTTTTCCCATCAACTTGCTGGTTTTGCAAGGCTCTGTACCTTGTCCGTATCAATAATCTCCTGCACTCGTCATCCAATCTTATCCACTTTGTTGATGATTCCTCAAAGATTATGAAACTCAAACTATACAACCTAGAAAGAAGACAGGTGAGGAAGAATCACATTAAATATTAAATAGTAAGACAGTTAAGGTGAAATCAAGAATATCATTTTGAAAGATTAGAGCAGGAGGAAATACATTTAAAATAGTCTTAAAAAATCAGTATTGGGAAGAACATCTTTAATGAAAGCGTGATAAGTGCATCAAATAAATTACCAGGCAGGATAGTGGAGTTAGAAACATTAGGGACATTCAAAATGCAGCTCGATGCTTTGGTTAGAGAGTTAATGTATTAGTGAGTGATCTTAAAAGGTAATAACAGCCTTTTCTCACCCTTGATTTTTCTTATGTTCAAAATTCAATGTCCTTCAGAGCACCTAGCCATCTTTCCTCATGCAGTGCAGTGGTGGATCACTACACTTTGATCTACTTTCTGTTCAGTGGACTGTGAAAATTGTGTTTCTTTCACTTCTTCAAAGACACAGCAGAGCTGATTTTCATTACTCTAATACCCCAGGAAGTATGAAAGACATGGCAGACTACAAACTTAGGTGGAGACTTGTAACATTGGGGCCGCAATTTTTCCTCTCGATGTGGCTTGGGGGCGGGACAGCTGCCTTCCGAGTTCCAATCCCGCCCTCAACGAGGTCCGACGCACAGACGCGATTTTGCGTCAGTTGGCCTTGTTAAGCCCGCCCTGCAGGCTTGCCGGCCAATTAATAGAAAGCCGGTGTCAGATGACGTCAGTTTATCTGGTTTTTCGCCTCTCCCAGGAGATCACATGGGTTTGGGAGGGATGTAGAGTGATAGTAGATTTGAGGTTAGGATCAGATCAGCCATGATCTTATTGAATGGTGGAGCAGGCTCGAGGGGCCGATTGGCCTACTCCTGCTCCTATTTCTTATGTTCTTATGTTCTTAAAGGGGTCACGCACAATTTTTTTTGACAGCTGATTTTTCAGTGTTTGACAGCATTGAGGTGCTGCAAACACTGACAATCACTGTATAAAGATGAGCCCTTGCACCCAGGCTCTCCAGCGACTCCCTCCTTAGGCTAGATCAGATGGCAGCTGCAGGTGAGGTTACAGAAGCGATCTGTCGCTGGTGAGAGAGGTTCTCCCAATGAGGTGGGACTATACAAACAATTCAAAACTTGTCATCTACAGAAAAGCGTAAATACATTAAAAATGATTTTCCCAACATTTTCTTACCTCTGAAACTCACCAGTGTACCATTGGATCCTTCACACCACTTCTGCAGCTGTCATCAATGCACAAACATTACAGTAGACCCACAGCACGCCACACTTACCTGGCGTGGTGTCCGGACGTCAGGAAGCCCGCAGTAGACCTGTCAAAATTGCAGAAAGCCTCTTAACTGCCTGTTAACAACCTGTTAACAAGCAGTTAAGTGCCTATAATCTTCTTCCCACCGCTAGATGTCAGGTCAGTGCGCAAATCAGGGACCGACACCTGGGAAGATTTGTTGGCGACGGGTTGACCGTGGGTTTTCGACCTGCTGTCAAACTTTGCAATTTTGCCGGATGTCCCATCTCCAAACCCGCTCCCTGAGCGCCAGCAAAATTCCCCCCGGGTGTCTGCTCCCATCCTGATATTCTGATTGCTTTTTTTGCCTGGTGCATTGCTGAGAGGCGCTGCTATGTAAATATGTAGTTCTCATCATGGTTATATTATTATGACCTGACTTCCTGGTTTTGCAACATTTGCTGTCAATTAGGAGAAGGCTACAGACATCTAAACACAGTGCCACAAATCTACAATAGCACTGTGTGATACAAGGGTAGATTTACAGAGAATTTACAAGTATACTGAATTTTAAGTTACAACTTCTTACACAATGGATTTTCTGGATATCCAGCATCTAAAAATATTTAGTGACCTTGTCACCTGCAACCTTCGAACGACATAAAGTTACCTGAAGGTTAGCAAACTCTGTTACAGAAATGACAAGACATCTGTTGTTAGGGACGATGCAGGAAATGACCCCCACTCCAAGACTTTGAATTCTGCACACCAGCACCGCACCATGCAGGATGTGCACTCCTCCACACATTGTCATGTTGCGGAAGCTGCTGGCCACATCACCCCATGATTACAACAGTCAATCATGGCAGGGAACATAAGCACAGGAGTAGGCCATTCAATCCCTCAAGCCTGTGCTGTCATTCAATCAGATCATGACTGTTCAGCTCCATTTTTTCTCCTTTGATCCTCCCTTACTTAACAAAAATCTGTCGATCTCAGTTTTGAAAACTTCAATTGCCCCAGCATCCATAGCCTTTTGAGGGAGCGGGTTCCAGATTCCTACTACCCTGTGTGTGGAAAAAGTGCTTCCTGATCTCACACTAAATGCCCTAGCTCTCATTTTTAGATTGTGCCTCCTTGTTCTGGACTCCACTCCCAGAAGAAATAATTTCTCTGTACTTAGCCTATCGAATCTCTTAATCATTTTAAACAGCTCAATTAGATCACTCCTCAACCATCTAAACTCAAGGGAATACAAGCCGAGATTATGCACCCTGTCCTCATAATTCATCACTTCAAGCATCATTATCATTCTGATGACTACACTGTATCCCTTCCAAGGCCAGTAGAAGTCATTGAAAAATAAAATTGGATGGGGGTTGCCAATTTGTTATTGCTCATTTTGCACTACTGCCGAAGACCAATTTCATCCCAATTGTTTCTTACCCTTCAACTAGTTTCTTATCCATTCCCAAGGTTTACCCTACATCCCCACAGCTATGAGCTTAATTAATAACTTTTCATGTGGAACTTTGTGAAAAGCCTTTTGGAAATCAAGGCACACCACGTCATAGGGCTAACCCCTGTCCACTTGGGTTGTCACGCTCAATGAACTTTTACAGTTTTCTCATTCTATGGTTCATATAGCAAGCCTGTAATGATGGAGGGAATCATTATTCTCCCTCCTCCTCTTGAGATATTATTTGTTCAGCCTCCAGCAGTGTGTGGAGCATCCAATCTGTCAAAAAAAGATTATTAACTTTATAACGTCATCATAATTATTCCAAAGAGCATCCTGAACACACTAGCTGTTCATTCAGCCATCTCCCAAGCCTGGTAGGGTATGAAAATTACTAATACATTTTATTTTTGAGGAAATGGCTCTTTTTGGGTGGAGGGGGGGAAGCAAACTGAAGCTGCAGCGTAAAGCAAGCCCGTGTATGTTGTGTAGGAGCACAGTTGGTCATATACCTATGCCTTTGATGTTATGATGTCACAAAACATCCTCTCGGGGATCAACGTTTACTTTAGCTACTCTCTTCCTTTTTATATACTTGTAGAAGCTCTTGCTCTCTGTTTTTATATTTCTTGCAAGTTTATTCTCATAATCTATTTTCTCCCTCTTTATTATTTTTAAGTCATCCTTTGCAAGATTCTAAAAAATTTCCCAATCTTCTGGCCTACTACAAATCTTTGCGACATTGTATGCCTTTTCTTTCAATTTTGTCTTTTTACCATTTTTCCCTACTCTGACCCTATTTGCTGGTGCACTCTCATGCTCCTACGCTCTGTCCCTTCCTGTCACACTCTGGTTATCATTACCCCTATCACTACCCTGCACTATTGCATTGTCCTTTCTCTTTAAATTTCTAAGTTTCCCCTCACCTGAACCCTCCCCCCCACTATTTAGTTTAAAGCCCTATCTACAGCCCTAGTTATTTGATTTGCCAGGACACAGTGCACCATGGCAATTTGTGAAATTAAAATCATTAAAACATTTTTTCCACAGGTTTATTATTTTTAAATACTTTAAAGCAAGGTAAGTTTATTTTTAGCCCCGTTAGAAAATAAAATTATTTTTTTCAAATATTTAAATTATTGTTTAAAATAGTTATTTCATGTAATTTATAGTTTATTTAAAAAATGTGATGTTTTTAAAAAATTTATTTGAAGATTTAGTGATGTTTTGGGGCCCGTAGTAGTTATAAGTTTTGACAGCTCTTCCTGTCAATCTTATGAATGGAGCATTCCCTGCTCCGATTAGCTCCCCATGGCCCACGTGATCCCAGGGGACGCATCGAACTAACTGCGCCCCTGGGATACGCAAGCACTGCGCGCCGGCAGCTGGACCAGGCCCCGTATCGGAATTCCACGGGGGCCCACAGCTCAACGGTCGGCGTGCAAGGTAAGTGCAGGTCGGGGGCTTACACCCGCGGGAAATCCCCGACCCGAATTTCTGGGCCAATGTCTTTCAGGAAAGGGAACCTGTCACCACTATGGGTGATTCCATTTCCACACTGTGACCCTTAGGGGGAGAAATTGGGTATAGCCCCGTTTGGGGCGCTAGAATTGGCGCTGCGCAAATTTTATTGCCAGGCGCAACTTATCGCCACCTCGAGCGATATTGGGTTGCTGCGCATCTAAAGGTGATTGTGGTGTTGATTCAGGCGCTGCACGGGAGTCTTAAGGCGCTAACCCGGCGGCGCTACTCAATATGTCGGCGGCCGGGCGCAGCGCAGGTGGTGTCAATAATCGATTACCCTGAGACATGCTGGCGCCAGCCAGCTCTTAAAGGGGCGGATCAATTAGGATCAGCAGCCACACTCTGCGCCTTGTAGGCCTCAAAATCGGCACTGTGCTTTCTGTGGCGTTCCAAACTTTGAACATATGGAGAGGTTGAGGCAGAGAGCGGAGCGCTTTACCGATGGGGCATTGGATGCTTTGGTTGGCGAAGTGGAGCGCCGGCGAGCTGTGCTGTACCCCGACAATGGCAGGAGGCCTCATCAGAGCGAGTACCGCAGAGCTTGGAGGGAAGTTTGTCAAAGAGTCACCTCAAGCAGCATGGTGCCCAGGACTCCTGTGCAATGCAGGAAGAAGTTCAACGACCTCACTCGGGTCGTTAGGGTGAGTGCCTTTTTCGCAATCTTCTTCATCCCTCCATCTGCACCTGACATTATGGCCAGAGGGTGCGCGAAGCCCCAATGGCCATCTATCAGCCAGCACCCATGGCCCTTTCTGGAAACACACACGCACATTCAGCTCAATGCATAATGTAAGGGCTATTCTACCATGGGGGGCATGTGATGTCAGCTCAGTGCATAATGTAAGGGCTATTCTACCATGGGGGGCATGTGATGTCAGCTCAGGCCAGCATGTTTCATCACTTCCCGTCCTTTCTCTTGCAGGCCAAGCTGGCCAGGAACCGGAGGGAGCAGCTTCGTACCGGAGGAGGCCCTCCTCAGCTGCAGACACTGACGGACCTAGAGGAACGAGGCCGGATGAGTGGTCCTGTGACCACTGGGGCTGCTGACCCCATTGTGCACAGCGATGGTAAGGTCATCACCTTTTTGAACTCTCTCCTTCCACTTGTTCCCCCCACCAGCATGCTTTTTCACTCTGGACCCATGTCAGAGCATTGCAGCACTCATGCATCCCTTGCTGCCACCCTGTCCTTTCGCTAAAGCCACTCTTCAACCTCCCTGCTTTCAGATGCTGCATCACCAGCTCGGGAGCTGGGCCCTCAAGCTGCCACTGCCACTGACTCCGGAGGCGACGAGCAGGAGGAAGCCGGACCATCCGTTCCACCCTCAGGCGAGCCAGTCCATCTGCAGACTGGGGATAGTACTTCCTTGGAGGGGATCGGGGGGGGAAGGCTCTGAGGAGGAACCAGCTCCAGGACACAGCAGGCTGCAGCAACGCAAGGGGGGTAGGGAAGCTCGGGGGCCGTCTCCCCGGAGGGCGAGTCAGGCCACGAGTACTGCTGCACAGAGCACAGAAGAGGTGCGTTCCCTCGCAGAAATGAGCGCCCAGGCTCGGCTCAGGCACACTGAGCTCATGGCTGCAGTGGCAAGGATGCCTGAATCCATCGAGACACTGGCAAGGAGTGTCCAAGACTTCGGGGCAGCACAGGCAAGGAGTGCGCAGGACTTCGGGGCAGCACAGGCAAGGAGTGCGCAGGGCTTTGGGGCAGCACTGGAAAGGACTGTCCAGGACTTTGGGGCAGCACTGGAAAGGACTGTCCAGGGCATCGAGACATCACTGGAAAGGACTGTCCACGGCTTCGGGGCAGCACTGGAAAAGACTGTCCAGGGCATCGGGTCATCACTGGAAAGGACTGTCCAGGGCTTCACCAAAGCAGTGGAAAGGACTGTCCCAGCCTTCACCGAAGCACTGGAAAGGACTGTCCAGGGCTTCACTGAAGCACTGGCACCTGCCATGCAAGTGCTGAGTGCTACCACGCAGTCACTTGCTGGTCTCATGCAGACGCATATTGAGGCCACGCGACCAATGACTGCTGCCACCCTCGCTGGAGCAGGCAGGATTACCCGGGGCCCTTGCAGCACCACAGCAGGGCATCAACCTGTGGACCAGCCGATTGGTGCGCATGCTGCGGTGCTGCCCCGTCAGAGTGCCAGTGTGTCGGCCGACCAGGGAGCTGCTGTCCGCTCTCAGGATGTCAGCATTCCTGATGCCACCGCTGGCACGTCTCCACTGCAGCTGCCACCACCTGCAGGATAGACTGCTTCCACCCATGCACAGTTGGAGCAGTCAGCATCCGGGCCCTCCAAGGCCAGAGGTCATCCAGGACGTCCCTCAGGGGCATCTATGCTTTCGGACAGCCAGCAGGCCTCCTCCAGCCTTGATGCAGCCACTGGGGTCCCATTACGGAGGAGCTGCAGGGAGGGAAGGGGCCGATCTCGCAAGAGAAGTAGATCACCATCAAGGGGGAAAGAGTAGAAGGTGCTGCTGAGACGTCTTATTTGTAGAAATCAAGGCCGTGGACGCTGGTCTGAATGTTAGTAATGTTTTGGATAGTCTCCCGGGTGTGCGAGGACACTTAAGTGTTAGTGTGTTAGTTTTGCTTTCTGTTGCTGTTTGCTTTTTGTCATGTTGGAAGGAAGCACATTTTGCAAAATAAACAACTTTTTAAATTTACATTGGCCATGTCTGCTATTTACATTGATACTGCCCTTCATAGGCTTTGGGTTATCCGAACAGTTCCATTCCTGCTCTTCGAATGGCACCAAGCATTCCATGAGAGGGGCCTAGAAGCGGCTTGTTATCAGCCTCTGACGGACGGCCCTTCCAGTTTGTACCTCCCTCCCATCTTGGTCCTCCTCCTCCTCCTCCGCTGGTGCTTCAATGTCTGGTGGCATTGGCTGAGTGCGTAGGATGGCGAGGCTATGCAGCATGCAACAGACAACCACGAAGTGGGAGACTCACTCTGGTGAGTACTGCAAGGCGCCTCCGGAATGGTCCAGACAGCAGAACCACTGCTTCAGCACACCGATTGTGTGCTCCACAATGTTCCTCGTCGCCTGATGGCTCGCATTGTAGCGCTCTTCAGCAGGGGTGCTGGGCGAACGGAGCGGGGTCATCAGCCATGGGCACAGAGGATAGCCCTTGTCACCGAGAAGCCAGCCTCCTGGGTGAGCCGGGGCCTCGAATAGGTCTGCAACTGAAGTCTGGCGCAGGATGAAGGCGTCGTGGCTGCTGCCTGGGAACTGCGCATGACTGCGAGCATCAGCTGTCGGTGGTCACAGACCAGCTGAACATTCAAGGAATGGAACCCCTTGCGGTTGCGGAACTCCTCCGGATTCAAAACAGGCGCCCGCAAAGCCACGTGCGTGCAGTCAATGGCGCCCTGCACCATGGGGAAGTCCGCTATTGCTGCGAAGCCCTCTGCGCGCTCCCGCTGTTTCTCCAGTGTCATAGGGAAGGAGATGTACTGCCGCCTCCTTTTAAATAGGACATCTGTTACTTGACGGATGCAGCAATGCACCGCAAACTGCGATATGTTGGCGATGTCCCCAGTTGCGGCCTGAAAGGAGCCGCTCGCATAGAAATTCAGGGCAACAGTCATCTTGGCAGCCACCGACAGAGAGGTCCTGCACCTTATCTGAGGCTGCAGATCTGGCTGAAGCAGGTAGCACAGCTCAGTCACCACCTCCTTTCTGAAGCGCAGCCTTCTAAGACACTGCTCCTCTGACATGTTCAAGTAAGAGAACTGCTGTCGGAAAACCCTGGCAGCGTAAGGTCTGGTGTGGCGACGTCTGTTGGCCCTCTCTCCCTGCATCTCTGTGCCCTTTCCAGATGGTTCAGCAGCAGGACGTTCCCCTCCAATGCAGCCCCCATAATAATAGCGCACAAGAAATTGTTAATGTTGTAAATGCTCACCAGCAGCATGGTGATGGTCAGAAGGCTGAAGTTCCTCTGGCCAGCGCTGGCTCACTGGTGCAATGGCTCTCAGAGTGCAGCTCAGCAACTCTGTGAAAGTCTCGAAGAAGTTGTGCTCCCAAAATGGCTGCCGCTTTTATACCAGTGCAGTCCCCTTTAAAGAGCCCCCCCCCAGCCCGAGAGCGACTGGGGAACATTCCAGGTAAGCAGTCTTTATTAGCGCCAGGCGGAACGGAGGGGGGTGCCACTGAATTTCCGGTCCGGGGCGCCAAAAAGGCGTTGCACACTGAAATTACGTCATGATATGCCTGCGCCCGCGAGCAGCGCTAAAAGCCCACTCAATATGGCAAGAGGCGCAGGGTTCGCTGCGCCCGGGCACTAGTTGGTTAGCGCCCCACTTCTCGGCCTCTTTAGGCGCTAATTGCTGGCGCTGCCAACCGAATTTCTCCCCCTTAGTGTTCTCCGAAGTGGCTTAGTTTAAAAAAAATGTTTCAAGAAGGCAGCCCAACATGGACATTAAATGTGGTTGTGGCATCGTTGCCACATCCCAAGAGAATTTTTTTTTAAAGTAATGTTTCTTTGTTGTCATTTTAGTGTTAAAAGTAGAATGTGCATTAGGGAACTATTGAACAAAGAAATATTCAGCTCACGAGCCAGCTGACACAGCCCACGCACAACTTCATTACTCATGGATTACACAGTTAGGTCATGAATTTATTAACATCTTGCCTTATCGAGCAGTATTGTCGAATTAATGCTAGTAAGTGCCACATTGGGGAGATTATGAGCTACGAATTTCTATTCACTGGGAATTTGATTAAAACTGTCCACTCTCATTTCACTTAGAATCCGTAACAGCATCAGAGAGAGATGTTAAGAATTTGTTCAAACTGAGCAGGACAGTGTTCTAACAGATCGTGCCACTAAAGCACCCTTTCTCCTTAGCTTGTTAATAAATTTGCTAAAATATTTGCCAGGTAGCTTTTATTTTCTCCCTAAACATTATTATTTATGGTATTATTTATTATAAACTTTGTTTAATATCCACTTTGTTAAATAAACAATTCAAAGGTTTTTGAAGAATTAATTTTACTTTAAACATAACATTCTAGAAATTCTATTGATATGATGTAACAGCCACGAACTTAAGTCTTTGCTTACTAAGGGACCATTTCAGCTTTCTGAATGCACTCAT
Organism: Somniosus microcephalus; assembly: GCF_052327205.1. Lineage (NCBI taxonomy): Eukaryota > Metazoa > Chordata > Chondrichthyes > Squaliformes > Somniosidae > Somniosus > Somniosus microcephalus. The sequence continues at coordinate 137,933,186 of NC_140995.1, forward strand.
AGTGATGAATTTTCAGCTTGAGAAATTTGTAAAAACAAAAAATTTAATTAGTATTGTTTGAAGATCCAAATGAGTATATATTTTTGATTTTGTAACAGAAATTCTACTGCAGTCTTCAAATGATTAATGGTCAATAATGAGAATTTACAATTATTTGAATTCACTACATTTTTATTAAAATATTTACATTGTCATTGCAGTCTGGATTTTCAAAATACTAAATAATTTGAGCTGTGTGAAATTAATGATGGATGCACTGTGATCTATTATCTTTCTACAGAAGTTCTTTTTTCGAGTTTATTTTTCTCAGCCAAACATAGCCTGATGATCATCTAAGTCCCATTTTGTGATAGCACTCATCAGTATGCTCAAGATGTCGTATTTGCTAGAGTGTTTTCTTTGTATGCTACATGCCTCTTAGCTGTCAACTTTATACAAAGGATGAGGAAATTACTGTCATAGAGAAATATTAGTAATCCTGCTGAAATTACAGTAGCTTTTCCCTTAGGGCTTCAACATCTTATGCATAGACATCAGTACAATCTAAGAATGGTGCCTGCATGGATAGCTAGGTTAGCTTTTGCAATGATGGAGATAGTAAAGGGATATCTATCATTCTGCATTTTTTTCTAATTTAGTGGCATTGCATTACAATATACTGTCTTCAATGGGAAAGCAGTAAACCATGAAAACATCATAGACCCAAGATGCTGTTAAAAAAAATCAATAAATGTATAAACTGTATCTTGTACTGTGGGGAAACATTGCTTTAAATCTGTTTTCCCAATTTTGTTGTACTCTTTTTTTTCCAGGGAAATGACCCATATCCTTGGCCACTATTTTCCTCCTACCCTTTGCCAAAATGTTACCTTCGAGAACCATCAAAAACACTTGCTCTGAAACAAGGTAAGACACCAATAAATTAGTGCATTAGTAGCTGGTGGAGTTCTCTTAAAATATGCAATAGTTTCTGCCTCAATTACTCCTTGTGCAAAGCACCCCTGGCTCTCTCAACTCTCTGAGTAAAGAAATTTCCCCTAACCGCTCCCCTCACTCTTTTATTGATGTTTCTCGATCACTGAATCTCCAACTAGTCTTTCACTATTCACCCTATCAAAACATTTCATAATTTTAAAACCTCAATCAAATCATCTCTTAGCCTTTTCTGCTCCAGTGGAAATAGCCCCAGTATCTCACCCCACTCCTCATAACTTTTGGGCCACAATTTGCTATAGGAGTGAATCTAACAGCGTCAGTCGTTAGTTACATTTGCCCTTGACCGTTTAATATCGACAATATTTGTGCTGCAAGTTGCTGAAAAACTCGCAGCAAGGGAAACTGGGCATCTGGGACCTGAGTGAACAGGGCAAGTAACTCCTTAACCAATCAGATTGAAGGATTGTGAAATAAACAGCGCAATCAAAACGCAGAATCCTCACAGACCGAGTAAGCTCTTAAAATTCTAAGGGGGAAAAATTCGGTATCGACCATTTTAGGGCACTAACTTTAGCGCCCGGTGGTAATTAGTGGCGGCAACTGCAAAATTGAGTTTTAGCACCCCACGAGGGAAATAGAGCGCTAAATCAAGCGCTCCACTTCCTTCTTGGAGCGCTAACGTCGAAGAGCAGGGCGGAGACTTCAGCAGTGCTGCACACTGACCATGTTCAAAGGCTCCTTCCCTCCCTTAAAGGGAAGGGCCATCGTTGTAGGCTCTGCAATTTAAAAAGTACCTACCTGGACCACCAAGGCAGCTGCGATCCTGCGCAATCAGCCCGGCACTCAAACAGCGTGCTGGGCTGATCGATCACAGGCAGGAACCCGCGAAAAAAAACTAGAACAGGAAAAGTACTTTTTTTTTCACTTACCTCGGCCACCCCGCCTTTAATCATAGCCCCTGAAGCGGCCGACCACCCGATGCACGCCTCGTGTAGCTGTCGGTGTTTTCGACCGGCGCTGCTGCAGGGGATGGAAGTCAATTTCAGGTCCGGGCGATGCACATGGCGATGACATCTTGATCTCCGGGTGAAGGAGATCGGGGTGCAACGCCGTAGCGCCGCCACAAAACTCCTGCCGAATATGGTGGGAGTCGATGTCAGTGCCGCGCCCGGTCGCAAAGCCATTTGTGCCTTGTTAATGGGAGGCACAAAGGCACCCAATTTCACCCCCTTTAACTTTTAAATGTTTGAGAGACCAAAACAAAGACTGGGGCTCTCACATGGGGAAGAGATGAACCTGAAATAAAGATGGACAAACTTTAAAAAGAAATATTCTTTTGAAGTTTCTTAACAATTTAAATTTTTATTAAAATTGATAAATTTCACACTGCACAAAATTAATGTTTGTTATTTAGGCCCTTAACATTAGTTTAGCAGTAATAACGCGATCAAAACCCCAGCTATACCTAATCCCTTTGGGTCTAACTTTTAGTGGAGAATTTAACAGGGTAATTACTGCGAAAGAGCCATAGTTTTCGTCAGTTTCCCTGATTTTGGTGATTACACAGATTGCCGGCTCTGTGTGCGGGGGACGGCACAGCGCAGTCTGTTTCGGAGCTGTCAGTGACAGACCAAATCATCAAGATTTCCGCATGTGCCAAATCCCAAAGTTGCAGTCAGATCACCGGAATTCTGACTGCAAATTCCAGGCCGTTAAAAAAAATATTTAAAATTTTACATTTTTCGTATCTACTGTGCAAGTACAGCAATGCCAGATAGCAAGATGTCATTTTCGTGAAACTAACGGTGGAGTAGTGCATCTCAGACAACAACTTTTGGATATCTGCATTTAATCGCACATCTGCCCTTGCCTAAAGTTGCTGTAGCGTTTGCATAAATAACGGTGAGCACCATTAGCCTCAATATTATTTTGACAGCAAATTATGGGCTATTGTTTCCTATCCGTGGTATCTTCCAGATGAACCTAAATTGTATGTTCTCTATGACTTTGATGTTCCTTGTATAATAAAAATGTTACTAAAATATTAGAATTTAGATTTTAAAAGATATTTTTAGTTATATAATGTAAACAATATTCTAAGGCCTAGAAATTTGTGTTTGCCACAAAAGTTGCCGGTGTCACTAGCAACTGGAGCTAACGGCTGCTGAAAATGGGTGCAACAATAACGAGACTAAATTCGTCTGGGGGGCTGGAGATTGATGGCGCAGTGCTTACCTTCCATGCAACACCGTCCTGGTGGCATTAGTGGAGACCTCTGAGGCGAAGTTACCACCCTGAAGTGGTTTGGTAGCTTTGCAGAGTCTCTGGAAGTGAGGCTGTGCAGCTCACAAGGAATTGTAGGCAATCAAAAGGGCTGTGAATTAAAGGGGCCATGCACTCAGAACTAATACAAATTAAAATGCAGTGAAACAATGTAGTTTTCAGCCCTTACTGCCTTTCAAAAAAATTAACATTAAAAAGAATTCCCAAATGTGAATATTCAGCTCTTAAAGCTCAATTCCCTTCCTAACCTCAAAAAATGGGAAAACTGCTTCAGCACTAACACAAATGGCTCAGCAAGCCAGGGAAGAGGCACCTAGGGTCTTACACGCAGCATTCCAGCTTTGTGCAGAGGGTCAACACTGCAAAACAGGTCCTCTACAGACAGGCACCAGGAGGCCCTCCAGAAAGAAGGATGTGGGACTACATCACCGACCAGCAGTGTCGCCCTCCACCACCTGGCTTCAGTGCCCAAAGAAGTTTCATGACCTCGGATCACTGGTCAAGGTCAGTGAATGCATCTTCAAAAGCCATCTCCTATCTACTGCACCACTAGCTTCGCACACTGCTCAATGCACGACCCCCACCCCCAATCACTCACCTACCAACAATCTGCAACAATCATGAGGCACGTCTTCCATTCCTAGCCTCACCTCACCTCCTTGGAGGAGACGGTGCAGGCCATTCTTGGCAGGAGCTAAAAGGATAAAAGATGCTGGTATCTTCATATGTTATCCTCCTTCTGACATGCACCTCTTGCTTTCCCGCCCTCCCATCACCACAACTCCACCCTTGTGCCTTCCTCATTTCACACACCCAAAAAATGCAGCCTGCCAGCCAGTGGGTGACCAAGAGGGAGAGGAGAGTGAAGAAGAAGAAGATGATTGATTTGACAGCTCCTCGAAGTCAACCAGTAAGGTCATTTGCAGTGTTCCCCACTGAAAGTCAGCAGCCTTCCACCAGCCATGCTGTAGCCACTGGGGTAGCACTGCATGACATCAGTAGGATAGGCAAAGGCATGCACAATATAGTCACTAAGAGAATACATACAGATGATGAGTTGATGTCTTAATGTCATACTGGATGGATAGACATATATAGGTGGATTGGAAAGTTTGCTTTGTGGTGGCTTTTATTTCAGCATCGTGGCCAAGAGGACGCTGTGATGGTCAGCAACAGAGGGAAGGGAAGGTGCAGGAGAAATGTTGAAAGGGGAATTGGGATTGTGGTCACTGGGACCGCAGGCAGGTGATTCCATCGCGGATATCCCGGCCACAAAGGGGCTGTCTGGGATGCATCCTTCCATCTGTTTCCTCCTCTTCGGCTTCCTCCTCTTCTCTGTCTTCTCTGTCTCTGTGAGCAGATGCTGTAAATCTGAAATGACAGCATAAAATGCTGGAAATACTCAGCTGTTCAGGCAGCATCACGACCTGAGACGTGAACTCTGCTTTTCTCTCCACAGATGTTGCCTGACCTGCTGAATATTTGCAGCATTTTCTGTCTTCTCAAAGACCTTCATTTACCATCCAAGCCCTTGCAAGCATCCAGCAGCACCCCTTACACACTTAAAAAAAACTTTTTAACATCTATTGCAAAAAGCCACTACTTCAATAAAATAAAAAAAAAACCAGTCCAAATGCTTAAATGCAAACTTACCTGAAAGATGTGTGTGGAAGAGGTACTGACATCACCTCTGTCAGTCTGCTTGCACCTGGCATGCTTAGGACCCAGCGCTGAAGGATCGAAGTTCGTACTGGTGACATTAAGTCGGCATTGCATGCCGCCATTTTTTTCTGCATGACGCTACCAGTTATTGGGTAAGGACGAAGATGGCAGCCGCTGTGGGACCTGGCACCAGCTGGCGAAAGAGCAACCACCAGTGTTTTAACGCCATATGGCGCTACAGAGTGGCACTGAGGGGACGAATTTCTAGCCCTAAATATTTTTCCATCTAGGATCTAGCACTTGGCTGAGGAGATGAGGTATTTCCTCGAAGAGGTAGGGTGAAATTCGAGAGGGTAATAAACTCTGAGCTGCTGTCATCCTCTCCTAGTGGCTGATTACAGAATAGCAAATAGTGCACGTTTGTGATGCCCAGCTACTTTAATCAGCAAGGGTGTATTCTTTCATAGCCTCTTTTAAATCTGACAATGTGGGCTGGATTTTCTCAATGGAGACGAATTGGAGGCGGGACTGCTGCTTGTCAGGTCAATGTCCCGCCTTATCATCGGGCCAACCAGAGGGATTTTCCCCTGATTGACCTTGTTAAGCTCAGCAGGCCAATTAGGGAGGAAGTCACTGATGGAGCACGTCAATGTCTGACGTGCTCGTCAATGCCTGACGTGCTATCTGTCAAGATTTCTTGAAAGAAGAAATGTCAACGTTTGACAGCTCTGTGAAGTTGTCAAACACTGACATTCTCTGTAGTTTGATGAGCTCTTGTGTTCAGGACTCATCAAACCTTTCAACTTTGTAGATTTCGGATGGCTGTTGGGTCGGCGGATCCAACAGCCAGTCTGTGAAATCGACAAGGAAGATGTCGGGTCTCCCGATCCAGGGTGGATGAAGGCTGTAGGCAGAAAACAAGGTAAGTGAACATTTTTTAACACTTAGCACTCACCTTACATACTTAACACTCCACACTTGCACCCATCACTCACCTCTGCATCTTACTTTCAGGTGCCTCCGACCCCCGCAGACCTCCTTCACGTCTCCTCCAACCCGGCGGGGTTATCCGAGGTTGGGAAGCCTTCACCTGAGAAGATAAAATGGCACTAATCCTTTTTTCTGCCTGTTAACTACCTGTTAACAGGCAGTTAAAAGGATTTAACCTCTTTCCCGCCTCCAGGAGACAGGACCCGAAGCAGCACATCTTCCCGCCTTTTAATTTATTTAATTTAGTCTATTAACCTATTGGAATGATTACATCTGTATCCATCTTGGTTGTCAGCTTTGGCTCAGTGGTAGCACTCTCACCTCTGAGTCAGAAGGTTCTGGGTTCAAGTCCCACTCCAGAGACTTGAGCATATAGTCTAGGCTGACACTCCAGTGCAGTACTGAGGGAGGTGAAACATTAAACCATATGGACTTAAAATATCCCATGGTACTATTCGAAGAAGAGCAGGGGAGTTTGCCCTGGTGTCTTGGCCAATATTTATCCCTTAGCCAACATCACAAAAAAATGGATGATGTGGTCATTATCTCCTTACTGTTTGTGGGACCCCCTGCTGTGCACAAATTAGCTGCTGTGTTTCCTACATTAGAACAGACAGTAACTATGCTTCAAAAGTACTTAATTGGCTGAAATGCGCTTTGGGATGTCCTGAGATTGTGAAAGGCACTATATAAATGCAAGTTCTTTTTTTATCTAACTGTCCACTGCAAATATTACTTGAAATCAAATGAATAGAGTAATTTTTTTATTATGTAATATTATGCAATGTAAATAATAACTAATCTTATTATTTAGATAATGAATTTAACAAGTTACTGAAAAATTCAGAGAAGCAGACAGGCTGGCTGGAGAACTGTAAAAAGCAGTTCTGTAAAACCATGACAACCAAACCTAACATCATCAAGGGAAGCAGTAAGTATTCAGTTCTGGACAACACGAAATGTATTGTGGGGCAACTAGCTTTATTACTCGAGCACAAAATATACAGCAATTATCAGCAGTTTTAATGGAAACTTTGCAATATGATCTCAATGTTTAATTTAAATTCTTCTTTTCCAACAATGTTTTGGTCAAATATTTTTTTCTTGGGAAAGTAATAGCATTGTTTTGTTTTATAAATTGTAGGTCTGGCAGTATTCTGCCCCTTTTAAATGAAAATTGTGCTGAGATTACTCAATTTTGTTTAAAAAATGCCATTCAAATCCATTTAATTTAAAAGATATTACAACAAGGATGAACATAAAACAATGAATTAATGAATACTTTCTCCCAAGTATTCACTAGAAAAGACGCCCCAACCCCCATAATCCAAGCTGAATTAAAGACTTTGACATCAATAAAAGTCGTAGACCAACAAGAAAATCCTCAAGAATGGATAGTATTTATCAGGGTCCTAAAAGTGACACTGTATTGGATTTGTGAAGCACCGACAGTCACTACGAGGAAGTCAATGAATGCTGGGGACGTTCCACTAGATTGGAAACAGTCTAATGCATCCATTTTCAAAAAGGGTGCTAAAACAAACCCAGGCAATTACTGTAGCAGAAAGACCTTTACCACCATATCAATTGGACTCAACAAAACCATTGAGTTCTACCATGACTCAGCAATCAATAGTCAATTTTCTGACTGCATGAAGCTATCCATACAATTCAACAACTTAGGAACATCTCCAGGTATAACACTGCCCTATAAATCTCTCCGCTATAGCAGTCCCAAGTACCTTGACTCTGACCCTAATTCCTCAGCATTGACTAATGCCAAATGTGGACTGATCTCATTGTCATGCCACCTTTAGTGCTGCCCAGTATAAAACAATGCTTTGCTGTAGGGGTCAGTGCTGAATGATGACTTGCTTTTGGCAACCCAGCATAAAACAAAAGCAGGACCATTTTTAGAGATGGCATCCTCTTGGGCTAGCACTAAGGGCTTATTTATATTGTGACCAAGCACTACAGCTCAATCCTTCCCTCCTGCCACCCCCTGCGCCACCACTTGACGAGGATGGCTCATCCGTGTGTAAATGGTGTGGACATCTGTTAGAAGTATGCACATACATCTGACCTCGGAATTTGGGACCAGGTTAGAAACCTATCCATGGGGGGCAGGTGAAAGTTCTGTCCCACCCCAGATCCACCCCCAGAAGGCTTCCCCTGAAATTTCTGCATCTAGATTTTCTATTGCCGTTTTAGTCTTCAAATAATTAACTCTTTACAGCTTTTGATGCATTGAAGGAATAAAATGTATAATCTTGCTCATACTTACTCAGAAATCTGCATTTTCAGTACATCCAAAACATTTTTGCAAAATTATGGTAGTTGGGTAGCTAATTGAAGTACAAATAGTAAGTAAAACAGATTGTGAGATTTGTGCTAATACCCAATCACTTATCCTAATTAGTTCTAAATTAGCAATCTTACTCAGAGATGACAAGGATGGCTGATGGAAAATTCATATTGGTGCAATAGGAGATGCTTTTCTGAGGTTTGAGCCATGGCACATTGGAGCAGAATTGGGCCCATGCTAAACAACCTGGGAGTGCTCAGTGATGAGAATGAGTGACAGAACTTAATTAAGAAGAGGGATTAGAATTTCAATTAGAATTGATAGTGATTTTAGAAAAGGAATTGGAACCTCTGCTTGAATTAAGAAAAAAAATGAATTTTAATTGAGACAATGGATTTCAATTTGAATTTGGAAAATAGAATGAATTGGAATTCAAATTAAAATTGAGAAAAATTATTTAAATTAACAACTTTGATCTGACTGTCCATTTGGATTGGGAAGGGAGTACACTATCTTACCAAATTGAAAAAGTATGGGCATTATCTTTATCAGACACCTGTAGCTTTGTAAAAAAGATCAGTGCACAGAGGAAATTCTGCTAACGTGGGTAGAATATAGTTCCTAAAAAAAAATGTAGCCTTTTGTCCTCAAATCAGATACTTTTATTTCTTGCAGAATAAGCCAAGTGTTCTGATATGGCAAGCACTTGAAAATCAAAGGACTGGGCGATCCTTTGGCTTTGGTTTGATTAATTTAGAATCTCTAATTCACTCAGAAATAAGGAAAGGGTGAGATGAAAATAAAGGTGTGATTCTGACAAAACCAGAACCATCACAACACCAGTTCAACCCAGCTCCACCTCAGTGCATGCTAGGATAGCTCCTGAAGGCCCTTCCCAACTCCATTCCCTCCATGGACACTGCCAACAAAACACCTTGATTTTTAAGTCTAATTCTGCTGTTGAACAACTAATCCTACAATTTTTTTTGATCAAAGTATACTCCTCCAAATAAAGTATATGCAAAATGTAAACAAAAATGAAATTCTGAAAAAAATTCTCTATATTTCATTTGTTTTGGTCACTCTTTAATCCATTTTCCTTCCACACTGCTTTCATGATTGTTTTATATACTGGTTATTTACTCAGTTTTTCAACTGAGTAACTTTCTGGCTCTATCTCTAATGAACTGAATGCCATTGTCTAAATAACACAAAAATAATAAAAGCCATATTCATCCTTTTCTTTTCCAACATTAAACAGATTCAATCCAACTTTGCATTCTCCCTCTCTGACGCATCTGAACTTAGTCCAGCTGCCATCTCGCCACAAAGTGATGTGGACTTTGCATTTTTAACCTTTGCGGGTATCATACTTTCTTGGCAAAATACTGCGGATGCTGGAAATCTGAAATATAAACAAAATGCTTACCAATGCTTTTTTGGTACTGGCTAATGGTACTTACAAGATAGGTCTCTACTATCATTAGAAAACTTTTTTTGTTGGATATTCTCAGTCTAAGTGGGGAAAATAGGAATTTTTGATAGTAAATTAAATTGTCACAAGAATAGGAATAAGAGGATAGAGCAGATGAATGTGTGGCTAAAAAGTTGGTGCAGGAGGGAGGGCTTTAGTTTCCTGGATCACTGGGTCTCCTTCCGGGGAAGGTGGGACCTGTACAAGTGACCTCCAAAATTTCAAAAAAATTGTGTTCTTGTAGTTGAGCCAGCTTTTTTTGGAATAATAGCGGACTTTATTTTGTTGTCCATTAATGTCTTATTTATTTCTTCAAACTTCAGTTCTTGTAGAATTGCTGGAAAAAGTTGTTGGACACCTCTCTGACGATCCATCAGAGCGTTTCTTCAAACCATATGAAGGTGAGTTGTTTTCATCTGTTAAGGAGATTAAGTGCAATATAACCTGAAATTGACACCTGTCTTGGTATACAAGAATACATTGAAATTAAAATGCTAATTGTGCTGATGTAGAAATGTTTTTTCAAAAACAAATTTGTTGCAAAATATTGAAAATAGGGTTTTTCCAGAATTCTTTTTAGGAATGGTAATTAGGGACTTAGTTTAATGAGGCAAGATTTACAACATGGATTTGGAAAATGCTGTGCGAGTAATGTAATCGAAATCAGAGTTCAGAGGTTGATGGGTTTAAGTAATGGGTCAATAGATAATTAAAATATGCTTCACTCTGCGAAGAGTCTGATTGTTCAGAAGCCTTTCCAAAATCAATCTTGTTATCCCAGCTGCTCTTATTATAAATCTGTGGATTAATACATTGAAGCAGTTGCACATTTGGAAAAGAGAGCACTCAGAGCGTCTCTGTGGAGTAATTGCTGAGAAAACATTCTTTCCAAATGCTTTGAGTAATTTTCTGTAAAAGAGATTAATTTTTGGATAATACAAAATGAGCCTATATGTTTCTAAAACAGTTGTTGTGAACATGGCACTTGTAAACATGGTTGGTCAGAAGAACATAAAATGTTATGAAAAGGTTAGCATTTTGAAGCAATTGATTGAATCAAAAATTTGGTACATTTTAAGTTAAATATTTGTTTTTACTTTTCTTGTGCAAGCTAATGAGACCAGTGAGATATCCCTCATGAACTTCTCATGGTGTTTGCAAGATGTGTTTCTTTTGTTGAGGGAGTGGCTAAATATTATCAACGAACAACGCTGTTACACTCTATATTCAACAAACTCTCCACCAAGATTATGTGAGGTGATCAGATCAGACCATCTACAGAGTCCTATCATGTTAGTAGAATTGACAGTTGAGATTGACAAACTACAGGAAACTTTGTGATATCCGGCACCGATGGGACCGGCATGTTGCTGATCTATCAAAACTGCCGGACATACAAAGTTAATGTTGAAGCATACGGAGGTTTTCATCTCTGTATCTGACAACAAACACTGTTGCTTAGCAACAGCTTCTAAAGAGTCGGCTGCAGCTGCAAGCGTCTCTAGCTGAAGCTGTTGCTATAGCTACAGACCTTGCAGTGCCTGACTGGGAAAAAAAAAAGAACGAGAACTAAAAAAACTTATAGAAAACGGCTCCTGATTTTTGCCGTTAGATCGAGTATTCCGGACATACAACCTCCGGATAAACCAAAGTTTCCTGTAGTAGCATTCGCAGGTGATAGAAAGAGAGGGAACAAGGGCTGGACTCTCCTCTGTAATCACACCTAATGGGATAGCGGTGGTGAATGAGGAAAAATCTGGCGGTGCCTACTGCAACCTCACCATACAATATCAATTTCCTTCCCTCCTTCCCACCATTACGGTTGCTGGTCGCCCCTTCCCTGCCTGCCACACGCAAATGCTGAGGAGGGGGCAGGGGAGGGCGCGGGACAGGGTGCCTGTGGTGTATGTAACCTGTTCCACCTTAAGAGAACTTAAGCCTGTTCCACCTTAAGAGATGTACTACTTTCTCTGGCTGCTGTATACGTAATACCGGTGGTGACCACACCGGTATATAAGCACTGTGTAGTAATATTGTATTCAGTATAGTCCCTACCTCCAACCAGTAAAGACCTGTTGAATTTACTCTTGTAGTCTGTGTAGTAATTATCACTATAACACACAGACTTAACAGTGGCGACGAGTCCGATTCTTACCCTGCGGCAGTTATTTCCACGGCGGCTTCGTCCACAGACAGGACGTCGAAGAGAGGTTTACACCCTCATCACCCTACTGGAAGACACGTCGAGCGGCAGGCATCGAGAAACCGGAGTGCAGAAGACATCCTGACCTCGAAGCCTCCATCAGCGACTGTCAGCTTCTTCTTTCTACCTCGGTGGTGGGTAAGCCGGGCAGCGACGCGACAGAAAGTCAACTGCGTTGGCTGTACAGACGGGGCTGGGAAGACGGAGGAATAAGGGCGGTGAGATCGATCGCGACCGGAGATAAGGGCCGGGCCGCTTTCGAGCGAGAGGCGCAGCGCGGGGACATCGATCGCGACCGGAGATAAGGGCCGCATTCGGGCTAAAAGGCGCAGCGTCTGGGGAAACTGAAGGCGCGAGAGCCGCGGTGAAGCGGAGACAGCGTCGGGGGACAGTTGAAGACCGCCAAGCGCGGGAAAACCGGCATTTTGTGGGCGGAAGACGATGACAAGAGCGGGAAGCCGCCATCTTGGATAACATAAAAATACAATAAATTTGCAACGATGCCTAAACATGGGAACATTAATACCTTTGATAGTGACATCGAAGATTGGGCCATGTATGTAGAACGCATACAAAATTATTGTAAGGCAAATAAAATTCCTGATGCAGATAAAGCACACAGAATCACACAGAATCCCCACAGTGCAGATAGAGGCCATTTCGGCCCATCGAGCCTGCACCGACACATATCCCACCCTATCCCCGTAACCCCACATATTTAATCCCCTAACACTAAGGGTCAATTTATCATAGCCAAATCAACCTAACCCGCACATCTTTGGACTGTGGGAGGAAACCGGAGCACCCGGAGGAAACCCACGCAGACACAGGGAGAATGTGCAAACTCCACACAGACAGTCGCCCGAGGCCGGATTTGAACCCGGGTCCCTGGCGCTGTGAGGCAACAGTGCTAACCACTATGCCACCGTGCCCCCCACTAACATTATTAAATTTAATGGGTGCGAAGACATACGGGCAATTGAAACACCTTGTATCACCAGATGAACCGGCGGATAAGACGTTCGAGGAGATTGTTACTGTCCTGAAAAATCATCTAAATCCCACGCCGCTGATGCTAGCGGAACGATTTAAATTTTATGACAGAAGGCAGCTGCAGAATGAAAGCAATGCTGAATATTTGATGGAATTACGTAAGCTAGCAAAATATTGTCAGTTTGGAACGGGACTGACAGAGGCACTACGAGATAAATTTGTGTGTGGTTTATTTAAACAGGATACACAAAAGCGACTGCTCGAGGAGAATGAGCTGACGCTTGAGAAGGCGGTCACTATGGCAGCAGCACATGAAGCCGCAGCGAGAGGCACGGCAGTAATGCAGCTACGGTCACCGGAACTCGGTACAAACAAATTGGGTTTGAGTTCTGTCAAATGTTATCGTTGTGGAAAGACAACGCACGATCAGAACCAGTGTTGGTTTAAAAACCAAGAATGCAGAACGTGTGGCAGGCTTGGCCACATAGCTAAAGTATGCCGGTCAGGAAAGAAGACCAGCAACAAAAAGTCACCGCAAGGAAAATACGCAAAGGTACACAAGGTGACAAAGAACAGTTTGACCGAACAGAAGTCAGATTCAGACGCTAGCAGTAATGAACTGGATAGCTTAAGAGTACACAACGTTGGTAAGGATGCAGATCTCCAGACAATTTGGGTCACTCTTCAGATAGCAGGAGTCCAAGTAAAAATGGAATTGGACACTGGATCGGCATTGATGGTCATGAATAAGAAAGATTACAGAAGGTTATTCCAACATATTCCCCTACAGGATACGGAGATTATATTGAAAACATACACGGGACAAAGAGTGTACCCCATCGGAAAAATAGAGGTAGAAGTGGTCCACAAGGGCGAAGAAAGCCAAGTAATGGACTTATATGTGCTACCTGAAGGAGGTCCACCACTACTAGGACGGGAGTGGATTAGGAAAATGAATATGGACTGGCACTCCTTGAAGGCACTAACGGTAGATTCCGGGGAAACAGATGTCAAACCTAAACGATTGTCCAGAATATTGGATGATGCTAAAGAGGTGTTCCAGCAGGGACTGGGAACACTGAGAGGAATTACGGCAAACATCAAGATTGATGAACATGCACAACCAAAATTTCTTAAAGCCAGACCGGTACCCTATGCAATACGACCTACTGTTGAAGCGGAACTGGAAGCACTAGAACGTTCAGGTGTACTGTCTAAGGTAGATTGGAGTGAGTGGGCTACGCCCATTGTTCCCGTTATGAAACGTCCTGCGAGCAACAAGCCAGGAGATCCAGGGAAGGTTCGCATCTGTGGAGATTTCAAAATCACCGTTAATCCGGTGCTTCACACGGTGCAGTATCCGCTTCCACGGATTGAGGATATTTTCGCTTCATTGTCTGGCGGGAAACACTTCACCAAGATAGACCTGGCGCAGGCGTACTTGCAAATGGAGGTTGAGGAAGAGTCACGCCAATACCTCACGATCAACACGCATCGAGGGTTGTACCGGTACAATAGGCTGGTTTTTGGAGTGGCATCGGCTCCAGCAATTTGGCAGAGGGCCATGGAGCAGGTATTACAGGGAATTCCAGGCACACAATGTTACCTGGACGATATTCTGATCACAGGTGATGGTGATGAACAACATCTCGCAAACTTGGAACTGGTGCTCAACAGACTGAAAGAGTATGGACTTAGAGTAAATTGGCAGAAATGTGAGTTCTTCCAGAAGCGGATCTCGTACTGTGGCCATGTCATTGACCGGGAGGGGCTTCATAAGTCTCCTGACAAGATTGAGGCAGTTGTAAAGGCTCCCGCTCCGGAGAATGTCTCTCAGTTGAGGTCGTTTCTAGGATTAATTAACTATTACCATAAATTTCTGCCAAATCTATCCACGGTACTGCACCCGTTAAACGCTCTTTTACAGAAAGGGGTACCATGGGAATGGGGCGAAAACTGTAAGAAGGCATTTCGCAAAAGCAAAGAATTGATCACCTCAGAGGAAGTGTTGGCTCACTTCAACCCGACACTGCCTATTCGGTTGGCTTGTGATGCTTCTCCATATGGTATTGGGGCAGTACTCTCACACAAGTTGCCAAATGGCACGGAAAGGCCAGTCGCGTTTGCATCCAGATCATTGACCTCCGCTGAGCGCAACTATGCACAGATCGATAGGGAGGCTCTTAGCCTTGTATGGGGAGTGAAGAAGTTTAATCATTACCTGCAGGGCCAAAAATTCCCACTTCTGACAGACCATCAACCGTTGGTATCCATTTTTAACCCTAAGAAGGGTGTTTCGGTGATGACAGCGCAGCGTCTCCAGAGATGGTCTCTTTTCCTAGGGGCACATCAATATCAAATAGAATTCAAAGGTACGAAACAGCATGGCAATGCTGATGGGCTGTCGCGCCTGCCACTACCTGAAGAAGAAGAAACGACGAAAGTTGACCCTGTTGAGTTATTTCATTCGACCATTATCGAGTGTTTACCAGTCACCAATGCAAGTATTGAAAGAGAAACCAGGAACGACCCGACACTGTCCAGAGTCTATGAGGTGACAGTGAAAGGATGGCCAACACGGGGTGATCCTCTGTTACCGGCATTTTCGGCAAGGCGAGACTAGCTGTCCGTCTGCCATGGTACCTTGATGTACGGGACAAGAGTGATTATTCCTCCCAAGTTAAGGGAAAGAGTTTTAAACGAACTGCATGAAGGTCATCTGGGGGGAGTTAAAATGAAAAGTCTTGCTAGGGCTTATGTATGGTGGCCGGGTATTGACCAACAGATTGAGGAGTTAACGAAAAGCTGCGCTGGGTGCCAAAAAGTACAAAATGCACCTCCGATAGCACCGCTACACCCATGGGAATGGCCTTCAGCCCCATGGCAACGCGTACACATTGACTTTGCTGGTCCATTCATGGACTCCATGTTCCTAATCGCGGTGGACGCACATTCCAAATGGCCAGAAGTCATCAAGATGAATACCACTACTTCAGAAAAGACAATTGCGGTGTTAAGAACAATATTCGCAAGGAACGGATTGCCAGAACAGATCTGTTCGGACAACGGACCACAGTTTGTATCGGAAGAATTCCGACAATTCTTAAAGAAGAATGGAGTAAAACATTATACCTCTGCCCCATATCATCCGGCGACAAACGGGTTGGCTGAAAGATTTGTCCAGACATTCAAAAAGGCAATTAAGGCCATGAACGATGATCAGATTCCGCTGCAACACAAGGTCGACAAGTTCCTGATGTCATATCGAAACGCCGATCATGCAGTGACTAACCAAAGTCCTGCCATGATGTTTTATAACAGGAGGTTGCGGTCCAAGTTGGACTTGTTAAAACCAAATGTGCGGAGGGAAGTGGAAAACAAACAGTTTCGGCATATTAACAACAAGACCACTCGAACTTTCGACGTAGGACAACCAGTGTTGGCAAGGGGCTATGGAAACGAAAAATGACAGTCCGGAACAATTTGGGCCAGACAAGGACCTCTGATGTACACAGTAGATATTGGTCATAATGTGATAAGGCGTCATGCGGATCAACTGGTAGAGTCGAGAGCAAGGGCCGAACCCATGGTTGTGACAGAGACAACTGTGGAAGACGTTAATGAACCTGAAGCATCTACCTCGGCAGGGAATGTACTTGATGATGATGACACCCAATACATTGGAAACCAAATAGAGGAGGCACCTCAACAACAAGAATCAGAGACTACTGAGAGGCGTTATCCAAGCCGCATCAGAAAGCCTCCTGAGAGACTGAACCTTTGAACTGTTATACCTGAAGTTATATATGTATATATGTTATTATGTTATGTTAAATGGGGATATGACTGTTAAGCTAAAAAGGGAGGATTGTGGTGTATGTAACCTGTTCCACCTTAAGAGAACTTAAGCCTGTTCCACCTTAAGAGATGTACTACTTTCTCTGGCTGCTGTATACGTAATACCGGTGGTGACCACACCGGTATATAAGCACTGTGTAGTAATATTGTATTCAGTATAGTCCCTACCTCCAACCAGTAAAGACCTGTTGAATTTACTCTTGTAGTCTGTGTAGTAATTATCACTATAACACACAGACTTAACAGTGCCCAGTCCATTTCCCTCCAATCCACTCCCTGGACTGCCATGTGGAAGGTGGCAGTAAGCCCAGAATAGTGGCACGAGAGGTCCAGAGTTCAAGGAATAAAGAAAAAGTGCCTGGCAGAGATTGCTCTCTTTCTCTCTCTCTCTCTCTCTCTCTCTCTCTCTCTCTCCATATAAACCCCACCTACTTAACCTGTGCAGGTCTTGGACTCTGACTACAAGGCTGAGGTGCAGGTACCTTCTGGACTATTCGGGCTCGAATTTCATCGGGCCATTGAGGCGGGATTGGAGGCGTGTGGGGGTTAAAATCACAAAATCGAGGGGCACGAATCCATCCTGCCCCCAACCCGCCTCCATGCCCGTTTTCCAGGAGGTTGGTACCTGTTAAGTCTGTGTGTCCCAGTTATGCTTATTATAAATCACTGGACACAGACCACAAGAATAACTTTAACAGGTCTTTACTATTCGGAGGTCAGGGCTGAACTGCCCAGCAAATCCCTACACAACGTTTATATACCGGTGTGGTCACCACCGGTATTACAGTATACAGCAGCCAAGAGAAAGTAGTACATCTCTTAAGGTAGTTCTCTTAAGGTGGAACAGGTTACATACACCACAATCCTCCCTTTTTAGCTTAACAGTTATATCCCCATTTAACATAACATAATAACATATAGATATATATATATACACAACTTCATGCAAAGCAGTTCAAAGATTCAGTCTCTGAGGAGGCCTCCTGATTCGAGTTGGATAACGCCTTTCAGGGGTCTCTGATTCTCATTGCTGGGATGACTCATCCAGTTGATCTCTTATGGATTGGACATCATCCTCAGGTACATTCACTTCTGAGGTAGATGCTTCAGGTTCACTAACTTCTTCCACGGTTGTCTCTGCCGTAACCCTGGGTTCGACCCTTGTTCTCGATTCTACCAGTTGGTCAGCATGACGCCGTATTACATTTTCACCAATATCTACCGTGTATATCAGGGGTCCTTGTCTGGCCCGAATTGTTCCAGATTGCCATTTCTCGTTTTTATAGTCCCGGGCTAACACTCGTTGTCCTATTTCGAAACTCCGAGTGGTCTTGTTATTTATATGCTGGAACTGTTTGTTTTCAACTTCCCTCCGCACATTTGGTTTTAACAAGTCCAACCTGGACCGCAACCTCCTGTTATAGAACATCATGGCAGGACTTTGGTTTGTCACTGCATGAGTGGCGTTTCGATATGCCAGTAGGAATTTGTCCACCTTGTGTTGTAGTGGAATCTGATCTTCGCTCATGGCGTTTATTGCTTTTTTGAACGTTTGTACAAATCTCTCGGCCAACCCGTTTGTAGCCGGATGATATGGGGCAGAGGTATAATGTTTCACCCCATTCTTCTTCATGAATTTCTGGAATTCTTCTGACACGAACTGCGGTCCGTTGTCTGAACATATTTGTTCTGGCAATCCATTTCTTGCAAATATCGTTCTTAGCACCGCGATCGTCTTTTCCGAGGTAGTGGTAGTCATCTTAATCACTTCTGGACATTTAGAATGTGCGTCCACTGCAATTAAAAACATGGAGTCCATGAATGGACCAGCAAAGTCAATATGTACACGTTGCCATGGGGTTGAAGGCCATTCCCATGGATGCAGCGGTGCAATCGGAGGTGCATTTTGCACTTTTTGGCACCCTGAGCAGCTTTTCGTCAGATCCTCTATCTGTTGGTCGATACCCGGCCACCACACATAAGCCCTAGCAAGGCTTTTCATCTTGACTCCCCCCAGATAACCTTCATGCAGTTCCTTTAGAACTCTCTCTCTTAACTTAGGAGGAATAATCACCCTTGTTCCATACATCAATGTTCCTTGACAGACGGACAGCTGTTCTCGTCTTGCTGAGAATGCCGGTAACAGTGGATCACCATGTGCTGGCCATCCCTTCACTGTCACTTCGTAGACCCGGGACAGTGTCGGGTTGTTCCTGGTTTCTCTTTCAATACTTGCATTGGTGACTGGTAAACATTCGATGATGGTCGAGTGAAATAACTCAACAGGGTCAACCGTCGGTGCCTCCTCCTCTGTAGGTAGTGGCAGGCGCGACAGCCCATCAGCATTACCATGCTGCTTTGTACCTTTGAATTCGATCTGATATTGATGTGCCCCTAGGAAAAGGGACCATCTCTGGAGTCTCTGTGCTGTCATCACCGAAACACCCTTCTTAGTGTTAAAAATGGATACCAACGGCTGGTGGTCTGTCAGAAGCGTAAACTTTTGGCCCTGCAGGTAATGATTAAACTTCTTTACTCCCCACACAAGGCTGAGAGCCTCCCTATCTATCTGAGCATAGTTGCGCTCAGTGGAGGTCAATGATCTGGATGCGAACGCAACTGGCCTCTCCAGGCCATTTGGCAACTTGTGTGAGAGTACTGCCCCAATACCATATGGAGAAGCATCACAAGCCAAACGAATCGGCAGCGTTGGGTTGAAGTGAGCCAACACTTCCTCTGAGGTGATCAATGCCTTGCTTTTGCGAAAGGCCCTCTTACAGTCCTCGCTCCACTTCCATGGTACTCCCTTCTGCAAAAGAGCATTCAGCGGGTGCAGCACCGTGGATAAATTTGGCAGAAACTTATGGTAATAGTTAATCAACCCTAGGAACGACCTCAACTGGGATACATTATCCGGAGCGGGAGCCTTCACAACAGCTTTGATCTTGTCAGGAGACTTATGAAGCCCCTCCTGGTCAATGACATGACCACAGTACGAGATCCGCTTCTGAAAGAACTCACATTTCTGGCGATTAACTCGAAGTCCATATTCTTTCAATCTGGTGAGCACCAGTTCCAAATTTGCAAGGTGTTCCTCGTCATCATCTCCTGTAATCAGAATATCGTCCAGGTAACATTGTGTGCCTGGAATTCCCTGTAATACCTGCTCCATGGCCCTCTGCCAAATTGCTGGAGCCGATGCCACTCCAAAAACCAATCTATTATAAGCCTCTATGCGTGTTGATCGTGAGATACTGGCGTGACTCTTCCTCAACTTCCATCTGTAAGTACGCCTGCGCCAGGTCTATCTTGGTGAAGTGTTTCCCGCCAGACAACGAAGCGAAGATATCCTCAATCCGCGGAAGCGGATACTGCACTGTGTGAAGCACCGGATTAACAGTGATCTTGAAATCTCCACAGATGCGAACCTTCCCCGGTTCCCCCGGCTTGCTGCTCAATGAACGCTTCATGACGGGAACAATGGGCGTAGCCCACTCAGTCCAGTCTACCTTAAACAGTACTCCTGAACGTTCTAGCCCTTCCAGCTCAGCTTCCACAGCAGGTCGTATCGCATAAGGCTTTGAAAAATTTCGGGTTTGCATGTTCTTCAACCTTGATGTTTGCCGTAATTCCTCTCAGTGTTCCCAGTCCCTGTTGGAACACCTCTTTAGCATCGTCCAATATTCTGAACAATCGTTTAGGTTTGACATCCTTTTTACCGGAATCTACCGTTAGTGCTTTTAAGGAATGCCAGTCCATATTTATTTTCCTAATCCACTCCCGTCCCAGTAGTGGTGGACCTCCCTCAGGTAGCACATATAAGTCCATTCCTCGGCTTTCTTTGCCCTTGTGGACCACCTTTACCTCTATCTTCCCGATGGGGTATACTCTTTGCCCCGTGTATGTTTTCAATACAATCTCCGTATCCCGTAGGGGAATATGTGGGAATAACCTTTTGTAATCTTGCTTATTCATGACCGTCAATGCCGATCCAGTGTCCAATTCCATCTTCACTTGGACTCCTGCTATCTGAAGTGTGACCCAAATTGTTTGGAGGTCTGCTTCCTTACCAACATTGTGTACTCTTAGACTACCCAGTTCATTACTGCTGGAGTCTGAATCTGACTTCTGTTCGTTCGAACTGTTCTCTGTCACCTTGTGTACCTTTCTGTACTTTTCCTGCGGTGACTTTTTGTTGCTGGTCTTCTTTCCTGACCGGCATACTTTAGCTATGTGACCAAGCCTGCCACATTTTCTGCATTCCTGATTTTTGAACCAGCACTGGTTCTGATCGTGCGTTGTCTTTCCACAACGATAACATTTTACTGTACCCAAGACCATTTGATTGGTGCTGAGTTCCGGTGACCGTAGCTGCATTTCCGCCGTGCCTCTCGCTGCGGCTTCTTGCGATGCTGCAATAGTGACAGCTTTATCAAGCGTAAGATCATTCTCCTCAAGCAGTCGCTTTTGTGTTCCTTCTTTTAACAATCCACACACAAATTTATCTCTCAGCGCATCTGCTAGTCCTGTTCCAAACTGACAGTACTTCGATAGCTTATGCAGTTCAATTAAAAATTCAGCGTTGCTTTCGTCTTTCAGCTGCGTTCTTCTGTAAAATTTAAATCGTTCCGCTATCATCAGCGGCGTGGGGTTTAAATGATTTTTCAGGACAGTAACAATATTCGCGAAAGTCTGATCCGCCGGTTTATTTGGTGATAGAAGGTGCTTCAATAGCCCGTATGTCTTCGCACCCATTGAGCTTAATAAGGTTAGTGCTTTCTCATCATCTGGTACCTTATTTGCTTTACAATAAACTTCCATGCGTTCTACATACGTGGTCCAATCTTCGATATCGCGATCAAAGGTATTAATGTTCCCATGTTTACATGTTTAGGCATCCTTGCAAGTTTTTTTAAATTTTTCTTTTTCTCAAAATGGCGGCTTCCCGCGCTTGTCTTCTTCCCCCGCCTACTAAAATGGCGGCTGCCCGCGCTTGGCGGTCTTTCCCGCGCTCGTCTTCTTCCCCCGCCGACTACAATGGCGGATTCCCGCGTTTGCCTTCTTCCCCCGCTGGCTGCAATGGCGATTGCCGTGCTGCTGTCGTTCTCGCCTCCCCAGCGGTTCTCAATTCCCCGACGCTGCTTTTACTCCCCCGCGGTTCCCGTGGGCATTCATGCTTCCCCTGCTGTTGTGCCTCTCAGCCCCACATGCAGCCCGGTCCTTTACACCGGCTGCGTTTGAGTTCTCCGCGGCTCTCGTGCCTTAAGCTGCCCCAGTCGCTGCGCCTCTCGGCCTCGATTGCAGCCCGGCCCTTTTCACCGGCCGTGGTCGAGTTCTCCGCCCTTTTTCCTCCGTTTTCCCTCCCCCACTCCACAGTCAACGCGGCCGACTTTCTGCTCGTGTCGCTGATCAGCTTACCCACCACCGTGGTAGAAGGGATGATCACTGCCTGTCGCTGATGGAGGGCTTCGTGGTCAGAATTTTTCTTTTTAACCCGGGTTCTCGATGCCTCCCGTGCGATGGTGCTCAGCAGGATGATGAGGGCGGATGCCTCTTCTCGACGCCCGTTCTGAGGACGAAGCTGCCTTGGATGTAAAACTGCCGAAGAGTAAGATCGGACTCGTCGCCACTGTTAAGTCTGTGTGTCCCAGTTATGCTTATTATAAATCACTGGACACAGACCACAAGAATAACTAACAGGTCTTTACTATTCGGAGGTCAGGGCTGAACTGCCCAGCAAATCCCTACACAACGTTTATATACCGGTGTGGTCACCACCGGTATTACAGTATACAGCAGCCAAGAGAAAGTAGTACATCTCTTAAGGTAGTTCTCTTAAGGTGGAACAGGTTACATACACCACAGTACCCAACCTGTGCTGGGAGCCACCTCCCCGAGGCGGGAAGGGGATTAGTGCCAATTAACTGCCTGTTAACAAGTAGTTAACAGGCAGTTTTTAGCCTAATCCCTATTTTTATTCTTGAAGTGTGGGCTGCCCGACGGCTCCAAACCACGCCAAGTTAGCGAGGCGGACCGTCGGGCTGAAGGACTTGGAGGGTTCGAGGTGTCCAGTGTTCAGGTGAGTGATGGGTGCATGAGTGCAGAGGTACGTGTGTTTGGTGTGTGTAAAGTGTTTAAATAAGTTTTACTTACCTTTACAGGCTTCCTTCCTTCAGGTCTCGGGAGTCCCTCATCTCACCGGCACAGAAAGCAGAATGGCCGCGAGCTGTCAAAAGTTGCAGCATTCAGCTTTCTGTTCTGGAGAGATCTCTAAATCATCCTGAGAGGAAGGAATTAACTTGGAGTACAGATTGTCAGTGTTTGACAGCTTCAAAGAGCTGTCAAACGCTGATATTTCATCTGTCGAAAGCTCTTGACAGATGAAATGTCAATCTGTGACGTCACCTGTTGCCAGGTGTCCCTTAATTGGCCTGCTGAGCCTGCTGAGTGGGCTCAACAAGGTCAATCAAGGGAAAATCGAGTGGGTTGGCCACAACTCGATGGAGGCGGGACTACAACCCCAAAAGTGGGAGTCCCGCCTCCTACTCGCCTCCATTGATAAAATCCAGCCCTTCTTTTCCTTCAAATCATCGGTGCCTCTGCTGGTGCTACGTCACCAGTCCCACTGCAGCACCTGTAGAACGGGCTCCCTCTTGGTAACTGGAATTTTACCAACCTAAGGAAAGTCCTGCTCCACTGCAACTCCATCCCAAAAAGGAGAATCTTGCCCAGGATTTGATACAGGTTTTTTTGTAGTCTAGATGAGCACACTAACTGAAACTGGCTCAGCAACAGTGATTCACAAAGCTCACAAGGTTAAGTACAGATCTGGGAGCGCATCAAGCTCGTCATTCCATATAAACCTATGATCCAATCACTGAAATCACCACCCGCTGGTAAACATTTCATTTCAAGTTTACCCAACCACGTAGGCCTCATCTCCAGAAAGCCTCGAACCCAGCAGAAATTTGGACACACAACACTGGGATGAGGAGAGGAGAAAAATCGGCCACAAACTCTCTCTTGCCCACACATATCGCTACACCCTTTGCCCCTTTATCACTTGAGCCTTCACCAACTCTGAGGTATTTTCCAATCACTTCCTCCTCTTCTTGAGCATTTACATCCCCTTGCCTCCTTCTATCCCTTCTACTTTCACTCTCTGTCCCTGGAGTAAAACTCCTAGATCCCTCACCAGCACCCTCAAACTCTCAGCTTCCTCTCCTCTGTTTCACTTCCTGTCATCACAACTCTCTTGTCTTCACTTTTGATGCACTCATCCCCATCAGATCTCAAATAATTTCCCACCTTGGCATTCCCAGCAGATATCATCGCAAACTCAAATCTAAGGGCTGCAAGCTTGAGCAGACACAGCTCACAAAGCCTGATCAATTGGGGTAGATTTTCCCTAAGCTGTCAGGAAGGAGGCAGGACTACAACTTTCGGGTTTTAGTCCCGCCTACATCGACGTCCGGCCAATCCGCGCAATTTTCCTTTGATTGACCTTGTTGAGCCCGCCCAGCGGGCTCAACAGGCCAATTAAGGGCCACCCGGCAACAGGTGATGTCACAGACTGAAATTTCATCTGTCAAGAGTTCTTGACAGATGAAATATCAGCGTTTCACAGCTGTTTGAAGCTGTCAAACACTGACAGTCTGACTTCTAGCCTGAGTCCTTCTACACAGACTCAGTTAGAAGTCTCACCGGCAATGAAAGCTGAAGGCTGTCACTTTTGACAGCTCGCAGCCATTTTGCTTTCAGTGCCGGCTGAGTGATGGACTCCCGAAACCTGTGAGGAGGAAAGGCTGTTAAGGTAAGTACAGGTAATTTAAACTTCTTTACACACTTTAGACACACCAAACACACCTACCTTTGCACTCATGCACCCATCACTCACCTGAACACCGACATCGCGACCCCTCCAAGTCCTTCAACCCGACAGCCCGACTGCTCTAACCTGGCGTGGTTTGGAGCCATCTGGAATCCCACATGACACCCCTCAAAATAGGGATTAGGCTAAAAACTGCCTGTTAACTACCTGTTAACAGGCAGTTAATTGGCACTAATCCCTTCCCGCCTCGGGTCGGCGGGTCCCAGTGTGGGGCGGGTACCCGCCTCCCCTGAAACTTACGTGGAGGCGGGTTTTGGGCGGGATGGTGTTGGGACCCCCGAATTCGGGATTTCCCCCCCCGCCACATGCCTGAAACCCCGCCTGACGGCTCCAGGAAAATCTACCCCATTGTCTCTCTGCAGCTAAAACCTCCCACTAACTGAGTCATCTTGGAGGACGAGGATAATTACAAACTCCTTCATCACAAATTACCTTCTGTGACAGCTGATGTGAAGACCTCATGGACTTTTCTATCTCCAAAATTGAGGCTATCTGCTTTACAGCCTGTATCTCCTCCAACCCCACAGCTCCTACCCACAATTCTGTAATATTATGTAGCTTCTCCCTTTAGTACTCACTGGATAAGTTTTCTTTGAGTGTACTACCTGCTCCCTTGATCTCTTCCTGATGTAGCTCTTTGCTGTACTACCATTGAGCCTAATTTTTACCAATATTAATAGAGCTCATAACAACATTGAAAGAAGTATGCAGTTGTGTTCTAACTCAGTTAGTCCTATTTTGTGTGGTGTTCACCATATTCCTGAGTATTTTCTGAATGTGTTCTGCATTGGTATAAAGCCTAGTTCTATTCTGGTGTATTTTGTGGCTACTTCAGTCTTTTATATCCCATTGGTATTTGTATTTTAGGGTACTGCCTATTAGTATCCTGTTTTCTTTAAACCTTTTGGAAATTATGTCCAGTTAGGCTGTCACTGATTCCCGAATGGGACCTTAGTTTAGTTGCTTACAAGTTAATGTATCATCAATTAAAACTCTTAACATTTGAATTTCAGTTGGTCATGTGGAAAACTGCACCGTTTGTTTTGGCTTGCATAGTTGTGAAGAGCAAATCCTTACTGTAGATCAGCCATATTCTGTTTGGCATTCTGATGGGGGCGGTTTTGAGACTCAGCTGTAGTTCTTTTCCCAGTTTCAAGTATCATATCAAGAAATTGTTGTCCCATTATTCTATGTGCAGCCACACAAGTTACAATTGTAATATTAGCTCTGAATTTGCAGAAACAGGTGGTGATCCATTCAGCCTCCTGGAGCATTAGGCCTGGGAGATTTTACCTCCAGGCCTCATTTGAATGCCCATTACTGACTCCCTCACGAAGCCAGCAGGAGTGGAAATTCGCGGGGGTCGGGCCACCGGTGGGGACCCAGGGAAACAGTCCCAGGCAAGGTAAGATTGGAATCGGGGAGGGGGCAGGGAAGCCTGGGGCAGTGGAAGCCCATGGAGGATGTGGAGCCAGGAGGATCTCTCCTGTTCCTCCTGGCCTACAAGGAATCATTAAAAAGTGTAAAAATAACACTTACCTGGGCCTGGGTGCTGCCTGTCGCAAGTTTTCGCTTGCGGGTCCAATACTGTGCAGCCCTTAGTCGGCCCGCAGTTAGAATGGTGTGCGTGTCCCAGTGATGTCATTGGGACACGACTCTGCCATTTAAATTAGGCCCGTGCTCCCCTTGGGTGGGCGACCTTCTCGTGCCTGATTTCAAGTAAGTTAAGATGGTGAGGTGAGGGGGCCTCTCCCCACACCATCTTTACCCTCGCGCTTGGCGTGGTTGGGGGTTAAAATACCCCCTATTGTTTCCATCTCCTAGAAGTAGGCACTACCTATTTGCAATGCATGGCATTTTTTTGTGCATGCTCAGCACGTGGTTTCCCCAGCAGCTATCAAACTAAACTGTACTCCCATGGTGCGTGAAGAATACAATAACTTGAAGAATGGAGAAGAGCCTACTAGGCTGGTAATCTGTCTTCTTACACATCAGAAGTATTTTAGAATGATATACAACGGATACATTTTGTTCCTTTTCTCAAATGCAAGCAGTGATTCAGCTATGAAAGTGAATTAATCACTAATTAATTTGAGCTGCTCCCTGGTATGAAACTTACTGCACTTTTTAAATATCTGCTATTTTTCTCCACAATTAACCTTAGAAGGCATACTTTGTATTAAAAGAGTATCTCTATACATTTCATTTAAGTTTGTTGAATAGGTCATTGAGGCCTGTTGAACCGTCTTTATGCCACCCCTTTTTTCCCTTTATGAAATCACTGATTTTGCTGGGGTACAGTACTACAGCAGCACATCAGTGCTTTACCAAGGAACCCTTCTTCATATGTAAACCTAGACAGTGAATTCAGCGCAGACTAAAAAGCAAACCATCAAGAACAGGCTGAATACTAATGATGCGAATAGAGTTTCTGCCCCGTCAACATAGTATAAGGTTCTCAGCAGACCACCAGAGTCAGTGAAAGTTAACCCACAACACTTTGGGAAACACTTCCTCTGTTCCCGATTTGTAGCAAAATCATATGTGTTCTTTATGAATATTTTCAGGATCTCATTACAAACAGCAGACAAACTCTTCTCCCTTTTCTGCAAGATAGGTGTAAAATATTCTGCATTTGCTTACAAGAAAGAATGAACACATAGGGGTCGATTTTCAGTGTGCCGTGGAGTCGGGATTGGAGGCGTGTGGGGGGTTAAATTCCCGAATTCAGGGGTCCCGACACCATCCCGCCCAAAACCCGCCTCCATGTAAGTTTCAAAGGAGGCGGGTACCCGCCCCGCACTGGGACCCGCCGACCCGAGGCGGGAAGGGATTAGTGCCAATTAACTGCCTGTTAACAGGTAGTTAACAGGCAGTTTTTAGCCTAATCTCTATTTTGAAGGTTGTCGTGTGGGATCCCCGACGGCTCCAAACCACGCCAAGTTAGAGGAGTCGGGCCGTCGGGTTGAAGGACTTGGAGAGGTCGAGATGTCAGTGTTCAGGTGAGTGATGGGTGCATGAGTGCAAAGGTAAGTGTGTTTGGTGTGTCTAAAGTGTGTAAAGAAGTTTAAATTACCTGTACTTTCCTTTACAGCCTTCCTTCCTCTAGGTTTCGGGAGTCCATCATTCAGCCGGCACAGAAAGCAGAATGGCTGCGATCTGTCAAAAGTGACAGCCTGAAGCTTTCAGTGCCGGTGAGATTTCTAACTGAGTCTGCGTAGAAGGACTCATGTTAGAAGACTGTCGGTGTTTGACAGCTTCAAACAGCTGTGAAACGCTGATATTTCTTCTGTCAACACATCTTGACAGATGAAATTTCAGTCTGTGACATCACCTGTTACCAGGTGGCCCTTAATTGGCCCGGGCTCAACAAGATCAATCAAGTTAAAATTGCGTGGATTGGCCGCATCTCGATGGAGGCGGGACTACAACCCGGAAGTTGTAGTCCCGACTTCTGAATGAAAATCCAGCCCATAGAAACAAAAGAACACACAGAAACAAAAAATATCATTTTTTTCCATATTGAAAAGGTTTGAAAATAAGGTATTTTTAATTCATGCATGACATGCAATATTGTGAGCAAACTATTTTGAATTTGATTATTTCAAACTTTTTCAAGGTCCATCTCAGTGGCTTAGCTGTGAGGAGCTGAGCTATGCAGATCAGCAGGGACCAAGGTTCTGTTCCTAATCTGTGCTGTTAGCTGATCTCATTGAGTTGGCAGCAAAGGCACTACAATTGGCCTAAGCTACCCTAGGGAGGGGAAAATTGGCAAAAACCACTTGTATGCTTTCCACCAACCCCTGCAAAAAGTGGGAGCATTGTGAGGCTTCCTGCTGCCAAGCAGCTAGATGACACTCATTGTCAAAGCTCACAGATGAAAAGTGGGCACTTGCGCAAGGAATCGGAGGCAACTGGTACACTGTAAAAGTGTAATCCAGCAAGGAGTCGATGCCATTATGAGAGGTGGGGAGGGAAGAAAATTGGGGAGAAGGAAAATAAATTAACATTTTTAAAACCAGTGTTCCACTATATTTATTTTAGCCAAGCACATTAACAGATTTCATTTCCAACAAAATGTAACCCTGATAAATGCTTCAAATTTGTAAAATTGTTCATAAAATAACATGAATAATGATCTTCAATTGGGCAAAATATTCGACCATGAAAAGGGCTAGGAGCAATACAAGTTTTTTCATATAAAACATTTACATTTTACCCTTAAAGAGGAATCACATTTTCACATTGTGTGCTGAAGTTATGATAAAAATAATTGAGAAAATTAATGATTACGGTCTTTATGGAATCACTAGAAGTATCTCAGAAGCAGCAAAAATGAGGCTTACTATGTTTGTTGTTGCACAATGTACACCTCATTAAAGTTTTCATCATGGAGAAATATGAAGGTGCAACAAATGATCAAGGCCTAGAAATTGGGTTGGGGCGCCAAAGTGGCGCAAAAGTCGCCTGAGCGCAGGATTTAGCACAGCGATCGGAGTAATACCGATCGCCAGAAATTCAGTTTCAGTGCCCCTCGAGGGACACGGGGCGAGGCTCGAGGCGCTCCGCGTCCCTCTTAGGGCGCTGAAACTGATTATCGCAGCGCAACGTGCCGCAGCGCCACACGCTGCGGTACTGCAGGCCTTCCTCCCACTGGTAAGGGGGAGGTGCCTGCAACAGCGCGATCCCTGCTCGCGAGTGCCGGCAAATGAGCCCAGCACCAAGGAGAAGTGCCGGGCTCTCGGGAAACAACCGGCAATGCCGCGGGGGGGTGGGTTAGCAGGCCGGGGACGGAGGTGCTGGCAGGCGGCTGCCGAAAAAGCAGCCGCCCCGCACCTCCACCTTAACTTGCGCCGCTGCCGGCACAGTAAGGCCCCGTGAACCAGGCGCGGGTAGCGAACGGCGCAACTGCGCCGTTCGCTACCAAATATCGCGAACGGGGCACGAATGGGGCGCTGCGCACACTGATGACATCATCGGTGGCGGCGCAGCGCAACAGGCTAATGCCACCATTAGCGCCCCTCCTGAATATCGCGGGAGGCGCAGCCAGTGGCGCCACTGCCTGCCTCTTTAGGCGCTAACAGGTGGCGCTACTCACCCAATTTCTCCCCCCAAGTGTTTTATATCTTACACATGATTACAAAATCAAAAAGGTCAAATTCACCTCCACATGAAATAAATGCCCAACAGCCAGTCGTGTGGGCTGTCATTTCTGTTGGTATATACAAGAATTAATTAATTTTGTAACAGAATCCTAGACAATTTGTGAACAGATTAGTGATTACATTGTGTGGATCACAGCCTACCTGCAAATTCACAGAAGGCAAACCTTTTCAAATATTATTTAGGCATGAATTCTGGAATGTGGATAACACAGTTACTAAAAATATTGTCCTTTCACTGTTGGGACTTGTGCTTGAATCCAGCTCAGACTGATGGGATCAAGTGTTTGCTCTCTGCCACATGTAAGGAGCCTGAATAAAATGAGTTTACTACAGTTCCTAGTAGCTGCAACTACATCAGAATTAAGTGCTAAATTAGTGGTCTTCGCTGGACTACAACTTGGGTTGGTGTGGGCCTGGAAATAATTGAGGAGTAGCCTTCTGATGTTGGGATTAAGGCACGTTGTTAGGACCCTGGTTATTGAAATTATAAAGTGCTCCATACTTCACTGCTGCTATCTCACCTTATTGATCACAAAAATTCACCTCCAAAATAAATTCTGTGGGGGTGAATGTATTTCAACATGAGATTCATTTATTACTGTTAAGAACCTGTGTCACTGAAAGCAAAGTGAGTTTTCATTTACTATTGGACTTTTGTTCATGAAGGCAAAATGACCTTTTTAAAAGCAGCAGCTGCATGTGGCTTTGATATGGAAGCTTGATTGTATGTTCTTTGATCTATGAGGCAAGAAATAAGAACATAATGAAAAGAAAAGACTGGCTTCCTTCCAAGAATGACAATTCAACCTCCTTTGCAATCTCCACAAATTCAGTTTCAGTAGGCCCAAATCAGTTTTCTTCAACTCTGACCAGGGTGGATAAGCGTTAAAGTCCCAATGGCCAACACTTCATTAACTCCTGTTTTTGATTCATTCATTTTAATCTCAGTACAAAGTATTTGAAGTCTACACACAGGAAAATAACCCTTTTGGCCCTGAAAAAAATATTGCTCTAATTTTTGTGTGTTGATAATTTTTACAACCAATTTAATGCTAGGCAGGGAATAACACTCGTGATGTTCTTAAAGCTCATTTTATGGTATTAGTGCCACTTTGCAGTCTCTGACATAGTTGGATTCCTTCCACTGGTAGACTATAAAATAACAACTGAGCCATTTATTTAGGGTAGGATCCTATCAAGTTAAGTATGTAATTTTCCAAATTTTTAAAGGCATTATACTACTAGTGCTGCAAGTCACACTGAGTTATGCTTTATTACTGACTTCTGGATCTGCCATGACATTGCTCATAGTGTCAGAAACTATATTATTTTATAATGAAAGAAGCATTATTCCATGCAATGCACAATATAATATTTGATTTAACAAAGTTGATCTCTGTGATGATCATTGTGATTTGGAGGTAAAACTATTTTATCATGACAGGAGTGTTGGAACAGGAGTAGGCCATTTAGACCCTCAAGCCTATTCCGCCATTCAATTAGATCATGGCTGATCTGTACTTCAACTCCATTTACCTGCTTTTGCTCCATATCCCTTAATACCCTTACCTAACAAAAATCTATCTCTGTTTTGAATTTTTCAATTGACCCCTAGCCTCAACAGCTTTTTGAGGGAGAGAGTTTCAAATTCCACTACCCTTTGTGTGAAGAAGTGCTTCCTGACATCACACCTGAATGGCTTAGCTCTAATTTTAAGGTTATGCTCCCTTGTTCTGGACTCCCCCACCCGAGGAAATAATTGACCAATGTCTACCTTATCAAACCCTGTAATTATCTTAAACAGCTCAATTAGATCGCCCCTTAAACTTCTATACTCAAGGGAATACAAGCCTAGTCTATGCAACCTGTCTTCATAATTTAACCCTTTTAGTCCCGGTATCATTCTGGTGAATCTACGCTGCACCCCTCCAAGGCCAGTATATCCTTCCTGAGGTGCGGTTCCCAGAACTGAATGCAGTACTTCAGGTGGGGTCTAACCAGAGCTTTTTAAAACTGTAGCATAAGTTCACCCCTTTGTATTCTAGACCCCTTCAGATAAAATCTAACATTCCATTAACCGTTATACTGGTCCACTTTTAGTAATTTCTGTACATGGACCACTAAATCTCTCTGCTCCTTCACAGTACCTAGCTTCTTACTATTTAGAAAATACTCTAACCTGTTTTTCTTTGGTCCAAAATGGATGATATCACACTTCCTCACATTGAACTCCATATGCCATAGTTTTGCCCACTCACTTAATTTATCAATGTCTCTTTGCAACTTTCTGCTCCCAACTACACTGCTTACTGTGCCACCAAACTTAGGCCTAGAAATTGGGTATAGCCCCGCTTGAGGCGTTAGAACTGGCGATGCGCAAAGTTTATAGCCAGACGAAACTTATCGCCGCCTGGCGCGATATTGGGTTGCATCGCCCCCAAAGGGGATTGAGGCGCTAAATCAGCCGTTGCACGGTGCTCTTAAGGCGCAAAAGGTCAGGCGCTACTCAATATCGACGCGGACGGGCGCAGCGCAGGTGAACTCAATTACGGGAAAGCACGAGACCTCCAGGCGCCGGCTGGCTCTTAAAGGGGTGGGTCAGTCAGCCTGAGCTTCAACACCCAACGCCCTGTAGGCCTCAGATTCGGCGCTCGCCCTTGTCTGGCGTTAGATACTTGTGCATTATGGAGAAGGTTAGGCAGAGAGCAGAGCGCTTCAGCACTGAGGCTCTGGACCACTTGGTGGCTGCAGTTGAACACCGTCGAGAGGTCCTGTATCCGATAATGGCAAGAGGCCAAATCAGAAGGCTTATCGACGATCTTGGAGGGAGGTTGCTGTGAGAGTGAATTCCAGCAGCATGGCGACCAGGACCCCTGTTCAGTGCAGGAAGAAATTCAACGACCTCACACGGATCGTTAGGGTGAGTGATGGTTTACCAAACTTGTGCTTCCCTCCATCTGCAGCTGACTTCGGGCACCCTGCTGCAATGATGCGCCAATGGCCATCTGTCATTATGCACCCATGGCTCTTTCTGGCCACACACATGGACAGATGTCTCAAGGCCTCATGTAAGGGCTCTTGCACCATGGGGGGCATGTGATGAGGTCTCAAGGCCTCATGTAAGGGCTCTTGCACCATGGGGGGCATGCGATGAGGTCTCAAGGCCTCATGTAACAGAACCTCCCCTTCTTTCCCCTGCAGTCCAAGATGGCACAGATTAGAAAGGAGCAGCGTCGAACCGGTGGCAGACCTGCACAAGTGGTCACTCTCACGGATCTGGAGGAGAGAGTGCACCAGATACTTGGAGGACGTCTGTCTGGTCCAGTGACCACTGCATCTGCCGACCCCATTACCGACAGCGAGGGTAAGACTCTCACCTTTTCCACCTGTTGCCTTCCACTTGGTCCCCCCGCCAGCATGCATCCTCAGTGTGCAGCCATGTCAGAGCCTTGCCGCAATCTGGCATGCCTTTCAGCAAACCTGTCCTTTTGCTAAAGCCACTCTTCCACCTCCCACTTTCAGATGAAGCAGCACCAACTCGGGCTCAACGCGCTGAAGCTGCCAGTGCCAGTGCCACCGGAGGCGAGGACCAGGAGGAATCCGGACCAGCCGTTGCAGAATCCGGGGAGCGGAGACATCTGCAGACTGGGGATAGTAGTCCCCTGGAGGGGAGGGGGGGTGGCTCTGAGGATGAACCAGTTGCTGGACCAAGCGGCATGGAGCAACGCAGGGGGGATAGGCAAGTTCGGCCACCGTCTCCCCGCAGGGCAAGGCAGGTCGTCATGACTGCTGCACAGAGTGCAGATGAGGTCCGTCGCCCTCCAAACAAGCTCCCATTCCGATGCCAGTTGGTCAAAAGGCTTTTAGGTGTAGTGGTGCAAGTGCTTTGGACAGGGTTGAAGGTACCAAGTACTGTAATGCTCAAATCCCAGAACTCTGCTCCGCATTAGCTCGCCAACTCTCTCTAACAGCGAGCGCAATGAGCAGGCCAAGTGGCAGAAGATTCTGCAGTAGAGCTGTCCCCTTTAAATAGCGCCCCCCTACTCCGAGAAGGGCCTGTTAGCCCTCCCTCGAACTGTCACTAATAGCGCTGGGCACTAAGGCTCCGGGCGCCACCCAATATGCGCTCAGGCGCTCCTAAAAGGCGTTGCACACTGAAATGACGTCATGAGCTGCTTGCGCTCGCGGGCGCGTGCAAACACTTAGCGCAGGCGCTAAATGTATAGTCAATATCTGAGTTGGCGCTATCTTCATAGCGTCCGCCCCAACATAGCGCTTCGCCCCAATTCTAGGTCTCTTTAGGCGCTCAGCGCCGGCGCTACCAACCCAATTTCTAGGCCTTAGTGTCGTCACCAAACTTGGATATACGGCTCTCTATTCCTTCATCTAAGTCATTAATAAATCTAGTGAACGGCTGTACAGATCCCAGGGGAACACCACTAGTCACATCTGCCAATTGGAATACATACCCATTATACCTACTCTCTGTCTCCTACCTCCTAACCAATTCCCTACCCATGTATCCTAATAAAGACTGGGATAGTAATAGAGTAAAGAGGGGGAGGAATTCCTGAAGTGTGTACAAGAAAACTTTCTTCATCAATATGTTTCCAGCCCAACGAGGAAGGAATCAGTGCTGGATCTAGTTCTGGAGAATGAAAAGGTGCAAGTGGAGCATGTTTCAGTGGGAGAGCATTTGGAGAACAGTGATCATAATATCAAGTTTAGAATAGTTATGGAAAAAGACAAGGTAGAATCAAGCGTAAAAATACTTAACTGGAGGAGAGTTAAGTTCAGTGAGTTGAAAAAGGATCTGGCCCAGGTGGATTGAAATAAAATATTGGTAGACAAATCACTAATTGAATAATGGGAAGCCTTCAAAGAGGAGATGCTTTGGTTACAAAGTAGACACATTCCCATGAGGGGCAAAGGAAGGACATTCCAAGCTAGAGCTCCCTGGATGACTAAAGACATAGAGGTTATAATGAGACAGAAAAGGGAGTCTTATGACAATTGTAAGGTCCATATTACAGTAGAGAACCAAGCTGAATATAGAAAGTACAGAGGAGATCTTAAAAAAGGAAATAAGAGGTAAGAGAGAGTATGAGAATAGATTAGCAGCTAACCTAAATGGGAAACCAAAGGTCTTTTATAAACACATAAATAGCAAAAAAGTAGTCAAAGGAAGGATGGGGCCGATTAGGGACCAACAAGGAGATCTTGTGGAGGCAGTAGGCATGGCTGAGGTACTAAATAAGTACTCTGCATCTTTCTGCACTAGGAAAGGGGATGCTGGTGCCAGTAGCAATATTGGATAGGATAAAAATAGATAAAGAGGAGGTACTAAAAAGGTTGGCAATCCTCAAAGTAGAAAAGACACCCGGTCTGGATGGGATGCATCCTAGCTTTCTGAGAGAAGTAAGAGTGGAAATATGCAGAGGCTCTGGCCACATCTTCCAATCCTCCTTGGATATGGGGATGGTGCCAGAGGACTGGAGGATTGCAAATGTTACACCCCTGTTTAAAAAAAGGGGAGAGGAATAAACCTGACAACTACAGGCCAGACAGCCAACGTCAGTGGTGGGGAAACTTTTAGGGGGAAAAATTTGTGGTGGTTTGTGCCACACGTTAGCACCACAAGATAGTGCTAAAATTCCGTTGACAACTGTAACGACAGCTGATGCCAGTTCCAACACCACACGCCATATCAGTGTTGCCGGTAGCGCTGTTGGTAAACTCGTTCGCCAGGGACCTCGCCATTGTGGAGATTGGGACATCAGTGAGTGTGCAACGCTCACTGGACGTACGATCTCCCAACTTCGTTATAGCCACTTACCTTAATGGCAGCGCAGAACAACAACAGGGAGAGTTGGCGTCTACCAGCAGGAAGCAGGCTGCAGCAGTGATATTTAAAGGTACCATCCCCAATCAGCTCCATCTAACATGGTTCTGCAGTTTCAGTGGATGTTTGCTCCTTCCTGCAACTGAAACAGCTTTCTTTAGTTATTTCAAGTTTTTTTGGTGACAGAGAATGTTGATTCAAGTGCAGAAGTCACTCATTATTTGTTAAAGGCTTCTGTCCACAACACTTCACTCACAGTCATGGGGGCTGCGGGATTACCTCAGGAGGACGAGGCAGGGGAGGCTGAGGAAGGGGGGAGGACGAGGAGGAAGAGGACAAGGCAGAGGAGGTGGTGGAACAGGAGGGAGGGTGGAGGCAGCAAGACAATCGGCCTTCTGGACGGGCTGTCTGTGACCGGCTCATCAGACTCCGATTCGCATGAATAAAATCCCAGATTCCCATAGCTCACCACATCCCCATCATACAATCCCTATCACATGCCATATCACAGCGTCCTCCTGGGCACAAAGGTGAAATGAGAGAGACCACAAAATATTTCAAACACACTTAATAAATATATCTATAAACATATCACATGAATTCTAATAACGAATGACCCTTGTGCCTGCCTTAGTTGAATAGCTGTCATTGTGTGCAAGGTGTGTGTTGGTGGGTGAGTGCTGGGGGTGTGGTGCATTGAGCAGTGTGTGAAGCTTATGGTACAGATGGTAGTATGCAGCATTTGTTGAAGCCTTCACTTACCCTGACCACCCGTGTGCACTCGTTAAACTTCCTCCTGCACTGGGTGTGGGTCCTGGGGAGCACAGTGCTGCCCATGACGTGGTGTGCCAC
The DNA here is from genome assembly GCF_052327205.1 of Somniosus microcephalus. NCBI lineage: Eukaryota > Metazoa > Chordata > Chondrichthyes > Squaliformes > Somniosidae > Somniosus > Somniosus microcephalus. The sequence goes on from NC_140995.1 coordinate 137,969,640, forward strand.
CTGCCTCCACATAGTCTGGCAGACTTGTGGCGAGGGCCTCCTGCCAGTTGGCGAGTACAGGAGCACCTGCCTTCTCTCCACCGCTAAAACCAATGCCTCCAATGCTTCCTCGGAAAACCTCCAGGCAGAGATCAGCCATCAGGATTTGTAAATAGGTGCTCCTTCTCCTTGGCCTCCTTCTTATGGTTGTTGAGGCAGTTGCACACCCAACAATGCTGAGAATGAGGTGCTGCAACATCAATGAACCTCCCCATTAAGTAGTGGAAAAAAACTGTGGCAATCATTACTTGTATTTAGACTGGCCCCGATATTGGTCCATCTTTTCAGTGTAATGCCAATGAGCTTGAGCTTTTAGACTAGAATTATGACTGCAATCATTTTAATGAGGAGCGAGGACGAATTTTACATACAACCTAGATGATTTTCACCTGGCGCTACTTAACCAGTTTTATTCTGAACGCTGCCCATTTCTTGGTTATAACGAATTTCTAGCCCTTAAAGATGATAATCTGGAACAAAATTATTTGGCATTTGGAAAACCATGGGCTAATAAATGAAAGTCAGCATGGATTTGTTAAAGGCAAATCATGTTTGACTAACTTAATCGAGTTCTTTGATGAAGTGAGGGAGAGGGTAGTGTGGTTGATGTGTATATGGAATTTCAAAAGGCATTTGACAAAGTACCACATAATAGACTTGTTAGCAAAATTAAAGCCCATGGGATTAAAGGGACAGTGAAAGCATGGATACAAAATTGGCCAAGGAATAGAAATGGAGTAGTGATGAACGGTTGTGTTTTCAGACTGGAGGGAAGTATACAGTGGTGTTGCCCAAGGGTCTGTATTAGGACCACTGCTCTTTTTAATATATATTAATGACCTGGACTTGGGTATGCAGGGCATCATTTCAAAGTTTGCAGATGTTACGAAACTCAGAAACGTAGTAAACAATGAGAAGGATCGCAACAGACTTCAGGAAGGACATAGACAGACTGGTAAAATGGGCAGACACATGGCAGATGAAATTTAATGCAGAGAAGTGTGAATTGATACATTTTGGTAGGAAGAATGAGGAGAAGCAATATGAACTAAATGGTACAATTTTGAAGGGGGTACAGGAAGAGAGAGACCTGGGGGTGTATGTACACAAATCTTTGAACGTGGCAGAAGTTGAGAAGGCTGTTCAAAAAGCATATGGGATCCTTAGCTTTATTAATAGACAAATAGAGTACTGTTGGACTTTCTCCTACTGCTGTTCGGACCTCGAGAATTACAAATAAGCGTAACAAAGAGACAGATAAGTTTGTTGTCAATAAAAATGGTCTTTATTCACGCTACAGTTTAATAATTCATGCGTACATAAAAGTACCCCCAGCAATTTATATGCCCTACAGTTTTGTACATAAAAGTACTCCCAGCAATGTATATGCCCTACAGTTTATTAATAAACAAACGTACATAAAAATACTCCCAGCAATGTATATGCCCTATGTCTGACTTTCATACATACACTGCTCCTTGGGTGATCAATCCAAATTGATGGTAAGTTACACGCGTCGACTGGCCATTCAAAACAGCTTCCTTTGTCCTTTTAGTTTTCGCGCTTCTGTCTCTTCCCTTTATGATGTTCTCCTGCAGCTGTTCCTCGTGTCTTTTCCAGTTGCCTCCCTCTGATAGGTCAGTTTCACTCCCAACCTTCCTGATTGGTGTTTCTTCTGCAGGATATGCTCATGTCCCTGTGATGTTTGTGGGGGGCGGGACTTCCTCTTCAACCTGTGTTCCCCCTTCCTGTCCATGTGGTCTTACAAACAAAGAACCACCTGCTGACTGCCTCCATTTTGAATCCATACAAACAAAGGATCACACACTGACCTCCATTTTGAATCCATCCGTTAGTATCTCACAATTCATTCGCAATTTCGATCTCCACACGGTAGCAGCAGTTTTATTATGTGTATAGCAGCTTACAGTACAACAGCAAGGAAGTTATGCTAAACCTTTATAAAATACTGGTTAGGCCTCAGCTGGAGTATTGTGTTCAATTCTGGGCACCACATTTTAGGAGGGATGCTGTGGCCTTGAAGAGGGTGCAGAGGAAATTTACTAGAATGTTACTAGGGATGAGGGACTTCAGTTATGTGGAGAGACTGGAGAAGCTGGGGTTGTTCTTCTTAGAGCAGAGAAGAAATTTGGTTGAGGTGTCAAAATCATGAATGATTTTAATAGAGTAAATAAGGGGAAACTGTTTCTAGTGACAGAAGGGTAGGTAACCAGAGGACACAGATTTAAGGTGATTAGCAAAAGAACCAGAGGTGACATGAGGAAACCTTTTTTTTTACACAGTGAGTTGTTGTGATCTGCAATGCACTGCCTGAAAGGGTGGTGAAGGCAGATTCAGTAGTAACATTCAGGAGAGAATGGGACAAATACTTGAAGGTAAAACATTTACAGGGCTATGAGGAAAGAGCGAGGGAGTGGGATTAATTGGATAACTCTATCAAAGAGCCGGCACAGGTACGATGGGCTGAATGGCCTCCTTCTGTGCTGTATCATTCTGTGATTCTCTGTCAATAGGCTGCCTCTAATTCCATACGCTTTCATTCTTGCTAACAGTCGCTTGTGTGGAGCCTTATCGAATGCCTTCTGGAAGTCCATATAAATAACATCCATAGATGCTCCCTTATCTGCCGCATTAGTAACCTCCTCAAAAAATTCAACTAGGTTAGTTAGACAAGACTTAACCTTGAGGCTCTGATAGGTGCCATTAAACCAGCTATCCCACTGATCAGTGGGGCTACAAATCTAGGGCCTAGTACAATGGCAATGGCTAGAATCCATCTTCCTAATACTGCTGTCTGAGGTCAGCAGAATATGTCAGGCCTTCGGCCTTCCCCCTCAGAGCACCGCACCAGTGGAACGTGGGCTGCTCAGAAGCAAGTTCCAGAGAACAAGGCTGATGTGTTATCATGTTGTAGGATGTGTAGTGAATTGAAAGAATGTCCCTTTATTAGAAAATGGACAAGCAGGAGGTAAGGCAATGGTGTCAAAGGCAGACTGTGTTACACAGAAGTCTTGAGTGATGAGATGTGCTCTAAAGCCCCTTGCAGCAATCATTGAGGTGTACTCGGACTGTTGGTTTTCATGATGCTCTCTGCCATGTAGTTCTAGCTCCAATTCCTCCTGACCAGCAATATCAAAGTCCAGCCCTTCTTGAATGGTGAAGTTGTGATGGACACAGCAGGCTATAAATTATCAGTGGCACACGATCTGGAGCATACTGCACACCCCTGCCCAACCTGTCCAGGAAGTAACAATGTGGCGTGGAGGATCCTTTGCAATTTGCCGCACACAATCTGCACACTCAGGATGTGGGAAGGGCTGAAGACAAATGCCAGGCAAAATTGAAGAGCAAGGAAATTGAAAATGAAGCCATGAAACTGAGTCTGTAGGCAAACATTTTTCAACTGTACCATCAATACTTAAAATTCCATTTAATTAAAATGTGGCCTCTGTGCCTGATCTGTGTTACCATTTCCCACTCTTCTGCTACCACGAATGATAAATCTGCAGTTAAACCTGCCAGCTCCTGGTGTTCTCTAATCAAGCAAAGTAGAGCACACATAAATGTATGCACAGAACTCTGTTTACCAGCCACCGAGAACTGGTAAAAAAAACATTAAATGAAAGAGGAGCTGACTATCCAGTCAACCCTTTCATTTAGAAACTTTGGGGCAGTTTTCCCTGCAACTCTGGTCAGAGACCAGTGGAGACTCAGTTATGCCGGGTTTCCCTTTGCCTTTTAAGGAGTGGAACTTGCTGTGTATCCCTTGCAAGACATGTAGGGAGTTACCACTCCTAAGCCTAGAACGGGACCATGTGTAGTAGAAGCAGTACCTATGGAAAGTAAGTGGAAGCTTAATGGTCTCAACAATGTGGGAGGATCAGCGCTGAGGACATCATTGGGTGCGATCTCGGCATAAACACTGGGATTGTAACCCAAGGAATTTCAGAGCCTTAGGGGGAAAAATTCGGTTGCTTTGCGCCTCCCGTTAGCACTCTAAGAGGGCGCTAACGGGGTGCAAAGCAACTGGCGCCCGGGTGCGACGCCGCCACGTGGGAGGTTAGCGGCAGCAGTAACCGTCTTCGGTAGCGCCCCCTGACTTACCGCCGAACGAAGGCGAGGTGCCGGGCAGCCATTTTTGTTGCTGGCCACCTGCCAGCACCTGGCCCCGTTGCCGTCCCCGTCCTCCTGAGCAGCCGCCCCCCCCGCGGAGTGCCGGCTGCGTTCCGTGAGTCCAGCACTACTCTTGAGTGCTGGGCTCTTTTGCCGGCACTCTGATCCCTGGTGGCCCAGCTGGGCTCCTCTAGTTACCTGTTTGGTATCTCTTCTACAGTGAAAGCTACTCTTAAAAATAATTTAAATACTATGTTGTACTGATAACCTTCCTAGCTATCTCTCACATCTCATTCTTAGTGGCCTATTTGCTCTTTAATACTGTGTCTGCCACAAATGTACCTAAATAATCTCTTCATTTCCCCTTATGGCCATTGCAATTTACTTTTTCGATTTTCTTTCTTTACCCTTGGCTATCATTTTAGCATTTCTTACTTTGTTTCCTTGTAGTTTCCAATCTTCATCCTTTACAGATTCCTGAAATGATTAAAAACATTTTTGTTTTTTTCTTTATGCCTACTTTAACCTCTCTAACCATTTATGTCTAGGTTTTGCTATCATCCTCCATTCTCTATTTATATTTCATTTGTACTTCTTTAGCGTAGAAACATAACAAATAAGAGCAGCTTTCACATTTAGTACTGCCAGAAAGGAAGTGCTCACCACTTCATCTGTTTTGTCCACAAACAAGATTAAAGTGCATTTTGCGTCATAAATAGATTTCACATTTGTTGATTTTTCAAATTAGAAGTTAATCAGCTAAGCAGCTCATTCACTGGAGGATGCATCCTTCCCACTAGTTCTCGGCTCACCTTGTCTCATTATATATAATTATAGAAATAAATCTATGTCATGTTTCTCCGAATTTGACTGCTGGAGCATATATATTTGTGCTTTGTACAAGTTAACCCTTGCTGTACTGTGGGTGAGTTATCTTGTCTGGGTATAATCGGGCTGCCAGCATCACTGAGCTGATCTCTCACCAGTGGCATTATTTCCTGGTTTATCATGTAAAAACTCATCCGAGGTTGGCCTAGCTCCATCAATTATGGAACCATGTCAAACTTTAGACTTGCTACACTCAAATAAATCCAAATATCATTCTTTTTCATTATCAGCCAATCAGAGTTTTTGTTTTAGTGTGGGTCCCACTTCCACAAAGTTGGACCTGGGAGGGTTAGAAAAAACATAGAAGTTTACAGCACAGAAGGAAGCCATTGGACTCATTTGCAGGGAATTTCCTTGGGGTTCTATATCTCTGCCGCTGTAACTTTCCATGTTAACGGTGTTTCCGCCAAACTTTCACTGAAGTTACGGCAGTGGATAGGAGAAGCCCTGAGGAAATTGCTGGTGATTGTGTCTGTGCGAACTCTTTGCAAGAGCAATTTAAAACTCACTCTAGTGCCCTGCTCTCTCCCGATAGCCCTGTGTCTTCCTCTGTTTCAAATAATTATAACATTTTCCCTTAAAAAGGTGCATTGATCTCTGCCACAATTACTCATGTGGCAAATGATTCTCCAACAATCCACTGCATAAAGAACTTTCTCTAAGCTCTTTCCTCACCTCCTTAGTGACATTAAATTGATGACCTCTTGTCACATTTTTTATATTCATTCTCGGGATATGGGCATTGCTGGCAAGGTCAGCATTTATTGCTAAACCCTAGTTGCCCTTGAGATGGTGTTAGTGAGCCATCTTGAGCCGCTGCAGTCCATATGGTGAAGGTACTTTCACAGAGCTGTTAGGTAGGGAGTTCCAGGATTTTGATCCAGCGACGGTGAAAGAACGGCGATATATGTCCCAATCAGGATGGTATGTGACTTGGAGGTGATGGTGTTCGCATGCACTTGCTGCTCTTGTCTGTTACATCTGAAGTCTCCCAAGGGTCTATACTTGGCCCCTCCTATTTCTCGTCAACATGCTGCCCCTCGGCAACATCATCCACATAACACGACAGCAGGTTCCACATATACGCTGACGACATCCAGCTCGACCTCACCACCACCACTCTTGACCTCTCCACTGTCTCTGATTTGTCTCACTGCTTGTCCAACATCCAGTACTTTCCTCCAACTAAATATTGGGAAGACTGAAGCCATTGTCTTTGGTCTCTGCCACAAACTCTGTTCCCTAGCTACCGACTCCATCCCTCTCCCTGACAACTGCTTGAGGTTGAACCAGACCGTTTGGAACCTTGGTGTTGTATTTGACCCTGAGGTGAGTTCTCGACAACATATCCACTCCATCACCAAGACCACCAACTTAAACCTCTGTAACATCGCCTGACTCCGCCCCTACATCAGCTGATCCACTGCTGCTGCCCTTGAGAAGGTGGTGGTGAGCCACCGCTGCAGTCTGCGTGGTGAAGGTACTCCCATAGTGCTGTTCGGGAAGAAGTTCCAGGATTTTGACCCAGCGACTATGAAGGAACGGCAGTTTATTTCCAAGTCAGGATGGTGTGTGACTTGGAGGGTAACTTGGAGGTGATGGAGTTCCTATGCACCTGCTGCCCTTGTCCTTCTCGGTGGTAGAGGTTGTGGGTTTGGGAGGTACTGTCGAAGAAGCTTTGGCGAGTTGCTGCATTGCATCTTGTAGATGGTACACACTGCAGACATGATGCACCGGTGGTGGAGGGAGTGAATGTTTAAGGTGGTGGATGGGGTGCCGTTCAAGCGGGCTGCTTTGTCCTGGATGGTGTCGAGCTTCTTGAGTGTTTTTGGAGCTGCACTCATCCAGGTAAGTGGAGCGTATTTCATCACACTACATACTCGTAGATGGTGGAAAGGCTTTGGGGAGTCAGGAGGTGAGACACTCGCTGCCGAATACCCAGCCTCTGACCTGACCTTGTAGCCATAGTATTTATGTGGCTGGTCCAGTTAAATTTCTGGTCAATTGTGACCCCCTGAATGTTGATGTTGGGGGATTTGGCAAGGGGCAGTGGTTAGATGGTCTCTTGTTGGAGATAGTCATTGTTGGCACTTGTGTGGCGTGAATGTTTCTTGCCACTTATCAGCCCAGGCCTGAATGTCTTGCTGCATGCGGGCATAGACTGCTTCATTATCTGAGGAGTTGCAAATTGAACTGAACACTGTGCAATCATCAGCGAACCTCCCCACTTCTGACCTTATGATGGAGGAAAGGTCATTGATGAAGCAGCTGAAGATGGTTGGGCGTAGGACACTGCCCTGAGGAACTCCTGCAGCGATGTCCTGGGGCTGAGATAATTGGCTTCTAACAACCACAACCATCTTCCTTTGTGCTAGGTAGGACTCCAGCCAGTGGAGAGTTTTTCCCCTGATTCCCATTGACTTCAATTTTACTAGGGCTCCTTGATGTCATACTCGGTCAAATGCTGCCTTGATGTCAAGGGCAGTCACTCTCACCTGACCTCTGGAATTCAGCTCTGTTGTCCATGTTTGAACCAAGGCTGTAATGAAGTCTGGAGCCGAATGATCCTGGCAGAACCAAAACTGAGCTTCAGTCAGCAGGTTATTGGTGAGCAAGTGCTGCTTGATAGAACTGTCGACAACACCTCCCATCACTTTGCTGATGATTGAGAGTAGACTGATGGGATGGTAATTGGCCGGATTGGATTTGTCCTGCTTTTTGTGGATAAAATTGAATTGAAAAGTTTACTTTGTGGTGGCTTTTATTTCAGCATTGTGGCCGAGAGGACGCTGTAATGGTCAGTAACAGAGGGAAGGTAAGGTATGAGACAAATGTTGAAAGGGGAACTGTGGTTGTGGTCACTGGTACCGCAGGCGGATGATTTCATCCCAGATATCCTGGCCAGAAAGGGGCTGTCTGAATTGCATCCTTCCTTCCGCTTCCTTCTCTTCTGCGCCTTGCTCTTCTGTCTCTTCCTCTTCCCTCTGCGAGCAGATGCTGGAAATCTGAAATAAAAGCAGAAAATGCTGGAAATACTCAGCAGGTCAGGCAGCATCTCAACCTGAGACTTGAATGCTGTTTCTCTCTCCACAGATGCTGCCTGACCTGCTGAGTATTTCCAGCATTTTCTGTCTTCTCGGAGGCCTTCCTTTACCATCCAAGGCCTTGCAAGCATCAAGTAGTACTCCCTGTGCACTTTTAAAACTTGTAACATCTATTGCACCAAGCCACTACTTCAACAAAATATAAAAAATCCAGTCCAAAAACTTAAATAGAAAGTTACCTGAAAGATGTGTGTGTACCTTTAAATACCGGTGACAGCATCTCTGTAGTACTGCTGCATGCTCGCTTTTCTGAGTTGAGTTTAGGACCGCGCATTAAAGTCAGCTCAAAGGTCCAAGTTTGCAGAGCGTGGCGTCAAGTCAGCGTTGCACGACGACTGATGTCACGCTCTGCTGTTTCGCGTTTTTAGGGCCAGCACTGCTAACGGCAGCGCTATGCCCCTCACCAAAATGACAGCCACCGAGTCCCGCGCCAGAGGCGAGCTGCCGCCTTTTTTTTCAAGGAACGGGCCTTACCGGAGAGCGATAAGCACTGTTCACTCTAGGGTGCGATCTGTAAAGTCCTACACATTCAAATTCAAAGGCCGCACACAATGAGCTGGATTGGGGGAAGGGGCCCAATACACAGTGGCCCGAGAATCGTCACAGAGAGTGCTTTGTGACCTCACAGAGCCGATCCGAATTGGAAGGGCATTTGCTAAGATACAGAGCCCTGGAACCCGGCGAGCGTTATCTCGGGATTCTGCCAGTACTTTTTCTGTGGAGATCCGTGTAGTCCGTTTCCGGGGACCGAGCGGAGACTGCACTTTGGAACAACACAAGCTGTCGTGAGAGGCGTTCTTCATGGTGGCAACACAAAACCTAGGGAATCCTCTCCTTAAGAATTACTGACTCGGTGGGGGGTTACGTGGCTTTTTTGCTGGCTGTCTGAGGAGACTCATTAGATGGAGCGACTGCCCCATCCTGACATCTGCAAGCAGTTGGGACTGTATCAGCTGTCGTCTGAAGTGCATATCCTAATTCCCCTCCCCCACCACCACCCCCACCCCTGCCCAAACTCCTAGCCAGAGTGACCTTGCCTTCCTCGGGCCTTACAGACCCCAGGCATGGGAGCAGCGTGATGAGATGACCTGACCTGCGATTTCATTCTGCAATAACTCGCGTCTTCACGAAATCGCTCCGTAAAGTGGTGAGTCCAGGTATCGTTCGCTGTTCCTGTTGTATTTCTTTTAAAACGAGCGCAGAGTTACTTGAGTTCTTTTGCAGATTCCGTTGCCCTGCCTCCTCAGGCTTGTGGCCACACAATCCGGCAATCCATCTGCGATCATGTTTCAAAAGAATTTTGAATCTTTTCCAGGGAGTTTCACTTCATTTCATTGACACGATTTCACAGCTCTGTACCCGGCAGCTTAAAAGGAAAACCAGCCGGACCCACTGGATTGAATTCTCTGATGGATCAATTTGAACAGAAGCTCAATCCTTCCTTTCTCCTCTTCATTCCTTAATTTTCTCCCTCTATTCCTTCATTTTCTCCTCTCCTCATTCCTTCCTTTCTCCTCTCATCATTTCTTCCTTTCTATCTCTCTCCTTGTTGCTTCCTTTCTCCCTCTTTCTTTCTTTGTTCCTTGCTCTCTCCATCTCACCTCGATCCTTCCTTTCTCTCGCCCTCCCTCCTCATTCCTTCCTTTCTCCTGCTCCCCGTAGACCATGTTCTGGGTTTGGATCAAAACTTTTGTTTTAAAAAGTGTTTGTGTTGAACAGTATTTCCCAGTAAAAGGGGATTTCAGATTTGCACCTGGCAGATGAGGCACTAGTTATAAGTGCCTTTCGGTGTCTGCTGTGTACCTTCGCACACTGGGCTGCCAGGCTCAGAGCCACTTGTACCCCCTGCCGCTTGATGTGTTATACCAACCACAGCATGCTTTCTATGGCAGCCCCTTCATCTGGGGATTATCTGGCCTCAGCTTAGCTCAGATCGGAGTTGGCAGCAAATGTTGCGAATGGGGCTAGCTTTTATTGTACCTGCCGAGAGTCGATGAGCATGATGGTCTTTCTAGGCAGTGCGATGTCTGAATTTGCATTTTCTGTATGAGAAATGACTTTCCTCTGAGAGAGACTTTGGCCCAAACTTAAGATGGAGGCGAAGTTTAAAGGGGGTACTTGTGAATGGAAGTTACTCTCTCGCATGCTCCTCTGCCCAGTCCTGCCTTCCTCTCTAATGGACCTTATAAAAGTGGCAAGATGTTCACAAGAGCTCAAGAGGGCGAGGAGTGAACAGTGTGTGAGTGTGTGGAGTATCTGTATTGTGTGGTGTGTGTGTCTGTGAGAATGTATCTATGTGTGTGTGTCTGTGGTGTGTGTGTGAGGGGTGGGGCTTGCAGATACGGTTAATTCAACAGGTTAAGGGCTATTTACCATATAGCTGTTCGGACTTACTGTTTATTCAGAATAACTTGCATTTGTATAGCACCATTAATGTGGAAAAACACCCCAAGGCACTTCAGAGGCGTGATCAGGTGCAAATGTACATAGGGTCAAAGAAGGGGATATCAGGATTGGGTGAGCAAAGGCTTGATCAAAGAGGTGGATTTTCAGAAATAACAACAGAAAATGCTGGAAAAACTCAGCAGGTCAGGCAACATCCATGGAGAGAAATTTGAGTTGACGTTTCGGGTCGAACCCTTCTTCAAAAAAAAATAAAGCAAGGTGGATTTTCAGGATGTTCTTACAGGAGCAGAGAGGTAGGCACGAGGTGATCAAGCTTGGCTTCTGTAGGTGTTGGACTTTAAGGTGAGTCATATCACATGGGCTAAATTAAAAAGCAGAATCACAAAGGTAATAATCTCTGGATTACTACCTGAGCCACGTGCAAATTGGCATAGGGTAAATAAGATCAGAGAGATGAACGAGTGGCTCAGAGATTGGTGTGGGAGAAATGGATTTCGATTCCTGGGGCACTGGCACCAGTACTGAGATAAGAGGGAGCTGTTCTGATGGGACAGGCTTCATTTGAACCAGGCTGGGACCAGTGTCCTGGCGAATCGAATAACTAGGGCTTTAGATAGGGCTTTAAACCAAATAGTGGGGGGGAGAGATACGCTGAGCGAAAATTTAAAAAGTCAAAGAAAAATGATAAGGCAAATGTGCAGGGCAGCAATAGGGGTAATGATAACCAGAGTATGACAGGAAAGGACAGAGCATATACACATAAGAGTGCATCAGAAAGAGGGGTCAGACTAGGGAAAAATGGTAAAAAGATAACATTAAAAGCTCTATATCTGAACGCACGCAGCATTCGTAACAAGATAGATGAGTTGACAGCACAAATAGAAATTAATGGGTATGATCTGATAGCCATTACAGAGACGTGGTTGCAAGGTGACCAAGGCTGGGAACTGAATATTCAGGGGTATTTGCCATTTCGTAAGGATAGGCAGAAAGGAAAAGGAGATGGTGTAGCTTTGTTAATAAGGGATGAGATCAGTGCAGTAATGAGAAATGATATTGACCTAGAAGATCAAGACGTAGAATCAGTTTGGGTGGAGATAAGAAATAATAAGGGTAATAAATCACTAGTGGGAGTGGTCTACAGGCCCCCAAACAGTAGCCACATTGTAGGACAGAGTATAAATCAAGAAATAATAATCATGGGAGATTTTAATCTTCATATTGATTGGACAAAGCAAATTGGCAAAGGTAGACTTGAGGAAGAGTTCTTAGTGTATACGGGATGGTTTCTTGGAATAATATGTTGTGGAACCAACTAGGGAGAAGACGATTTTAGACCTGGTAATGTGTAATGAGGCTGGATTAATTAATGATCTCGATGCGAAGGATCCTCTTGGGAAGAGTGATCGTAGCATGGTAGAATTTCAAGTTCAGTTTGAGAGTAAGAAAGCTAGGTCTCAACTAGTGTCCTGAACTTAAACAAAGGTAATTACAAAGGTATGAAGGCAGACTTGGTTAAAGTGGACTGGGAAAATATATTACAGGGTTAAGACTGTAGAAAAGCAGCGGCAAACATTTAAGGAGATATTTCATAACTCTTAGCAAAGATATATTCTAGTGAGAAAGAAAGGCTCTAAGAGAAGGATGAACCATCCGTGGCCAACTAAGGAAGTAAAGGATGGTATCAAATTGAAAACAATAGCATACAATGTTACGAAGAATAGTGAAAGGCCAGAGGATTGAGAAATGTTTTAAAACCAGCAAAGGACTACTAAAAAATTGATAGAGAGAAGATAGCTTATGAGAGTAAGCTAGCAAGAAATATAAAAACAGACAGAGCTTCTACAGGTATATTAAAAGGAAGAGAGTAGCTAAAGTAAATGTTGGTCCCCTAGAGAATGAGGCTGGAGAATTAATAATGGGAAACAGGGAAATGGCGGAGACTTTGAACAAATATTTTGTATCAGTCTTCACGGTAGAAGACACTAAAAGTATCCCAATAATGGATAATCAAGAGGCTATTGGGGTGGGGAGGGGGGGGGAACTTAAAGCAATCACTATCACTAGAGAAAAAGTACTAGGCAAACTAATGGGACTAAAGGTGGACAAGCCCCCTGGACCCGATGGCCTGCATCCTAGAGTCTTAAAAGAGGTGGCTGCAGAGATAGTGGATGCATTGGTTGTAATCTACCAAAATTCCTTGGATTCTGGAGAGGTCCCAGTGGACTGGAAAACCGCAAATGTAAAGCTCCTATTTAAGAAAGGAGGGAGACAGAAAGCAGGCAACTATCGACCAGTTAGCTTAATATCTGTCATTGGGAAAATGCTGTAGTCCATCATTAAGGAAGCGGTAGCAGGACATTTAGAAAATCATAATATAGTCAAGCAGAGTCAGCATGGTTTTATGAAAGGGAAATCGTGTTTGACAAATTTGCTGGAATTCTTTGAGGATGTAACAAGCAGGGTGGATAAAGGGGAACCAGTAGATGTCGTGTATTTGGATTTCCAGAAGGCATTCGATAAGGTGCCACATAAAAGGTTACTACGCAAGATAAGAGCTAACGGGGTTGGGGATAATATATTAGCATGGATAGAGGATTGGTTAACTAACAGAAAACAGAGAGTTGGGACAAATGGGTCATTTTCAGGTTGTCAAACTAACTAGTGGGGTGCCATCAGTGCTGGGGCCTCAACTATTTACTATCTATATTAATGACTTGGATGAAGGCACTGAGTGTAATGTAGCCAAATTTGCTGATGATTCAAAGATAGGTGGGAAAGCAAAGGGAAATAGATAGGTTAAATGAGTGGGCAAAAATCTGGCAGATGGAGTTTAATGTGGGAAAATGCGAGGTTATTCACTTGGGTAGGAAAAATAAAAAAGCAAATTATTATTTAAATGGGGAGAGATTACAAAATGCTGAGGTACAGAGGGATAGAGTTATACAGCACAGAAAGAGGCCTTCGGCCCATCGTGTCCGCACCGGCCATCAAGCCCTGTCTATTCTAATCCCATTTTCCAGCACTTGGTCCATAGCCTTGTATGCTATGGTATTTCAAGTGCTCATCTAAATGCTTCTTGAATGTTGTGAGGGTTCCTGCCTCAACCGCCCTTTCAAGCAGTGAGTTCCAGATTCCAACCACCCTCTGGGTGAAAAAGTTTTTCCTCAAATCCCCTCTAAACCTCCTGCCCCTTACCTTGAAACTATGCCCCCTGTACTAAGGGAAAAAGTTCCTTTCTATCGACCCTATCTATGCCCCTCATCATTTTGTACGCCTCAATCAGGTCCCCTCTCAGCCTTCTCTGCTCTAAGGAAAACAACCCCAGCCTGTCCAGTCTCTCTTCATAGCTGAAGCGCTCCAGCCCAGGTAACAGCCTGGTGAATCTCCTCTGCACCCTCTCCAATGCAATCACATCCCTCCTATAGTGTGGCGACCAGAACTGCACACAGTATTCCAGCTGTGGCTTAACTAGCATTTTATACAGCTCCATCATAACCTTCCTGCTCTTATATTCTATGCCTCGGCTAATGAAGGCAAGTATTCCATATGCCTTTTTAACCACCTTACCTACCTGTTGCCTTCAGGGATCTATGTACATGTCCCTTTGATCCTTTGTCCTTCCTAGGGTCCAACTATTCATTGGCCCAGAAATTCGGGTCTCCACGGGTGAGTACGCACGGGGTACTCACCCGTAGGCCGAATGGAAGTGCCGGTTTTCTGCATGCACTGCGCATGCGCGGGAAACCGGCACTTCCGTTCCTCTGAATGAAGAGGTTCAGAGGTCGAACGCGCGCGCAGGAGAGGCTGCGCGTGTGCATCAAACTTAGGTTTTTTTTGCAGGTTTTCCCGGGATCGTAAGCCTGCAGGATTTAGAAATGTAAAAAGCAGGCGTAAGGTCTGCTTTTTACAAGGTAAGTGGTCAATTAATTAAAATGAAAACATTTTTTCCACAGGTTTATTATTTTTAAATACTTTAAAGCAAGGTAAGTTTATTTTTAGCCTCGTTAGAATATAAAATTATTTTTTTCAAAAATGTAAATTATTGTTTAAAATAGTTATTTCATGTAATTTATAGTTTATTTAAAAAGAGTGATTTAAAAAAAAAATTATTTGAAGGTTTACTGCTATTTTGGGGCCGTAGTATTTGTAAGTTTTGACAGGTCTTCCTGTCAATCTTATGAATGGGCTTTTCCCTCCTCCGATTGGCTGCCCATGGCCCATGTGATCCCAGGGGACGCATCGCACTAACTGCGCCCCTGGGACACGCAAGCACTGCGCGCCGGCAGCTGGGCCAGGCCCCGGATCGGAATTCCACAGGGCCCTACAGCTCAACTGCCGGTGCGCTAGGTAAGTGCAGGTCGGGGGCTTACACCCGCGGGAAGCCCCCGACCTGAATTTCTGGGCCAATGTGTATTTCCTTGCCTTGTCAGTCCTCCCAAAATACATCACCTCACACTTTTCAGGGTTAAATTCCATTTGCCACTGTTCTGCCCATCTAACCAACCCGTCTATATCGTCCAGTAGCCTGCGGCATCCCTCCTCGCTATTTACCACTCCACCAATTTTCGTGTCATCTGCGAACTTACTGATCATACCTCCTACATTCATATCTAAATCATTAATGTACACTACAAACAGCAAAGGACCCAGCACCGATCCCTGCGGTACACCACTGGACACAGGCTTCCAGTCACAAAAACAACCTTCGACCATCACCCTCTGCCTCCTACCACTAAGCCAATTTTGGATCCAATGTACCAAATTGCCCTGGATCCCATGGGCTCTTACCTTCTTGACCAGTCTCCCATGTGGGACTTTGTCAAAAGCCTTACTGAAGCCCATGTAGACTACATCAACTGCACTACCCTCATCCACATACCTAGTCACCCCCTCAAAAAATTCAATCAAATTGGTTAGACATGATCTCCCCCTGACAAAGCCATGCTGACTATCCTTGATTAATCCTTGCCTCTCCAAGTGGAGACTAATTTTGTCCCTCAGAATTTTTTCCAATAATTTCCCTGCCACTGATGTTAGGCTCACTGGCCTGTAATTCCCTGGTTTATCCCTGCTACCCTTCTTGAATAATGGTACTACGTTAGATGTTCTCCAGTCTTCTGGCACCTCCCCTGTGGCCAGAGAGGTTCTGAAAATTTGTGTCCGAGCCCCTGCAATCTCCTCCCTTGCCTCACACAGCAGCCTGGGATACATCTCGTATCCCCAGGCCCTGGGGATTTATCCACTTTTAAGCCCGCTAAAACCGCTAGTACCTCCTCCCTCTCAATACTAATTTGATTTGGGGGTCTTTGTACATGAATCACAAAAAGTTAGCATGCAGGTGCAGCAAGTAATTAGGAAGGCAAATGGAATGTTGGCCCTTATTGCAAAGGGAATGGAGTATAAAAGTAGGGAAGTCCTGTTACAACTGTACAGGGCGTTGGTGAGACTACACCTGGAGTACTGCGTACAGTTTTGGTCTCCTTATTTAAGGAAGGATACACTTGCATTGGAGGCAGTTCAGAGAAGGTTCACGAAGTTGATTCTGGAGATGAAGGGGTTGTCTTATGAAGAAAGGTTGAGCAGGTTGGGCCTATACTCATTGGAGTTTAGAAGAATGAGAGGGGATCTTGTTGAAACATATAAGATTCTGAAGGGGCTTGACAGGGTAGATGCAGAGAGGATGTTTATCTCATGGGGGAACCTAGAACTTGCGGGCATAATTTCAGAATAAGGGGGCACCCTTTTAAATCGGAAATGAGGAGGAATTTCTTCTCTGAGGGTTGTGAATATTTGGAATTCTCTTCCCAGCGAGCTGTGGAGGCTGGGTCATTGAATATATTTAAGGTGGAGACAGACAGATTTTTGAAAGGTATGGAAGTCAAGGGTTATGGGGAGTTGAGGCCAAGATCAGATGAGCCATGATCTTATTGAATGGTGGAACAGGCTCGACTGGCCAAATGACCTACTCCTGCTCCTACATCTTATGTTCTTATGCCCAGAATGCATATTGAAGCTAGGTTCCTTCTCACCAAACCTTCAGACCTTGACATAATGGGCATTTTAATGGTTTAACTGCTAATCAATTTAACCTGATATTTCTTGTCTGAATTTTCAAAGGAATAGGAGATGACCTGTGCAATCCCAGAAAGTTAACATGACCTTGCTAATAATTGCTAATGTGTTAGCTTTGGTGCCTCTATTGTTCTGGCCAGTCTACTATTAACACCTCACATGGGATGTTGCCAACTCATCTGCTTCTTCTGACGCACCCATTGTCCCGACTAATCGCGAATATTAGCATATCCTAATCGGACAGTGACCTTGAGAAGTTATGATTAACTTTGATGGGACACCTGACAGGCTGACACAGAGAAAATTCTAACACGAGACATGTGTAATATATTGTTTGTAAGAGCTGTGACATAGACATAGAACATAGAAGATAGGAGCAGGAGTAGGCCATTTGGCCCTTCGAGCCTGCTCCGCCATTCAGTGAGATCATGGCTGATCATCCAAATTCAGTACCCTGTCCCTGCCTTCTCCCCATATCCCTTGATCCCTTTAGCCTTAAGAAATATATCCAACCCTTTCTTGAATATATTTAATGAACTGGCCTCCACCGCCCTCTGTGGCAGAGAATTCTCTCTGGGTGAAGAAATTCCTCCTCATTTCAGTACTAAATGGCTTACCCCTTATCCTTAGACTATGACCCCTGGTTCTGGACTCCCCGGCCATCAAAAACATCCTTCCTGCATCTAGTCTGTCCAGGCCTGACAGGATTTTATAGGTTTCGATGAGATCCCCTCTCAATCTTCTAAACTCCAGTGAGTATAAGCCCAATCGACACAATCTCTCCTCATACGTCATTCCTGCCATCCCAGGTATCAGCCTGGTGAATCTTCGCTGCACTCCTTCCCTGGCAAGAACGTCCTTCCTCGGGTAAGGCAACCAAAACTGCACGCAATATTCAAGGTGCGGTCTCACCAAGGCCCTGTACAACTGTAGCAAGACATCCCTGTTCCTGTACTCGAACCCTCTTGCTATGAAGGCCAACATACCATTTGCAAAGAATTTTGTAGCAGATTCGCTGCGAGCAGGGTTCGAACCTGCGCGGAGAAACCCCATTGGATTTCAAGTCCAACACCTTAACCACTCGGCCATCGCAGCTGGGCGTGGAGATTGGGAAGGGCGAGAGAGCCTGTTCTCGTGTTGGTCTCGGAGCTGTTTCATACTTAAAAGTAAACATGCTGTGAATTAACAAATTTGCACAGGCACCAGAGACCTGTTAGAGGTTAAATAAAGCCACTAATGAGGTTTATTATCCAAAAAAGAGCAACTGATTTCATGATTTTTAAGAGTTTGTCTGATGTCTCATGGTTTGAGAAGGTGGGGTAGCAATATGGCATTACTGTATATATGCTTTTAAGTGGTTGCTGTTGTTGTAAAAGTTGTTGTTGTACGATTTGTCCACGGACAAAAAGGTCGCACTCAAAGGAGCGCATGGCCCACTCAGTACAAAAAAAATTAGAGGGAACATTGGCGGTAAGTACCCGAATTTCTAGGCCAAGGATCCCATATGATTTTTTAACAGCCTTCTCAACTTGTCCTACCACCTTCAAAGATTTGTGTACATATACCCCAGGGGGAAAAAATTGGGTATCGCC
This sequence comes from Somniosus microcephalus, assembly GCF_052327205.1. Taxonomy (NCBI): domain Eukaryota; kingdom Metazoa; phylum Chordata; class Chondrichthyes; order Squaliformes; family Somniosidae; genus Somniosus; species Somniosus microcephalus. The sequence goes on from NC_140995.1 coordinate 137,987,878, forward strand.
CATTTTGGGGCGCTAATATCGGCCAGACGCAAAGTTTAGCACCCGCCACTAATTATCGCCTCCGACTGCAAAATTCGCCTCTATTGGCCCTGGAGGTGATTTGAGTGCTAAATCAAGGGCTACACACCTCTCTTAAGGCGCTAACGTCGGGGAGCGAGGCGCTACCTCAGAACGCTACCGAAGCTCAGGTGATGTCAGTTACCATGGAGGCCAGACAGACTGGCATTGTCCAGTTATTAGAGATGGGGCGCTTCAGCTATGAAGAGAGACTGGACAGGCTGGGGTTGTTTTCCTTAGGGCAGAGAAGGCTGAGGGGGGACCTGATTGAGGTGTACAAAATTATGAGGGGCATAGATAGGGTAGATAGAAAGGAACTTTTCCCCTTAGTAGAGGGGTCAAATAACCAGGGGGCATAGTTTCAAGGTAAGGGGCAGGAGGTTTAGAGGGGATTTGAGGAAAAACTTTTTCACCCAGAGGCTGGTTGGAATCTGGAACTCACTGCCTGAAAGGGTGGTAGAAGCAAGAACCCTCACAACATTCAAGAAGCATTTAGATGAGCACTTGAAACACCATAGCATACAAGGCTACAGACCAAGAGCTGGAAAATGGGATTAGAATAGACAGGGCTTGATGGTCGGCACGGACACGATGGGCCAAAGGGCCTCTTTTGGTGCTGTATAACTCTATGACTGCGTGTACCAAAAATTGTGTTGACAAGAAAAAGCAGGAAGTGCAAGCCTTTAAATAGTGCTCCCCCAGCCCCTTCCAGACTCAAACATTTCCCTCTACCTGTCGTTCCTAGGGCAAGCGCTAAGGCAGGGGCTTGACTCAGTTTCCAGTCCGGGGCGTTGCACGCTCAACTGACGTCACGATCTGCGGGCGCAGGAGATCGTGGCGGTAGTGTTTAGCGCTGCCGCAAAACGACTGGTCAATTTCGCGAGTGGCGCTAAAATTGCCGTGCTCGGGTGCTAAGCTCCTAGCGCCCCGTTAGAGCCCCCCGGAGGCGCTAACCAACTGAATTTTTCCCCCCTTGTCTCTCTGTTCCTGAACCCCCTTTAAATTTGTACCATTTAGTTCATATTGCTTCTCCTCATTCTATCAAAATGCATCAACTTCACTGCGTTAAATTTCATCTGTTGTGTGTCTGCCCATTGTCCAAGTCTGTGTCCTCCTGAAGTCTGTTACTATCCTTCTCATTGATTACTACATTTCTGAGTTTTGTGTATCTGCAAACTTTGAAATTATGCCCTGTGTACCCAAGTCCAGGTCATTAATATGTATCAAAAAGAGCAGTGGTCCTAATACCAACCTTTCACGAGTGAAAAACAACTGATCACCATTACTCTCTGCTTTCTGTCCCTTAGCCAATTTTGTATCCGTATCTATGCTGCCATTGCCCCTTTAATCCCATGGGCTTTAATTTTGCTCACAAATTTGTTATGTGGTACTTTGTCAAACACCTTTTGAAATTTCATATGCACAACATCAACCGCACTACCCTCATCAACCCTCTCCGGTACTTCATCAAAGAACTCGATCAAGGTAGTCAAACATGATTTGCTGTTAATAAGTCCATGCTGACTTTCATTTATTAGTCCGTAGTTTTCCAAATGCCAAATAATTTTGTCCTGTATTATTGTCTCTTAATAGTTTCCCCGCTACAGATGTTAGGCTGACTGGCCTGTAGTTACTGGGTTTATCCCTCTCCCCTTTTTTGAACAGGGGTGTAACATTTGCAATCCACCAGTCCCCTGGCACCACCCTCATATCCAAGGAAGATTGTGCCCAGAGCCTCCGCAATTTCCACCCAAGGGATATGGGGATATTGCGGGAAGGTGGAGTTGAGGTAGCAGATCAGCCACGATCTTATTGAATGGCGGAGCAGGCTCAATGGGCTGAATGGCCTCCTGCTGCTCCTATTTCGTATTTTCATATGTTTTTATGCGCTTCCCTCAGTAACCTAGGATGCATCCTATCCAGGCCAGGTGACTTTTCTACTTTGAGAACTGCCAGCCTTTTAAGTACATCCTCTTTACCTATTTTTATCCTATCCAATATCGCTACTGCTCCCTCCTTTACTGCTACATTGGCAGCATCCTCTTCTCTAGTGAAGACAGTTGCAAAATACTCGCTATGAACTTCGGTAGTTGTGTACAGCTAATAGAATCATTGGGCTTAATTTTGACTCCCGGGCGGGAACGCATCACAGCGAGCCGCGTGCCCACCTGGGAGAGACAGCACGCAGGTTTGGCCGATTTTAATAGCCGGGCTTCATTAACGTGCCACTTGCCGACTTTCTGGAAAAAAAGGTTGGGATAACGACGAGAAGAGGCTGTTCACTCAGGGTTCAAGTTAAAATAGCAGAATCGGGTCCCGATGATATCATCTTCAGGCAGGTGTCCTTGCTGTTTGCAATTTAACACTGCATTCAGCCAGATCGGAGCAGGAAATGAGTGGGTAAATCCCCCGCTCCATTTTAACTGCCCCCCTCTTGGGACTGGATTTTTCCAACCTTAGCAGGTTCGGGGCAGGCGATGCCCATGGCACGTGGGGACCACGGATCTGTCTCGATCCTGGCCTCCAACAAGATTTTCTGTTGCTGGGGCTTGTTAAGCCCGCCCTGTGAGGTTCCCGACCAATTAATAGGAAGCGGATCTGATGACGTAATTTGATGACGCGTCATCAGCCAGTTTCCTTAAAGGGACCATGTCCACAATCATTTTGACAGTTGTGCTATCAATGTTCTGCAGCATTGGGGTGCTGCAAACACTGACGAGCACTGCACAAAGGTGCATGGCTGCACCCAGGCTCTCCCATTACTCAGTCACAGTACGCAGGGAAGTTCTCTTCCCTTCCAATGGGCGGAAGAGATCTCACCAGGAGACCTTCACAGCCTGGTTGCACATTGATCAGGAGGGCACAAGCAGGGATGTCATCAGGAGGACCAGGCTGCAGTGGCGCAAACCTTTCAATGATCTCAGTAGATCACAAAACGTTACTGCAAAGCCACACTCAGCCTCATCCTGATTTGCCACTCAGCACATCCTGCATATCCTTACTCACACCAACTTACCTTGCCCCTCCACCCATCCCTCTCTATCTACATTATCACTTCCCCATCTCACTAGCCACCCCTCACACTGCAAGCCTACCAACTAACAACACATAAGGGTAGGCAGTTGGATGTTATCACCAATGTTCATGTAAAGTTTTTGTCAATGTGTTGTCAAACATTGAAATCTTTATTTTCAACACTTTGCCTTCTTGGACAGATCTGTGTGCACCTTTGGAAGTGGCTTAGTGAGTTGCAATGAATGGTGAGACATAACGGTGCCCCCCAGCAATGGTGATGAGTGTGAAAGGAATGGCTTGGGCATTGCAGGGATGCTTTTTGGTGTGGGGTGGTGCCAACCTGGTGCATCATGTGGCAGCCAGGGTGTACAGCGTCAAGTGAAGTAAATCTGGCCATGGTGAGGCCATCCCATGCCTCCCGGGCAGCAAGGTGGTCGGGTGCTGATGCCCTGTGCAGTATCAGGTGATTGCGGAGAAGGTTAGTGCTGCTGGTGTTGTTGTTGGTGCTGCTGGTGTGCCTGGTGATGCGGATGTTAGGCTGGTCGTGGTAGGATTCTGAGGACCAGGTTAAATTGTTTCCAAGGGCACCAATGCTGATGTAATAGATGGCAGGTGAGGTTAAGATGACAGAAGCGATCTGTCAATGGTGAGAGAGGTTGCTCCAAGGAGGTGACACTGGATAGAGTGTTTGCTCCAAACACTTCAAACCTCCATAAAGCTGAAAAGTGTATTCCAAATCCTGAAGTCTCCAGCCGCTAAGATTGGAAATTGAACAGCTGTGAAATGGTAGCTTTTATAGCACTTTTGCAGCTGTCAACTATTCACAGCAATGAAGAGTCATTGAGAACCTGACACACTTACCTGGCATGATCCCCGAGCGCCAGGAACCTTGTAAAAAACATGAAAAAATCGTTACGACCTGGTAAAATGCTGCCTAAGTATCTCAATTGCCCTACCCGCCGCTTCGTGCCGGGTCTGCAAACCGCAGGCAGATCCGCCACTTGGGAAATTAACAAGGAGGCAGGTTCAGAGCGGACTTTCGCCCCGCTGTTAATCACTGCCATTTTGACAGCGGACCCGCATCCGAACCCGCTCTCTGAGCCCTGGCAAAACTCAGCCCTTGGTGTCCATCAGGCAGGGGGGAAGTTAAAATTGACCCTGTTATCTACCATAGTGATTTGATATGTGGTAAAGAATAACCCTCAGTCAAGTTTATGAAACCCTGCTGAATTGCATAAGACCTCAATGATATTCAAAAATCGAATATATTACTTTAAAGGAAAGCACTGCCGATAGTTGCGCATGTAAGACATTTAATATAGAATCATATATCACAGAAGGAGGTCATTCCACCCATCGTGTTTGTACCGGCTTTCTGAAAGGGCTATCCGAATAGTCCCACCTCCCTGCTCTTTGCCCATCGCCCTGCAATTTTTTTCCTTTTCAAGTACATATCCAATTCCCTTTTGAAAGTTACTATTGAATCTGCTTCCATCACCCTTTCTGCAGCGCATTCCAGATTACATCGACTCATTGAGTAAAATAAATTCGCCTCATCACCCCTCTGGTTTTTTGCCAATAAATGAAGATGTAATGGAAGTACAGTATTATATGGTTGTAATAATATTGGTAAGACATTTAGTTGAACAAGTGTCTCTGCTTTCTTAATCCATTGCTATTTGGGTTTTGAAATTATACTGCAGCATATCTGGATAGAGATGATGGGCTTTCATCTGAATATTGCACTGAATATTTCCTTTTTTTCTTTTCATAGCGACTGATACTAGTGTCAAACATCTCAGCCTTTCTCCTATTCAGCAGCTTGGAATAAATATAGTTGTCAGGTATTTTGCACTTTATATACATCTTTTAAACTGTATGTTAAACTTTTTTTCTATGCAACAGGTCATTAGATCAAACAGAAAAGTATTTAGAATTCTTAATTGTGAGATTGGGTGAATGCAAATTACTCTTAGTAAACTGTAGATTGTTGAATTGCTTTTGGATCTGTTGATGTAATTTCCTTTTCTTACATTAGGTGGCACTAATGCCATTACAAAATTGTAAATGTTTGTTTCAAAAGTAATAATATTTAAAACTAGTGTATTTCTTTTAGCTAAATGCTTTTTCCATTATGCTACTTCTTTATCTGTTTCATAATAATATAAAAAAGAAAGACTTGCATTTATATAGCGCCTATCACGACCACCGGATGTCCCAAAGCGCTTTACAGCCAATGAAGTACTTTTTGAAGTGTAGTCACTGTTGTAATGTAGGAAACACGGCAGCCAATTTGCGCACAGCAAGCTCCTACAAACAACAATGTAACAATGACCAGATAATCTGTTTTTTAGTGATGTTGATTGAGAGATAAATATTGGCTAGGACACCAGGGATAACTCTCCTGTTTTTCTTCGAAATAATGCCCGAGGATCATTTATGTCCACCTAAGAGAGCAGACAGGACCTCAGTTTAACAAATCATCTGAAAGACAGCACCTCCAACAATGCAGCACTCCCTCATTACTGCACTTGAGTGTCTCCTCTTCTTAGGCAGTCCCTCGGAACCGAGGATGACTTGCTTCCATGTGTTCTCAGGTGACTGATAAGTCCAATGCGGGACCTACAGTCTCTGTCACAGGTGGAGCAGATGGTGGTTGAAGGGGCGGTTGGGTGGGGTGCTTGGGTTGACGTGCGCTGCCTGCGCTTGGCTTCCGCTTGCTCCTGGCAAAGAGACTCGAGGTGTTCGGTGCCTTCCCGGATGCTTCTCCTCCACTTTGTGCAGTCTTGGGCCAGGGATTCCCAGGTGTCGGTGGGGATGTTACACTTTTTCAAGGAGGCTTTAAGGGTGTCCTTGAAGCGTTTCCTCTGCCCACCTGGGGCTCTCTTGCCGTGCCGGAGCTCCGAATAGAGCGCTTGTTTTGGGAGTCTCGTATCGGGCATGCGGACAATGTGACCTGTCCATCGGAGCTGATTGAGCGTGGTCAAAGCTTTGATGCTGGGGATGTTGGCCTGAGCAAGAACACTGGCGTTGGTGCGTCTATCCTGCCAATGGATTTGCAGGACCTTGTGGAGGCAGCGTTGGTGGTACCTCTCCAGTGCTTTGAGGTGCCTGCTGTACATGGTCCATGTCTCTGAGGCATACAGCAGGGCAGGTATCACTGCTGCCCTGTAAACCATGAGCTTAGTGCCGGGTTTGAGGTCCTGGTCTTCAAACACTCTCTTCCTCAGGCGACCGAAGGCTGCACTGGCACACTGAAGGCGGTGTTGGACTTCGTCGTCGACATCTGCCCTTGTTGACAGTAGGCTCCCGAGGTATGGAAAGTGGTCCACGTTGTCCAAGGCCTTGTCGTGGATTTTGATAATTGGGGGGCAGCACTGTGTGGCGGGGGCAGGTTGGTAGAGGACCTTTGTCTTACGGATGTTTAGTGTAAGGCCCATGCTCTCGTATGCTTCGGTGAAGGTATTTACGATGGTTTGGAGTTCGACCTCCGAGTGAGCGCAGACGCAAGCGTCGTCTGCATACTGTAATTCGACGACAGAGGATGGGACGACCTTGGATCTGGACTGGAGGCGACGGAGGTTGAATAGTTTCCCGTTTGTTCACTCCCTCATTACTGCACTGGAATGTCTGCCTAGAATTTTGTGCTCAAGATTCTGGAGTGGGACTTGAACCCACAACCTTTTGACTTGGAGGCGAGGGCATTACGACTGAGCCACGGTTGACACTTTAAACATTGGCAGATCAATAGTATTGCTACCATAGGTCAACCTATAGATGGTTATTTGTATAACAGAACAAACATTTTAGTACATTTTGGTAGGTGTTAACCCATACACAAGACTGCAGTCTCACTTCTTTAGGATGCCTAGATAATACTGTAATAACTGAGTATGTTCAAAATCTCTCTGTTCCAGATATGGCAGGTTCCTTGGTTTATTAAAGGATGATTCTGACCAGGAGCTTGCAATTTTGCTGATGCACTGTGATAGATTTATGAAACAACAACAAACTACCATAAGCTCGTCACTTTGTATCCTTGTGTGTGGTTTTATACTTAGTGTTTTGAATACTTAATGCTTATGCAGAGCCATATATTTGTTTTCATTACTTTGAATTACACGTACAGTAGATTTGATTACTGTGGATTCCCAAAAGTCTGCCTTCATGTCTTTAATCCCACTTCAATTCCCAGCCGTACTTTTTTTTCATTATTATTCATTTCTATTTTGATGTTACTTAATCAGAATAGTCCTAAGAATATAACTCAACGTGTGATTTTTTTTGGGCCCCTGGAAGCAGAGTGTGGGGTACATTTGCTTAGCGGAATGGTGATTAGGCATTCATTTAATTTTATTCACTCAGAATTTCATTTGGTATATAGCACCTATCATCAGACAGTGCATTCCAGATCTCAACAACTTGCTGTGTCTAAAAACCACTTTTCTCTATTTTGCATCTTGCTCTTTATAAAGTGCTGGGCTCACAACTCATTATCATATACTGTTTCATTGCAATTCCAATACTCTGGTGCACAAAAAGTGCTCAATGGAAAGCATTTTAAAATTAAACTTTTAACATCAAGATTTCTGGCTGATCGCTGAACAGTGGTTTAGTGGTCAGATGTCATTCACAAAGCTGTTTTGTTATAGTTTGTGGCATTTTAAATACATATTGGTAAATGATAAAACTGCAAATCCTAGAAATCTGAAATAAGGACAGGAAATACCTAGCAGTATCTGAAAACAGAAATGATGGATTAGTATTTCAGGTGGCGCTCTTTCATCAGAACTCCGTCCTGACAAAAGGTCTCCCATCAAAAAGATCACTTTACAATTTCTCTTTGCAGATGCTGATGGACCTGCCATTTACTTCAAGCATTTTCTGTTTTTATTTTTTTCTAAATTATCACAGTAGTAGGAATGGCACGGATAGCATGTTGATGATCTGCTTGCTTCATTAATCCTCTATTTGTCTTAATTTCAGATGACCACATACACACTTAGATTGTAAGGCATTAAAAGTACAAATTATCACAAAGGCAGGCTAAAAGACAGTGCAGTGCACACTCAACTGCATGAGGCACAGCACCAATTTCCTAAAAAATCAGCCATATAATGTTTGTAAGATGAGAGTTTAGATACAACTCTCAAAAGGACTGAAAGAAATGTTTACATACACCATTTTATTGACACCTCCCCCCAGTAGGAAAAGGATGATGTAGTTTAACTCTAGCCCATCTAAATTCCCTGCTGGATATTTCAGTTACATGTAAATAATGTGTAAAGCAGAACATGCCAAAAGTAGCTTTATGCATTGAAATGAAATCCTACAGCTAAATAAAATATACTTTTGAATAGGTTTGGAACCAGTAGTTGAGGCAAAGAAGACCTCTAATAGACAAAAGAAAGCAGAGAAAGCAAAGACTGAAGGAAAACACGCCGGTACCATTCACTCACCTCACAAGTTATTTATTTTTTCAGTTCATCAAAAGTGGGGAAAGAAACTTGATGGAGAACAGATAGAAAGTTCAGTTTCCGAAACGTGAGTGTTAAAAATTATGGGCACATAAGTGCATTCTAATGAGGGTTTTATGACTAGCTAGCAATGGAATGCAATTTCTGTTTTAACGTAGTTGATCTTTTGTTAACATACAGCTTTTAACCTGGATTTTACAATAATTTGAGGCATATTTAGTGAGGAAAAAGATAATAATCCGCAAACTTTCTACGTGGTGTGCCAAGAGTTAGAAATACTACGAGTAAAAAAAAATATTGGGATGAAAATGCTGAAAATGGTTAGGTGTATATCTAGACCCCAACAATCCTCTATTCTATTACATAGTATCTACAGCACAGAAACAGGCCGTTCGACCCAACAGTTCCATGCCATTGTTTATGCTCCACAAGAGCCTCATCCTACCCTTCTTCACCTACCCCCATCAACATATCCTTTTTTCCCTTTCTCCCTCACCCTTAAATGCATCTATGCTAGTCACCTCAACTAGTTGTGGTAACGAGTTCCACATTCTAACCACTTTCTGGGTAAAGAAGTTTCTCTTGAATTCTCTATTGGATTTATTAGTGACTATCTTATATTTATGGCTAGGTGTATATCTGGACCCCAACAATCCTCTGTTCTATTACAATAATTCTGACGAAAGATCATTAACCTGAAACGTTGGACTAGATTTTCAGGGAGCCGTCAGGCGGGGTTTCAGGCGTGTGAGGGGGGAAAATCCTGACTTTGGGGGTCCCGACACCATCCCGCCCAAAACCCCGCCCCACGTAAGTTTCAGGGGCGGCGGGTACCTGCCCCACACTGGGACCCGCCGAAACCAGGCGGGAAGGGATTAGTGCCAATTAACTGCCTGAGTTAACAGGCAGTTTTTAGCCTAATCCCCATTTTGAGGGGTTTCGTGTGGGTTTCCCGACGGCTCCAAACCACGCCAGGTTAGAGCAGCGGGCCGTCGGGTTGAAGGAGTTGGAGGGGTCGCAATGTCGGCGCTCAGGTGAGTGATGGGTGCATGAGTGTAAAGGTAAGTGTGTTTGGTGTGTCTAAAGTGTGTAAAGAACTTTTACTTACCTTTACTTACCTTAACAGCCTTTCTTCCTGTAGCCGTCGGGAGCGCAGCACTCAGCCGGAACTGAAAGCTGAACGGCTGCGATCTATCAAAAGTGACAGCCTTCAGCTTTTAGTGCTGCTGAGATTTCTAAATGAGTCTGCGCAGAAAGACTCATCTTAGAAATCAGACTGTCAGTGTTTGACAGCTTCAAATAGCTGTAAAACACTGATATTTTATCTGTCAGAAATCTTGACAGATGAAATTGCAGTCTGTGACGTCACCTGTTGCCGGGTGGCCCTTAATTGGCCTGCTGAGCCCGCTGGGCGGGCTCAACAAGGTCAATCAAGGGAAAATCACGCGGATTGGCCGGACGTCGAAGTAGGCGGGTCAGAATCCCAAAAGGGGAAGTCCCGCCTTCTTCCCGACAGGTTCAACAAAATCGACCCCGTTAGCTCTCTCCACAGATGCTGCCTGACCTGCTGCGTATTTCCAACATTTTCTGTTTATATTTTATATTTATGGCCCCTAGTTCTGGTCTCCCCCGCAAGTGGAAACATCTTCTCTACGTCTACCCTATCAAAACCTTTCATAATCTTAAAGACATCTATTAGGTCACCCCTCAGTCTTCTCTTCTATAGAGAAAACAGCCCCAGTCTGCTCAATCTTCTGTGATAGGCATAACCTCTCAATTCTGGTATCATCCTAGTAAATCTTTTTTGTACATTTACCAGTGCTTCTGTAGCCTTTTTATAATATGGAGACCAGAACTGGTCAGCATAATCCAAGTGTGATCTAACTAACCAAGGTTCTATACAAGTTTAACATAACTTATCTGCTTTTCAATTCTATCCCTCTACTATTTTTATGGCCTTATTAACCTGCATCGCTACTTTTAGTGATTTGTGTATCTGTACCCCCAAATCCCTCTGCTGCTCTACCCCATTTAGACACATATGTGGCCTCCTTATTCTTCCTACCAAAATGTACCACCTCATACTTGCCAATTACACATCTATTCTGAAAGTTTATTAATGTCATAGGGAGAAAAATTCGGTTGCTTTGTGCCTCCCGTTAACGCCCTCTTAGGGCGCTAACGGGGCGCAAAGCAACTAGGGCACACGCCACCAATGCCTCCCGCGAAATTTAGTGGAAGGTTAGCTGCGGCGATAACCGTTAGCGCCCCGTGGCGCTGCGCCGCCGGTGATGACATCATCGCTATGTCTGACAGGGTCGGGGGGCTACCTGCGGCTGGGGCGGCGCTAATTAAAGGTGAAGTGCCAGGCGGCACCTGCCCCCATTGCCGTCCCCGGCCTCCTCCGCAGCCCACCTACGGGGTGCCGGCTGCGCTCCATGAGCCCAACACTCCTCAAGTGCCGGGCTCTTTTGCCGGCACTGTGATCCCTGGTGGCCCAGCTGGGGTCTGGGTCGCGCTGCGCTAGGCCCCTCCCATTTAAGAAGGGGAGGAAGGCCTGTAATACCGCGGCACCCCATAGCTTCCCTCCTGGGGTGCTACCGATGAATTTCGGCCGCGGTGGTGCTAATTTTTTCGGGGCGCTAAAAGTAGCGCCCCGGCGAAGTCAGTGCCCCAAAGGGGGCCACGACTCAATTTTCCCCCATAGAGTCCTAACGGCACAGAAGGAGACCCTTCGGCCCATCGAGTCTGTACTGATTCTCTGTAGAGCAATCCAGCTAGTCCCATTCCCCCGCTCTATCCCCGTAGACCTGCAAGTTTATTTCCCTCAATTGCCTATCCAGTCTCCCCTTGAAAACATTGAGTGTCTCCGCTTCCACCACTTCCGTCGGCAGTGATTTCCAGGTCATTACCACTCATTGCATAAAAAAGTTTTTCCTCACGTCCCCCCTGTATCTCTTGCCCAAAACCTTAAAGCTGTATCCCCTAGTCCTTGTACCATCAACTAGTGGGAACAGCGTTTCCCCATCTAGCTTATCCAACCCCGTCATAATCTTGTACACCTCTATCAAATCACCCCTCAACCTGCTTTGCTCTAATGAAAACAAATTCAGCATCTCCAACCTGTCCTTGTAGCTAATATTCCCCATCCCCGGAACCATTCTGGTAAATCTCCTCTGCACCCTCTCGGGGGCCTTCACATCCTTCCTAAAGTGTGGTGACCAGAACTGGACGCAATACTCCAGTTGTGGCCTAACCAGCGCTTTATAAAGATTCAGCATAACTTCTCTACTTTTGTACTCAATAACTCTATTTATGAAACCCAAGATCCCATATGCTTTGCTAACCACTTTCTCAATATGTCCTGCCACCTTCAGGGACCTATGCACATTCACTCCCAGGTCCCTCTGTCCCTGCACACTCTTTAAAACTGTGCCATTAAGTGTATATTACCTCTCCCTGTTCCTTCTGCCAAAATGCATCACCTCACACTTCTCTGTATTAAATTCCATCTGCCACTTGTCTGCCCATTCTGCTAGCCTTTCTATGTCCTGTTGTAGTCGATTGATATCATCATTACTGTTTGCCACACCCCTAAGTTTGGTGTCATCGGCAAATTTAGAAATTCTACTCTGTATTCCAATATCCAGGTCATATCAAAAAAAGTAGTCGCCCCAACACTGACCCTTGGGAACACCACTGTCTACCATCCTCCAGCCTGAAAAACAGCCATTTACCACAACTCGCTGTTTTCTGTCCGTAAGCCAATTCCTTATCCAAGCTGCCACTGACCCATCTATTCCATGAGCCTCAATTTTTGTTAACCAGACTTCTATGTGGCACTTTGTCAAATGCCTTCCGAAAATCCATGTAGACAACATCAGTTGCATTCCCTTCATCAATTCTCTCTGTTACTTCATCAAAAAATTCAATTAGATTAGTCAAACACGATTTGCCTTTTACAAATCCGTGTTGGCTCTCCTTAATTAGCTTAAACCTCTCCAAGTGCCTGTTAATTTTTCCTTGATTATTGTTTCTAAAACTTTACCCTCCACTGATGTTAAACTGACCGGCCTGTAGTTACTAGGATTGTCCTTACACCCTTTCTTGAACAATGGTGACACATTTGCCACTTTCCAATCCTCAGGCACCTCCCCCGCATCTAGGGAAGAATAGAAAATTATGGCAAGCCCTTCCGCTGTCTCCTCCCCCAATTCCCTTAGCAACCTGGGATGCAAGCCATCTGGACCAGACGACTTGTCCACCCTAAGCATACCCAGCCTTTCTAGTACATCCTGTCTATCAATTTTTGCCCCTTTTCCACTTCTACCGATATTTTGTCAGCATGCACCTCCTTAGTAAACACGGATACAAAGTACTCATAGAGGTGCAGGGCAAGGCTAGAATACTCAAAGGGCTGGAGTTTGCCAATGGGGAGCTTTTGGAGGTGGGACTCCCACTTGTCAGGTTTTAGTCCTGCCTCCATCGACTTCTGGCCAAACCACGCTATTTTCCCTTGATTGACCTTGTTAAACCCGTCCAGCGGGCTTAGCAGGCCAATTAAGGGAAAGCCGGTTACAGAGAACATCAGCGTATGACATTTCATCTGTCAAAAAATTTTGACAGATGAATTGTCATCGTTTGACAGCTCTGTGAAGCTGTCAAACACTGACATTCTCTGTAGTTTGATGAGTTCTTGTATTCAAGACTCATTGAATCTCTTTCTTTAGCAGAAATTAGATGGTTGTTGCATTGGAGAATGCAGCAGCCAACTGTCATCTCTGCCGCGGAGATGTGAGACTCTCCGCATCCCCAACGAATTGAAGCCTGCAGGAAGAAACAAAGGTAAGTAAACTTTTTCTAACACTTTCCACTTACCTCATATACTCACCTCTCCACACTTGCACCCATCACTTACCTTCACAGCGCACTTTTGCACCACTCTGACCCCCGCAAACCCACTGCGCGCCTCAGTGACCCTGGCGGGGTTCGCAGCCTTCGGGAAGCCCGCACTTGTGTGGGTAAAATGGGGATGATCCTCTTATCTGCCTGTTAAGTGCCTGTAATCCCCTTCCCGCCTCCAAGGAGATGGGACCCGGCGCGGGTCGGCTACCCGCCTCCTGGCAAGATGGCACGGAGGCGGGTTGGGGGCGGGATGGGCACCCACCCCCAGATTCTGCTATTTTCCCGGCAGTCTCGCCTCCATACTCGCCTCCCCAGGGCTGGCAAGATCGCGCCCTAAGCATATAACATCTTCTTTGTCTCTAATAGGCCCCACCCCGCCTCTTACTTCCTGATTACTGTTTACATACTGGTAGATTTTTGGGTTCCATTTTATGTTAACTGCCATTCTACTCTCATTCTCTCGTTGCCAATCTTATTTTCATCTTCACATCTCCTCTCAACTGTTTGTATTTGGTCTGGTTCTCCCTTGAAGAATTCACCTGACATGCATCATACACCCTCTTTTTTTGTTTCATCATCTTCTCTATCTCCCTCGTCATCCAAGGAGCCCTTGCTTTGGTTCCCTTACCCATCCCTCTTGTTGGAATGTACCTAGCCTGTGCTTGGAAGATCCCCTCCTTAAAGATCACCCATTGTTCTGTTACAATTTTTCCTGTCAGGCTTTGGTTCCATTTTACCCTGGCTAGATCCTTTCACATCCCATTGAAGTTAGCCCTTTTCCAGTTTAGAAGTTCCACTCTAGATTGTTCCTTGCTCCTCTTCATTGCTAATCTAAATCTTATGATACGATGATCACTCGTACCCAAGTGTTCTCCCAGAGACACTTGGTCGACCTGGCCCACCTCATTCCCCAGCACCAGATCCAGCAATGCCTCCTTCCTAGTTGGGCCAAGAACATATTAGTCAAGGAAATTCTCCTGAACACATTTCAGAAATTCCTCCCCGTCCTTTCCCTTTACCCTAGCATTATCCCAATCGATATTTGGGTAATTAAAGTCCCCCAATATCACCACTCTATTGCTCTGGATTCTGGATTCTGTCCTTGTCATCTCAAGAACATCCTCCCTTTCCAACACTACAATGTCTTCCTTAATCAGCACTGCCACCCTACCTCCCTTTTTTCCTTCCCTATCTTTTCTGAACACCTTGTACCCTTGAATATTAAGTGCCCAGTCCTCACCGTTTTTAAGCCACGTTTCCATTCTTGCCACAACCTCATATTGCCACACAGCTAATTGTGCTTGTAGCTCACCAACCTTATTCAACACACTTTGTGCGTTTACGTACATGCATTCTAAACCCATTTTGAATTTTTCGTTGTCTTTCTTAGTCTGCTCCTATTTAATATGGTACTACTTACGCCTCTAGTATTACTTTCTTCTCTAGTACTATTCAAAACACTCGCCTCTGCTGACGTCTCTTATCCAGCTTCATTTAAGGGCTGCTTGCTGCCTTGGCTCATTCCACTGGTTTTTGGTCAATGCTGCACCACCTCCAAGCTGTTATCTCCTTGAAGAATGGCCAGCTCCAAGGCAAGGGCCTCCCCGAGGTTCTCGGATGAGGCGCTGGGTATGCTGGTTGAGGGGACGAGAGCTAGCAGGGAGGTGCTCTTCCCCTCATCTGTGAGGAAGAGGCCTCCCAAAGAAACCAAGGCTGTGTGAGTCCAGCTGGCAAGGGATATAACCTCCAGATCAATGTGCAGATTGGGTGATTGTTTCTGTTTATTGATGAAATGCCATCCCTGTGGGAATGTATTAAAATTAGGTGATGGCAAACTGTTGGCGTGATGGCATCTGTTATTTCGGCTTAAGCAGCTCCACATTGCGGGCTCCACGACATTTGTGTGGTCAGGTTGGTGGTCAGAATATGAAAGGAGTCCATTTTCTATCATGTGTTAAGAAGGAGCCAAGCACATGTGCCACAATGAGCAACCTATGCAAATCTGGCCAGGATGAGTGCATTCCTTGCACAACGTGCTTCCTTGCGCTGACGCCTTCTGCACTGTGCAGCATCAGGTGGGTGAGCAGGAGGTTGGGGCTGCTGTTGCTGCTGAGCTGCCTGGTTCTGCTGCTGCTGTGGCTGCTCTTCATCCGAATCTAGGTACATGGTGAAAGGAAATAAATGGTTCCCATGCTGCTGGCAGATGCCTCCATTGGGGAAGCGCTCAGTCCAAGCGGGGAGAGGGTCTTCCAAGGAGGTCCCACAGTTGAGAGATAGAAGCTGCAGCACCTCTGACTTCGGTAGGCCTGCTAAAAGTGCTGAAAGACCTTTGGAACAAAAGTTCTGCCGCCTGCAATTGCTCCCTGATGAAAGCTCTGTTTTAATGGTGGAGCTGCAACTTGTCAACCCGCCAGGATTAGCTGACGTGGTTTAGGAGGGTCATGCAACACGCTGAAAATATGGTAAAATAACGAAGGCCTGTCAAAATAGGATTATAGAGGCCCTTAACTACTATTTAAGGGTATTAACTACCTCTCCCGACTGATGGAGGCGGGACTGAATCGCACCCATGAAACCCGCCACTGGCAAAATTGCGGGGAGGCGCATTCCGAACCCACCCTCAGTTTTTGCCATTTTGCTAACTGTCCCGCCTCCAAACCCACCTCCTCGGGGCTGGGAAAATCGCCCCCAACGTATTCAAGATTCATCAAACCTCTTTCTTTAGCAGAAATTAGATGGTTGTTGCATCGGAGAATGCAGCAGCCATCTGTCGGGCTGGATTTTCATTGGGCCGTGGAGTCGGAATTGGAGGCATGTGGGGGTTTAAAATCCCAAAATCGGGGATCCCGACCCCATCCTGCCCCAACCCGCCTCCATGCCAGTTTCAAAGGAGGCGGATGCCCGCCCCACACTGAGACCCGCCTCCCTGAGGCGGGAAGGGGATTAGTGCCAATTAACTGCCTGTTAACCAGTAGTTAACAGGCAGTTTTTAGCCTAATCCCTATTTTCATTGTTGAAATGTGGGATTCCCGACGGCTCCAAACCACGCCAAGTTAGCGAGGCAGGCCTTCGGGATGAAGGGCTTGGAGGGGTCAAGATGTCCGGTGTTCAGGTGAGTGATGGGTGCATGAGTGCAGAGGTAAGTGTGTTTGGTCTGTGTGAAGTGTTTAAAGAAGTTCTACTAACCTTTACTTACCTTTACAGCCTTCCTTCCTTCAGGTCTCGGGAGTCCCTCATCTCACCGGCACAGAAAGCAGAATGGCCGCCAGCTGTCAAAATCTGCAGCCTCTGCTTTCTGTTCCGGGGAGATCTCTAAATCATCCTGAGAGGAAGGAATTAACCTGGAGTACAGATTGTCAGTGTTTGACAGCTTCAAACAGCTGTGAAACGCTGATATTTCATCTGTCAAAAGGTCTTGACAGATGAAATTTCAATCTGTGACGTCACCTGTTGCCGGGTGGCCCTTAATTGGCCTGCTGAGCCCGCTAGGCGGGCTCAACAAGATCAATCAAGACATAATTGCGTGGGTTGGCTAGAACTCGATGGAGGCAGGACTACAACCCCAAAATTTGTAAACCCGCCTCCTCAATGAAAATCCAGCCCTTCATCTCTGCCGGTGAGATGCAAGACTCTCCCATCATCAACTGTTGAAGCCTGCTGGAAGAAACAAAGGTAAGTAAACATTTTCCATCACTTTCCACTCGCCTCACATACTTACCTCTTCACACTTGCAGCCATCACTTACCTTCACAGCGCACTTTTGGACCCCTCCGACCCCCACAGAGCCACTGCTCGCCTCGGTGACTCTGGCGGGGTTTCTCGACATCGGGAAGCCCGTGCCTCTGTTGGAAAAATGGGGATAATCCTCTTAACTGCCTGTTAACCCCCAGATTCTGCCATTTTCCTGGCAGTCCCGCCTCCCCAGGGCTGGCAAGATCGCGCCCAAAGTTTTCTTCAGAAAAAGAGAGAAATATAATATAGCAAGGTTTATACAACTAGTAGGGACAAGACTGACTTATTAGTGAGATACAAAAAATCTTATCCTTCCTTGTTCTCCACATATGAGTGCATATTCCATCACCCAGAAGAAAAAACATTTTTGACACAATCTCTTTTCAAAACTTCATGCCATGTTCAGACCACCTTGGTCATATGTTGATTCCCATCCATGTTGTTTAGAGTGCTTTTATTCTGTACCACACTTCTTCTTCTTGCATAATTGACAGCAGTCCTTGCAACAGCCACTACACACAAGTAAAACCTTTTGCATAGTCTGTTTAATTACTGTATTTTTGACAATTTCCTCCTGTGCAGAAAGTTTACTGTGGGTTGTCTTGGGCTTACAGCAAACTTTCAATCTGCAAGTCATCAATGCTGAGTTACGTCGAAGGGTCATCGACCTGAAACGTTAACTCTGTTTCTCCACGACGCTGCCTGAACTGCTGAGTAGTTTCACATTTTCTGTTGTTATTTCAGATTTCCAGCATCTGCAGTATTTTGCTATTGAGTTATGTCTTCCTGTTTTCGTTTTTTTGATATTGGTTGACCAAGTTTACCTCTGTAGGCGGGACTTCTGGTTATATCATTCCACCTCTGGATGTTGGCAGTACCTAACCGTTTTCAGATCTCCATAGATTGACATAGATCTTCCACAGTCACCAACACTCAGTGCTTGTGTTGTCTGTTGATGCTGCATAAATTGAAGTGTGAAGTCTGCTCCACGTAAAGAAAAAACACTTCATTTAGTAGAAGGAAATTCTTTCTGGTAAGGAGAGGCTCGGTCAATCTTTTGCACAAAAAAATTCTTGAATTTCCGGTTTATCTGAAGAGCATTCCCCCGTGTCACAAAGAATTGAGTATAGATGAAGCCTTTTTGCATAAAATCCAGAAAGATAAGACTGGGTGAGCCATATTCCACGTTGGCTGAAAAAAATTAGCTGGTATCAGGATCCTTTAGGACTCACATAAATTTCCTCTGGCTCATCCTCATAGTTCTGCCTTCCCATTGATGCCACTTGACAGTAGAGCAAAGAAAATGATGAAAGCATCAATCTTTGATCAAATCACAGTCAATATAAATATCAGCTGCAGCATCTTCAAAAATAATTTTCTCATATTTACAATTTGCCGCGAACAGAAAAATAATATAAACCCAGACTCTGTGTTCAAACAAAAAAAACTTGATTCACACACAATGTGGCTGTTAAAACCAGAAATAATATCCTTTGCACAGGTCGTTCATCCAAAATCCCCTTTGTTCTGCTGTGCAAAATGATCACATTAAATTCATAAATCTAGTAATATAAAGGAAATACTTGATATAATGGATGTGATACCATGTTTATCACACTTTTGACACCTATTGAGCTCACTCGCAAGTCATGAAACCAGCTTCAAGAGTGTAATAAATATGCCATCATACTCATCAGTACTCCATTATGTTGCATACACAGACCATTCAATATTAATTTGACTTTTTTATATGCAACCTATGATGCTACTTTAATGGTCATTTCTGTCACCACATACAAAATTGCTCCTAGCTCCAAAGGGAATTCAGCTGTTTTACTTGTAACTTTGAGAAATGCATACTATATCAGAACCTAATATGCCAAGTTCGAAATTACTTTTATTGACTGGCACCAATAAGCTTCCATTTTCTTTTTTTTAAAGCTCTTCTTTGCATTATGTTCTCCCTAAACTATGTAAGAATTATAGTCAAGAGACCTGCTGCCACGTCTCTGCTTGTGACGTTCTCAGTTGACAGAGAGGTGCCTCTCATTTTTCCTCCCCAGTGTAGTGAAGCACTTAGCCTCCACTCCTAATTTTGCTGCGATCAGAAATTGACCAGTGAGGAGATCACAAGTTGAAACCTATGCCTTACCACTTCATGACATTGTGTGCTGGTTCTTCAGCACGCTGAGGCACTATCCTCATCCTGCCTCAAACCATTTCGTCTCAGCATTTCTCTGGTTGCTCCGCCTGCACACTTCTGTATGTTTTTTCTAAAGGAAAATCTGGCATTAACTACTGAAGGTTTTTTATTACATTCCAGATGGCAAGTTTTTGAAGAGACTGAGGTAGATTTCCCTTCCACCCCCCGAGCGGACTTCAGGTAGCAGGCCGGCAGGAGGCCCGATCCATTTTGTGGGCTGGGCTCATTGGCATCGTGCCGGTGGGCTGCAGGACAGGGCTAGGGTAGTATAGTGGTTATGTTAGTGGACTAGTATCAGTACCGTACATTGTAGGTGAAAACCGTAAAATGGGTACATTCTACTTCTGGACAAGAAAAACATGCAGGTTATAATCAATGCATTATTTAAGCAAACATTTATCTTTTATGTGCCTTATTATTTAAGCTGCTAAATATTTACCAGATTTTTCACCTCCGCTATATAAAGATGATGTAAAAATATACATTCTGTAGAGCTATGTAACATCGTTGCTCTGCACTTAAGGAGATGCGAGACCTGAATTCAAATTCAGTGATGGAAACATAACAGGAAAAATGTGTTTAAAAAAATTGATTTATGCTGTCAGATTTCCTTGACTGCAGCTTACAGGCTGTCTACAGGGAGGTTATGTTGGGCATGACTGGTTTGCATCCACTGCATTTTTGATAATGTCAGGGGATGGAGAGAGAGCTCTAAAATTTCTGCAACAATTTTCGAACCTTCTCGTCTCTGCATTTCTCTGGCTGCCCCGCCTGCATGCTTCTGTATGTTTTTCTGATGGAAAATCTGGCATTAACTACCAAAGATATTTTATTACATTCCAGATGGCAAGTTTTTGAAGAGACTGGGGTAGATTTCCCCACCCCGAGCAGACTTTTGGCAGCAGGCCAGCAGGAGGCCCGGTCCATTTTGAGGGCTGGGCTCATTGGCATCATGCCGCTGAGCATCAGGACAGGGGTAGGGTTATGTTAATGGGTTATGTTAATGGACTAGTAACCCAGAGGTTTATAATGGTCATTCTCATCATTGCATTTGAGAATTTGAATTCAGTATAAAAAATAGTGCTGACTTCCCTCCGGTACAGAGATGAGCTCCTAATAGAGGGCTTGAGTAGAACTAGGAACCCGTCTTCACTATTAAGGTTAATCTGACCCAAGAAACTGCATTGGAGTCAAAATGTAATCTGGACACACTTCCTCCAATGAGCCTGCTATGGAGGAAAATGCAACCTTTACTATCAAGGCATGAATAATGGCTGCTTGGATGAGATACTGGAGGTTGACTAGCACCCATATCCCAGCAACAAGTCAGAGGTAATTTTTACTTTGCCCTGTTTCAGGCCAGCATGGGCAGGATTATCGGGCTGCACATGGGAAGTCACTGGTGAGAGACCCGAGCCGTTTTGAGGGTCAAGTCTCATTTGTTTAATGGTAGCGCACTGCCGGCGTTGAACCAGATGGTATTTGAAAATTGCATCAGAATCTTACAGTTAGCATTGGACCTGATTTGCATATTATAAATAGGCTCCAGTGTAAAACAGGCTGCCCATGGGAAGGTCCCAATGAAAATATAGGTGGCCGGGTGGGAACAAGGTAGTTCTGAGCTGCAATTTTCGGGATGCTATACCTTATTCCCACCAGGCGGAGATGCCTAAAATTGGGGTCAGTGTCTATGGGAGATAGTGAGATAAAAAAGAAAGAGCTACTGTATGTAATGACAAGACATATATTAATGTTAAATTGTACAGAGGAAAAGAAAATGATATCTACAAATGGTATGTCTTCATTTATGGTGCTCTGTAAGAACCATTTGTTGAAAACTGCTTCTGCTATTTTCACAGTTTATCCATTAATGTGTCACTTAGTGGTAGCACAGGAGGGGGCTGTAGGATTCCAGTGATCTTCCATCATTTTTATTTACTGGCTAAAAAAGACTTCTGGCTGCCCATCAGTGTTTTTCTCTTCCTTGTAAATAATGTTACCTTGTAGTTTCCAATACACCTGGGTGATCCTTTGGAACCTCTGGATTATTGTCTGCCAAAATAACACAATTCTTCCTGACATATTTGCTTACTTATGTGAGCACTACCACAAAGTTTCCTTTATTGTCTTCAGACAAACGGCATAGTTCTGCCTGGTATATGTCCAAGTTGAGTCATATTAGAATTTAGAAGATGATGTTTAGATGTAATAAGTTGGGTAGGACAAAACAAAGTTATTAATCATAGTCATTTGGTCAATAGATACTGTGGTTGTGATCAGTATTTTAGGATGGGTGGGGGGGGGGCGTTGCCTAGCTGAAGTAACTTTAAAATGTATTTTACTCCCTTTTTATCTACTCCTAGCAAGCAGTGCTACTTTGAAGGTGACACAGAAATCTCCCACAATGACCTTCCCCCCAGTTTTTTCCTCCCTTCCTCTGCTCAGTCTGCACAGAGAACAACAGGAACTGGATGTGTGGGGAGATTTTTTTTAAATGGTGGGGTAGTGAGGATAGTTGTTTCTTTGAAAGGGATTGTGATAGCATGAATCCATTTAGGACCATGAGGTATGCCTTTTTTTTAATTGATGGAAGTGGGATACCAGTGCAGCAGAAAGGCCCCATCATTTTTATAGCCTCACATATCCCAATGTTACTCCAAAATGATTACACTTAGACGTTATTTGCAATTGATTTCCGAATACGTTCTGAATTTTAAGCTCGCTGAAAGATAATTGTTTCTGTCTGAGGTCTCAAATATAAAATGGCTTGATTATATTATGGCAGAACGAAGAATGTGAAAATTAATCAAGATATCCTTGTGGATAATGTATATGATAGGTTGTCCAGAAGAAGGACACCACTTGAATTTTTCTTCAAAGTTCACTCATGTTCTAATTTTGTTTTTGCTGTCACCTTGGCAGATCCATCTTTCTGTGGAAAATGCAGAGTCCGGTATCCATCCTGTGTATTCTTGCACAACTTACTACATTGAGATGTTACTGAAGAGAGAGGTGCCACTTGTCTTCTCAGCATTCCGCATGTCAGGCTTCACTCCTTCACAGGTGAAATGTTAATTTAAAGAAAATGCATGTATGTGAAGAGTTTCATGCTATGACTGGAAGATTAATCGATGTAACTCTTTTTATGATAATTTTAATGACCTGTGGGCTGTAGTCACACTTTCAGAAATAGACTCAAATTTATTTTTGCACGTTAATGATATTTCTAAAGATCTGTGTTTTGTAGCAGTATATATGTGTGGGTATTTGGTATAAAATTAGTACATCTGTTACCATATTTCTAGTGACTCATGATAAGTCATGGAAGATATGATTGTTCTAATCTTAGAATTTTTTTCCTAATTTGAACACATTTTTGAGATAATGATAATATTAGTCCCGGTGGTATAGGGCCTCACAAAATTGGGGCTAATGTTTATGACACTTTCTGTGATAGCACAGGTACTAAAATCAGGCATGTAAGGTCGTTCACTTTGCCTGACTCTCAAAATCGGAGCAATTATTTTCAGTCAAAGTTTGCTATCAATCTCTTATCTTTCTGTTAACATAAAATGTATATTCCAAATCACAAAGTTTATCTCCTGAAATGCAATTGTTCTATCAGTCAGAGCAGAAAAAGATTTCAGTGGCGACAAATATATTGGGTGGTGTTAACAGTCTCACATGCAAGGAATGCATATTGGAAATTTGGGTACCCCACCCACCATGGATGCTTGTCCCTCAAAATATGGAAATTTACCTCATTGTGGTTTAAAAAATAGTGGCTACAATTCAAATGTTTTTAAGCAGATAAATGATTGATTAATTGATTAAATTTATATTGTGTCTTGCATGACCTCAGGACATCCCAAAGCGCTTCACAACCAATGAAGTACTTTGAAGTGTAGTCACTGTCGGAAATACGGCAGCCAATTTGCGCACAACAAGGTCCCACAAACAGCAATGAGATAATGACCAGATAATCTCTGCCGAACAACATCCCTCTAACAGCAATAAGACAAATGACCAGCTAATTTATTTTTCTTTTGGAGTTATTGGTTAGGAAAGGAATATTGGCCAGGATACTACACTTCTTTGAATCGTGTCAAGTTAACATCCACCTGAACCACCAGAACAGGCAGATAAGATTTCTGTTCAGTGTCTCAACTGCAGTCCAGCACCTCTGCCAATACTGTACTCCTTCAGTACTGCACCAAAATGTCAGCCGAGATTGAGAGTTCAAACCCTGGTACAGAGCTTGAACTCTCAACTTTTTGACCCAGAGATGAGGGGCTCAATTTTTATTTCCAAGGCAGGTTGGAGTCAGGTTGCGTGGTGGGCGGGTTCCAGAGCCGCTTCCGGAAGGATCAGCTGCTGATGTCCGATTTTGATTTAATCAGCTTGTTGATTTCATTGGGGTGTGCTGGCCGGTCCAATGAGTGTGATTGGGTCAGCTGGCCGCCTCTGATGACGTCACCATAACAGCTGGTTTTAAAGCTGCCATTCAGCCTAAGCCTTTCTCTTCTGCATTCTGATACTCAGTGTTATTGCTCCATTCACAATTACTTCTTCCAGAGGCAAGGCAGCTCCTCGATTTAATGATGAGTCCCTCCATGCTCTTGTGGATGCTGTAAGAGGGCGCAGGTAGATTCTCTTCCCTCCTGATGGCCGGAGGAAGCCTCCTCAGCAGACCAAGGCAGCCTGGCTGCGCATTGCTGAGGAGATCAGTGCAAGATCCATTTGTTCACGCTCCTGGATCCAGTGCCGAAAACTGTTTAATGATCTTGTGCGAACATCAAAAGTGAATATCCTATCACACTTACCTTCAATCTGCTTCCCTTCTCTTCTCATCACCAGCACTCTGCATTGTAAGCCTGCTCCCCCACATACCACCTTATCCTTACTTGCACCCTTACCTATCCATCTCTGTATCTGCACTGAAACACTTCAGCATCCTGCCTATGCACCCCTTAGACTTGCTCTCACTGTTATGCAATGACAGCAACTAACAACGCACAGGGAGCTAGCTTCCTTTTGGCACCTCACCCCTTCTTAGTCTCCCTCAAAGGTTCTATGGTAGGATTTGTCACACTCACTCCATCACTGTGGTTGAAACTCCGCTTGTATCCCTCCTTGCAGGAAAAGATAGCCCACAATAAGATGGAGAGAGCACTGACTGGAGGAGATACACCAACCCTAGCAACGTTGAAAAGTGCTGAGGAGGCTGCATACAAAATTGTTGGAGGTGGCAAGGACCTGGAAGTGGGAGATGGAAAGGCTGGCTACCGCCATGGAGGAAATAAGTCACCAGAGTCAGGAAAACATGGTGACTGTTCAAAATAGATCGTCATCTCTGGAGGAGAGATGGGCAGCTATTGAGCAGAGAGACCAGAGCTTCATGGACGTCCTTGTGATGAGGTCTGCCAATACAGATACGGATCCTCATGGCCTCCCCCTGATGTGCAGCCAGGTGCTCTCCAGCCACTTGCCAGCACTGAGGTGCGGTTGACCCATGAGAGGGATGTTGTTGGCAGGACACAAGGAAGTGTGGGCTCCTCTCCAAGCACTCACACGACCATGCCACTGCGGAGCCCTTGGTCAGAGACCTACTTTGCAGAGACAACTGAGATGGCCGTTTCAGCCCCTGCACAGCCGCAGGAAGAGCAGACTGTTGAATAGCCCTCCCAGGCATCCAAACCCAGAGGACGCCCACCAAAGGCATGTAAACTGGCACAGCATCCTAGTCAGCAAGATGCCTCTACATCTGCAGAAGCCACAGGGGAAGCACGCGTAAGAGAAAGATTAAGCACTAGTCACAAGGGGACTCACGTGGGTATTTTGTCTTTTTTTTCTGACTGTTATTGGTTTGTGATGCTTTTGTCATGTGGTAAAGAAAAATTATGGCAAACAATTGATTGTGTGGCCTATGTGTTCTGGGAAATGGCAATTGCACATTGAGGGCTCGGCGACTTGGTTTTGTAATGCTGATAGTGAAAGTTATAGGAAATAACCAGGTATAGCAAAGATGATGTATGACAGTGGACTAATGTTGCCTACAATTACAGAGCCATATGGTAGCCACCTATGGTTGAAGAGTAAGCTTATGCGAATGTGGCATGGCTGTGTGCATCCCCTGCTTGACAGGCAACAGTGAACTGGAGGGATGCTGCATTGGTCACAACAGGGCACCCCTCATCCTCCTCCTCTTCCCAGGAAGATCTGCGCTGAGTCATGCAGCTGCTGCTCTTCCCATTAAGAGGATCAGGATGAGAGGACATAAATTTTTCCCATCCCATTGCTATAGATTTCATTTGAGGCAACAAGCTTGCAAGCGCATAGTCAAAGTGGGCTGAAATTATTCCATTCAGGTCACACTGCAGATGGGTGTCAGCTTGAACAGTCACAAGGTCAGTAGATGTGCAAAATCTTATCCCATACCTACAACAGCAAAGTTGATGCATTTGAATGTCAGCTATGTTTCAGGGGCGCTTTTAAAGTGCACCACCAATGACTACAAATCATGTCCTCCAGCAACTCATCTCCTTGAAGCTGGCCTGTTTCTGACAAGACGGGAAACAGGAGCCAGAAGTACAAAAATTGGAAACCACTATCAAAATAGGATAGCAAGGCAGTTAACAGGCTCTTAACTGCCTTAACTACCTGTCCCACCGGTTCCAATCGGGTCAGTTTGGGAGCGGCTGAACAGACACTCAAGAAAATCGGGTGGAGGCGGGTTGGGTGTCTGAAGCCATTTTTTCCGAATTTCACAACAGACCCGCCTCCTCAGGACTGTTACATTCAACTCCATTTATCCACCATTGGCACTCATCCCAATCATCATGCAAGGTGATACATGTGTCTTGTAGTCACCCTCATCGAATGTACTACATCCATCGGGTGAATACTTCAAATTGACTTACTCACAGGTCTGTTTTTTTGCCACTTTTAGGAGAAGAATGCGCAATACACACGGGTGAGGAGCAGGACTGGAGGTGGGCCACCACAAATAGTCTAGCTCACAGATGCCGAGGAGGATACCCTGGAGATAAGTGGCACATCTGCTTTCCTCTCAGTCAGAGATGGAGAGACAGGGAGCTTGCAGATAGCTGGTGACATAATTACAAATATCTCTGACTTCATTTCATCAGTGACTGAACTATGAGAAGACTGAGTATGGTGATTGTCAAGATTGTGATTTTGCCACAACTAAATCATATCCCTTTTGTCTTCCAGGGCCTTCACACATACAGCAAGTGTCATAGGAATCCATGAGAATGATTCCTCAGAGGACTGCATTCCTTCTGAGGGTGCACCTTCACAGTACCTACAGCCATGCAGCAGTGCAGATACTCACACTCCATTGGGTCCACTTAGACAGTTAATTGATTCACACCTCACAAATAAGCAGGAGCAGACACTGGTGGCAGGGACAGCTGTAGAGAGTCTACGTCAGGGGATGCAATCCACTCCAAGCTCTGCTCAGCTAGACACAGATGCTGATCCCTAGGGGCTATTGTTGAAAAGGAGAAAAAGAGGTGCATCCGTAACTTAGCCAGGCACTGATAGACGTGCCATGCGCACTCGCCATAATAGTGGAGAGATGGAGGAGTCTAACTCGATCGTTAATGGATTGGTGGCACAGGGAATTGCGAGAATGTCTGCCATGGAGAGAGTGGCCGCCTCCATAGAGCTTTAAACACTGTTCTCAAATGAGTCTATGCAGGCCTTGACCACGGCCATGCAGGAGATGTCTGCCGCCTTAAATAGGATGACAGATGCCCTTATCTTTGGCCTTAAAACGTGTCAATGGCCTTCAAGCTGGTCTGCAGCAGGGTGGTAGGAGTCATGTGGCACTGGCCAAGGAGAGGGATGATGGCGAAAGAGGACATGGAAGTGGGAACTCTATTCAAAGCGCTCTCACTTCTCACCCGTTGCACCCCCGCCCCCCACCAGCCTTGTATCCAACATGCTGACTCATCTCCCGATAGCCGTGTCTACCCCTGCCCATGTGCAGGTGGAGCAGTCTTTGACAGGGCACTCAGGGGCTCCAAAGCCCAAAGGGCATAGGCCAAAAGCAACTCAACAGTCAGGGCAGGGATCTACTGAAGCCACACAGAATGTACCACGTAGAAGCGGTAGGAAGCATAAGTTGAAGAAATTGTAATTCACCAAGGATATGCACCTGGGTGTTTGACAAAATGTAATGTTGTTCAGTTTTTTTTTATACTACCACATAAAATGTAATGATTAGCACCACTTCCACGTCGTCACCATTATTGCATCCTGCGGGCCAACTTGCCCTTTCACTTGTTTCATGATGAATGTCAATACATGACAGGACCCATTGGGCAGATGAACAATGGGTGGATGAGTGGTTGAAGGACTATTTAGTGAAAAGGGGTAGGGGTGGGGGTGGACCGCAGGATTTTATTTGTTATGTTTCTCACTAGGTGAACCTTTGGGATATTAGAGCATCCTGTGCAGCAATGTAAGCAGCTGGCCTGGTGATGGATGCCCCATCTTCATCCTCCTCCTTCTCTTCCTCCTCTATGTTCTTCTCATCCGAAGATGAGTGATGAGCCTCTTTGTCCTCCTCCACCTGCAGTCCTCTCTCCTGTGCACAGCACATCACTGCTGCCATGAATGGTGATGGTCTTCCTCTTCTGATGTGCTATCAAACATATCAAAAATGCCTCTCATCCTGATCTTGTCAATTTGAAATCCTCAAAGGTTGAAAAAAGCTGTATCCTCTCTGCTAAACATGTGCCAGAGGGAACTGAGACAGCAGCTGAAATAAATGAGGTTTTATGCAGATGGGACAATGACAAGTTTAAATACCCACCTGAACTGCTGCTCAAACTCGCCTCCATTTCCCTGGTCAGTTTCCAGAGCCCCTGGAAACCCATGCTGCTCAAGTAAAATTTGCAGCCAAATTAAAAACAATTTAAAAATACCTCATTAACGTCTCCTAAGGACATAAATTGCGCCAATAACTACCCACCCATATCCAATTAGGAAACCCCCGACTTTGGCAAGTAGGTTTCTCGCCGGCATCCAGATACGCCTCGATTAAACTCGGAAGTGGGCGTGTTGGAGCCAGGTTGCACTCCCACTCCAAAAAATCAAAAAGTTTACCTCCCAACCCACCCATTCTTGGAGGTTAAAATTCCCCTCAAGTATTGTGGGAAATTAATTTTTCTCAGACTGACATATATGTAAATGATCTATACTTAGACTTAGGCCGCGATTTCGCCGACCGAGGTGGGTCCAGAGCAGCCGGGGTCGGTGTCACGGTCCCAGCCCGCTGCCTACTGCAGCCCACATTCTCCAAGCGATTTTACGTTGATGGGGCTTGTTAAGCCCGCCCTGCGAGGTTCCCGGACAATTAAAAGGAAGTGGGTCTGATGACATCATTTGATGACACGTCATCAGCCGGTTTCCTTAAAGGGGCCATGTCCAAATTGATTTTGACAGTTCTGCTGTCAGTGTTTTACAGCATTGAGGTGCTGCAAACACTGATGAGCACTGCACAAAGGTGCACAGCTGCACCCAGGCTCCCTCCATATGCTTATGGAGAGATTCACAGCACGCAGGGAGGTTCTCTTCCCTTCCCATGGGCGGAAGAGACCTCCCCAGGAGATCAACGCAGCCTGGTTGCACATTGCACAGGAGGGCACAAGCAGGGATGTTATCAGGAGGACTAGGCTGCAGTGGTGCAAGCCTTTCAATGATCTCAGTAGATCACGAAACATTACTGCCAAGCCACACTCAACCTCATCCTGCTGTGCCACTCATCACATCCACATCACTCTGCCTTCCCTAATCTACTCCTGCACATCCTTATTCACACCAACTTACCTTGCACCTCCACCCCATCCCTCTCTATCGACATTAACTTCCCCATTTCACTAGCCACCCCTCACACTCGCCCTCATCCTACTGCAAGCATACCAACTAACAACACACAAGGGTAGGCACTTGGATGGTTAAGCCAATGTTCATGTGAAGTTTCTAGTAATGTGTTGTCAAACATTGAAACCTTTATTTTCAACACTTTGCTTTATTGGACAGATCTGTGCGCACCTTTGGAAGTGGCTTAGTGAGTTGTCGTGAATGGTGAGACATAAGGGTAACCCCCCCCCGGCAATGGTGATGAGTGTGAAAGGAATGGCTTGGGCATTGTAGGGATGCTTTATGATGTTGGTGTGGGGTGGTGCCAACCTGGCGCATCCTGTGGCATCCAGGGTGTACAGCGTCAAGTGAAGTAAATCTGGCAATGGTGAGGCCATCCCTGACATCCTGGGCAGCAATGTGGTCGGGTGCTGATGCCCTCTGTCCTGTGCAGCATCAGTTGATTGCAAAGAAGGCTGGTGTTTTTGTTCTTGCTGCTGGTGTGTCCGGTGATGCTGGCGTTGGGGCTGATCTTGGTGGGATTCTGAGGACCAAGGTGAGATATTTTCAAGGGCAACGATGCTGATGGAATAGATGGCTGGTGAGGTTGAGATGACCGAAGTGATCTGTCAATGGTGAGAGAGGTTGTTCCAATGAGGTGGCACTGGATAGATAGTTTGTTCCAAACACTTGCTAGCTGCAGAAAGCTCTATGTCTTCCAAATGCAGTTATCAACAGTTTCTGAGGTTTGAAAGTGAACAGCTGTAACATGGGATCTTTCATACAAATTTGGCAGCTGTCAGGTCATGAGATAATACAATGCTTAATCCACTCACAACATGCTGAGCTAATGTGTTCCCCGAGCAGCAGATAACCCATGGGGGAGCACGTAAAATTGAAATGTAGGCTTAAAATAACAGTTAATTGGATGTTAACAACCCATTTAATGATGTGAATTGCCTGCCCCGCCACTTGGTGTCAGGTCTGTTCAGCGCCGACAGACCCGACACCTGGGAGACTCGCGTGCAGATGGGTTGACCGCAGGTTCCCTACCTGCTGTCAATCTTTGCTATTTTGACAGCTGACCCGCCTCCGAGCCTGCCCTCTGAACGCCGGCAAAATTCAACCCTTAAAGTTTGCTAATTATACCAACTCGATAGAAGAACAAACTGCCAGGAAGAATGCAGGAGACTACAGGTGAATATTAAAATCTGGTAAGAGGGGGAATTTTACCCCCCAAAAAACAGGTGGGTTTGGGTTTGGTAGGAGGCAAAAGTGTTGAAAGTATGAATCCCGACCCCAATCCTCCCACTTCCAGTTTTAACAGAGGTGGGACGGGGTGTGGGAAACCAACCTGCTCCCAGGAAGCAGGTTGGCGCTTGAAACATGATAATGAGGTTGGAAGCCTCAGAGATAACTGTGGCCAGCCAGGCTTCCCAGGCCTTAGGAATGCCTGCAGCGAGGCGAGGAGAGCCTCGGGGAGCACTTAATGTAGGCCAGGAGGAGCAGGACTGCTTTCTCCCGACCCCCCATGCTCTCCCACCATCAGCGCCCCCCCCTATACAATAGCCCCCTCCCCCCACTCCCATCCTGGCCAGGTATTGCCCCCACATGTTTGGGGATTGGACGCCCCTCCCCAGAGTCAGGGATCGGATCTGCCCACCTGGGGTCGCACTCCCCGCCCCAAACCGGGTTTGGACAACCCCCAGGGTCGGGCATTGGACCTACCTCGTTTTCAACA
The DNA here is from genome assembly GCF_052327205.1 of Somniosus microcephalus. Lineage (NCBI taxonomy): Eukaryota > Metazoa > Chordata > Chondrichthyes > Squaliformes > Somniosidae > Somniosus > Somniosus microcephalus. The sequence goes on from NC_140995.1 coordinate 138,018,899, forward strand.
TTCTCCGCCCAACTGAAAGCCAAGCCTGTCCGCCAGGCTGACTTCTAGGCGTGGAACCTGTCGGTGATGTCACAGCACGCTGTGGAGTTAAACTCCAGTGTGCGGGGAGACCTGGGCCTAGAAATTCAGTATAGCCACGTTTGGGGCGCTACAGCATGGCGTTCGCTAACTTTTGCGCCCGGCGCAACTTAGCGCCACCTTCGCCGATATTTAGTTGCATCGCCCCAAGAGGTTGCTGCTGCGCTAAAGCAGGCGATGCACGACTATCATTAGGCGCTAAGCCGGCGCTCCGGGGCGCAGACACCGAAGGCGGGCGCAGCGCAGGTGCGGTGAGCTGCTCATTGAGGGCAGACAGTCAGGCGCCGGTCAGCACTTAAAGGGGGAGGGTGGAATTGCTTGGCTGCCACGCCCTGCACACTGCAGCCCTAAGGCAAGGCCTGAACACTGCTTCTGGAACAGCTCCACGCCCAGGAGAATGGAGAAGGCCAGGGAGAGAGCGCAGCGCTTCGGCGAGGGTGACCTGAGGCTGCTGGTTGGCGCAGTGGACCGCAGGCGCCATATCCTCTTCCCTGAGGGTGGCAGGAGGCCGCTGCCCGCCGAATATCGGAAAGCATGGAGGGATGTGGCAAACGGGGTCACGTCCAACAGCGTGGTTGGCAGGACACCAACCCAGTGCCGGAAAAAATTCAACGACCTCACTCGGGTTGTCAGGGTGAGTACCCTTTCCAGTATCCTCCTCATCCCTGCATGTGCACCTCACTTTATGGCCAAACGGGTCTGAAAGCCCTAATGGCCAGCCCTCATCCAGCAGCTATGGGACTGTCATGAAAAGCACTTGCGCATTCAGGACTTTAGACACTGTCAGGGCTATTCGACCATGGGAGGCAGTGCGGGCAAGATCAGGGTTTGACACGGTCAGGGCTAATCGACCATGGGAGGCAGTGCGGGCAAGATCAGGGCTTAACACTGTACTTAGAGGCGGTCCTTTCTCTTGCAGGCCAAGCTGGCGCATAACAGAAGACAGCAGCGACAGACCGGGGGAGGCCGTCCTGACCTGAAACAGCTGAGCGACCTTGAGCAGCGAGTGGAGCGGATCATGGCAGGCCGGCTGAGTGGCCCTGTCGCCACTGGAGATGCTGACCCTGTTCTGGGTACCAATGGTAAGGTCATCACCTTTTTGACCTCTCCCTTTCCACTTGCGCCTCACACCAGCATCCTTTGCCACTATCGAACCAATGCAGTGCACAGCAGCACTCATGCCTCCCTCGCTGCCACCCTGTCCTCACTCTAAAGCAACTCTTGTGCCTCCCTGCTTTCAGATGGTGACTCGCCAGGTGAGGAGGCGGCCCCTCAAGCTGGCACTGTGTCCGAGTCAGACATAGAGGAGGAGGAAGAGGAAGCCAGCCCATCAGGGACACCCTCAGCCGAGGCAGCCCATGGCCATGATGGTGACACGTCTTCCCTGGAGGGGAGTAGGGGGGAAGGGTCGGAGGATAGTGAAGCTCCGGGGACCAGCGGGCTGCAGCAACGCGGGAGGGGTGGGGAAGCTCGGCGGCCTTCTCCCCAGAGGGTGAGTGCGGCCTCCAGTCCTGCTACGGTGAGCGCAGAGGAGGTGCGGCTCCTAGCGGAAATGGGCACCCAGGCTGAGCGCAGGCACACTGAGCTCATGACTGCAGTGGCAAGGATGCCTGACTCCATAGAGTCACTGGCAAGGAGTGTGCAGGAATTCGGGGCAGCACAGGCCAGGAGTCTGCAGGACGTCGTGGCAGCACAGGCCAGGAGTCTGCAACAGTTCAGTGCAGCACAGGCCAGGAGTCTGCAACAATTCAGTGCAGCACAGGCCAGGAGTCTGCAGGACGTCGCGGCAGCACAGGCTAGGAGTCAGCAGGACTTCGCTGCTTCACAGGCGGCTTCTAGCCAAGTGCTCAGTCGTGCCGTGCATTCACTGGCTGCTGTCATGCAGACACAGACCAGGGCCACACGGGCACTAACTGCTGCCACACTCGCTGGATCGGCCAGGCATCGCCGGGGCACTCGCCGTGCCGCAGCAGCCCAGCAGTCTGTGCCTCAGCAGAATGCTGCACATGCTGCAGTGCTGGCCCGTGCGCGTGCCAATGTATCAGCCGACCAGGGAGTGCCTGTGATCTGTCAGGTTGGCAGCATTCCTGCAGCCAACACTGTCACTCCTCCATTGCAGCTGCCACCAGCTGTTGGACAGACTGCTGCCGCCCAAGCAGAGTTGGAGCAGTCAGCAGCCGGCCCCTCCAGGCCCAGAGCTGGTCCAGGCTGACCCCCAAGGGCATCTGCCGTCTCACCATCTGACCCTCAGCAGCCTTCCCCCAGCCTTGCTGCAGCCACTGGGGTCGCATTGAGGAGGAGCTGCAGGGCGGGTAGGGGCCACTCACGGAAGCGAAACGGATCACCCTCGCAGGGGAAAAAGTAGAAGGTGTGGCCAAATGTTTTGTTTTATATATAAAGGCCGAGACTGGTGTATTTGTTTCATATATAAAGGCCGAGACTGCTGTATTTCTTTCATATTTAAAGGCCGAGACTGGTATATTTGTTTTACTTGTAAAGGCCGAGACTGGTGTATTTGTGTTTTTGGTGGGGGTTTCTCTCCATTAGTTTGTCATGTGGGAAGGGCACAGGTATCACAGTAAAAAAAATTCTTAAATCGCACTGTCCATGCTTTCTTTTGGAAGTCCTGGTTGCCCTGCTCGGCTGAGGGCTTGTGGAGCGGCTACATTCATCTTCTGCCATTGGCACAAGCCATTCCCTGAGAGGGGGCCTAGAACTGACTTGCAATAAGCCGCCGACGGGCGGCCCTTGCACTTTCTGCCTCCCTCCTGTGCTGGTCCTCCTCCTCCTCTGGTGGTCCTCCAATGTCTGCTGGCAGTGGCTGAGCCCTGCAGATAGCCAGGTTGTGCAGCATGCAGCACACGACAACGAAATGGGAGACCCGCTGAGGCGAGTACTGTAGGGCTCCCCTGGAATGATCCAGACAGCGGAACCGTTGCTTCAGCACGCCGATTGTTTGCTCAATGATGTTCCTGGTTGCTTGATGGCTGTCATTGTATCCCTCTTCAGCAGGGGTGCTGGGCGCACGGAGTGGGGTCATCAGCCAGGTGCACAAAGGATAGCCTTTGTCCCCGAGAAGCCATCCTCGTGGGTAAGGCTGGGCCTCGAACATGTCTGCCACAGAAGTCTGGCGCAGGATGAAGGCATCGTGGCTGCTGCCTGGAAAGCGGGCATTGACAGCTAGGATGAGCTGCCTGTGGTCACACACCAACTGCACGTTGAGCGAATGGTAGCCCTTCCTGTTGCGGTATTCCTCGGCATTCTCTAGAGGTGCCCGCAAAGCCACATGCGTGTAGTCAATGGCGCCCTGCACCATGGGGAAGCCTGCTAATGCTGCAAAGCCCATTGCACGCTCTTGCTGCTTGTCAACGGTCATGGGGAAGGAGATGAACTGACGTCTCCTTCTGAAAAGGGCATTGGTCACCTGGCGGATGCAGCAATGTACCGCAAACTGGGAGATGTTGGAAATGTCCCCAGTAGCGGAATGGAAGGAGCCGGTGGCATAGAAGTTGAGAGCCGCCGTCACCTTCACTGCCACCGACAGAGACGTCCTGCTCCTCGGCTGTGGCTGCAGATCTACGCGAAGCAGGTGGCAGATCTCAGTGACCACCGCCCTTCTGAATCGCATCCTCCGAACACACTGCTCCTCAGACATGTTCAGATATGAGAACTGCTGGCGATATACCCTGGGTGGGTAAGGCCTCCTTTGCTGACGCCTGTTGGCCCTTCTCCGTCTGGCCATGACTGGCACTCTCTCACGGCGTCTCTGAGCCCTTTGAATGCAATGGAGAAGCCCAACGTTTCCACCCATTGCAGCCCCCATTATATGTTTCCAATCAATGCTATGACACTGAAGTTAAAGACAAGTGCAAAGCTGTGGCCTGAAGCCACAAGTACCTGTGCGAGTGTTGAGCCAAACCAGAAAGCTCTCTACCTTTGTCTCTCTCCAAAGATCCGTCTCTCACAAAGAAGGAGTGGTGCAAAATGGCTGCCATTTATACTGCAGGAGGAGTCCCCTTTAATTAGCGCACCCCGCAGCGACTGGGAATCGTTCCCCTCTACCAGTCGCTAGGGGTGCCAGGCGCACAATAGGCCGGCGCCACTGAATTTCCGGTTCAAGGCGCACAAAGGGCGTTGCACCATGAAATGACGTCAGGATCTGCGCGCGCAGCTGAGCGCGCGCAAAGGTTTTGCACCGCCGTTAAATCTTAACTGAAGTTCGCGAGAGGCGCAGATCACGCTGCGTCCGGGCGCTAGCCGCTTAGCGCCCCACTTCTCCTCCTAAGGCGCTAGCGGCTGGCGCAAACAACTGAATTTCTAGGCCCTGGACTTCTGGAATTCCTGTGCGCTGATGCCATCCCCCACCCCACCCCCAGCTCCTGGCACGTCCAAAAGTTAAAATGCCCCCCTATAGTTCAACTTGGCTTTGATAACACACGTGCCTCTGAGTCAAAGGATTGTGGTTTCAAGCCCCACATCAAAACGTAAGCGCATAATCTAGGCTGCCACTTCAATTTAGTACTGTGAGTGCTGCATTTTTGTAGGTGCTGTGTTTAGAGTTAGGTCTTGTAAAAGATCAATCTTTGGCTGAGTCCAGAACAAAGGAGCATCAATACAAGATAGCCATTAACAGATCAAATGAAAAATTTAGGAGGGATTTCTTTACACAGAGAGGGGTGAGAGAAGATGCATTGGTGCATTTGAGGAGAGCCTTGATACATACATGAGCAAGAAGGGATTAGAGGGCTATGGGAGCAGAGTGGGAAGAGGTAATTAGAGTGGGAGGAGATTTGTTTGGAGTACTGTATAAACACCAGCATAGACCAGCTGTGCTGTGTCTATATAATGATAATAGTCAGATAAGTGACAAATGCAGTTTAAAACAAACATTTAGCCAATACATTTTGGGAACAGGAATAAAAATTAGAAATACACCTTAAATAGTAAATGTCTCAATGCAGTGGAGGAGCAAAGGGACACAGTTGTGCAGATGCATAAATTTCTTAAAAGTGTGGACAAATTAAAAAGCTGTAAATAAGGCATATTAGATTCTGTGGTTTATTATTGAGATGTATTAAATGTGAAAACATTGAGGTATAAAACAATGGTTAGGCCACATCTTGAATATTGTGTACAGTTTTAGGCTCCTCACTATAGATGGGGATGTAGTAGCCCTGGCAAAAATGATTTACCTAGGTTATACCAGGGATGGGGGGCGGGGGGGCGTAGGTCTGAATTGGAGAGAAAGCATGAAAATGAGTCTGTATGAAATAAACTGACCTAAATTCAGCGCAGAAACAGAGGGCCAGATAGCCCTCTCTTTGTTTCTATAGCCTAGATTTTCCAATTGACGTTATTTTAACATTAACCCAAACAATTTTGCATAGGATAAAATCAGCATTACAACAACAAAGATTCAAAATCTAGGCTTACGTGTATTGAACTATCAGAGAAATTCTGTGCTTCCAGTGGAAAGTGATGCTCACAGGAAGTGCATTGTGGGAAATTACTGTTTTCATGGATTAAAAATCACGTTCTGTGCGCCTGCAATTTCCCATAGTGACTACCTACTGGGAGAGTGGAATTAGCCCTATTGTCTTTATACATTAAATTGTAATTTCAAACGTAATTGAAAATCAAGAAGTCCAGCATATTACAATCTTTTATTACAAATAGTATCTCTAGATATAGTAAAATGCTGATTTTTAACAATGTTTCATGTTTTTGGACAGGGTGCAAAATTATGGTTGTATTCACTTGTAGGATTAAATGCTTTCTCAGCATCATCTCTGCCAACCCTTGGTTAGATCAATATCAAATTAAGAAACAGTGTAGAAGAGCTAGCACAATGCCTGAGAGCTAGTAGTTCTATCAATAAATGCCCTGAAAATCTAGCACAGTGCAAATAGTACTTGGAGACTCTTCAATTAAATCTCCTAACATTTTTCTTCATGTCCATTCATGTTTAATCATATATTGTATTGTATAGAAATATTTATTGAGTGGAAATCAACTCTAGGAGAAATTAATTATGCCTTGAATATTTTCATTGAGAGTTTTATATGTTGGATTTTTTTTGTTGTTTGTGCTTTTTTTTCAACTATTAATAATTTCATTCCTCCCTCGCTCTCCTATATATATCTTGCTGAACATTTTGTGTTATAATTGATTCATGTTTACTTGTGGTTCTATACCTATATAAGTTGCAGATCTACAGAAAGAAAGAAATGTGAGTTGGCAGGTCAAATCTCAGGACTGTAATTCCCCAAGACAAGGAAAACTTGGATACAGATTATTAACAAAAACAAGGGTTTTGAACGAGCTATGTTAGGTCCACCACCACAATTTGCAGTTTCTAACCTTATCTACCAAATATAAAGGCTAGAAAATGAATTTTCATTTTAAGAAACCTGGGCTTATACAAATCATACATCAAATGCTTCTGGTATCAGTTTTCTCAGAACCCGATTCTGATCACAATTAGGAGTTTCGAGTCGAATGAAAAGGCTTACTTCCCAAGTGACTTTCAAAATTCTAGGAACCATTGGATGTTCTCAAACTGCCATTCCTGCAGGTTATTAAAAGGAAATAATAAAACGCTCAATGAGATAGGAGATAGTCCCTAGTCTAGCAATATTTGGAAATAGATTAAAATTGCTGGGACTCCTCTTGGATCAGTAGGATTGCTCCAGCTGTAAAGCACAATATCATTGTGCTTTGTGTTAATATGATTTCCGAATGCATTTCCACACAAGATAAGGATATCCTACTCAAGTTCTCTTACAGATTTCATCAGGGTTCTGATTTTTCACAATGTGCTACTTGCCTTGTCTTGGTAAGAGAAATATAGGGCTGTGTTTACAAAATTGTAAAACCAGCAGGGAGCCTCACATATCAGGAATTCAGGCACAAGCATACATACCCCATAATTATTTGTACATTAAATGGATGGAAAATCATAACAATGGATGGAAAGTCATGGGGAGTATGTGGAAGAATTCCCAATACTTGCTTCTGGTGGATGGTGCTCCGTGCAAAATCAGTCCATATATCTTAATTTAAAAAAAGCAATAACTACATCAAAGGTGAGAAATTGTTTCTCTTGAATCATAATCTGGGCATTAAAAAGTAACCTTGAGTTTATCCTGATTGCTTAGCGAGTAAAAGGACTACCTTGTGCAGCATTCAGCCATAGAGATGAGAAGGTCCTAGATTCAATTTCTGGTTGGTACTGAATTAGCTCAAGCAGCAGTTGAGCTGGGAGTGGAAAAATCAGCCAGGGTTCCAGCTTCTGATTGCTATCCAGTCACCCTTTCTGGAAACTTAAAGATCTGATTTAAATGTCAAGACTATCCTTATGTGGAAAGTTTACTTTACATGAAAAACTGATACTAAGTCTGATCTCTTGCAGTATTTAAACTGAAAGAAACACTTTTTAAGAAATACAACTTAAAAGAATGAGTTAGTGTTCAGAGACTGGGTGCATTATAAATACAGGTACTGGTTTCCATTGACCTATGAGATTCATTACACTGCTTATTGATTGACTTAGGGATTGGTGTTTCAGTATAACCAGTAGAAATATGTAAACACTTTGTTTTTCTTTATACCACACAGATTTGTCAACACTGGCTGGCTCAATGCTTCTGGAACTATTTAAACTGGACTGAGATTGGTCATTACATTGCAATCTGTATTATCTTGGGCCCTGATTATCAGGTTTACATGTGTATAGCTTTGCTGAAACACTTGCAGCAAGAGATTCTTCACCACATGCAAACTCAGGATCTCCAGGTTTTTCTCAAGGTAAGTACAGAAATGAGATATATTTGAAAAATAAAGCCACCTTGGGCCTGCAAGTACTGTAATAAGCAACACTAGACAAGTGCTTCATGTAAGTGCATAGTAAGCAACATTTGTGTATTCCGATTATTTAAGATTTTTTGACAGGGTGATTAAATGCAATTGCTATAATAAAATTACAAAAAATTGATGGTTGCAGTCAATTCAGATTGATGGAGTGCTTTGTTGAAGATCGGTGAAGCATAAACGCTGTTGTCGGTAGAATTGGTTTCAGCTCAGTTTTCTATGTTGATATAAATACAGTATTTTACAAGCCAGCTAAAAACTTTATTGTTCTAGGAGTGAAGGTATTTGAAATTGAATCAAGGCTGATGCAGTTGGTGGACTCGATAAGCTGAAAAGCCCATTCCTGTGTTCTTAGTCCCATATTTTTGTAAGATTTTCTACTTGAATAGCGTTTGTAGTGGCCATGGTCTGCTATCTAAACTATCCTGCCCTTCAAGCTAAATGAGGAGGCTTGGCAGTCGGAACATTGACATGTGCTGCAAATGTTTATAATGGGGCAGATTTTGCGGTGGGTATGACGGCGTACTCTGAGTATGCTGTCATACCGCCTTTGAAATATACCACAAGTTCGGGATTTCTACTTGCGAACAGGCTAAATCCTGAACTTGCAATCTGTCAAGCTACGCCTTGACAGATGATCCGCACTGACAGAGAAATACTAATTGCTGGTGCAGAGTTGGGCTAATTGCCCACCAACTGCCCAGCAATTACATCCAAAAAATTTATGGTTAATGAAAGCAGACGCAGGAGCCTGTTTCACATCTTAAAAGATCTATGTATGTCTATTGTGTACGTTTTGGTGGAGGAAACTTTTTTTGTCGGTCGAGTTTCATTTTAATTACTTGGGAAGTTGAATAAGAAAGTTAAATAAAGTGAACATCTATCAGATTTCAGTGACCAATTCTGTCCTTTCAACTCAAAAATGAACAACATAACAAACAATATAATGCATCTATAACAAAGAAAATAGATTTATCTATTACCAGTCTAAATGAAGTCTGAATAATATATTTTAACCCTGAAAATTAACATTGAATATATGGCTGGGAATCTCTTTCTGAAGTTCAACAACATTACTTGTAGGAGATATAAAACATTGTTAGACCTTTACAGAGTATCAAAACAGGAAGTTGTATACATAGGGACTAATAAAAAAATAAAGCAACATTATTTTTACGGGTTATTTCCTAAATCTAATAGAAGTTGTACAGTGAGGATGATTGTGAAAATGACCTGCTGACAAATCACTTCACTTCTTATGTAGCCACAAACTTTAATTCACATTGAGCTTTGGTGTGACACGTAAACCTCTTTAAGATCATTCAGTGCTCTCTTAAATCCTACTTATTAAACATAAGAAATAGGAGCAGGAGTAGGCCATACAGCCCCTAGAGCCTGCTCCGCCTTTCAATAAGATCATGGCTGATCTTTGACCTCAACTCCACTTTCCTGCCCGATCCCCATATCCCTTGATTCCCCTAGAGTCCAAAAATCTATCTATCTCAGCCTTGAATATGCTCAGTGACTCAACACCCACAGCCCTTTACAGTAGAGAATGGTCGAATGTGTTAGTCGCCCTTGCAGGAAAACATTGGAACCCATTTGAGTGCATCAGACAGGATTGTTAACCGTTCTGGTATCATTTCACAATAAAATACATGTTTTTAAAAGTTAGTTTCAATGGAAGAGACTGAAAGAAGTTTCTGTGGGCGTGGCTTCGTTTTGAAAGCTTCTGTGAGCGTGTTTTCCCTTACGCATAGGCTGTACACTGCGCCTCTAGCCTCCGTGATGTAATACGCTGCGCACAACTCTCCGTTCTGGGCCTAGCACACGGTAAGTTCATATTCTTTTCGCAGATCGGCGGCGTACTCCATAGCTGCGGCGCTGACCGCAATATTTGGGCCAATGTAGATTTATTTTTTGCTGTTAATTGGGGAGGAGGCAGTGGAGGGTACATTTTATTTTTGGAGGCAAAGATATGAATGAGGATTAAACATACTGTAGTAGAGACTATTTTCTGAATGTTCCCTCCTGCTGCTCGATGATGGATATGCATATTGGGAAATTGATTTTGATGTGTTATGCTTGGTTGTCTTTAACATATCTCCACATACAAATAAACACTTTAAATACCTGGTCCCCATTATTATATCCCTATACAGTCCCTATTATCATTACATACAATCCTTAAACATCCTTCATATATATTTTCATAATATTTCTCCCTTTCATAAACTTCCATAAAAGTTTTCATAAAAGTTATCATTAATGCAGGCTGAGATAGGAAATCTCATCCTGCTATTAAATGGCTAAATCACCCCATAAACTGATGTATTCCTATCAAACTTGGTATTTGTTTAATAGTTTAAGTACATCTTATCCTCGAGCATGCTAGCACCACCCCCCCAATAAAAAAGATCTTTTTTTTAAAAATTCAATAAAATTATATAGCGTTGCTCAATGATTTAATTGATCTACTTTTAATTTTGATGAAACCCCAATTTGAAAGAATTAGGTAGTAATTTAAAGGGAGAAGAATTATGCTATATTGAAGGATAAAGGTAAATGACAATAGAACAGCTCTGCTCATCACAAACAGGCCAAGTCAATTTAACCTCGGTAGTGGGGAAGCTTTTAGAAACGATAATCAGGGACAAAATTAGCAATCACTTAGACAAGTGTGGATTAATTAAGCAAAGCCAGCACGGATTTGTTAAAGGCAAATCATGTTTAACTAACTTCATCGAGTTTTTTGATAAGGTAACAGAGAGGGCAATGCGGTTGATGTGGCGTACATGGACTTCCAAAAGGCGTTTGATAAAGTGTCACATAATAGGCTTGCCAACAAAGTTGAAGTCCATGGAATAATAGGGACAGTGGCAGCATGGATACGAAATTGGCTAAGTGACAGGAAATAGAGAGTAGTGGTGAACGGTTGTTTTTCAGACTGGAGGAAGGTATACAGTGGTGTTCCCCAGGGGTCGGTACTAGGACCACTGCTTTTCTTGATATATATTAATGACTTGGACTTGGGCGTACAGGGCACAATTTCAAAATTTGCAAATGACACAAAAATTGGAAGTATGGTGAACAGTGAGGAGGATAGTGATAGACTTCAAGAAGACACAGACAGGCTGGTGAAATGGGCGGACACCTGGCAGATGAAATTTAACACAGAAAAGTGCGAAGTGATACATTTTAGTAGGAAGAACAAGGAGAGGCAATATAAGCTATAAAGGGTACAATCCTAAAGAAGGTGCATCTCTCAGAGAGACCTGGGGTATATGTGCCGACATCGTTGAAGGTGGCAGGGCAGGTTGAAAAAGCAGTTAAAAAAGCATACAGGATCCTGTGCTTCATAAATAGAGGCATAGGGCTGGATTTTGTCAGCCCTATGGAGGCGGGTCTGACGGTAAAGTTGCAGAATTTGGAGGCAGGTGACAAACCCGCCTCCGTGCCTTCTTGCCAGGAGACGGGAAGCTGTCCTGCCCCGGGTCCCGTCTCCTCGAGGCGGGAAAGGGATTAAAGCCTATTAACAGGTACTTAACAGGCAGAAAATAGGATTAGCCCCATTTTACCTTCCCAAGTGCAAGCTTACCGACCTGGGGGAACCCCACCAGGGTGGAGGAGACGAGTAGGAGGTCTGTGGGGGTCGTGGGGTCTGAAAGTGCAATGTAGAGGTGAGTGATGGGTGCAAGTGTGGAGTGGTAAGCATGTAAGGTGAGTGTAAAGTGCTAGAAAATGTTCACTTACCTTTGTTTCTGCCTACAGCCTTCAGCCGCTGAGGAGCCGGAGTCCCAACATCTCCACTGTAGATTTCACAGACTGGCTGTTGGATCCTCCGAACCAGCAGCCAAGTGATTTCTGCAAAGTTGAAAGGTTTGATGAGTCCTGAACACAAGGACTCATCAAACTACACAGAATGTCAGTGTTTGACAGCTTCACAGAGCTGTCAAACGCTGACATTTCTTCTTTCAAAAAATCTTGACAGATGGCACGTCATACGTTGACGTGCTCTGTCAATGACTTCCCCCTAATTGGCCTGCTGAGCCCGCTGGGCGGGCTTAACAAAAGGTCAATCTGGAAAATCCCTCTGGTTGGCCAGAAGCTGATGGATGCAGAATTGAAAGCCGGCAAGCAGCAGTCCTGCCTCCAAAAGCTTCCCATTGACAAAATCCAGCCCATAGAGTACAAAAGCAAGGAAGTTATGATGAACGTTTATAAAACACTGGCTCGGCCTCAACTGGAGTATTGTGTCCAATTCTGGGCACCGCACTTTAGGAACGATATGAAGGCTTTAGAGAGGATGCAGAAAAGATTTACGAGAATGATTCCAGGGAGGAGGAACTTCAGTTATGTCGATAGACTGGAGAAGCTGGGTTTGTTCTCCTTAGAGCAGAGATGGTTGAGAGGAGATCTGATAGAGGTGTTCAAAATCATAATGGGTCTAGACAGAGTAGAGAGAGAGAGAAACTGTTCCCATTGGAGGAAAGTTTGAGAACCAGAGAACACATATTTAGGGTGATTGGCAAAAGAACCAAAGGCAACATGAGGAAAAACTTTTTTACGCAGCGAGTGGTTAGGATCTGGAATGCACTGCCTGAAAGGGTGGTGGAGGCAGACTCAATCGTGGTTTTCAAGAGGGAATTGGATAAGTACCTGAAGGGAAAAAATTTGCAGGGCTACAGGGAAAGGGCAGGGGAGTGGGACTAGCTGAAGTGCTCTTGCAGAGAGCCGGCATGGGTTTGACGGGCCGAATGGCCTCCTTCTGTGCTGTAACCATTCTATGATTCTATGAAGTCACATGTACTGAACTAGATATTGTCGTGTTGTGGTTATAACACAAGACTAATAACCTAGTCAGTTCAAATCCCACCATGGCAAGTTGTGAAATTTAATTCAATAAAATCTAGTAATTATACAGTAGTTCAACTTGGCTCAGTGGTAACACACATGCCTCTGAGTCAAAGGGTTGTAGGTTCAAGCACCCTTCAATACTTAAGCTGCCACTTCAATTCAGTACTTAGTGAGAACTGCATTGTTGGAGGTGCTGTTTTTAGGATGATGTGTTATACTGAGTTCCTGTAAAAGAAAAGAAAGACTTGCATTTATATAGCGCCTTTCATGACCACCGGATGTCTCAAAGCGCTTTACAGCCAATGAAGTACTTTTGAAGTGTAGTCACTGGTTGTAATGTAGGAAACATGGCAGCCAATTTGCGCACAGCAAGCTCCCGCAAACAGCAATGTGATAATGACCAGATAATCTGTTTTTGTTATGTTGATTGAAGGGTAAATATTGGCCAGGACACTGGGGAGAACTCCCCTGCTCTTCTTCGAAATAGTGCCATGGGATCTTTTACGTCCACCTGAGAGAGCAGATGGGGCCTCGGTTTAACGTCTCATCCGAAAGATGGCACCTCCAACAGTGCAGTACTCCCTCAGCACTGCACTGGAGTATCAGCCTAGATTTATCTGCTCAAGTCCCTGGAATGAGACTTGAATCCACAACCTTCTGACTCAGGCGAGTGTGCTACCCACTGAGCCACAGCTGACACTGGGGATGTCTACTTGTGGGTGAATCCAGAAGAAGGAGGCATAAAAATAAATAACATATTTGAGAAGAATTTCTTTACACAGAGAATGGTGAGAATATGGAACTCGCTGCCACATGGTCAAGGTAGAACAGGCAGCGATCTCCTGTTGCAGGTTGTAAGGCTCTGTGACAGCTTTTGTAACAACGAGCTATTTATCTACTGTACTACTATATTATCAATGATTCACTTGAGACCAAAGCCTAGAAATTAATTAGTGGCTGAGTGCTTAATGTATTCGCATAACATTGTTTGCTACTTTGATGGCGGTGTTAACTCATTTAAAATAAGAGTTAATAGCAGACAGAAGGATATACTAATATCGCCAACATTAACTTGTAGCTTCAAAAAAGTACGATGGTATAGCAAGAAACAAGGGTCAAGAAAGAAGTACACTATTTTACTAATAAAGGATTAGTACAATGTACATGATTCACCATTATAGCTTTGGGTCCACATTAGTGGGGCATATTATCTGAGATGAAGTAGTTAGTATATGGATTGGAAAATATTTATGTATATATGAAAGGGTAAATTTTTAAAGACCCGACGCTACAAGCGAGGCATCACACAGTCAGCACATATCAGAAAGTCACACACACACTGCCTATGCTTTTCCATCCATTTTATTTTTATAGGACTGTTTCAGTTGCTATGTGGTATTCCTTTGCTGGAGAGATTTTCTGATGCTCACTGGCCGCGTACGAGGCCCTGCCAGCGTCGCTAAGCTTGCAATATTTGCCGCAAAAAGTCTATGCCAAATGCACCAAATAAAGTGTCAAAAACAATATTTTCTATGGGGCTTGTTTCCAGATCCTCCTAGAAAATAAATCCCTTAGATATTACAGGCTACCAACTTCTACATTTGCCACTGTACTACTGCTGTCAACTACTGTTAAAATAAACCAGTATTAAAAAAAAGGCTATTATCTAGTTTAATAGTTTTGCTTCCCCAGATATCTGGGACGCTTCCATTATTCACCAATATAATTCTCTATAATGGTCTGTGATTGTTTGTAATCTAGTTCATTTTAATGTACAAAAGAAATCAACATGCATTTGAAGATTGAATTAATTAAACTTAAAAAGATAAAACAAAAAACACGGACAGCTGAGATGGGCTCCTGGCTTTGGGTGTCACTGATTGCTTTGAAAGCTTACTACTGTAGATCAAAGTAAAATTAAAATATTATTTGCAGAGATTCCAGTCATTGTCTCACTGGTATGCTTTATCAGAAGGTGAGCAGAGAAAAAACAGGAGGATGTTAGACAGCAGAACAAAACTGAACCTAAACCTTTAAAGGAGAACACAAGACATTCTCCTCCGTGTTTTCCCATTGGAGGAATCATCTAGGGTAAGGTTATGCAACGGTCCACAGTCTTGTCCTAGACATTCCTTAAACATCAACCATTTCCCTTTTGAATAGAAACTTAAAAAATGAAATTATATTCAGCTAGCCTCTCAATTGAAACTGCATGAGACTTGAGCATAGGTTTTCCAATTGGGCAGAAGTTGGGTGGTGCATAATTAGCACACACCTGGCATTAATGCATTAATGTGCTGGCAACCTCCCAGCATGAATAACACTTTAAGGGCCTGCAGTAGTTTAAAGGGGATTGTACATGCGGGAAGCTAAAGGATGCTTACCAAATGTCTTAGAAATGGAGTGCCCCAGGACTCCCTGGCCTAGAAATTCAGTCGCGTTTGCGCCCACTTATTGGCTAAAGAGTGGTTTGCGCCGGAAGTTTTTTAGTGCCCGAAATTCAGTTGGTCCATAAAATCGGCGTTAGCCATTAGCGCTGCGCCGGCACCGATGACGTCATCGGTGTGCGCAGCGCCCCGGTTACAACGCGATTCCGTGCCGACAGCCAAATTCAGTTGCGGCCGCCTCGCCCGTAGCGGCCGCAAACAGCGTTTGAAAAACGGGGCCTTGCAGCTCCGAGAGGCCGACGCATAAAGGTGGAGGGGCGGCCGGCTGCTTTCCCGGCGGCCGATTGCCCGCTCCTTCCTCCCCGGACTCCCACACCACCCCCCCGCGGCATTGGTGTCTGACCCCCGCGAGCCCGGCACTTCTCCGTGGTGCCGGGCTCATTTGCCGGGGGAATCCAGCGGCGATCTCACGGCTGCAGGCAGCTCCTCCTTAAGAGAAGGAGGAGGCCTGCAGTACCCCAGCCTGCCGCACCGCATCGGGTGGCGCAGCGGCAGCTGGACGCCTGAAACTGACTTTCAGCGCCCCAAGCGAGGCGGCCAAACCCTGCAATAGCACCCACCTCCGTCTTGGGGCCCTGCAACTGAATTTCAGGCGGGCGCTACGGGAATCCGGGCGAGCGCTAAATTTCGGGCGCTAAAGACCTGGCGCGGCGATAGCGAATTTCTGTCTCTGAGATAAGGGCCATCAGAATATAATTGGAGAAAATCCACCAGAGAAGGAGGGGTCTCTTCAGGACTGACTGCTGCTGAGTACCCAAACACGTTACTCAGTGAATGGGAGACTGACACTAACGTTAATGCATTCTGCACTATTCAGCAGATGTGGCTGTAATGCTACACAAGGTCTAATCACCTCACCAGGTTAGTCAAAGTAGGATAACCTACCATTACCTTTAACTAATGCATACATAGCATGTTACCTGCTCTGCACACTGTTACTTTGATTGGTTACCTTGAATGTGCATTATGCAGCAGGATACATTTTGCAGCAGCAACCTTCTTAACTCGCATCCTTAAATACACTTCCCTCAAACAAATCCTTCCATGTAATGTAGCTGCATGAGATATATATATATACCCACTATGGGTATCTCTGTATTTGATAAGGTTTTGCACGAGAGATTATTAGCAAAAATGAGAGTACACGGAATTGGAGGTAACCTTGTGAAATGGGTCAGTAATTAGTTAGAAGGTAGGAAACAGAGTAAAGATAAAAGGGTTTGTTCTCTGATTGGCGTGATGGGACAAGTGGTATTCCCTAGTGATCTGTATTGGGGTCTCAGCTTTTCACCATATATATTAATGACTTGGATGAAGGAATAGAGAGTTGTATGTCCATGTTTGCAGATGACACTAAGTTAGGAGGCACAATAAGTTGTATGGATGGGAGCAGGAAGGTACAATGGTACATAGACAGACTAATTGAGTGGGCAAAACGATGGCAAATGGTGTTCACTGTGGAGAAGTATGAGGTCTTCCACTTTGGATGTGAGAAAGACAAATAGGAGTATTTTCTTAATGGTGAGAGATTAAGTGCTGTGAAAGAGCAAAGGGATTTAGAGTGGTAGAAGCAGATTCAATAATAACTTTCAAAAAAACATTGGATATATACTTTAAAAGTAAAAATTTGCAGGGCTATGGGGAAAAGACCGGTGGAGTGTAAATACCTGGATAGCTCTTTCAAAGAGCTGGCACAGGCACAATGGGCCAAATGGCCTCTTCCTGTGATTGTCTTTGATCTCCAGGATGATCCTGAAGGAGTGAGTGGTTTTGCCAGAAAAGAGCAAGGCTCGATATGGTCTAGCTAGATTTGGTGATGGATGACTAAACCAATTGTGCACCAGACATGCTCAAGTCTGCGCCCTTGGCTGTCGAAACAATATTGTACTTGGCCCATTATTATATTGGCCCAGTAATTCCGGGCACAACGCGTGAGTAAGGACGGGGTACTCACGCGTGTGCCCGGAGGAATTGCCGGTTTTCAGCATGCACAGCGCATGCGCTGAAAACCGGCATCTCCTGTCCTCTGACCCAAGGGGTTAAGAGGCTGAACGCGTGCACGGTATCGGGCAGCGCGTGCGACTTGGATTTCCTCTATTTTTAGAGAGTTGCGCGTGTGTAAAGGCCTCCGGTATTTACGCATTGAAAAACCACACGTAAGTACTTAGTTTTACAGGTAAGTGGTCTATTATACAATTGAGAAATTTTTATTCCACAGGTTTGTTATTTTTCAAGAATTTACAGTAAGGTAAGTTTAGTTTTAGCCCCGATTTTTTATATAATTTTTTTTTTTTAATTTTAAAATTATTGTTTAAAATAGTTTTTCAGAGTTCTTTATGGTTCATTTAAGTAGTGCAATGTTTTTTTTAATTTTCTTTCAGGTTTAAGTAGTGTTTTGGGGCCAGGAGTTTTCATGAGTTTGACAGCTCTTACAGTCAAACTCATGAATGAGCTTTTGCAACCTCCCATTGGTTGCCCTGTGCTCACATGATCCCAACCGGCTCATCGCACTAAGTACGCCGCTGGGTCACGCACGCACAGCGCGGCAGGACCTCAAGCGGGCCAGTGAGAGGAAATGCAATGCGGGCCAGAATTAAAATGTCAGCGCGCCGGTTAAGTGAACATCGGGGGCTTGCACGCGCGGCAAGCTCCCGATCCTAATTTCAGGGCCATTAAGATGAAGCTCCTGCATCTTCTGACCTCCTCAAAACCCCAACTGAAAATGCTTGTTTTCAGCCAAGATCTGGTGTGAGTGATCACCAGCTATTCATCGGGCACATTTATGAGATGTAAACAATATAATGTCGTGTCTGAGACCCCCATTTTCCACTGTTTTACCTGATTCAGTGGACTGCTCATCAGCCACTGAGTAGTACTTCTGCAGGGCAGATATTAAATGGTGTTATACTAAAGATACTAGTCTCAGACCAGTACCTGAATATTGTAGACCCAAGTATTGTTACACTCTGTTCAGCGACAGTGGAGCAGAGTTCCGCATCCTGGATGCTTCCCACCCTCAAGCTTCTACTAATTTTCTCTCTTTGGCTAGTCACCAGGTGCTGAATAAGACTGGCACAGATTAGTGCATCTTCCCATTTCTCTTTGGAGAATTGCAACCCCAGGCATCCTAATGAAAATAATGCAACTCACTTGGCTAAGTTTCCCTCTTTTATTATTTTCCAAAAAGTAGACGTGGGTGAAAACAACTATAATGTCAGTAGAAAATGCCAACAGGCTATGTTTGTGTTAGCGCTTCTCAAAGGATTCCTACTCCTCCAGAAATGAATTAATGAGAATTAGCAAACTTTCAGAAAAAAACTGATTTTGCTTGTTGAAGCTTTGTTAAAGGCCAGTTATGTAAAATACATGCAGAATTATGCAGCTGTGGAGGATAATCAACAAATAAATACTGCACTCCAGATCAAACTTGAATTTATTGGGCTTAACAAAGGGAAAGATTTTGAAGTATCATCAAAGTAGTGACAGAAATAGCGGCCGCAATTTCGCAAGCTGTGGCGAGTTCGGTGCGGCCAGAGTAGACAGCGGCCGCAAACTCCCCACCCATCTTCATCCCGCCTCCTCCGAGTGATTTTGCCCTGATTGGGCTTGTTAAGCCTTCCCTGCGAGGTTCCCGGCCAATTAAAAGGAAGTGGGTCTGATGACGTCATCTGATGATGCGTCATCAGCCGGTTTCCTTAAAGGGACCATGTCCAAATTCATTTTAACAGTTCTGTCAGTGTTCTGCAGCATTGAGGTGCTGCAAACACTGACAACCACTGCACAGAGGTGCATGGCTGCACCCAGGCTCTCCCATGACTCCCTCCATATGCTTATGGAGGGAGTCACAGCACACAGGTAAGTCCCCAGTGGGCGGAAGAGACCTCCCCAGGAGATCAACGCAGCCTGGTTGCACATTGCACAGGAGGACACAAGCAGGGATGTTGCCAAGAGGACCTGGCTGCAGTGGCGCAAACCTTTCAATGATCTCAGTCGATCACAAAATGTTACTACAAAGCCACACTCAACCTCATCCTGCTGTGCCACTCATCACATCCCCATCACTCTGCCTTCTCTACCCTACTCCTGCACATCCTTACTCACACCAACTTACCTTGCACCTCCACCCATCCCTCTCTATCTACATTATCACTTCCCCATCTCACTAGCCACCCCTCGCACTCGCCCTCATCCTAGTCCAATCATAACAACTAACAACACACAAGGGTAGGCACTTGGGTGTTTTAGCCAATGGTCGTGTAAACTTTCTGTTAATGTGTTGTCAAGCATTGAAATCCTTATTGTAACCACGTCACCTTCTTGGACAGGTTTGTGTGCACCTTTCAAAGTGCCTTACTGAGTTGCAGTGAATGGTCAGACACAAGGGTACCCCCCCCCCCCACCCCCTCCCACAATGGCGATGAGTGTGAAAGGAATGGTTTGGACATTGTAGGGGTGCTTTATGCTGCTGGTGTGGGGTGGTGCCAACCTGATGCATCATGTGGCAGCCAGGGTGTACAGTGTTAAGTGAAGTTAATCTGGACATGGTGAGGCTATCGCTGGTGTCCCGGGCAGCAGTGTGCACAAGTGATGATGCCCGGGGTCCAGTACAGCATCAGTTGATTGCGGAGAAGGTTGGTGTGGATGTTGGTGCTGCTGGTGTGCCCGGTGATGCTGGTGTTGGGGCTGATCGTTTTGGGATTCTGAGGACCAAGGGGAGATTTTTTCAAGGGCACCGATGCTAATGGAATAGCTGGCAGGTGAGGTTGAGATGACAGAATCAGTGTTGAGATAGTTTGTTCCAAGGAGGTGAACAGAGAGATTACTCCAAACACTTCAAAAGTGCATAAAGCTCAAAAGTGGGTTCTAAATACTGAAGGCTGAAGCTTCTGAGTTTGGAAACTGACCAGCTGTAAAATGGCAGAATTTAAACCACTTTTGCAGCTGTCACCTATTGAAAGAAATGGAGAGTTGTTTAGAACCCAACATACTTACCTGGCGTGATCCCTGAGCGACAGGAACCTTGTGGAAAACTTGGCAAAATGCTTTGGAGCTGAAAAAATGGGTATTTAATTACTTTAAACACCCTCCTAACAAGCACAATTGTATGGCCCGCCACCTAGTGCCGTGTCTGCAAAGCGCAGGCAGAAACGGCACTTGGGGAAACTGTCGAGGAGGCGGGTTCAGAGCGGGATACTGCCCCACTGTCGAGGCGGGTTCAGCGCGGGATACTGCCCACTGTCAAGGAGGCGGGTTCAGTGCGGGATACTGCCCCACTGTCGAGGCGGGTTCAGCGCGGGATACTGCCCACTGTCAAGGAGGCGGGTTCAGAGCGGGACACTGCCCCACTGTCGAGGAGGCGGGTTCAGAGCGAGATACTGGCCCACTGTCAAGGAGGCGGGTTCAGAGCGGGACACTGCCCCACTGTCGAGGAGACGGGTTCAGAGCGAGATACCGGCCCACTGTCAAGGAGGCGGGTTCAGAGCATGCGTCCCACAATTCCGTCCATCTGGATAGGGAATTGATACCAGTTGCATGAATATTGGCTGCTGTTTCCCAGAATGGCTGGTGTAAGTAGGAGTAAGAACACAGAGCAGCCTAGGAGTACAGAGGGCACGGGAGGCACTCCACTCCCAAGTACTGCAGGCAGTAGTTGCATTACAACAGAGTCAGCTAGCTGCATATGACAGATGAGGTATGCATGTTCCTAAAGTTTTGTTAACAGGTGGTAAATTTCCAAAATGGGCATTTCTGCCATTTTTTGAACAGAGTAATCTACTAGATCCTTGCTCTTTGTTAAGGGCCACAACCCCAACCAAAATTTTCCTGGAGTGATAATCCCAGGAAAGCTGCAACATGTTACAGTGAAAACCACAGTTCTGTTTTAATAGAGCTTTTGCACTTGCTGTGTGGCATTACGTGCTGTCTTTTGCTGCAAAGCAAGAAACATAGAGATGTGACGTTCCATGTCAGTTTGGCCAGTATCGCTCAGCCAATCAGTGAACACCCAGCAGCTCTTAGAGGAAAGAGTCTGCCAAAGGCCAGAGACGAGGAATATGTGGGCTGCAAATGGCCCAAAACAGTACAGTACTATGAGTACCACAACTATAAGTGGAAATGCAGAACGAATCAGAACTTAGCGCTCCATAGCACAACATTTAGACGGCACTCAACCGTCTGTCTCGTGTGTCTTTAATGAATTATTTAAAACAATTGAAGTGTTATTCTACTTCAATACAGTAAAATCATTTAATTTTAGAGCACAAGAAGCTATTCAGCCCATTGCGCCTTTGCTGGTTCTCTGAAAGAGCTATTCGCTTACTCCAATTCCAAAAGCAGCTAACATTTACAGTAAACTCTTGTTTAAACGGCACTTAATCATCTGGAATACTTTAATAACCGGCAAAATAGATAACCGGTAATCTTGTCGAATCCATCCAGCGCTCGTTTTGCCGAGTCCAAGTCTCCCGTGGTGGCCGAGTTAGTCAGTGGTTTTTATTTTTGTTTGTGTTAAAAATTGCCTTGGTAAGTATACCTCTCTGTTATCCAGAATTTTTCAGCAACCGGCACCATCCTGATCCCATAGGTGCCGGATAAGAACAAGTTTACTGTATATAGTACCCTCACTTAGAAGACCGTTTTCGAAAATTTATGGAGGAGAAGGAAAGCACAAAGAAGGAAATGGGGAAGTTTGGAGAGCCCAAAAGTACAGGCAAAGAGAAAGGTTTTTAAGAAACTACACTTAGGCCGTGATTTTGCCGGCGCTCAAGAGGGCGGGTCAGGAGTTAAAAATCAAAATAATTGACGGCGGGTTGCGGACCCACCGCCATCCACGCAACTTTACAGAGTGTCTGGTCTGCAACTCCCGATCAGAACCGACACCAAGCGGTCGGAGAGCCACTTAAGGCAGTTGACAGCTTGTTAACTGGACAACCCTATTTTGAGAGGCTCTTCCCATTTTACTACATTTTAAGTGCGTTGCACGTCGTGCGACAAACACGCCAGCTGATTGTGCCGGGTTCAGCAACTCGCTGAACAGTTGACAGCTGCAACTGCAGCATAAAAGCTGACCGATGACATGGCTGACTTTCAGATGCCGGAACTTTCTGTTTTTCAGGTGTATTGAGGTTGTAAGTGTTTAATGTGAGATCCATATGCACTGTGACCTCCTTGGAAAACCCTCTCCTCACATTGACTGAGCGCTTATAACATCTCTTCCTCAACTGAGATATATACCAGCGGAATGGGAACCATTTATACCCTCTCATCCTGGTCCTCCGAATCGGAGGAAGAGCAGCCGTGGCAGCAGCAGTACCAGGCACAACAGCAGCACCAACAACAGGAGTGCCAACCTTTTTCTCAGCCACCTGATGCTGCACAGGGCAGAGGCTGCACCGCGCCGCAGGAGATACCCCCAACACAGGGTTTACAGGCCGAGGATGAGCTTCCTCAACATGAGTGAGCAGGAGTGCCAAAGGCGGCTGAGACTTTCGTGAGAGGTAGTCGCTGACATCTGCACAATGCTACACCAACACCTGCAGCCCAGAAGAGCAGGTGGACACTCCTTAACAGTGGCTGTCCACGTCACCACCGCACTCAACTTCTTTGCTTCAGGGTCCTTCCAGGGATCAGCAGCAGACATAAGCGGCATTTCCCAGTCGGCCGCACACAGTTGCATCATGCAGGTTACCGATGCCCTCTTTGCCAAATCGCACAATTACATCCACTTCTCCATGGATGAAACAAGTGTTAACGCGCGTGCAGTTGGCTTTGGAAATATAGCAGGCTTCCCAAGGGTGCAGGGCGTCATAGACTTCACACGTGTGGCCATTAGGGCACCCTATCACAAACCAGCTGCATTTGTGAACCTCAAGGGCTTCCACTCCCTTAACGTCCAGCTGGTGTTTAACTACAGGAAGAACATTATGCATGTTTGCGCCAAGTTCCCTGGCAGTTGCCATGACTCATTCATCCTGCGGCAGTCCTCTGTGCCTAAGCTCTTCAATCCGCCAACCCAACTTTCTGGAAGATTCCTTGGAGACAAGGGCTATCCCCTGAAGACTTGGCTAATGACACTGATGAGGAGGCCATCAAACGAAGCTGAGGAGTGCTGCAGTGTGAGCCACATTTCCACGAGAAGCATCATAGAGCAAACCATTGGCTTGCTCAAAATGCGATTCAGATGCCTCGACAGATCTGATGGAGCCCTACAGTACACACCAGCCAGGGTGTCCAGAATCATCATGGTCTGCTGTGCCCTGCACAACATCGCACTGCAGCATGGCTTACCACTACCTGAGGAACAAGTGGCTCAGCGGACAGCCTCCTCAGAAGAGGAGGAGGAGGCGGCAGATGAGGAAGACCTTACGGAGGCGGCTGTGCCAGCTCCCCCAGCATGCGAGCACATTGCTGGCCGTGAGGCAAGGGATACACAAATCCATGCCAGATTCGCATAACTTTACACAGCAAACACATGTGGCTGGCACATGGAAATGAGTGTCTGCACGACCTTCTTAACGCACCATACAACATCTGTACAATAAACTGTGCTTTCCTATCGCTCTCCCCACCATCGCTACAGATGAAAGGCGCCCTGACCCCTCACTGTGCAACTTCCATTTCCGAGCACACACAGGCCAACTCTTTGAATCTTTGACATCGCATTTCTTTAATACAATTGAAATAATGATAAGAAACGTAACTTTGTATTATAGCAAAACACCCAAGTACCCTTGTTACTATTTGTGTGTTAACTTTCTTTTACGTATGTTTCTGCATGGTGTTTCCCCTGTGGCTTCAGCAGATGTTGAGGCACCTTGCTCACTTCCATGTTGCGCCTGCTTCGATGCCTTTGGCAGGCGTCCTCTGGGTTTGGGAGCCTGGGAGGGCTCCGCAACAGTCTGCTCCTCCTACGGCTGTGCAGGGGCTGAGACGGCCATCTCAGTTGGGTGAGGAATCTGGGGCTCTGACCGAGGGCTCGGCAGTGGCATGGGAGTGTGAGCGCTTGGAGAGGAGCCCACACTTCCTTGTTGTCGACCACCAGCATCCCTCTCATGGGTCATAGAAACATAGAAGATAGGAGCAGGAGTAGGCCATTCAGCCCCTCGAGCCTGCTCCGCCATTCAATGAAATCATGGCTGATCATCCAAATTCAGTACCCTGTCCCTGCTTTCTCCCCATATCCCTTGATCCCTTTAGCCTTAAGAAATATATCCAACTCCTTCTTGAATATATTTAATGAATTGGCCTCTACTGCCTTCTGTGGTAGAGAATTCCACAGGTTCACCACTCTCTGGGTGAAGAAATTCCTCCTCATCTCTGTCCTAAATGGCTTACCCCTTATCCTTAGACTGTGACCCCTGGTTCTGGACTCCCCGGCCATCGGGAACATCTTTCCTGCATCTAGTCTGTCTAGTCCTGTTAGAATTTTATAAGTTTCAATGAGATCCCCTTTCATTCTTCTAAACTCCAGCGAGTATAAGCCCAATCGACCCAATCTCTCCTCATACGTCATTCCTGCTATCCCAGGTATCAGTCTGGTGAATCTTCGCTGAACTCCCTTCATGGCAAGAACATCCTTCCTCCGATAAGGCGACCAAAACTGCACACAATACTCAAGATGTGGTCTCACCAAGGCCCTGTACAACTGCAGCAAGACATCCTTGTTCCTGTACTCGAACCCTCTCGCTATGAAGGCCAACATACCATTTGCCTTCTTAACCGCCTGCTGCACCTGCATGCTTACCTTCAGCGACTGGTGCACAAGGACACCCAGGTCTCGTTGCACTTCCCCTTCTCCCAATCTATTGCCATTCAGATAATAATCTGGGTCACCTGCACTTCACTGCTCACAAGTAGCTGGAGAGCATCTTGCTGCACTTCAGTGGGGCTATGAGGACCCATTTCTGTGCTGACATTGCTCATAACAAGGACATCCATGCACCTTTGGTTTCTCTCCTCAATAGATGCCCATTTATCCTCCATAGATGACCATCTATTTAGAAGTGTTACCATGTTCTGCTCTGTCTGGCGATTTATGTCCTCCATGGAGGTTGCCATCCTTTCCATGGAGGCACCTACATTCGTCATTGAGTGCACCACAGCATTGCTCATGTTTGACATGGACTCCCCCATTCTCTGCATGCTTGCAATTACTGTGGTTGCAAACCCTGTCAGAGACTCCTGCACTTGTTCCTGGAGTTCCAGCACTGCTCTCTTTCTGGTTGGCCCCAGAGGCACAGCGTCCACATGTAGCTGAGCAGAGCTTGGAGCGCTCTCTGACAAGGACTCTCCTCCGCTGCCCCGTCTCCATCTGCTGATGCTCACTTGTGAGCTGTGATACACCAGGTGACAACACTAATCTATCTCGCAAATGACCCACCAAGGTGTGCGTCACTACACTGGTGCTGGGTGCACTCATTTCTGCTGATGCTGCTCCCTCAGAGGACTGCAGCTTTCTCTGAGGAGTCATCCGGCTCTTCCTCCTGGATAGTGGGGAGGGGGGCTCTCGATGGTCCTGTGGGGGAGTAAAGGCATGAGTTAGACATGTGATATTTATGCAGTAGACACATCCCACTGTGCAGATGCTCAGAACTCAATCTGTATGAATATCAGATGCCATATCAGTCACTCATGAAATCTAAATGAGAGGATTGCAAATCTATTCTGTCACCAGCTTGCTCTACTGCGCCTGTCTCTGTGTCTCCCACTTCCAGCTCCTCTGCACCTCCGACAATGTCGATAGCAGCCTCCTCAACATCAGTTAAATGCACCATGTAAGGTGGCCCTTCTCCTGTCCTCTCTTTTCCTGCAATGAGGGAGACAAGTGGAGTGTGAGCGAGAATGTTGGAGTGAGTGTAGGGAATCCATAGCATTGATGCTTAGAGGGAGATAAAGATGGAGTGAGGTGCCAGTGGAGCTGGAAGTGGGGGATGGAGAGATGGGCGCAGTAGAGCAAGCAGGTGACAGAATAGATTTGCAACCCTCTCATTTAGATTTCATGGGTGACTGATATGGCATCTGATATACAGATTTGAGTTCTGATCATCTGCTTAGAGGGAGATAAAGATGGAGTGAGGTGCCAATACCAAGGGCCCTCCCTGTGCATTGTTAGTTGTTGTCATTACATAACAATGAGAGCGAGTGTGAGGAGTACATAGTAGAAATGGTGAAGCGATTCTGTACATAGAGAGGGATGGTTAAGGGATGTAAGGGTAAGTTGGGATGTGCAGGAGTAGGTTGACAATGCAGAGTTCTGGTGATGAGAAGAGATGGGGAGCAGATTGAAGGTAAGTGTGATGTTATACTCACTTTTGCTGAGCGTAGCAGATCATTGAACCTTTTGCGGCACTGAACCCAGGTGCGTGAACACAAGGACCTGGCGCTAACCTCCTCAGCAATTTGCAGCAAGGCTGCTTTGTCTGCTGAGGAGGCTTCCTACGTCCATTGGAGGGAAACAGAACCTCCTTGCGCCCTCTCACTCCCTCCACAAGAGCATGGAGGGAGTCATCATCAAATCGGGGAGAAGCCTTGGTTCTTACAGCAGTCATCTCACAAACAATACCACTGAGAAGCATCAGAAAGTGAATAAAACCCAAAGGCTGCATGGTGCAGCTGAATCGAAGACGTCAGCAGAGGCGAGCAGCAGTCCCGCACCCACTGATTGGGCTGGGTACCGCACACGGCGGGCTTAATAAGCCCAGTTAACTCAACATCCTTATCGCAGTGCGGCTAAAACCAGCAGTGGGACCGGAACCCGCCGAGCAGCGAACCCAGCTCCGCTGGCAAAATCACGGCCTTAGTCTCTTGGTATGAAAGATAAGGCAAGAAAGAGCTGCTCCTAAAATGCTGTTAATCTTTTTGTGTACTTTTATGTCTGATTTGTTAGTAGTGTGCTGTAAAAATGTAGACATATTTATTGTGACAGTTGTGAACTTCTGGGTTACTGTACTGTGACATTTAGTGGGTTTAAGAGAAATGGATGTAGTGCAGTATTTGGATCTATTAACAATAAAATAATGAGGTGCAGAGCATTATAACTATGCTGATACTAACTATTTTGCAGATATTAATGATAGAATTAGGAGTATACAATATAAATTAGACACTAAAAGCAAAAATTATTAAAATCTTATTTAGTTTCACAGCAGAATCTCAAATTGTAGAAATTTTAATTCTATGTGCATTTACATCCAAGCAATGCAGGAAATGCTAAACTCATGGAACTTGCATCATAAGTTGCCCAAATACCACCTGCACCACCACCCATAAAAGTAAGCTAATCATAATTGAAAAAGAATGTCTCTTACCTGTAGCTCCTTTTATATGCTGTTGATGCATTTCCCAAGGGCATTGCCACTTTACTCCGTAATTGCACTATCTGTATCAAATCACAATGGTCATCAGAAGTAAGCTTTGTTGAGTGAAGTTGAGTTCATGATCTTGAGACGTCTGCGTACCTAGCAATCATACATACAAAGTTTTTGTATCCCTACCTAAGCATTTACTTAAATCTTTCATGAGAAATATACTCCCCTGCTAAACTATAACCTTCATTTTTCACATGTTGATCAAGTAATGCTGAGATATGTATCAAAAGATAATTTGGATGTTGCAAAGCAAAGAAAATACTTTCTGAAATTATATTCTGCTTATCTCCTCTTCTTAGGCAGTCCTTCGGAACCAAGGATGACTTGCTTCCACATTAAAAATGAGTTCTCAGGTGACTGATGAGCCCAATGCGGGACCTACAGTCTTTGTCCCAGGTGGGGCAGACGGTGGTTGAAGGGACGGGTGGGTGGGGTGCTTGGGTTGACGTGCGCTGCTTGCGCTTGGCTTCCGCTTGCTCCCGGCGAAGAGACTCGAGGTGTTCGGCGCCTTCCCGGATGAATCTCCTCCACTTTGTGCGGTCTTGGGCCAGGGATTCCCAGGTGTCAGTGGGGATGTTGCACTTTATTCAAGAAGGCTTTGAGGCTGTCCTTGAAATGTTTCCTCTGCCCACCTGGGGCTCACTTGCCGTGTCAGAGCTCCAAGTAGAGCGCTTGTTTTGGGAGTCTTGTATCGGGCATGCGGATGATGTGACCCATCCATCGGAGCTGATCGAGCGTGGTCAAAGCTTCGATGCTGGGGATGTTGGCCTGAGCGAGAACACTGACGTTGGTGCGCCTATCCTGCCAATGGACTTGCAGGATCTTGCGGAGGCAGCATTGGTGGTACCTCTCCAGTGCTTTGAGACCTGTACCATGACTCTGCTTATCTATTATCTGTGATGCCAGCACCCACTTTTTTCATCAACCTCCCTAGATTGCTGTAATTTTGTACTATTAGAACAAAAACTTTTATTGTGGCTTTGCCTTATGCTGTCATTGTTGCAGGTCATTCTATTTTAGTTAAATATAACATTTGATACAGTAAATTTTACAAACCCAGACAAAGATGCTGTATGGAAACAAGTAGTGTTCAAGTGGCTATAAATGATGTGCTCTCTACAATGGCAGAACATTGAAAAAAAATAATTGGCCCATAATTTGCTGTACCAGGTCATCAAAAGGCATCTGCAGTTAGTTAGACTTGCCCTTGCACGTTTAGGTTTTTCACTGGCCCAGAAATTTGGGTCTCCACAGGTGAGTACGCGCTGGGTACTCACCTGTAGGCCCAACAAAAGTGCCGGTTTCGTGCATGCACTGCGCATGCGTGGGAAACCGGAACTTCCATTCCCTTAAAGGAAGGGGTTCAGAGGTCGAACACATACGCCCAAGAGGCAGCGCGTGCGCCTGGAACTTACGTTTTTTTTCCAGGTTTCTCCAGGAGGGTAAGTCTCCAGCAGTTACACTTTTAAAAGACAAGGTAAGTGGTGACTTAATTAAAATTAAAACATTTTTTCCCACAGGTTTATTATTTTTAAATACTTTAAAGAAAGGTAAGTTTATTTTTAGCCCCGTTAGAAAATGTAATTAATTTTTTCAAAAATTTAAACTATTGTTTAAAATAGTTATTTTATGTAATTTATAGTTATTTTAAAAATGCGATTTAAAAAAAAAATTATTTGAAAATTTAATGTTTTGGGGCTTATAGTATTTATAGTTTTGACAGCTCTTCCTGTCAATTTTATGGTGTGGAGATGCCGGAGTTGGACTGGGGTGGACAAATGTAAGAAATCACACAACACCAGGTTATAGTCCAACAACTTTATTTGAAATCACAAGCTTTCGGAGCGCTGCTCCTTCTTCAGGTGAAGTGGAGAAATGCATAAAGACACAGCTTATATAGTCAGAGAATCATGTCAGATGTTTACAGGTAACCTTTCCAACTGCCATTTATCGCACCTCGGCAGAGAGATAATCACAGCAGTCAAAGGTGTGAATGGTGTCCAAACAGGTCAGTCAGGGAAACATTACATCAAAGAACAATGAGGTGGGGTCACAAGGGGTCAAATATTGCAGATGCTGGGGTCTGTATGAAAAACAAAAAAACAGACAAAAAACATTTTTTTTGGCTGGAAATCACAGCAGGTCCAGCCGCATCTATGTAGAGAGAACAAGCCAATGTCGACTCGAGTCTGGATGACCCCGCATCAGGTGGGGTTACATGTAGCGTGACATGAACCCAAGATCTCGGTTAAGGCCGTCCTCATGGGTGCGGAACTTGGCTATCAGTTTCTGCTCGACGATTTTGCGTTGTCGTGTGTCTCGAAGGCCACCTTGGAGAATGCTTACCTGAAGATCGGAGGCTGAATGTCCTTGACTGCTGAAGTGTTCCCCGACTGGGAGGGAACACTCCTGCCTGGTGATTGTTGCGCGGTGTCCGTTCATCCGTTCATCGGATGAACGGACACCGCGCAACAATCACCAGGCAGGAGTGTTCCCTCCCAGTCGGGGAACACTTCAGCAGTCAAGGACATTCAGCCTCCGATCTTCGGGTAAGCATTCTCCAAGGTGGCCTTCGAGACACACGACAACGCAAAATCGTCGAGCAGAAACTGATAGCCAAGTTCCGCACCCATGAGGACGGCCTTAACCGAGATCTTGGGTTCATGTCACGCTACATGTAACCCCACCTGATGCGGGGTCATCCAGACTCGAGTCGACATTGGCTTGTTCTCTCTACATAGATGCGGCTGGACCTGCTGTGATTTCCAGCCAAAAAAAATGTTTTTTGGCTTTTTTTGTTTTTCATACAGACCCCAGCATCTGCAATATTTGACCCCTTGTGACCCCACCTCATTGTTCTTTGATGTAATGTTTCCCTGACTGACCTGTTTGGACACCATTCACACCTTTGACTGCTGTGATTATCTCTCTGCCGAGGTGCGATAAATGGCAGTTGGAAAGGTTACCTGTAAACATCTGACATGATTCTCTGACTATATAAGCTGTGTCTTTATGCATTTCTCCACTTCACCTGAAGAAGGAGCAGCGCTCCGAAAGCTTGTGATTTCAAATAAAGCTGTTGGACTATAACCTGGTGTTGTGTGATTTCTTACATTTGTCAATTTTATGAATGGGCATTTCTCTGCTACCATTGGTTCTCCATGGCCCACGTGATCCCAGGGGACGCTTCGAACTAACTGCGCCCCTGGGATACACAAGCACTGCGCGCTGGCAGTTGGAGGAGGCCCAGGATCAGAATCCCACGCGGGCCCACAGCACAACGGCCGGCGCGCAAGGTAAGTGCAGGTCGGAGGCTTGCACCCGCGGGAAGCTTCCGACCCAAATTTCTGGGCCAATATTTTGCGTGGCAAGTTGCTGAAAGTGCGAGCTGATAACGTTGCAGCGAGGGAAACCGGGCATTTGGGACCTGAGTGCACAGAGCAACTGTGTATCTTCTCAACCAATCAGATTGAAGGAATGTGAAATTAACAGCACAAGGACTGAGAAGGAAGTGCAAGTTAGAGTGGGTGAATTCAATGTCAAATCAAGTACAGAGGGCTGGATATAGCCGGCGCTTAGAGTGCAGGTTTGGAGGCGGGTCCGCTGTCAAAATAGCAAAGATTGACAGCGGGTCAGAAACCCGCTGTCAACCTGCCTCCACGCAAGTCTCCCAGATGTCGGGTCTGCCTGCACAGAACTGACCTGACACCAAGCGGCAGGAGGGAAAATTTAGATAATTAAATGGCTTGTTAACAGCCAATTTAATGCTATTTTAAGCCTACCTTTAAATTTTACATACTCCCCCTCGGGTTACCCGCTGCTCGGGGAACACGCCAGCTCACCCTGGCGTGAATTGAGTCTGCTTTGATTTATCTGATAATCTGACAGCTGCAGAAGTGGTATAAAGGATACCATGTTGCAGCTGTTCATTTTCAGAGCTCAGAAACAGTTTGTTACTGCATTTTAAAGACATAAATAGAGATTTCTTTAGCATGCAAGTATTTAGAGCCATCTGTATTTCCAGTGCCACCTCATTGGGAGAACCTCTCTCACCATTGACAGATCGCTTCTGTCATCTCAATTGCAGCAACATCAGTGCCCTTGAAAAAAATCACACCTTGGTCCTCTGAATCCTTCCACGTTCAGCCCCAACACCAACATCACCAGGCTCAACAACAACACCAACCTTCACCGCCATCACCTGATGCTGCACAGGACCTGAGGCATCAGCACCTGACAACATTGCTGCCCAGGAGGCCGGCAATGGCATCTTCATGGCCAGATTTACTTCACTTGACACTGTACACCTGGCTGCCACATGATGCGCCAGGTTGACACCATCCCACACCAGCACCATAAAGCATCCCTATAATGTCCAAGCCATTCCTTTCACACTCATTACAATAGCTGGGGGGGTACCGTTATGTCTCAACATTCACTGGAACTCACTAAGACACTTCTCAAGATGCTCACAGATCTGTCCAATAAGGTGAAGTGTTGGAAATATAGATTTCAATGTATGACAGCACATTACCAGAAACTTCACATGGACATTGGGTAAACCTCTCAAGTGCCTACCCTTGTGTGTTGTTAGTTGGTATGCTTGCAGTAGGATGAAGGTGCGTGTGAGGGGTGGCTAGTGAGATGGGGAAGTGATAATGTAGATGGAGAGGGATGGGTGGAGGTGCAAGGTAAGTTGGTGTGAGTAAGGAAGTGCAGGAGTAGGATATGGAAGGCAGAGGGATGGGGATGTGATGAGTGCCACAGCAGGGCGAGTTTGAGTGTGGCTTTGCAGTAACGTTTCGTGATCTACTGAGATCATTGAAAGGTTGGCGTCACCGCAGCCAGGGACTGCTGATGACATCCCTGCTTCTGTCCTGTGCAATATGCACCCATACTGCATTGATCTCCTGGGGAGGTCCATGGGAAGGGAAGAGAATCTCCCTGCATGTTGTGACTCCCTCCATAAGCATATGAAGGGAGTCATGCATAAGCCTGGGAGCAAACGTGCACCTTTGTGCGGTGCTTGTCAGCATTTGCAGCACCTCAGTGCTGCAGAACACTGACAGCAGAACTGTCAAAATCAATGTGGCCATGGTCCCTTTAAGGAAACCGGCTGATGACGTGTCATCAAATCCGCTTCCCTTTAATTGGCCAGGAACCCCGCAGGGCGGGCTTAACAAGGCCAATCTACAAAAAATCTTTTTCAGAGAGCAGCTGCAGACTGGAGCGGGAGCGGGACCCGCCAACCGGCTCTCCCACCGCCATCTCACCTCCGCAGGGAAAATCCAGCCCAGAGAGAGGGAAAGAAAAATTGGATCAAGGAAAAGTTTTTTTTTTAATTATTTAAAATTTTACATTTTAAAAATCTCCAACAACAATTAAAACCTGAAGGAATAAGGCTCCACACTTGTAATAGCTAATTTTCAGTGCCCGAGAGGTTGTTTGAGAGTAATTAACACTTATCACATCGTTAAAAGATTGCTTAGACCGAAATGGACAATACTTAACTTTCTGTGGCGAGTTTAGTTCGTATCTACCGCACAAATATAGGAACTTCACTCCACTTAATGCATTTCAGTGGTGAGGTAGACAGCGAGATGCCGTTTTCGCAAAGCTAACGGCTGAGCGGCGCAACTCGGACAGCAACTTTTGGATTTACGCTTTTAACCTTGCAACTGCCCCTTGCCTGAAGTTGCTGCACCATTTGCGCATAAATAATGGCAGCTGTTAATTTGACAGCAAATTCTGACCCGACATATCATTTTAGGCAGAGCAAGCTTTGTATAGGAAATGCTTTTTCTGTACCTCTTGACAAGAAAAGAAACTACCTTTTGGGGGGCCTCACCAAGAGATGATAAAATGTTATATTAGATACAGAGCCTGTGTAGATGAAACATGAAATCTTATAATGCTTTTTTTTAGAAAATTGTTCCTGTTGTGTGTTTCTAAGCAAATGACAAACCGTTGCAAATCTGAAAATAAACTGGATGAAAAATGCGTAAGCATTCATTCATACACTGGGATATAAGTGTATTATTATTCAGCAGCACAATAGTTTTTTAATCAGAAAATAGAGTTGCAGTGACAAAAGATGAGGAATAGGTCAGATGGCGAAGCTTTGATGTGGCACTAACGGTAATTGAACAGCCGCAAACCAAGCATGTGAGCAGAAAAGTAAATATACTTCAGTATTTGCCTTAGATTCAGCAGACTTTCTGTTTAGAGAACTTGCTGTTTCTGCACTCTGTGGTGAAACAAACTAACATTCAAATAATTTAATCCTGAATGTTATTGATTTGGCAGATGATAAACAGTGCAGTATGATTGAAGTCGGATAACTTGTATTATATTTTTATATCCAGTGACTTATGTATTGGTATTCATGCTGTTCTCAAGTAAGAATAAAAATGTAAGGATGTACTTGATGTAGACATGTGTAAAGGTTACATCGAAATATTTCATAATTTTGTAATACTCTGACATTATGTTGAACCTTTTAATCCATAAAATCATTCTATTCCTTGTAGATCTCACTATACATTCTATTGTATATAAATTGCTCCTAGTTGGTTATCATTCCTTCGTCACTTAATTTAAATATTGTTTTACTTTTCTAAATTAAACCTGAATGCAACTAATTAAATATGAATGTAACTAATTTGTAAATATCTTGAAAGTCCTCTCTCCAGCTGTATTGAATGGTTGTGTGTAATGTGTTTAAGCGTCACTGTGTGTGATTTGTTAAATTTTAACTACATGTAGTCTGAAAACTCTGGCTATATTTCTTGTATCTCCTTATTAGTGATGTTGTAATTATTCAGTGGCAAAGACTGGGATTATTTTCCTACTTGGCCTTCAGGTTGTGTAGCTGAAGTTCACCTCCTGCTTTCTGAAAGCTACTATAATTGGTGCTGTCTCTCTGCCTCTTCTGTAGCTTGATTTACAGTGTGTTATGGAGCTAGTGCAAAATATTTTGCTCTGTATTTACAAAAATGTCAATATTATTTGGAGTTTTCTCAGTCGCTATGGAAGTAAAGTGCTAAAACCATCTAAAGCAATGATATGGTACTTGCAGTCTCTTGTATGGAGTTAAAGCAGTAAATGGTTTGTGTAATTTCTGCATGGTGACAGATTTTTAATTAAAAAAGATAGTTATTAAGCAAAATCTTCACATTAGCTCAATGACTCCATACTTGAGGCTCAGACAACACAGTTTAATAATCTATCTGTTTTTGGGGAATATTTGCGATGTAAGAGAAGATGAAAGGAATCATTTGACATAGTGCTGGAGAGTGTTAAAGTACCCTTTCCATTTTAATTTAAAAAAGACTTAATGGGCTGGATTTTTCCAACCTCAGCGGGTCCGGACCGGACGACATCCGTGGCGTGTGGGAACCCCGCATCTGTGTCGATCCCGGCCTCCAACAAGATTTTCTGTTGCTGGGGCTTGTTAAGCCTTCCCTGCGAGGTTCCTGACCAATTAATAGGAAGAGGGTCTGATGACGTCATTTGATGATGCGTCATCAGCCAGTTTCCTTAAAGGGGCCATGTCCACATTCATTTTGACAGTTTGCTGCCAGTATTCTGCAGCATTGAGGTGTGGCAAACACTGATGAGCACTGCACAAAGGTGCATGGCTGCACCCAGGCTCTCCCATTACTCCCTCCATATGCTTATGGAGGGAGTCACAGCACGTAGGGAGGTTCTCTTCCCTTCCAATGGGCAGGAGAGACCTCCCCAGGACACCAATGCAGCCTGGTTGCACATTGCACAGGAGGACACAAGCAGGGATGTCGTCAGGAGGACCAGGCTGCAGTGGCGCAAACCTTTCATTGATCTCAGTAGATCACGAAACGTTACTGCAAAGCCACACTCAGCCACTCATCATACCCCCATCACTCTGCCTTCCCTACCCTACTCCTGCACATCCTTACTCACACCAAATTACCTTGCACCTCCACCCATCCCCCTCTATCTACATTATAATTTCCCCATCTCACTAACCACCCATCACACTCACCCTCATCCTTGTCCAATCATACCAACTAACAACACACAAGAGTAGGCAGTTGGGTGTTATTGCCAATGCGCATGTAAAGTTTCTGTTAATGTGTTGTCAAACATTGAAATCTTTATTTTCAACACTTGCCTTTTTGGACAGATCTGTTCGCACCTTTGGAAGTGGCTTAGTCAGTTGCAATGAATGGTGAGACATAACGGTTACCCTCCCCCCAATGGTGATGAGTGTGAAAGGAATGGCTTGGGCATTGTAGGGATGCTTTATGGTGCTGGTGTGGGATGGTGCCAACCTGGCGCATCATGTGGCAGCCAGGGTGTACAGCATTAGGTGAAGTAAATCTGGCCTTCAGCAGCAATGTTTTTGGGTGTTGATGCTCTGTGCCCTGTGCAGCATCAGGTGATTGCGGAGAAGGTTGGTGCTGCTGGTGTGCCCGGTGATGCTGACGTTGGGGCTGATAGTGGTGGGATTCTGAGGATCAAGGAGAGATTTTTTCAAGGGCACCGATGCTGATGTAATAGATGGCAGGTGAGGTTGAGATGACAGAAGCGATCTGTCAATGGTGCAAGAGGTTGCTCCAAGGAGGTGACACTGGATAGAGAGTTTGCTCCAAACACTTCAAACCTCCATAAAGCTGAAAAATATATTCCAAATCCTGAAGGCTCCAGCCTCTAAGATTGGAAAATGAATAGCTGTGAAATGGTAGCTTTTATAGCACTTTTGCAGCTGTCAACTATTCACAGCAATGAAGAGTCATTGAGAACCGGACACACTTACCTGACGTGATCCCCGAGCACCGGGAACCTTGTAAAAAACATGGAAAAATTGTTAGGACCTGGTAAAATGCTGCTTAAATACCTTTAAACAGCTTCTTAAGTAGTGGCGGGTCTGCAAACCGCAGGCAAAGCCAGCATTTAGGAAATTAACAAAGAGGCGGGTTCAGAGTGGACTTCCGCCCCGCTGTCAATCACTGCCATTTTGACAGTGGACCCGCCTCCGAACCCGGTCTCTGCGCGCCGGCAAAATTCAGCCCAATGTCTCTGGGATAAATTGAATTTTTTTTGGTCAGCAGTAAGCTGTGTCAAAGGCTGATCATTACTCACTTGTGGCTCCTGTAGTCATCAATTATCACTTGTGGATTTATTTACTGTTTCTTGCAGATGGCTGTAGCATATTCTTTTATAAGTTACAGGTATATAGTGATATTTAAAATAGCAGTATAATATACTGTATTAAAGTGCATTTGAAGCTATTTTTCCCATTTTCATAAACCCTCACAATTGAGAAAATGCTGCTTTTATACTTTCAGAGAAAGCATCATGGTGTTTTAATCCCGAATATCTGGTTCAGCATTGTCAGAATAATTTTCAATTGCTTTCATTTTTGATTATATAGGAGGAAGCAATCCATGGATTTCGTGTTAGCAGCTACCTGGAATATATGGAAAATCTGGAACAATCCTACAGAACTACTATACTGACAGAAATGGAGAACATTAAATCATAAGTAGTGAAAACAATTTAAAAATTAAAGATTTATTTACCATCTAGTAGCTCCACCAGCTTTAATTCTTATTTACGTAACCTTTATACCAGAGTAATGACAGAGTTCAAAATATCTTACTGGAACAATATTAAGAAATTGTATGTACAAGTTTGCACAAGTAAGTTAATTACATGTGCAAATAATACAACTTCTCATTTTGGTGGTACACTGAATGAAAAACATGTTAAACAGTAGCAATTCTGCAAAGGTTTGAATAAAATTACCATAATTACACAAAAGTCATCTGCAGCGTATTAAATAGAAAATATTTTTGGGAGGGTTATGTGAATATTTTTTTTGTATTGGGCTGACCAAGTTCACTTTCCCTCCAGCATGTTACTGTGAGAGCAGATATGTTGGATACAGTGGAGCTGAATTTCCACAGGGCTCCTGATCATTCGACATGTGTCTGGGGTTTCCGCGGGTCTTATGGCAGATGATGGTGACAACTCCCATGAAAATACAACCCCAGAACCTATAAATGGAGGCATTTGTTTATGCTCAATAGACTGTGGCTGACATAACTTCAGTGAATCTATTTATTTGTAAATGGGTTGGAAATTGTACTTCTATAAAATAATCAAGATTGGGTTTTTTGTTTGTTGAATTAAAAGTGTATGTGAGTTATGTTTGTGTTTTTCTGAAATTCTGGGACTACAATTTTTGTTAAATCCATCATAATGAACAAAACTAAACTTCAAAAATAAGTCTACATTTTCTAGAACTTTATACCATAGTAAAAGATTTCAGAAAATAGTACTATAGCACACCTGTTTATAAACACAATGGGGATTTTCTTCTGGAATTACAATAGCTCCCTGGCCTAACTCCATGGGTTATGGACAGAAATACTTCAGGTGTTCCCACTTGCGCCCACCACTTACAGAATTCAGACTGGAAGCCACAGGGGACGTAGAATATACCTGCCCATATGGGTGGCCTATTTAAAGAACATTCAAATGACAGAAATACATAAGCCAACAGATTTTCCATCATTTGTACCTTAGCAATGATGGACACTAGGAACACCAGTGCAAGTGGCTGTCCTTATATGTGATTAGTACTTACTTAAATCAATTTGTGAATTGTTATTAATTAATTTATGAATTGAGAAAAACAATCTTGCTTTTTAATTTTGCAGTGTTGTATTTCTTGTTAATGCAAAACTACTTTATGTACATTTTCATATACTGGTCCCTGTGCAGTCAATTGGAACATTTTCATATACTGGCCCCTGTGCAGTCAATTGGGGCATTTTCATATACTGGTACTTATGCAGTCAATTGGAGCATTTTTAGAGCTGTACTTGAACACATTACTTGCTTGTGATTTTCACATTTCTATTTGCATTGTAATGTGAAGTCTGCATTTTGTACTATAATTGCAATAGTTAGCCTGTATAAAGCATTTTTGTCAAAGTGCATTCCATACTGGACTTTGCTGATGTAACATTCAAACCTCTGAAGGCAGATTTCCAAAGAATTGAATTTCTTTCAGAGCTCAGGGGATCACCGAGTATCTCCAACATGAACTGCCTCCAATTTAATGGAATTTAGATTGCTGAAGAATATTCCCCAGTAATTACTATTCCAACCACATTAAAGGGAGTGAGTTTATTATGTGTTAGCCTTGCTCCATTTTATGAATAGGTTTAACTGTTTAAATATACTAATAATATTAACACTTTGATCAAATGTCAAAAGTATTTTGTTGCAGTAGGTTTCTTATTTCATAAAGCTGTGGCATTTTCAGATAATTGAGCAATAAATTGTGTCCGTGCTGATGACCAGCTTTTTGCATATTCTTAACTTGAGTCCATTTAGTTGTACTAACATTACACTATTATATTTTGCAGAAAAAACCTGCAAGGTGTTCAACTAAAAGTAACAAAAACAAACCTAATTGTTTATTCCACACAAGCATAAATCAAACAATTTGAAATAATCTATTTCCATACTAATTTGGACAAACACTTTTTAAATAAACAGGAGACAGAAATAACAACACTGTCAAGCAGACATATTTATAAAAGACTGCCAGTGAGATTTGGACATGCAAGGAGGGGAGACTTGGTGGCGATCGCTGCCAACCAATCCCTGGTGGAACTTCCCCATTAATATTTTCCCTTTAAGACAGAATGCCTATGTTTTTTACTCATCTTCCCCGCCGCCCCCCCCCCCCCGCCATCCTCAATTCTAAACAGGAGTCTCATTTCACATGTGTATTACTGAGAGCTTTTAGAAGACCTACCGAATCTCCCAAGATTTAGATGGAAGTTTTCTAGGCAGTATTTCCATTTCTTCAAATCAAGCATGAAAGGCAAGTTCCATGGGTAAGTCAAACCTAAAAGGCCGCAAGCTTTTTCAGTAAATTATTTTGGATACATTTTCTTCATTTTTCAGACCAGTCCATGCAAGAAATACTTCTGTTTGCCGGCTAATAGCCTAATCATTGTTTTCAATATCAAAGAGAAACCAACTGCAGATTA
This sequence comes from Somniosus microcephalus, assembly GCF_052327205.1. Classification (NCBI taxonomy): domain Eukaryota; kingdom Metazoa; phylum Chordata; class Chondrichthyes; order Squaliformes; family Somniosidae; genus Somniosus; species Somniosus microcephalus. The sequence continues at coordinate 138,058,568 of NC_140995.1, forward strand.
ACTTTTTCCAGTGGTACAGTTGAACAGAAAGATCCATAAAAAAGAAGGATCTGCTAAGAGTCTCTTACAGTACCAACGTTATTCCACCTCAACATGTGCCATGGCATCCAAGTAATTGGCAATTCACTAGGTAAGAAGAATTAATGTGAAAAGGATGCCCCAAGCTTGGGGAGAGGCCTCTAACCTAATCCTCCCCTGCTTCCTCAATGCCCAACAAGCCAATGATTTTCAGATTGTCCTCTTCAAAGGATCTCGAAAGCTCTAATTTACAGGGCCCTCATCACATCAGTGTCTGCTTCCTTCTGTTATGTATCATCTTGTCCTGCAAATACAGAAGCAGCATTAAGAGACTTAAGTGCCAGGAACACATTCAGTGACAGCCAAGTGCCCAACCTGCAGCCCATCGTGAGTGCGAGTGCACGTGCATGCAAGGTGCAGTTAGTCCCTAATTGCCCTTCTCAAGGGCAATTAGGGATGGGCAATAAATGCTGGCCTTGCCAGTGTTGTATCCGTGTGTTAATGGAGACACGGAATGCAGGAGTTGGTTTAACAGGTGTTTACTGAACAAAGTCTGGAGGTGAACTAACAGATACAAGACGCTATACAAGCTTATATACCCGAGTGGTCACTACCGGTATTACAGTACACAGGGGCTCTTAAAGGTACATACACTACAATTCCTCCCCTTTTAGATAATTAGTACATAACATTTTAAGTAATCATTAATTAACATGTTTACAAGTTCAATAATCTACACATTTGCTGCAGTTAATCAATTATAAGCCAGTCTCTCTGGAGGCTTCCTGACTCGGTCCGGATAACGCCTTGGTGGTGTAGTAGTAGTTTTCGGTGGTGTAGTAGGTTCTTTTGGCAAGGTCGATTCGGCTTGAATGCCAGTATCGGGTTCATCTGGTTCCAGTATCACCAGATCGGAGGTAGATACTATGGGTATCTCTGCTTCATCATTAGGCGTATAGAGTTGTGGTGTAGGTTGTCCCTTTTCGGATGACTCTATGATCTGGTCAGCATGGCGCCTTATTATGCTTTCACCAATGTCCACGGTATACATCAGCGGTCCTAGTCATGTGCAAATAGTTCCAGGCTGCCATTTCTCGGTACGGTAGTCCCGGGCCAAAACTTGTTGACCTATCTGGAAGGTTCTAGTTGGCCTTTCATTCATGCCTTGAAATTGTCGGTTCTCTACGTCCCTTCTGATGTTTGGCTTGATCAAATCCAGCCGGCATCTTAGTCTTCTATTGAAAAACATCATGGCGGGAGTTTGGTTTGTAACCACATGTGTTGCATTCCTGTATGCAAACAAGAAGTTATCTACCTTATGTTGTAGATTTATGTCTTCATTACCCATGGCCTTTATGGCCTTCTTGAAGGTCTGGACAAACCTTTCAGCTAATCCATTGGTGGCGGGATGGTATGGGGCGGACGTGTAGTGCTTAACCCCATTGTTTTTTAAGAACTTCCTGAATTCTTCGGACACAAATTGCGGTCCATTATCAGAACAGATCTGTTCAGGCAGCCCATTCCTGGCAAATATGGTCCTTAATACTGTGATGGTTTTTTCCGTGCTGGTGGAGGACATCTTTATTACCTCCGGCCACTTGGAGTGTGCATCAACCGCGATTAAGAACATTGAGTCCATAAATGGACCAGCAAAGTCGATATGTACCCTTTGCCATGGAGATGAGGGCCACTCCCATGGATGTAGAGGGGCTTGTGGTGGGGCGTTTTGGACCTTCTGGCATCCTAGGCAGCTCTTGGTCATTTCTTCGATGTCTCCATCGATACCTGGCCACCACACAAACGCTCTGGCTAGGTTCTTCATTTTCACTCCACCCAGATGCCCCTCGTGAAGCTCCTTTAGCACTTTATCCTGGAGTTTGGGTGGAATCACCACTCTGGATCGACACATCAAGGTTCCTCGGCACACTGACAGCTGTTCTCTTCTTTGCGAGAATGCTGGCAACAGTGGTTCGCCATGTGCTGGCCATCCCTTCACCGTTAAATCGTAGACTCGTGAGAGAGTCGGGTCATTTCTCGTTTCCTTTTCAATGGTAGAATTTGTTACTGGTAGACATTCTACCATGGTTGAGTGGAACATCTTTACTGGGTCCACTGTAGGTGCCTCTTCTACCATTGGCAACGGTAGGCGCGATAAACCATCAGCATTCCCATGCTGTTTTGATCCTTTGTATTCTATGTCATATTGGTGTGCCCCTAGGAAAAGGGACCACCTCTGTAGCCTTTGCGCTGTCATAATGGGAACTCCCTTTTTAGGGTTGAAGATGGAGACGAGGGGTTGATGGTCAGTCAACAAGGTAAATTTTTGTCCGTGTAGGTAATGGTTGAATTTCTTCACTCCCCACACCAGGCTGAGTCCTTCCCTGTCGATCTGGGCATAGTTACGCTCAGCTGAGTTGAATGAGCGTGACGCAAAAGCTATCGGCCGCTCCGAGCCATCAGGGAATCTATGCGATAATACTGCTCCTACGCCGTAAGGGGATGCATCGCACGCCAGTCTGATTGGCAGTGATGGGTTGTAATGAGCCAACACTTCCTTGGACGTGATCAAGCCTTTGCATTTATGGAAGGCACGTTTACAGTCTTCGCTCCATTTCCAAATTGCTCCTGTTTGTAGCAGTGCATTAAGAGGGTGCAGAACAGTTGACAAGTTCGGTAAAAATTTATGATAGTAATTTATCAATCCCAGGAACGACCTTAATTGTGAGACATTTTCAGGTGCTCGGGCTTTTATGACCGCTTCAATTTTTTCAGGTGACTTATGCAAGCCTTCTTCATTAATTATATGGCCACAATATGATATTTGTTTCTGGAAAAATTCGCACTTGGGGCGATTTGCTCGTAGGCCCCGTTCTCTCAGCCTAGTGAGCACCTGCTCCAAATTGTCAAGGTGCTCGTTGTCGTTTTCTCCTGTTACAAGGATGTCGTCTAGGTAGCATTGAGTCCCCAGAATCCCTTGCAGGACTTGCTCCATAGCTCTTTGCCAGATAGCTGGAGCTGATGCTACTCCGAAAACCAATCGATTGTACTGGTACAGGTCTTTGTGTGTGTTTATCGTGAGATACTTATTAGAGGCCTCCTCAACCTCCATCTGTAGATATGCCTGTGCCAAGTCAATTTTGGTGAAACGTTTCCCTCCGGATAGTGAGGCGAAAATATCTTCTATCCTTGGAAGAGGATACTGTATCGTGTGAAGGACTGGGTTTACAGTCACCTTGAAGTCCCCACAGATGCGAATTTTTCTCTGTTCTTCAGATTTATCATTATTCAATGTTTTCTTCATGACCGGGACGATGGGTGTTGCCCACTCGCTCCAATCTACCTTGGATAACACGCCTGCTTTTTCCAAATTCTCCAGCTCTGCCTCGACTGCTGGACGAATTGCGTATGGCACCGGCCTTGCCTTAAAAAACTTGGGAATTGCCGCATCTTCCACTTTTATTGAGGCGGTGACGCCTTTCAAGGTTCCTAGTTCCTGTTGAAACACTTCTTTGGCGTTAGCCAAGATGTTTTTTAATCGTTCAGGTATGACATCATCATCATTTATTTTCTTACTGGTCACCGTCAGTGCCTGAATGGAGTGCCAGTCTAAACGTATCTTCCTGATCCATTCACGTCCCAACAACGGTGGACCACCATCTTGCAGAACGTATAAATACAACTTCTGTATTTCCTTGCCGTTGTATACAACAGGCACCTTTATTTTCCCTCTGGGGTATACTTTCTGCCCCATATATGTCTTCAAGATAATGGATGTGACTTTCAAAGGTATATGCGGAAATAGCCGCTCATAATCCCGTCGACTTATGACGGTCAGAGCTGATCCTGTATCTAGCTCCATTTTAATTGGGGACCCCGCTATCGTGAGGGTAACCCAAATGGTCTGGTAATCTTCTTTGGCAATTACATTATGTAATTTGAGACAGCTTAGTCTCTTGTTTCCGGAGTCGCTATCGCTCTTCTGGTCTTCGGAGCTACTGTCCGTCATCATTTGTACCTTTCTGTACTTTTCCTTATTGATTTTTTTTCTGTCAGTGGATTTTTTGTTTCCAGATCGGCATACACGTGCAATGTGTCCCATCTTTCCGCATTGCCTGCATGCTTTGTCCTTGAACCAGCAGTCCCTCTGGTCATGGGTGGATCTGCCGCAGCAATAACATCTCTCGAAACCCCGTGTCATTTCATGGGTGCCGAAGTCCTGTGGCTTTTGCTGTATCTCTGCAGCTCCTCTTGCTGCTGCTTCGTATGATACAGCCACACTGAAAGCCTTGTCCAGTGTCAAATCTTTCTCAGAAAGTAGCCTTTTCTGTGTTCCTTCACTTAGGAGACCGCAGACGAATTTGCCTCGTAGAGAATCTGTCAGTCCTGCCCCGAATTGGCAGTGCTTTGACAGCTTTCTTAATTCGGTGAGGTAATCAAAGTTACTTTCATTCTTGTGCTGATTCCTCCTGAAGAATTTGAATCGTTCCGCTATCAGCAGCAGTGTTGGGTTTAAGTGCTCCTGTGGGGTATCAACAATCTCCTTAACATTCTTGTCCATCGGTTTGGCTGGAGTGATTAAGTTTCGTAACAGCCCGTATGTCCTTGCGCCCATCAGATTTAGAAGTACCGATGCCTTTTTATCAGCCTCTACTTCATTCGCTGTGCAATATACCTCCACTCTTTCCACATATGTGGTCCAATCCTCTATATCACTATCGAAAGCAGTAATATTGCCAGTCTTAGGCATCCTGAAAATCAAAAATGGCACCTCCCGCGCTTTCCTTTCTTCCCTGCCGAGAGAAAATGGCGCCTCCCGTGCTTTCCCGCCGCTGCCGCTGCTGACAATGCTGTTCTCAGCGGTTTTTTATTTACACAGATATTTTTAATAGTTGGAGACTCATTCCCGCCGGACTCTCTGGGACTTTTCCCTCCCTCTGCTTGGTCCGAATGCCGACCTGCTTTGCAGCGCCGACCGTCTCCCGAGTGCTCCACCCTCCGTCTCTGTTTGCCTCCGCCTTCCGACTCGCTGCTCGGCCCCGCTGCAGAGCCACCCGATCGAGCCCCAACCCGCCGCCCAGGAAGGATTAGTGCAGTACCTGCCACCAGCCCGGCTAGCTGGTGAAACCACAGTTTTTTTTTCTTTGACCTTCGCCTGAGGAATCGATCCCCTTGAGGTGCTGCCGAATTGCAGATAAGTCCATTTCCAATTCGTCGCCACTGTTGTATCCGTGTGTTAATGGAGACACGGAATGCAGGAGTTGGTTTAACAGGTGTTTACTGAACAAAGTCTGGAGGTGAACTAACAGATACAAGACACTATACAGGCTTATATACCCGAGTGGTCACTACCGGTATTACAGTACACAGGGGCTCTTAAAGGTACATACACTACAGCCAGCAATGCCCACATCCCATAAACTAATTTTTTTTAAAAGCAAAATACTACAGATTCTGAAAATCTGGAAGAAAAACAGAAAAAGCTGGAAACTCACAAGTCAATCAGTACTTGTGGAGAGAACTGACAGTCGATGTTATGCACACCTTTTGGTAAGATTGAAAAGGGAGTTGGACATTTACAATAAGACAATTAGAAAAATGGGTAGAAACATGTGTAAAACAATCAAATAAACAGAGAAGAAGCATCAGTGAATGATGTAACAGATCATCTTAGTCAAGTGACAAACAGAAGCATTAAGACTTTAAAGAAACAAAGGATGTATGAATAACAAAGGAAGTGAAAAGCCAGAGGTAAATGCAAGAAAAAGGGAAAGATGGAAAACTTGGGGATCAGATTTGAAAATGAGGGAAATAACAACAGAAAATGCTGGAAAAACTCAGCAGGCTAGGCAACGTCCGTGGAGAGAAAATAGAGTCAACATTTCGGGTCAAACCCTTTGTCAAGACTGGAAAAGCACAGGAAATGAAATAGATTAACAGGCGGGCTGGGAGAGAACAAAAGAGAAGTGAAGAGACATTAAGAGGTGTTCAAAACGAGATGAGATGGTGATGGGACTAGTGGAGACAAAAGACGGCTCTAGATTAGGTGTGAAATGTGCTGGCAGAATGGGAGACAGCTGCCATGTGGGAGAGAAAAAAAGGGGGGGGGGGAAGGCCAAAACAAAGGTGTGGATAAAAAATAAGTAAAAATGTAATGGGGGCCGAGGTTATGATCTGAAATTGTTGAACTCAATATTGAGTCTGGAAGGCTGTAAAGTGCCTAATCGGAAGATGAGGTGCTGTTGAAAATGAGGGTGTAGCTAAAGTTACTGTAGTCATTGTTCAAACCCGAGGATTGCAGGAGACAGATGAGATTTTGTTTGTGATGCTTGCATTGAGCTTTGTGAGAACATTGTAGAAGGCCAGTTGGGCAAAGCCATCACCTGATCTGCATTTCATCTCCCTAATGTAGTGGAGATCACAGTGAGCAATGAATACAATATTCTAGATTAGAGGAAATACATGAACATTGCAGTCTTACAAGGAAATGGTGTTTAGGGCCCTAGACAATGAAGTGGGAGGAGGTGAATGGGCAAGTGTTGCATCTCCTGTATTTGCATAGGAAGGTGCCGGGCAAGAGCAGCTGGAAGTTAGAGTGGTGGAAGAATGAACCAAGGTGTCTTGGAAGGAATGGTCCCTCCGGAAAGCAGAGAGGGGTGGGGAGACATGCAGCTAAATTTGTTTGAAGTATATTTTTTGGTGAAGCCCCTTAAGAATGTCAGCTTGCCAAAGGCCTTTGATAAGGTACCACAAAGGTTAGGACATGTAGAGTCAGGGGACAAATAGCTCAACGTATAGAAAATTGGCTAAAAAATGGAAAGCAGAGAGTAAGGGTAATGGGTAGTTATTCAGATTGGAGAAAGGTAGAAAATGGTGTTCCACAAGGATCAGTGCTGGGATGACTGTTATTCATAATTTACATTAATTATTTAGACTTGGGAATAAGTAACTCAAAATCAAAATTTGCAGATGATACCAAACTAGGGGGTATAGCTAACACTGAGGAAGAATGCAACATAATTCAAGAAGGCATTAGAAAACTTGCAGACTGGGCAGGTAAGTGGCAAATGAACTTCAACTTAGATAAATGTAGCGTGATCCACTTTAGTAGGAAAAACAAACATCACCTGCACCTTAGAAAATAAGAAACTGAATGAGGTAGAAAAGCAAAGGGATCTAGGGATGCAGGTGAATACATTAAAAGCAGTATCGCAAAGCACTAGAATTTATTTCTAGGGGGACAGAATTCAAAAGTAGTGAAGTTATGTTAGACTTGTATAGGACCTTGGTCAGGCAGCACTTACTGTGTACAGTTCTGGTCTTCATACTATAAAAAGGACATAGAAGCACTGGAGAAAATGCAAAAAGGATTAACAAGGATGGTACCAGAACTGAGAGATTACAGCAATCTGGAAAGATTGAACCGGTTGGTACTTGTTTCTTTCGAAAAGAGAAGACTTAGAGGAGACCTGATAGAGGTCTTTAAAATTATGAATTGGTTGGACAGGGTGGATGTGGAGAAAATGTTTCCACTTGTGGGAGAATCCAAAACTAAGGGCTATGATAACAAGATAGTTACTAATAAATCCAATAGGGAAATAAGGAGAAATGTATTTACTCAGGGAGTGGTTAGAATGTGGAATTCGCCACCACAGGAAGCGGTTGAGGCAATTAGCTTAGATTTATTCAAAGGAAAATTGTTGTGTATGTAATAGGTATGTTACTTTAAACCTATGGCCAGGGCAGCACTACTTTGTAGGGCGTAGTGATACCGTAGTACCACTCCTGGCCATAGGGATATAAATAGTACTGTGGGTACTGATCTCCCCTCAGTTCCCCGCCTGTTGGTATTAAGTAAAGACCTACGTTGAATCCTCCAAGCTGTCCCTTCATTATTGGATTAAGTATAGACACATACCTTACACTGGCGACGAGTAAGGTTCGAACTCACCAGTACACGGTGCAACAAAGGAACGGTAGCAGTACAGAGAGAGAAGGAGAGAGGTTTCTTACCAGCCAGTCTGCAGAGTCCAGTGTCGACCGAAGGAAGCCGCCCAGCACTCCGGGTTCGGGAGGAGCGGCAGCAACGGAGCGAGAGAGAGAGGGTTCCAGCGGAGGCTGCAGCAGCTGAGAGAAGAGGCTGAACGGGCGCTCCAGCCACGGGGCAAAAGTCCACCCAGGGCCAGGTAAACTGAAATCCTTCCCGTGGAACGGGAGCTGCAAGGGCCAGAACGGGCAGGCGATCTGGGGAACAAACGGAGCCACGAGGACTAGCAAGCCACGAGAGGGGAAGGTCTTTATCAATAGCGGCGGTGGCAATAACGGGAGCTGCAAGGGCCAAAAATAATGAAGCTGGAGAAAGGTCGTTAGCAGCAGCAGGAGAAAAGGCGGGAAAAACGCCATCTAGTGGACAAAGGGGAAAAGTTTTTTTTTCTCTTCAGTTTTAAATTTAAAAAAACAAAAACGCCATCTAGTGGAGAAAGGCGGGAAAAGCTCTTCAGCAGTTTAAAATGTCTAAGGAAGGTTGGTTGTCAACATTTGTTGAGGACACAGAAGAGTGGGATGCCTATATCGAAAGGCATGAACTTTATTGCATAGTAAACAAGGTGGAAGATGACAAAAAGGTAGCAACCTTATTGGGCCAGAAATTCGTGACCAAATGCGTGAGTACGGTCTGGGTACTCACGCATCTGGCCGTTGGAAATGCCGGCATTCAGCATGCACAGCGCATGCGGGGAACGCCGGCATTTCCAGTCCTCGGAACGAAGGGGTTCATAGGCACAGCGCGTGCGACTGCACAGGCAGCGCTTGCGCAGTGAACTTCGTCGATTTCATTCATGGATTCAGTGAGGGTAAGTCCTTACAAGTTACACTTGAAAAAAGCATGTGTAAAGTTGTTCCAAGGCTGCGGAGGAAGATATATTTTATCGTGGAGCTTCTGAAAGGCAATATTTTTGTTTGGGAAAGGGAGGGAAGTTATTTTAAGAAATTTTAAGTAAGTTTTAAAGTTTAAAATTTTTTTTTTAAACGGGTTTTCAGAACGGTAGGTAGAAGGAGCAATTGTGGCTGTGTGAATTGAATGTGAAAATGAGTGTTCTAAAATGAGTAATGTAACATTTCCAGCACTTTTAAGAAAGAAACTTTTCATCAGTAATAAGTAATTATGTATGTATGCCCGCATATATTCCTTTACGTATATGTATGTATGTTTTATATTCCTTTACTTATGTGTATGAATGTATGTTTTTAATTATGATTTTCCAATAAGTTACTTTCTCTGAAAGTCATAATTAAATAATACATTCATACACATAAGTAAAGGAATATATACATAACACGCAAAGGAATATATACAGACATACATACTTTCAGAAGCTCCACGATAAGAAATATCTTCCTCCGCAGCCTCTGGAGCAACTGTACCCATGCTTTTTTCATGTGTAAGTTGTAAGGACTTGACCTCACTGAAAGCATGAATGAAAGCGGCGAATTTTACTGCGCACGCGTTCTGCCTCTGAACCCCTTCGTTCAGAGGACAGGAAATGCCGGTTTTCCCCGCATGCGCTGTGCATGCTGAAAACCGGCATTTCCTCCGGCCAGACGCGTAAGTACCCCGACCGTACTCGCGCATTTGGAAGGGAATTACTGGGCCAACATTTTACATGTCAATAAAATGAAAAATTTAACAATTGCACGATTTGCCCCCTCGCATCTGCGACTGAGGGTCCAAGGAGGTGCATTGTGCAAGAGGTCATCGTCGTACGTATCCTCACACTGTTCCCTTTCGGGTACTGTATGAAGTGGTGGAAGGATTTATGGCCGTGATTAACGCTCATTCCGTGACCGTAACCATCTTTGAACCAGCCATTAGGGTGGTTAGTCCTATGGCGTGAGGGTTTTACGGGCTCCCACAACCCATCTGAGGGGGGGCGGCCACCCACACCCACGGACGCAAGTATCCCGCTGGATGTCCACCCAGAATTTATAGCTGGAGCTCCGACTCCACTTGCCGGGACTGTCTGGAGTGGGGTTCGAAACCCTACTACTCCTGGCCCAGCGGCAGGGATGCTTACTGCTACGCAAAAGGCCCACTCCGCACAAAAGGTGACACCCATACGTTTCCTGTGCCTTTTCCCTCCCCGTGACTGGAGCCCTATGCTGCCACTTGAAAGACCAAGCTATCATCTGCCATTTTTGCGGTGCCTTTGACTTCACATTACCAATGATGAGCAGGCGCTGCGCCTCCACCTCCTTGAGATTGCTGAGGTCATCATCAGTTCAATTGTGAGTTCTTTTAATGCCGTGAATTGTGCTCATTCCAGCCATTTCACGTTGCTAATCGGATTGGGCCTTTGGCATAGCGGTAGGATCCCCGCCGCTGGGCCAGATCAGGGTAGGGTTTCGAACCCCGCTCCAGACAGTCCCGGCAAGTGGAGTCGGAGCTCCGGCTCTAAATTCTGGGTTGACATCCAGTGGGATATTTGCGTCCGTGGGTGTGGGTGGCCCCCCCTCCTTGTATAGCTTGTGGGAGCCCGTAAAACCCTCCCGCCATAGGACTAACCGTCCTAATGGCTGGTTCAAAGATGGTTACGGTCACGGAATGAGCGTTAATCATGGCCATAAATCCTTCCACCACTTCATACAGTTCCCCAAAGGGAACAGTGTGAAGACACGTATGACGACGACATTGCTAAATAAATAAATGGAATTAAAAAAATTCTTTTAGGGCTTTTAAAAGTCTTTAAATTGCTTTAATTCTGTTTAAAACTACTTCAGATTCTTCAAAATAATGTAAACGTTTTTAAAAGTTTATAAAAGTTACCAAAAGCTTCAAAAAACTTCCAAAAACCTATTTAAACTGCTGCTTCGCATGTAAAAATGCTTAGCAGCTTGGCAGAAACATTGGGGGCGTGTCCTGTTAAACTGAGACCTCAAGGGGCGTGTCTCAGTTGCACAGCGCGCTACAGGCTTCGCGCTGGCTGCACTCCTGGGCGGCGTGACGTCAGACGCTGCCCGGGAGTCAACATTTTAAAACAGCAATTCCAGGCGTCCCTGAAGCTCAACGGCCAGCGCATCGGGTAAGTGCAGATCGGGGGCTTACACGCGCGGCAAGCCCCCGACTCGAATTTCTGGGCCATTAAATTGTATGGGGGCAAAAACATACGGTCTGCTGAGGAATCTTCTTACTCCAGAAAAGCCAGCAGACAAAACGTATGCCCAAATTGTTGATACGTTAAAGGTACATTTAAACCCTAAGCCACCATTTATAGCGGAAAGGTACCGCTTCTACAGACGCGGCCAAAGGAATGATGAGTCGCAGGCAGCCTATTTAGCTGAGCACAGAAGGTTGTCCAAACATTGCCAGTTTGGAGCCATATTGGCGGACGCGATCAGAGACAGATTTGTCTGTGGCATGTTAAATGAGAGTACATGAAAATGGTTGCTAGCCAAGAAACAGCTCAGCCTAGATCAGGCGATTGAAATAGCATCGGCCACGAAGCAGCAGCACAGGGTGCTGCTCAAATGCGACAAAACACAACCTGCTATGACACCCATGAGGTGACATTTCACAAAGATAAATGCTACCGTTGTGGCAAAACCACCCACGACCAAAGTAATTGTTGGTTTCGTGATAAAATATGCCGGCAGTGTGGAAAAAAGGGGCATATAGCGAAAGTTTGTCGGTCGGGTACGAAACCCAATAGTGGGGGCAGTCCGAGCAGTACCAAGGCAAGGACAAAAATACATAAGATGTCTGACAGTAGATCAGACGAGTCACAGGAAGGCACAAAAGCAGAGCCTAAAGGTCTGGGATGTCTCAAGTTATATGGTGTAGACAAAACGGAGGACCACAGCACCATGTGGGTTAAAATGAAGGTAGCAGGCGTCGAAGTTAATATGGAGCTGGACACGGATTCAGCCCTATCAGTAATTAATGAACAAGATTATAACAGGCTGTTCAAACGCATTCTCTTAAAGGATACGGAAATTAAATTAAAAACATATACGGGACAAAAAGTTTACCCGAAGGGAAAAATGCAAGTAACAGTTAAATACAACGGCAGGAAAGTGCCAGGACTTTATTTATACGTCCTACCAAACGGTGGACCACCACTTTTGGGTAGGGAATGGATAAGAAAAATCCATTTCGACTGGAAGTCGATACACGAGTTAAAAGTAGAGACCAGCAAGGATGATACAACCATTACAAGCAGGCTGTCGAAAATATTGGCAAAAACACCAGAGGTGTTCCAACAAGGGCTGGGGACCTTAAAGGACATTAGAGCAAAAATAACCATTGCTCAAGACGCAAACCCCAAGTTTTGTAAGGCCAGACCGGTGCCTTACGCCATTCGGCCAGCTGTGGAAGCAGAACTGGATGCCTTAGAGAGTGCAGGTGTCCTTACAAAGATTGAGTGGAGTGAGTGGGCCATGCCCATCGTCCCAATTATAAAGAAATCTGCAAATAACACACCGGGGGAACGAAAGAAGGTTCGCATTTGCGGGGATTTTAAGATAACTATTAACCCAGTCCTGCACACGGTACAGTATCCGCTGCCGCGGATAGAGGACATATTCGCATCGTTAGCTGGGGGTAGACACTTTACGAAGATTGACCTTTGTCAAGCTTATTTACAGATGGAGGTGGAACAGGACTCGAAAAAGCTCCTAACGATTAACACACACAAGGGATTGTACCAGTACAATCGCCTGGTATTTGGTGTGGCGTCCGCCCCGGCAATATGGCAGAGGACCATGGAACAGGTCCTACAGGGCATTCCAGGAACGCAGTGCTACCTGGATGACATCCTGGCGACAGGACAAACGGATAACGACCACCTCGCTAACCTGGAGCGAGTACTTCTGCGGTTGCAACAATACGGACTCAGGGCGAACAAGCAGAAATGTGAGTTTTTCCAGGAACGTATCTCATACTGTGGTCACATTATAGATAAGGAAGGCTTGGATAAGTCCCCGGAAAAGATCGAGGCAGTAGTGAAGGCCCCGCCCCCTGAGAATGTATCTCAGTTACGATCATTCTTAGGCCTTATAAACTATTACCATAAGTTCCTCCCGAACTTAGCGTCCATTTTACATCCACTAAATTCATTGCTGCAAAAGGGAGTCTCCTGGAATTGGGACGAAGCGTGTGAGGCTGCTTTTAAAAAGGGTAAACAACTCATTACATCAAAGGAAGTGCTCGCACACTTTGACCCAAAAATGCCAATGAGGTTGGCATGTGACGCTTCCCCATACGGTATAGGGGCAGTGTTGTCACACAAATTTCCCAACGGGACGGAGAGGCCAATAGCATTTGCCTCAAGGTTGTTAACTACAGCCGAAAGAAACTATGCGCAAATCGACAGGGAGGCCCTCAGTCTGGTGTGGGGTGTAAAAAAATTCCACCACTACCTGCATGGGCAACGTTTCACACTACTGACGGATCATCAACCGTTGGTGTCGATATTTAATCCAACAAAAGGGGTGCCCCTGATGACGGCCCAAAGGCTACAGAGATGGTCACTGTTCTTAGGAGCACACCAGTACCTTATCGAATATCAGGGTACCAAACAGCATGGCAATGCGGATGGCCTGTCGCGGCTACCCTTGCCTGCAGAGATCGAAGAGGTAGTACAGGACCCTGTGGAAATATATCATACGGCTGTTATGGAACACTTGCCCATCACCAGCCAATGTATCGAGCGGGAAACACGGAACGACCCGACATTGGCAAGGGTTTACGAGTTAACCGTGAAAGGCTGGCTGGCGCAGGGTGACGCATCATTGCCAGCGTTTTCGGCAAGGAAGGACCAGTTGTCCGTCTGCCGGGGCACATTGATGTGCGGAGCCAGGGTGGTGGTCCCTCAAAAATTACAACATAAAGGCCTAGAAATTCAGTATAGCCACTTTTGGGGCGGAAAAGTCGGGCGGCCGCTAAAGTTTGCGCCCGGCGCAAAGTCGAGGCCACTTCGCCGATATTCAGTAGCTTCGCCCTAAGAGTTTGCTCGAGCGTTAAAACTGGCGTTACACAACTATCTTTCGGCGCAAAGCCGGCAGTGCTGAGCTAAACCGCCGAGGCCGGGCGCAGCGCAGGTGCGGTCATTTCTTGATTGACAGCAGACACCCTGGCGCCGGCCAGCTCTTAAAGGGGGAAGGGTCGAGTTCGTCTGCTGCCACGCCCTGGACACTGCAGCCCTCCAGCTAGGCCTAAACACTGCTGCTGAACAGAAATAGCGCCGGGAAAGATGCAGAAGGCCCGTGAATGAGCGCAGCGCTTCACTGGCCATGATTTGAGGGTGCTGGTTAGGGCTTTGGAGAGGAGACGCAAACTCTTGTTCCCGGACAGTGGCAAGAAGCCTGCCACCAGCATCTACAGGAAAGCCTGGAGGGAGGTCGCCCACAGGGTCACATCCAACAGCGAGGTCCCCAGGACCGGTGTCCAATGCCGGAAAAAGTTCAATGACTTCACAAGGATTGTCAGGGTGAGTCCCCTTTCCAGTGTCCTCCTCATCCTTGCATGTGCACCTCACATTATGGGCAAAGGGACCTAAAAGCCCTAATGGCCAGCCCTCATCCAGCAGCTATGGGACTGGCATGAACATCAATTGCACATTCTGCACTTTACACACTGGCCAAGCTATTCGACCATGGGAGGCAGTGCACACAAGATCTGGGCACCACACTGGCCAAGCTATTCGACCATGGGAGGCAGTGCACACAAGATCAGGGCACCACACTGTACTTAGAGGCCATCCTTTCTCTTGCAGGCCAAGCTGGCACACAATCAGAAGAGCCGGACTGTGACCGGGGGAGGCCGTCCCCAGATCCAGCAGCTCAGTGACCTTGAAGAGCGCGTGGGTAGCCTCATGGGTGCCCGGGTGATTGGCCCCGTTGCATCTGGAGATGCCGACCCTGTTCTGGGCACCAATGGTAAGGACATCACCTTTTCGACCTCTCTCGTCCCGCTTGCGCTTCAGATCTACATCCTTTGCCACTGTCCGACCAATGCGCTGAATGCCACCACTCATGCCTCCCTCGCTGATGCCCTCTCCTCACTCTAAAGCTACTCTTGTGCCTTCCTGCTTTCAGATGGTGAGGAGGAGGTCCCTGAACTTGCCAGTGACAGCCCCTCAGAAGAGGAGGAGGAGGAGGAGGAAGAAGAAGAGCAAGGCGGCCCATCAGGGGAACCCTCAGCCGCACCAGGGGATGCCAATGGAGGGGACACGTCTTCCCTGGAGGAGAGCCAGGGGGAAGTGTCGCAGGGGAGTGTAGCTCCTGTGCCCAGTGGCGTGCAGCAACGCGGGAAGGGTCGGGCAGCTCGGCGGCCTTCTTCCCAGAGGGGGGAAGGGTCGCAGGGGAGTGTAGTTGCTGGGCCCAGTGGCATCCAGCAATGCGGGAAGGGTCGGCCAGCTCGGCGGCCTTCTCCCCAGAGGGAGAGTCCGGCCTCCAGTCCGGAGACGGTCCTCGCCAAGGAGGTGCGCCTCCTCGATCAAATGTCCGTGGACTCGGATCGCCGGCACACCAAGTTCATGGGGGTTGTGGCACGGTTGCCTGAGGCCATCGAGTCCCTGGCTCATAGTGTGGCCGATTTCGGCGCCTCACAGGCCAGGAGTTTCGAGCAATTCGAAGCAGCACACGCCGCGAGTCGGTCCAAATTCGGGGCAGCACAGGCCGCGAGTCGGGCCGAATTCGGGGCAGAACAGCCCGCGAGTCGGGCCGAATTCGGGGCAGCACAGGCAGCGAGTTGGGCGGAATTCGGGGCAGCTCACGCAGTGAGTGGCCAGGTGATCAGTGGTGCCGTGCAGTCACTGGCTGGTCTGATGCGGGCACAGACCAGGGCAGTACGGGCACTCACTGCTGCCACACTCGCTGTGTCAGCCAGGCATCGCCAGGGCACCCGCCGTGCTGCAGCAGCACAGCGGTCTGTCCTTCAGCAGATTGCTGCGCATGCTGCAGTGCTGGCCCAGGCGAGTGCCAGTGTCTCAGGCGAGCAGCGAGCGCCTGCCATTAGCCAGCTTGCCCCCATTCCTACAGCCGCCACTGCCACTCCCCCAGTGGAGCTGCGACGAGCTGCTGGAGAGACTGCTGCTGCCCAGCCACAGCTGCAGCAGTCACCAGCCGGCCCCTCGAGGGCCAGAGCTCGTCTAGGCCGACCCCCAAGGGCATCTGCCGTCACACCATGTGCCCCTCAGGAGCCTTCCCCCAGCCTTGCAGCAGCCACTGGGCACACTTTGAGGAGGAGCAGCAGGGCGGCCAGGGGCCGCAAAAGGCTGGTCAAGGAATCGCCCTCGCGGGCCACAAAGTAGAGGGTGTGGGCAAATGTGTTTTTATATGGGGATGGTTGTTTTGTTTATGGGGATGGTTGTTTTTGTAAGGCCGAGGATGAAGGCCATTTTTGTGGAAATGTTTTGTTATTCCTCCCCAGGTTGTGGGAGTGAGTCATGTGTGTGACTGTTTTTTGGGTGTGTTGTCTGTTTTTTGGTTTCATGTGGGAAGGGCCCTGAGTTTGTTCAATAAAGCATTTTATTTATTCAGCTTGTCCATGTTTGATGTTTGAAGTGGTTGTTGCCTTAACCGGCTGAGGGCTTGCGGAGCGGCTGCATTCAGGTCCCTTCATTGCCACAAGCCATTCCCTGACAGGGGGCCTAGAAGTGACGTTCAATAAGCCGCCGACGGGCGGCCCTTGGACCTTGTGCCTCCCTCCTGGGCTGGTACTCCTCCTCCTCCTCCTCCTCCTCCTCATGCTCCTCCTGCTCCTCCTCCTGAGGTGGTGCTCCAGCGTGAGGTGGCAGTGCCTGAGTCCTGCGGATAGCCAGGTTGTGCAGCATGCAGCAAACGACCACGACCTGGGAGACTCTCTCCGGCGAATACTGCACAGATCCTCTGGAACGATCCAGGCAGCGGAACCGTTGCTTGAGGACGCCAATCGTTTGTTCTATGATGTTCCTAGTGGCTTGATGGCTTTCGTTGTATGCCTCCTCAGCAGGGGTCCTGGGCGCGTGGAGCGGGGTCATGAGCCAGGTACACAAAGGATAGCCTTTGTCCCCGATAAGCCATCCTCTTGGGGGAGGCTGTGCCTGGAACATGTCAGCCACAGTAGTCTGTCGCAGGATAAATGCATCGTGGCTGCTGCCTGGAAAGCAGGCATTGACAGCTAGGATGCGCTGCCTGTGGTCACACACCAGCTGTACATTGAGGGAATGGTAGCCCTTCCGGTTGCGGTAATCCTCGGCATTGTCGATAGGTGCCCGCAAAGCCACATGCGTGCAGTCAATGGCGCCCTGCACCATGGGGAAGCCCGCTATTCTCGCAAATCCCACTGCACGCTGCTGCTGCTTCTCCAGGGTCATGGGGAAGGAGATGAATTGGTGTCTCCTTCTGAAAAGGGCATTGGTCACCTGGCGGATGCAGCAATGCACGGCGAACTGGGATATGTTAGCAATGTCCCCAACAGCGGCTTGGAAGGAGCCACTTGCATAGAAGTTCAGAGCCACCGTGACCTTCACTCCCACCGACAGAGACGTCCTGCACCTCAGCTGTGGACGCAGATCTCTGTGAAGCAGCTGGCAGATCTCTGCAACCACCTCCCTTCTGAAGCGCAGCCTCCTAACACACTGCGCGGCAGGCATGGTGAGATAGGACACCTGCTGGCGGTATTTCCTGAGTGGGTAAGGCCTACGTTGCCGACGCCTGTTGCCCCCTCTGCGTCTAGCCAGGGCTGCCCCTCTCACACAGCGTCTGCGAGCCCTTCGCACATAATGCTGAAACTGAGGGTTGGCACCCCATGCAGCCCCCATAATATACTGGCAAACAATGACCTCACAATGAAGGCGAATTGCCAAGCTCTGGCCTGAAGCCAAAAATACCTCCTATGTTGGGCCAAAGCAGTAAGCTCTCTTCCTTGGTCTCTGTCCATAAATCCGTTGCACAAGAGTGATTGCTGCAAAATGGCTGGCCTTTATAGTTCAGGGTAAGTGCCCTTTAATTTGCGCTCCCCGCGGCCCGCATGGCCTCTGCTGCGTTCCAGTTCACAGTTCTTAGGACCGCCACGCCCACATTGGGCGGGCGCGACTGAAGTTCCGGATTGGGGCGCACAAAGGGCGTTGCATGAGGAAATGACGTCATAATCTGCGCGCGCAGCTGAGCGCGCGCAAACACTTTGCGCCGGCGCTAAATGTCTACTGAAGTTGGGCGTAGGCGCAGATCACGCTGCGCCCGGCCGCTAAGTGCCTAGCGCTCGAGATCTACTCCTCCTAAGGCGCTAACGGCTGGCGCACGCAACTGAATTTCTAGGCCAAAGTGTTGCAGGACTTACACGAAGGTCATCTGGGGGGTGTCAAAATGAAAAGCCTCGCCAGAGCCTATGTCTGGTGGCCCGGCATTGACAGGGACATTGAGGAAGTAGCAAAAGCGTGCCAAGGGTGCCAGATGGTACAGAACGTACCACCACAAGCCCCACTACATCCGTGGGAGTGGCCCTCAACGCCGTGGCAAAGGATCCACGTGGACTTCGCTGGCCCCTTCCTGGATGCGATGTTCCTTATTGTAGTGGACGCCCATTCAAAATGGCCGGAGGTCATAAAGATGTCATCAACGACAGCCGAAAAGACGGTCGCAGTCTTAAGGACCATTTTTGCCCAAAACGGGGTGCCTGAGCAAGTCTGTTCGGACAATGGGCCACAATTTGTGGCAGAAGAATTTCAAGCATTCCTAAAAAGGAATGGAGTGCGACATTATACGTCCGCACCATATCATCCGGCTACAAATGGGCTGGCAGAGCGCTTTGTACAGACTTTTAAAAAGGCCATCAAGGCAATGGGGGAGGAAAGGTTGCCACTACAACACAAGGTGGACAACTTCCTATTCGCATACCGTAATGCTGCACATACGGTGACCAACCAGGCCCCCGCCGTCATGTTCTTTAATAGAAGGTTAAGGTCTCACCTTGAATTGCTCAGACCAAACATTCGGAGAGATTTGGAAAACCGAGTATTTCGTAGGGCTCCTGACAGACAGACACGGAGCTTCAAGGTGGGGCAGCAAGTGTTGGCCCGTGATTATCGGAATGAAAAGTGGCGGTCTGGTACGATAAAGGCCCGCCAGGGACCCTTGATGTACACAGTTGAGACAGGGGAAGGCATAATCAGACGACATGCTGATCAACTTGTGGAGTCCAGAAACCCAACTGATTCACTACCTCAAACGTCTCAGCACATTGTTACAGCGGAATCACGGCCCAGCTCGTCGTTACAGAGGGCTCAGGATTGCGAGGAGTTCAGCACTCCAGTGATCTCCATGGCACAGGATGTGCCATCAGACACCAACGAGTCCAGCGATGAAGGGGTGACGGAAGTACCGCCGCCTACACCGAGACCGACTAGAGAAAGACGTTATCCTAGTTGAGATAGGAGGCCTCCTCAGAGACTGAATCTATAACATGTTTCTGTTTATATATATATAAGTAGACAACTCTTGATGTAAATATGTTATGTATATTGTGTTACCAAATGTTATTAGCCCTAGTTATGGGGCATCTATTGACTTAATTGCACGGGTACGTTTTAATTAAAAGGGGAGGAATGTTGTGTATGTAATAGGTATGTTACTTTAAACCTATGGCCAGGGCAGCACTACTTTGTAGGGCGTAGTGATACCGTAGTACCACTCCTGGCCATAGGGGTATAAATAGTACTGTGGGTACTGATCTCCCCTCAGTTCCCCGCCTGTTGGTATTAAGTAAAGACCTACGTTGAATCCTCCAAGCTGTCCCTTCATTATTGGATTAAGTATAGACACATACCTTACAAAAACTAGACAAGTACTTGAGAGAATAGGGAATAGAAAGATATGCTGAAAGGCTGAGATGAGGTAGATTGAATTGGAGGAGACTCGTGTGAAGTACAAACACCAGCACAGACTAGTTGAGCCGAATGGCCTGTTTCTGTGCTGTATATTCTATGTAATAGTCACAGGCATAAGTTGCTGCTGTAAAGTGTGCCCTACTGTAGAATAGCCAAGCATAGTAAACATTTAAATGTATCCAAGGTAATTTGAGTAGGAGGAAAACTTTATGGAATAGATATTTTTCTCTCCTTGGTAAAAGGTCATGGTGGATATTAACTTGGGTGATTAACTACTGTCTCTTCTGCATTTGAAGACAGTTCATCAACTTGGTGGCAGCAACTTTGACTTGGACCCTGTATACCTCCCATAAGAACATAAGACGTAGGAGCAGGAGTAGGTCATTTGGCCAGTCGAGCCTGTTCCACCATTCAATAAGATCATGGCTGATCTGATCTTGGCCTCAACTCCACTTCCCTGCCCACTCCCCATAATCCTTGACTCCTTTACCTTTCAAAAATCTGTCTATCTCCACCTTAAATATATTCAATGACCCAGCCTCCACAGCTCTCTGGGGAAGAGAATTCCAAAGATTCACGACTGAGAGAAGAAATTCCTCCTCATTTCCATTTTAAATGGGTGCCCCCTTATTCTGAAATTATGCCCCCTAGTTCTAGATTCCCCCACGAGGGAAACATCCTCTCTGCATCTACCCTGTCGAGCCCCTTCAGAATCTTATATGTTTCAATAAGATCCCCTCTCATTCTTCTAAACTCCAATGAGTATAGGGCCAACCTGCTCAACCTTTCTTCATAAGACAACCCCTTCATCTCCAGAATCAACCTCGTGAACCTTCTCTGAACTGCCTCCAATGCAAGTATATCCTTCTTTAAATAAGGAGACCAAAACTGTACGCAGTACTCCAGGTGTGGTCTCACCAACGCCCTGTACAGTTGTAACAGGACTTCCCTACTTTTATGATAGCAAAATACTGCAGATGTTGGAAATCCGAAATAACAACAGAAAATGCTGGAAAAACTCAGCAAGTCAGGCAACATCCGTGGAGAGAAATTTGAGTTGACGTTTCGGGTTTGACCCTTCTTCAAAACTGGAGAGAAAAGGAACTAGATCGAAGGCAGGGCTGCGATCGGACAAAAGAATAAAAGAACCAAAAGAAGTAAAAGAGATTAGAAGCTAGACGAGATGGTAATAGGCTGTGATTAGGTGTAAAGTGTACTGGCAGGGCAAAAGATAGCTGCCAGGTGTGAGAGAGAAACAAAAGGAAAGGGGGGGGGGGAAAGGAAAGGAGTGGAAAAATATAAGTGAATACTTTTATATTCCATTCCCTATACAATAAAGGTCAACATTCCCTTTGCCTTCCGAATTACTTGCTGTATCTGCATGCTAACTTTTTGTGATTCATGTACAAGGACCCCCAGATCCTGCTGTATCTCAGCATTTTGTAATCTCTCCCCATATAAATAATAATTTGCTTTTATATTTTTCTTACCAAAGTGGATAACCTTGCATTTTTCTACATTATACTCCATCTGCCAGATTTTTGCCCACTCACTTAGCCTATCATCATGCATAATGTTTGGCTCGACTGTGTCAATGGTGCTCTGCAGCATTAAACAAAGTAATTTTCCTCTGCCACATTTCTTCCAGCAGCACCTTTACATGATGTATTAGCATATCAGGGGTCTTGCAGATACTTCTACTCCATTGAGGCAGTGTTTTATAACACAATGATACTTTTATCCAAGGAACACTTTTCCCATTAACTGTGTTGCAGGCCTTTGAATTCCTGCAACAGGACCAAATAGCCTGCCCCATCCCCCAAACAGCAGCCTTCTGATGGCAGGCTTATTTTGGGAAATACATAATTAGGCCTGACGCTAGAAAATTTAATGGGGTCAGATGCAACTGCAATAAGAGCAAAGGTCAGTGCACTTACTTCCTGCTCAACCTGCAAATATGGAAATCTATGCTTAATTGCACATAATTTGTACTTTGTATTGGTAATTAAGTCTGTGTGAGTCACATGAAAGCAGCACTGTATCTGTTCAATATTAATGCTAATTCATATTGTTATTAGCCTGGAAAATATTTTTGACGATATTGGTTGATGATTGCTCAATGCATTTATATAACATTCATCTGTCAACTATTTTAGTTTAAAATAAACAAGTTAATATTGCTGTTAATATTGCAAACATTTGTCCACCAGTATCAAGATTAATTGCCAGATATATTTTTTTTAATATGAATTTAAAAGTATATTCACCAAATGAAGATACTGATTTCTTGCTACTATCCTACGTAGGCTTATACTGAAACATATCATAAAATAAACTTCGGCTCAAATTTCCTCGCAGACACAATAGCCCCGAATCCTCAGTAGCATGGGATTTCCACCTGCCTGTTACTTGTGCCCCTGACCAACCCCACTTTCCGGAGTCAGGGACAGTAATATATGGGTGGGTGTCCATTTCCGTGGTGGTGGAAAGGGAATTTACTGCATCGCCTTGCCGCAGCACAATTGGCCCAATGGTCTCGGGAAAGTGTTAAGTAATAAGAAAAATTGCCCTTTTAAAAATAAACTGTTTTCCACACTGCAATCGATTGCTCTCTATTTAACTACAGTGGAGATGCCAGCCTTTTAGAGTTTAAATACCACTCCATTGTCCTTAGCAGCACTGGGTGCCTTTTGTGACTGGTGTTGCTGGGGCCAAAATGGTAGGAATTATGTTGTATCACGTATTTCCCTCAGTTGCATCATCTCAGTGTGCCCTTCTAATTGTGGGTGGGTGTATTATGTGCTTGCCCACAAATGCACCACAAATTCCACAGGTAGAAAAAAGGTGTAGGGACCTGATGTGACTGGATTTTCTGCTCTACCTGCTCAGATTACAGCATTGTTATGTCAATTTGAAGGAGGAAATTTGGGGCTACAGTACATTGTTTAAGTATGCTCCTGCTGGGGTGCAGTTCGATTGATGCTGTCCCCTACTTCCCTTATAATTTTTCAAAGTGGTTTTTCCTTCATAGAGGAGGCTAAATGCTGATTATTAGCGCTCAATCATCCTGTCTTTACCTGGTGCCATGAGATGTGTACTTCCAGCAAGGGTTACTGTGTGAAGGAATAGCCATGATTCAGAGAAATACACGATACTATGAACAGGTTTCTAATATTATTAATAAAAGACATACTGGGCTTAAAAGACACAAGTCTCAGCAGACAGGCTGTGAACAGAAATACAGGCTTCTGAGATAAAGATCAGTTGATAACAAAGTTGTAAACAAGCTTTGAAATGGGAAGTGGTTAAATATTCTAAAACAATGAGAGATTGAAGCAAACCATTGGTGCTTCTGAAGAGTCCAGAGTTTGGGTGTAACACAATGGAAGACCCAAGTGAAGTGTGAAGAGCTGACACGATGAAACAGAAACAAAAACATTAAAAGAGGCATGTGCCTTTGAAACATGACATCAAGAAAAGAAGCATCTGCTGGTCAAATAGTTTTATGTTAAACTTGGAAAACAGGAACCATAAGGTTAAATATGCAACCAATTGAGATAGCTAGAAAACAAATAAACACACAGTTAAAGTGGTTTTGATTTACATATAGCAAAAACCATACCAACAAGAAGGCTTTGAAGATATAACTTCAGTAGAGACACCAAGCAATTGCATTGTGTTTGTATTGAACATGGAGAATAAGGAAAGACCCCGATTTTCCCGAAGGAGCGGAGAATTGTCGGGTTCCCCAAATGTCGGGTTCCAACCCGAATCTAAATGGGTCAGCCAGCTGCACGCAATTTTCCCTCAATTGGCCAATTAATTTCCAGTGTGTGGGAACCCTTGCTAAGTGTCCAATTCCAGTCAGAAAGCCCCACATTATGATGTCATCATTCATGGTGCTTTTAAAGTCTCCAGCAAGCTTCTCAACCTCTGCAGGCTTCCCAACCAGTTGGAGAGAATGGCAGAGGAGCCTGCACCAGCTGCTGCCAGTGGCAGAGGCCGAGCTGCGGCCAAATTTGACAAGACCTCATTGCAGACATTGGTGGATGGGGTTAGGGCCCACAGGGAGGTCCTCTTCCCTAGCTCAGGGAGGAAGAGCCCTCCCAAAGAGACCAGGGCTGCATGGATGGAGGTGGCTGCAGAGGTCAACTCTCAGGGAGTCACCCGTCGGACCTGGATGCAGTGCAGGAAGCGCTTCCATGACCTTCGCCGTACAGGAAAAATATGTATGAAGTTTCCATTACCCTCAACCTGATCCCCATTGCCTTTCCCCAACAGCACTCAGCTTCAGCAATCACTTCCTCCACATCCCACTTCACAGTCACATCCATGCACCCTTACCCATTCCCTCTCTCTCTATGCTCACATTCACATAACTATTCCACCATGCAGCCCTCACACTGCCTCTCACTCTGATGCTTGGAACACAACTGACAACACACAGGGAGGGCCCTTGGTCTTGCAGCCTCACACCATCTTTGTCTCCTTCTAAGTGGGGGCACGGTGGCATAGTGGTTAGCACTGTTGCCTCACAGCGCCAGGGACCCGGGTTCAAATCCGGCCTCGGGCGACTGTCTGTGTGGAGTTTGCACATTCTCCCCGTGTTTGCGTGGGTTTCCTCCGGGTGCTCCGGTTTCCTCCCACAGTCCAAAGATGTGCGGGTTAGGTTGATTGGCTATGATAAAAAATTGACCCTTAGTGTTAGGGGGATTAAATACGTGGGGTTACAGGGATAGGGTGGGATATGTGTCGGTGCAGGCTCGATGGGCCGAAATGGCCTCTATCTACACTGTGGGGATTATGTGTATGTGTGTGTGTGTGTAAGTATCTATGCTATGCAATCTCTACACTCACTCCTGCACTCTCACTCAAACTCCACTTGTCTCCCTCATTGCAGGAAAAGGGAGCTCACAATAGGAGAGAGTGAGCGAGGACTGGAGGAAGACCACCCTCAATCACCCACCTGACCCCCTGGGAGGAAGCAGTGATGGAGATTGCTGGGGCTGACGTGGCTGCGGAAGCTGGGGCAGAAGAGACAGGAGCAAGCCCGCAAGCTGGTGACAGAATAGTTTCCCATTTCTCTCATTGACATAGCATGAGTCGCTGTTATGATTCTGAAGCTACATCATTTGGACTTATGAGCATCTGCCAAATCCAATGTGCAAGTAGCCTTGGCATCACATCTCTAACTCTTTCCTTTACTCCCCCACAGGACCATCCGGAGCCCCCGTCGCCACTCCCAAGGAGGAAGAGGCTTTGCAGCCAGACTCCTCAGAGGAAGCTCCAGCCTCTGAGGGCGCAGTGTCAGCAGAAGTAAGCGCACCAAGCACCAGCGCAGACACTCACACCTATGGGGGGCCTTCGGGACATAGAGCAGTGTTGTCACCTGGTGTTTCACAGCTCACAAGTGAGCATCAGCAGATTGTGGAGACAGGGACAGCAGTGGAGAGTCCTCATTGGAGGGCGCAGGCCTCTGCCAGCTCAGCTCAGCTGCATATCGACCCTATGCCTCTGGGTCCATCCGCTAGAGAGGAGGTGATGGATCTCCATGCACAGATGCAGGAGTCTCTGGCAGGTTTTGTCTCCAGGGTCGCTGCGAGTGTGGAGCGAATGGAGGAGTCCATAGCGAGCATGAGCAGAGCCTTATTGGAGTCATTGGCGCATGAAAGCATCACCACGGAAAGGATGGCTACCTCCATGGTAAGGCTGGCTGTGGCCGAGGAGAGGAGGGCTGCAGCCGAGGAGAGGAGGGCTACGGCCATGGAGGAGCTTAGTCGCCAGTGTATCGAAAACATGTGCGTGCTCAGAATAGAATGACATCTCTTGAGGAGTGATGGGCATCTATTGAGCACTAAAACCAGACCTTCATGGAAGTCCCTCTGAGCAGGACTTCCAGTACAGAGACGGGTCCCCATGGCCCCCCTGATGTGCAACAAGGTGCTCTCCAGCCACTTGCAGGAGCTGAGGGGGAGCTGACCCATGAGAGGGAGGTTGTTGGCAGACCTCAAGGAAGTGGGGGCTCCTCTCCACACGCTCACACTTCCATGCCACTTCAGAGCCCCGCCGGAGTCCACACCCAAGTGAGATAGGAGTCTCAACCCCTGCACAGCCGCAGGAGCAGCAGACTGCTGGCAAGCCCTCACAGGCTCACCACCCCAGAGGACGCCCGCCAAAGGTGTCGAGACAGGAGCAGCAGGAAAGTGAGCAAGGGGCCTCCACATCTGCTGAAGCCACAGGGGTACCACTACGTAGGAGCACGCGTAAGAGTAAAGTAAAGCACCACTAATCACAAGGGTAGTCACTTGGGTGAAAAGTCTTGTAAATAGTTTTAATGCCATCAGTTCCCTGTACATTAAAAATCTGGTGGCAACTGCTGCAGTTATGGCGTCTGTCATTTGGCGAATGGGGATATCACATTGAGGCCTTAGGATAATTTGCAGATGTCAGCAAGCTGGTGAAATAGGTAGAATTGCGCAGGCATGGGCCACTGTCCATGGTCAGTTAAGAAGCAGCGAGGCTGCAGTGTTTGATGTACCAGGCTACGCAAATCTGCCCAGGATGAGTGCGTTCCTTGCCCAGCAATGTTCTCGCGCACTGGTGCCGCTGGTTGACGGGCCTGTGCAGGATGCTCATTTCCGTCCTCCTCCTCAGCATCATCCTCAGCATCATCCTCATCCAAGGCGGCTCTGTGAGGAGCCTCTTGGTCCTGCGGAATCGGCAAGCCACGACGCTGTGCCATGTTGTGAAGCACACAGCATACCACGACGATTTTGGAGACCCTGGCTGATGAGTACTGTAGGGCTCCACCTGATCTATCGAGACATCTGAAGCGCATCTTCAGCAATCCGATGGCTTGCTCGATTATGCATCTAGTGGAAATGTGGCTGGAGTTGTAGTGCTCCTCAGCTTCGTTGGCTGGTCTCCTCAATGACGTCATTAGCCAAGACCGCAGGGGATATCCCTTGTCTCCAAGTAGCCATCCCTGAAGTTCGTTTGGTGGACTGAATAGCGGAGGCACAGTAGACTGGCGCAGTATGAAGGAGTCATGGCAGCTGCCAGGGTACTTGGCACAAACATGAAAAATCACCTTCTTGTGGTCACACACCAGCTGAACATTAAGGAAGTGGAAGCCCTTCCGGTTGACAAAAACTCCTGGATTGCGGTGGGGTGCCTTAAGGGCCACGTGTGCAGTCAGTGATGCCCTGCACCCTTGGAAAGTCTGCCAGCTGAGCTAATCCAAGCGCTCGCGCCCTCACACTTGCGCGATCCCTGGTGAAATGGATGTGATTGTGCGCGAGGCCAAAGAGGGCATCAGTGACCTGTTTGATGCAAGTGTGTGCGGCCGCCTGGGAGATGCCGCTGATGTCTGCTGCTGATCCCTGGAAGGAGCCTGAGGCATAAAAGTTGAGTGCGGTGGTGACTTTGATGGCCACTGGTAAGGAGTGTCAACCTGGTGCTCTGGGCTCCAGGTCTTGCTGGAGCATTGCGCAGGTGTCAGTCACTACCTCTCACAAAAGTCGGAGCCGCCTTTGGCACTGCTGCTCAGTCATGTTGAGGTAGCTCATCCTGTGTCTGTAGACCTTGTTTGGAGGGTATCTCCTGCGCCGACGGCCTTCCATGCGCTGGCCCCTTCTGACCTGTGCTGCCTCAGGTGGGTGAGCAGCAGCCTGTCACTCCTCCTGCTGCTGCTGCTGTTGCTGGAGTTGCTGTTCCTGCATCTGCTCCAGCCTCCTCTGCTGTTGGAGATCCTCTAATGCCAGGAAGGGAAGGAACAGAAGGCCTCCCATGCTTCTGGCAGATGCCTCCGTTGAGGAAGCGCTGAGTGAGGGTGGTGAGAGGGGCTTCCCAGGAGCTCACACTGGAGAAGTGAGTGAGGCTCCAACCTTCCACAGCTGTGCCTAAGCCTTCAACAAGTTGCCCCAAGCCTGGAGCAACAAGGTCCTGCAGCCTACCAATGCTGTCTGATTAAATCTCTTCATTCCTGATTGACCTGCAGCTGAAAGTAAGCAAGCCAACATTGTTCACGCCAGGTTTCATCAGCGGTGTTCCCACCAGGTGTGCTTTACGTGGGGAACAGCTGAAAATTGCAAGGGCCCCTTAAAATTGGATTACAGCTGCCAATCATTGATCATTAGGCTCCCGCCGACCAGTCCCGCTGGCTGCGGGCGGGACTGATTCGGGTCATGCTGAAACACCGGGGTGAAAGTCGGGCGGGGTGGGGAATCGGGCAGGGGGGGTCGCAACCCCCTATTTCTGCGATTTTTCAGCCCCCGCCCGCCTGAAACCCTGCCCAACGGCTCCAGGAAAATCGGGGCCCATGTCTGCAAAAAAGCAGTTAAGCCAATATTAAGAATCTTCAGTAAGAATGACATCAAACAGAATCATTGTTTTTGTGATGGTTTTGGAACACCTAAAAGTAGAGAAATAATTATGTATGCAATAGTTAAATTGATACTAACATAGAAAGCATTCAAACAGAGGGATCAATAAAGACAATTAGCTGACATCAGCAGAGAACATCAAAGAAGAAACCAAAGCCAAAAGGGTATAAAAATAAGACCTTTTTTAACAGAAGGTCAGAACACGCTGAACGGGCAGGGCATTTCTCAATGTTTCAGAGGCATCTCTGTAAGTTTTTAACTATGAGTCTCGGGTAAATCAAAGTGATTGATTTTTGGTGGATGTTCTGGATTTAGAAATAAGAAATGTTCTGGATTTAGAAATAAGAAATAAGAAATGTTCTGGATTTAGAAATAAGAAATATAACAAAGTAAAGATTTGAGAATAAGGATCTCTGAGAAATAAGAAATGTAAGCTAATTGTACTTTGAATTGTTAATGTTGCAACTGATTCAACAGATGTTAACTGAATGCCGGCTCTTAAATAAAACGATATATTTCTAGAATTGTCTCAAAGAGTGAATCTGTATAGACTCGCGAACCCACAAATTCTGTACACTCTTTTGTAAGGAGTTGCAGAAATCTGGGGGGTATTCCGGACCCTCATAATATCCGGAAGGTTACAGTCTAGTTCAACTTATTAAAAGTACTATCTGGAGGGCGGTAACATCTTTAGTCATTCCTTTCCTTTAGGGAGAGATAGCCTGAACCATTAGACCCATTTAGGCGTCTTATGGAATTCGGCTATCTCTAACTTAAGTTGAAGGTGAATGTTATGTATTGGGTGTTCTCCTCCCACCTGCGGTGGTACTGTCACAGCAGATAAATGGTTGGGGTTGTTCTCTTGGTTAAGCTTTAGCTCTCTTTGTTCGGTACTCTCCGGAACCTTCTTTTTGAATAAAGCACTTCATGTTTGAATCTCTGAGTTCTGAGTTCTAATTGTGTCTAGGTAGAAAGGTACAGACACAACAAAGTGGCGACGAGGATCGGATGAATCTGCGTTGTGGGAACTTTCTTGCTTTCGACTACAAAACACTCAGAACAGAGATTGCAGCATCACATTAACGTTACGGGTTCAGTGAGTAAACAGAAATTAAAATTTGAAACGTGAGATGGCTACTATATTAGGAAACATCGGTGATTTTGATGAAAATGTGGAGCAATGGAGCGCTTATATGGAACGTTTTGACTATTTTGTTTTGGCGAATGCGGTGGCAAATGAAAAGGTCGTGCCTACCTTTTTGAGTATAATGGGGGCAAAGACATTCAATTTACTTCGCAGCCTTGTACAGCCAGATAAGCCAGGAACTAAAACATATAAACAACTAGTGGAAATTATTGGAGCACATTTTTCACCAAAACCTCTGGTTATTGCTGAAAGATTTAGATTTCACAAATGGAATCAAGAGGAGGGGGAATCAGTGATGTTTATTGCTGCGTTAAAAAGGTTGTCAGAACACTGCGAGTTCAAGGAGGTGCTCAATGACACCATTAGAGACAGACTTGTGTGTGGTCTGCTAAGTGCAGCCACACAGAAGCGCCTTTTTACTGAGGACAACCTTACTCTTGAAAAGGCCATTGAAGTTAGTGTCTCCATGGAGATGGCGGAAAAGGAGGCTCACCAGTTGAGTTCAACAGGGAGAGTTCACAAGGTGTCGTCTGAGCCTAAAAGTGCGTGGAACGGCACATGTTACCGTTGTGGGAAAACGGGCCATCACGCTAATGACTGCTGGTGTACGGAGCTGGAATGCCGAAATTGTGGCAAAAAAGGTCACATTGAACGTGCCTGTAGAGGTAAAAAGAAGAACAGACAGAGCTGGGAAGCATGAAAGCAAAATGTCTGTATTTGGACAAGAGAAGAAAAAGAGTGTTCATTCAGTGCAGTATGATGGAACAAGCAAAACAGAAGGGAGCGACACCTCTGAGGAGGAAGTGGTGCACATACTGACGGTTGCAGGTGGTCCAAATGGCTACTGGGTGCCGCCACTGGTGGAGGGACAATCAGTGCGGATGGAGGTGGACACAGGCGCGGCTGTGTCCCTTGTTTCAGACACTATCTACAACAAAATGCTAAAGCATCTTATCCTTCAGCCAACAAACATTGTGCTGAAGACGTATACCGGCGAACCTGTGGCCATGAGAGGCGCCATTGAGGTGACAGTTAAATTGAACGGACAGACTGCGAAACTGCCACTATATGTGGTAAAGGGAAATTACCCATCTCTACTGGGACGTGCGTGGCTAGAGAAAATCACGCTGGACTGGCCTGCAGTCCGCATGATGTCAAAAGGGGAGTCTGGTCTGACTGCAGTGTTAAACAAACATGCAGAACACTTCAATGGGGAACGTGGGAGCATGAAAAAGATCAGCGTGAGACTGGACATTAAACCTGACAGCAAGCTGAAGTTTCACAAAGCCCGACCTGTACCCTATGCAATTAGGCCAAAAGTTGAGGCTAACTTGGAGGCCTTAGTCGAGAATGGAGTCCTGGAGCCTGTGAGCGTGAGCAAATGGGCCACACCTATTGTTCCTGTCCTGAAAAAGGATGGATCTGTTCGAATCTGCGGGGATTTTAAAGTGACTATTAACCCGGTGCTGTCTGCGGAACAGTATCCTCTTCCCCTCATTGGTGATCTTTTTACGGGCCTGGCCGGAGGGCAAAAGTTCAGCAAAATAGACTTATGCCAGGCTTATCTACAAATGCATGTCGATGACAAATCAAAGGAGTTGCTGACAATTGTGACACACAAGGGGCTATACAGGTACTGCTGCCTTCCGTTTCGAATTACGTCGGCCCCTGCTCTATTCCAAAGGGCAATGGATCAGATCTTGAGTGGACTGCCAGGAGTCCAGTGCTACCTGGACGACATCCTTGTCACTGGGACAAATGAGGAGGATCATCTTCTGAACTTGGATGCAACACTACAGCAACTGAAAGAGTACGGACTCAGAGTTTGTAAGGACAAATGTGAATTCTTTCAGTCTTCAGTTGAGTACCTGGGGCATGTGATTGATGCTACTGGCCTGCATAAGGCGCTGTCAAAGGTCAAGGCGATCGTGGAGGCCCCAGCACCCCAGAATGTGAGCCAGTTACGTTCATTTCTGGGGCTACTTGACTACTATGGGAAGTTTATTCCAGACTTAGCAACATTGCTGAAGCCATTACATCAGTTGCTATGTCAAGGCAAAACATGGAAATGGACTGAACTGTGCAACGAAACTTTCGTCCAAGCAAAGAAAGCATTGCTGAAGTCGGAGGTCTTGACACACTTCGACCCAAAGCTACCCATGCAGCTAGCATGTGATGCATCACCATATGGTGTGGGAGCAGTCATATCCCACATCATGCCTTCTGCGGAAGAGAAACCTATCACCTTCGCATCACGCACCTTGAACAAGGCCGAGAGTAACTATGCGCAGATTGAGCGCGAGGCCTTGGGAATCATTTTTGGAATTCGAAAATTTCATCAGTACCTGTTTGGGAGAAGGTTCACACTCCTGACGGACCACCGTCCATTGATTTCAATCTTTGGGCCCCACACCGGAATTCCGTCTCTTGCTGCAAGCAGGATGCAAAGGTGGGCTTTACTGTTGTCAGGACACACATATGACATCAAATATCGCAAATCAGACTTGCACGGCAACGCAGATGGTCTCTCGAGGTTGCCCTTGCCTGTTACTCCCCCAGAGCCTCGTCAGATAGACATCTTCTACTTTAGACAAGTGGAGGGAGCACCTGTCATTGCAGTTCAGGTGCGAAGGTACACCCGCAACGATCCAGTCCTGTCTGAGGTAATGGACAATGTCATTCGAGGGAGAGCTATAGAAGATTCTCTTAGTTTGAAACCTTACGTTTCAAAAAGAAATGAGCTCTCCGTCCAGGCAGGTTGTCTTCTTTGGGGACGCCGTGTCATCATTCCGCCACCTCTGAGGGAACCTATACTGCAACAACTTCATACAGGCCACAGTGGGATGGTTCGGATGAAGGAAATGGCAAGAAGCTACTTCGGGTGGCCAGGTCTCGATGGAAATGTTGAGGAGAAAGCCAAAACATGTTCCCCATGTCAAAGGGTCCGGAATGTTCCACAGCTGGCAACCCTACACCCCTGGGATTGGCCTGAAGAAGTGTGGCAGCGAGTACATGTGGACTTCGCCGGTCCTTTCGAAGAGAAGATGTTTATGGTGGCTGTGGACGCTCGTAGCAAGTGGCCGGAGGTCGCTGTGATGAGGTCTACCACGGCAGAGAAAACAATTGAGAAACTGGGTGAGATGTTCAGCCGTTATGGCTCACCAGAACAACACGTAAGTGACAACGGTCCACAATTTGTATCACAGGAGTTTGCAACCTTCCTGCATGTGAATGGTGTCCAACATATCAGTTCTGCGCCCTATCATCCCTCTAGTAACGGCCTGGCAGAAAGGTTCATGTAAACTTTGAAGCACGCCTTGAAGGCATCGCAAGGTCAGGGCTCAATCCACCAACGTCTGAACAGCTTCCTGTTGTCCTACAGGAATGAGCCGCATGCCACAACCAAAACTTCCCCCGCTTCGCTCATGATGAAGAGGCAGTTGCGGACAAGTTTTGACTTACTCAAACCTCCAAGGGCAGAGCAGGTTGTCCATCGTCAACAACAAGCTCAAGTTGAAAGGAGAGAGAAAAGAGCCAAGGAGAGACGGTTTCATCCTGGAGAGCACGTCCTAGCTCGAAACTACAACACTGGACCGAAATGGGTTCCTGCTACGGTGATCGCGCAGACGGGCCCTGTGTCTTACACGGTTGAGACTGCTGAGGACGTCGTCTGGAGAAGACACACAGATCAACTGTTGCTAGCAGCAGAGACAGCCACAGAGGCTCCAACGGCTGGTTGGCCTGAACTGTTTCCGGATGATACCGCAAACCAGCATCCTTTGCCACAGTGCTCTTCTCCAACACAGGAAGTCAAAGAGACTGTTCCACCTGTGCAAACTCCTGACTTTCGACTGACACAGGCACCTCCTCTATCTAGGCCTGTGTCAATGCCTACTGCTGTGGAAGCCAGCGATAACCGCCGGTATCCTGTCAGAGAGCGGCGGCCTCCAAGACGCTTGGATCTGTAGGCTTAGTGACTTACCCACAAGACTGGGGCAGAATAAACCCCAGGGTAAAGCCAGGGTTTGAGGCAGTCTACCTCTACCCTTGGTTAGTTGAGTGCATTGAAAGTAACTTACCTGTTGAGGAATAATGTGGACCTTTCATTTAAGAGGGGAGTGTTATGTATTGGGTGTTCTCCTCCCACCTGCGGTGGCGCTGTCACAGCAGATAAATGGTTGGGGTTGTTCTCTTGGTTAAGCTTTAGCTCTCTTTGTTCAGTACTCTCCGGAATCTTCTTTTTGAATAAAGCACTTCATGTTTGAATCTCTAGTTCTGAGTTCTAATTGTGTCTAGGTAGAAAGGTACAGACACAACAGTGAACGTCTGGGGAATACGCCTGATCTGGAATAGCCCAAAAGGGCTAGGACTGTAATTATCTCTTCAACTGATAGTTATCAAGAAAAGGAACCCTATCCTTTCTCCCACTACACTATTTACCTAGCATGGGTACACACTGAGGTCAGTTCTAGTGTCCCACTACCCATACCTCAGCTAAAATAGGCTAACTGAGCACAAACCATGACCAACCCGATATGGTCTTTATGGCTCTTTGAAATTTTCTGCTAAGTCATCATTGAAGTTCAGTGCCTTACTTCTAAACTCAGCCTGAGTACAATACTCACCAGTCATTTATTGGTTGATTTGGAGGAAATATTTATAATAATACATTTATGTAGAGTTATCACATCAAAATATCTCAAAGCACGTCACACAATAAATTATTTTTGAAGTGTGGGGAGTGTTGTGTCGACAAATATGCCAGCGAGATCCCACAAACAGTAATGAGGTGAATGACAATTAATAATTGTTGTTGTATTGGAAGAATGTTGGCCAGACCGCTAGAGAACTTTCTGCTCTTCTTTGAATAGAGACGTGGGATCTTTAATGGCCCCACTTGAATCACTAAGACAGGAAAACAGGGCCTTTGTTTGATGTTTCATCTAAAGGACACTCCATTGACAATGCAGCACTAGCTCATTA
Organism: Somniosus microcephalus; assembly: GCF_052327205.1. Classification (NCBI taxonomy): domain Eukaryota; kingdom Metazoa; phylum Chordata; class Chondrichthyes; order Squaliformes; family Somniosidae; genus Somniosus; species Somniosus microcephalus. The sequence goes on from NC_140995.1 coordinate 138,092,959, forward strand.
CTGCACTAGTGTGTCAGCCTAGATTATGAACTGATTTACAGTGTGGAAAAGGTTTTTAAAAAAATCTGTGCTTCCAATTACAAAATCTATTACTGCAAGTTTATTAACATTATTAGACCTTTATTAACATATTAAAACATACCATGAAGCAGGTGAGTAATTATTAATTATTCATTGCATTGCTACATTAATAGAATACACTTTCAAATCATTTCACTATTTACATATAGACACATATTTCTTAAGAAATGATTCCTAAATCTCAAAGGAATACTCCAGGATAGGTAAGCAGTATACTCTTATACTTCAGTACTCATTATAAAAATATATCCCATACATTTGTTTCCATTTTCTGGAATCAATTTTAAAACATAACCACTAACCTACTAATTTATTTCTGCAAGGCTAAGGCACTGAGACATGACCTTTCAGTAGCTAGTCTCAGTTTCCAGCATCCCTCACTGCTGAGCCACTGAGAGGGGCAAACTTACTATTTAAAAAAAACATTTAACGCCAGCAATGGGGGGCAGATTGGAGGCCTCAGACGGGGGGGAGATCGGAGGCCTCGGGGGATGATCAGAGGCTTGGGGGGTGGTAGTGGTGGTGGGGGAGAGGTTGGGGAATATCAGAGGCCTCGGAGAGGGGTCGCTGATTGCAGGGGGTGGGGGAGGCAGAGACGCTGGATCCAGGAGGTAAGTGGAAAGGCACTTACCTCGTAGATCCAGCAGTCTTCATCTTCATTTAGCTGGTGGGTTCCCCGAGGCCCAGGAAAGCCGACCAGCCAGAGTTAAATTTGTAATGGTGGAATCACCATGAGGCATGCCAGCCTCATTATTATAACATTTAAATGGACGACCCGCCTCCTGCAAGCGGGTTGGTTGCCTGCCCTCGGACCCCCCGTCCTGCCTCTGTTAAAACCGGAATTGGGCGTGTTGAGGTCGGGATTCAGTTTTTTAACTCTTTAACCTCCCACCCGACCCCAACCCGCCCTTTTTTGGGGGTTAAGATTCCCCCCGATGAGTTTATCCAATGAGTAGTTGAGCCATACAAACCATGAAAATACTAGGTTTGTTCAAAATTAGGTTAGTGGTAGAATAATAGATAATGGCCTGTAATTTCCGATCCCTATGGGTGTGTACAAGTTGTGTACACACTCGTAGGGACCTTGCATGCGCTGAAAACCGGCTCTTCCGATCTGCCAAGAACCCTAAGTATTTTTTTCAAAAAGTTACATTTTTGTTTAAAATATTTAATTTAATGTAATTTTAACTAATTTTAAAAAGTGATGGGCCTAGAAATTCAGTTGGGCGCTGCAAGCTTTGCGCCCAGTTGGCGCCTAAAGAGTGTTTCTGCGCCAGTATAAGAGGTTGCGCTGATATTCAGCGCTGCGGTAATGGTGGCGGTAGCCGGTAGCGCTGCGCCGACACCGATGACGTCATCGGTGTGCGCAGTGCCCCGGTACCGCCCCGCTTCCGGCCCAAACCCCATATTTAGTTGCGGCCGCCTCTTCTGCAGCGGCCGCAAACAACGTTCGTGAAACGGGGCCGTACTGCTGCGCTACTGGGGCGCTTTAAGGTGGAGGTGCGGCCGGACGCTTTTTCGGCGGCCACCTGCCCGCACCTCCCTCCCCGGCCTCCTCCACCACCCCCCCGCGGCATTGATGGCTGATTCCCGTGAGCCCGGCACTTCTCCATGGTGCCGGGCTCATTTGCCGGCAGAATCCAGCGGCGATCTCACGGCTGCAGGCAGCTCCTCCTTAAGAGAAGGAGGAGGCCTGCAGTACCCTAGCCTGCTGCACCGCATCGGGTGGTGCAGCGGCAGCTGGAGCGCTGAAATTCACTTTCAGCGCCCCAAGCGGAGGCGGGCACACCCTGGAACAGCGCCCGGTTCCGAATTGGGGCGCTAAAAGTGAATTTCTGGCGGTCGCAATGGGCTCCGCGCGCAGCGCTAACTTTTGGGCGTTAGCCTGCTGGCGGGCCTTAACTGAATTTCTAGGCCATGGTTTTTAAAAAATGTATTTAATGTTTTGATGTCTTTTTTCAGGATCCCCATTCATACTTTTGACAGGTCTACCTGTGTGAAGGGGGATTCCCTTCTCCCATTGGCTCACCTGGCCCACGTGGTCCCAGGGACGCTTGCGAACCAGGAGAGGCCCAGGAGCGAAAGAGTCTGGACATCAGGAGCCCTCAGGTAAGGGCGTAGATATTTTCCCGATAGGAGGCTTCCTGCGTGCGGATGCCTCCTATCGGAAATTACGGGCCATTAAATGCTCCTTTGACAGTGCTGCACTGCTGCGTCAGCCTAGATTATCTGTAATAGTGATTGATAATAAATGCTACAGTTCAATCTTTCCTCAAAACTCAGCACTGCTAGGTTAGGGATGGATAATCTCATAGGATTCCCTCTTCTGCATGTTATCCAATGAAGCCAGCTGGAAGTGCATGTGTGGCATCATCAAGATGTCAGCTGTGGCTCCGTGGATGCACTCTCGCCTCTGAGTCAGAAGGTTGTAGGTTGAAGTCCCACTCCAGAGACTTCAGCACAAAAATCTAGGCTGAGATGCTGTCTTTCAGATGAGACGTTAAACTGAGGCCCCATCTGTGCTCTCAGGTGGATGTAAAAGATCCCATGGCACTATTTTGAAGATGAGCAGGAGCGTTATCCCGGTATCCTGGCCAATATTTATCCCTCAATCAACATCACAAAAACAGATTATCTGGTCATTATTGTAATGATATCAGCAAATAGAGATGGTATTTGCCTGTTTGATTATGATGCCTTATCAGCATGTTTGCATGTATTGATTGCTTGTGCCTGACCAGCAGAGGGCATGTGACCGAGACAAGCAAGGCAGTTTAGTTTGGTTTCAGTTTCGTTCTGGATGCATCACAAGCATCGTGTCTCCTGTAAAGCTGTATAAAGAGTTGAACAGACTTTAGATTAAAACTCATTCTCTTTCATAAATGTCTCGTCATTGAACCCACAAAGAAATCAATACATGGTGTCAGAAGTGATTGAAAGAGATGAAGAGAAAAAATCTGAAGTTAAATCAGCTCTCCACAAATTAGCAAGCCAAAAGAGAACATCGTTACTTACCATTAGAGAAGAGCTAACGAAGTGAAAAATGGAAGGTTTACTCCCACCGGCGACGCTTCAGTTAACAGGTAATATGGCTGAAAATTGGAGAAGATTCAAACAACGTGTGGGGTTGTATTTAGCGGCAATCGGAGCTGACGAGAAAAGTAATAAAAATAAATCGTCACTGTTCTTACATGTCGTGGGTGATGACGCGCTGGAGGTGTATAATAACTTCACATTCGCTGCTAATGGAGACAAAATGAAGCTAGATAAAATAATGGAACAGTTTGAGGCCTACTGCATACCTAAACGTAACGTGACGTTTGAGAGGCACAGATTTTTCACATGTGTTCAGAAAACGGGTGAGACTATTGATCAGTATGTGACTGAACTGAGAAACAGAAGCAAATCGTGTGAATTTGGGGGACTGACAGACTCGCTGATAAAAGACAGACTGGTGTGTGGTATTCCAGATAATGGTCTAAGGGAAAGACTGCTAAGAGAGCAAGATCTAGACCTGGGAAAAGCCATAGCACTGTGTAGGGCTACAGAGACTGTGAAGTTGCAGGCAAAGGAGCTGTTCAGTGACAATAGCTGCAACGTGGATGCAGTGAGAAAGAACGGATACAAACCGTTTAACAAAAAGAGCGCCAATGTGAAAAAAGAGGCGTGGCCAGCGAACGAAAATGAAAGGGACAATCGAAAGTCATGTAGTCGATGCGGTACACAGCATCCAGCAAGATAGTGTCCAGCATATGGTAAAACATGCAATAGTTGCAACAAGAACAACCATTATGCCCGTTGCTGCAAGAACCAAGCGCAACAAAGCAAGGTCCATGCAGTAGATGAAAGCGAGATAGAGGAGTTCAATGTAGATGTTGTGTCTGAAAACAAAAAAGAAGAAAGAGACTGGATGTTGACACTAAAAGTGAATGACATACACATTCCATTTAAATTCGATACTGGAGCACAAGTTAATGTGATATCAGAGACTGATTTTAAGAAAATTAGACCCAGACCAAAGATACATGGAATAAAAGTGAAAGTGACAGGATACTCAGGTACTGATATACCAGTGAAAGGAAGATGCATTGTCAAAGTAACACACAAGGACAGAGAGCACACGCTAGCATTAATCGTGGTGCCAAAGGATGTGCAAGCCATACTAGGTTTAAAAGCCTGTGAGAGACTGAACCTGGTAAAGAGAGTCCTCGTTGTGGAAAGCGAAGGAGAGACAGTCTATGATGAACTGAATGTTGCGTACACACCGGGTAAGCTGATGTATACAGCAAACACGTTGTCCAGAGCTGTTGACCCAGGAAAGCCCGCAAACACAGTGAAAAGGCGGATGTACAAGGCAAAAGACAGTGGAACTGACTTCTACCAGAGCATGCTTGTATACCGCACAACGCCGCTCGAGTGTGGTATGTCACCAGCCGAACTCCTTATGGGACGTCTGCTAAGGTCAAACCTACCCATCCCGGAGAACCTCCTGAAAACAAAAGAGGGGGAGAAAGTGAGGAAGTTCAAAGAACGACAGAAAGAAAAGCAAAAGTACTACTATGACAGAGGAACACAAAACCTACCTGAACTCCACACTGGTGACCAAGTAAGGTTCAAAGACAAAACAAACACATGGACTCAGAAGGGAACTGTCCTGAGTGAAGTTTAACCAAGATCATACACCATTCAGACAGATGAGGGTGCTGTTCTGAGAAGAAATCGTCGAGATCTTCTCATGGGACCAGCCACAGCAGGTCAAGAGACTGATACTGTTGAACAACCTGATCACACAGCTGAGAACATATCATCTGAGGCAACAACTCAGATTCAAGGACAATCAATCAGAAAATCCTCAAGACACGTGAAGCCTCCTGAGAGACTCATTGAGCAAATTTAAGGACTATTGTTATAGAAGGAAGTAATGTTATCTTATTCTTTCTTCAAGTTCTAGTGTATTGACATATTTCATGTGAACACACAAAGCAAGGTTAAAAAACCTTGATCATGATAATGATAATGTAAGTTCATTAAGTGTTACAGTTAAAATGCAGATTAATACAAAGAAAACATGTTGTTAGTTAAAAGTAAAATACTTTTGTTTTAAGAAAAGGAGATGAAATGATATCAGCAAATAGAGATGGTATTTGCCTGTTTGATTATGATGCCTTATCAGCATGTTTGCATGTATTGATTGCTTGTGCCTGACCAGCAGAGGGCATGTGACCGAGACAAGCAAGGCAGTTTAGTTTGGTTTCAGTTTCATTCTGGATGCATCACAAGCATCGTGTCTCCTGTAAAGCTGTATAAAGAGTTGAACAGACTTTAGATTAAAACTCATTCTCTTTCATAAATGTCTCGTCATTGAACCCACAAAGAAATCAATACAATTATCACATTGATGTTTGTGGGAGCTTGCTGTGTGCAGATTGGCTGTTGCATTTCCTACATTACAACAGTGACTACACTTCAAAAGTACTTCATTGGCTGTAAAGTGCTTTGGGACATCTGGTGGTCATGAAAGGCGCTATATAAATGCAAGTCTTTCTTTCTTGCCTCTGAGTCAGAAGGTTGTGGGTATGAGTCCCACGCCAGAGACTTGAGCACTTGAGCATGTAATCTCGGCTGGCATTCAGTGCAGTTTTGAGGGATTGCTAACACTATCGGAGGTGCCATCTTTCAGATGAAACATTAAACCGAGGCCCCCATCTGCCCTCAGGTGGACGTATAAGATTCCATGGCTCTATTTTAAAGAAGAGCAGGGGAGTCCTCCACTGTCATGGCCAATATTTATCCCTCATCCAACATCACTAAAGCAGATTGGCCTGGATTTTGCGGTGGGTATGATGGCGCAATCTGTCAAGGTACGTATTGACAGATGATCCGCACCACCTTGGAAATCACAATTGCTGGCGCAGAGTTGGACTATTTGACCACCAACTGCCCAGTAATTAAGTTCGAAAATTTTAAGGTTAGTGAAAGCAGGCGCAGGAGCCTGTTTCACGTCTTAAAAGATCTATGGAGGAACTTTTTTTTCAGTTGATTAAGGTTCAAGTGGCTGTGCCTTTCAATTTAAAGCAGATATAGTGTGACACAGTACAGTACTGACACTCAATCTTCAAAACCAGAAAACATGTCAAACTAGAAGAAAAAGGTTTAAATTTTCCAGCTTGACGTTCAATATAAATTGGTGCTTTTTATATGTGTACGTGAGAGAGATGTACACAAGCATACAAGTCAATAATTGTATTGTATTACTAAGAACATAGTTATCACAGGGAGCACCTATGTTCAAATAGCCTGGATAAAAACATCTCCTAAAGTCAAAACGCACTTCTCACAGTGCAGTGCGTACACTCAGAATGTTTGACTTTGCACAGACTTTTAAGCAGAAATCAATTCAAGATTTCAAGGAAAACTTTTAGTTTTGTTTCAACAGTGTGTAGCAAAGGGATGTCCTCTTTCATGTACTTTAGTTTCATATCATTAAATGGCGAGCACACATCCAAATTGTACAATCTAACAGTTTTATTTTTTAATTATTTTTGTAAGTTTCATGTGAACACACTATTTAGCATACTCTATTTTACTTTCAATACGAAAATTAAATTGATTGTTCATGAAAACATATCCTTTACAAACACAGAAGGTCAGGCAGATAGAAAGTATTCATTTTAATTACTTGGGAAGTTGAATAAGAAAGTTAAATAAAGTGAACATCTATCAGATTTCAGTGACCAATTCTGTCCTTTCAACTCAAAAATGAACAACATAACAAACAATATAATGCATCTATAACAAGGAAAATAGATTTATCTATTACCAGTCTAAATGAATCCAAATAACATATTTTAACCCTGAAAATTAACATTGAATATATGGCTGGGAATCTCTGAAGTTCAACAACATAACTTGTAGGAGTGTTAGACCTTTACGGAGTATCAAAACAGGAAGTTGTATACATAAGGACGAATAAATTGTGAGTTTGGATGAAAAAAATAAAACAAATGCTGATATATGAAGTAAGTCCAAGTACCAGTTTAATTAAAAGTTATAGAAGTTTTGAAAATTCAATAAAACAGTGATTTACTTGTACTTCTTGCAATTTAGTATACTGTATTCGCTGCTCACGATGCGGTCTCCTCTACGTTGGGGAGACCAAACGCAGATTGGGCGGCTGCTTTGCGGAACACCTCCGTTCAGTCCATAAGGGTGACCCTGAGCTTCTGGTTGCCTGTCACTTTAATTCACCACTTCACTCCCACTCTGATCTCTCTGTCCTCAGCCTATTACATTGTTCCAATGAAGTGCAACGTAAGCTCGAGGAACAGCACCTCATCTTTCGATTAGGCACTTTACAGCCTTCTGGACTCAACATTGAGTTCAACAATTTCAGACTATAACCCCTGCTCCCATTTTTCATGCTGTATGATTTTGTCATCCCCATTTGCAACATTTTAACTTTCCTGCCTCTTACCTTAGCACAGAATATTCCTTCAATTCCTTCCTCTCCCCCCTCCCCTCCCCCTGGCTCTGCATTTGCTTAAAATCTGTTACATCTCCAGCTTTTTCCAGTTTGATGGAAAGGTCCCAGACCTGAAACGTTAACTCTGTTTCTCTCTCCATTGGATGCTGCCTGGCCTGCTGAGTGTTTCCAGCATTTTCTGTTGTTATTTCAGATTTCCAGCAACCGCAGTATTTTGCTATTGTATTTATAATGGTGACTTGAGCAAGGACCGGAAGGCACCCTGTGCCTGTGGAACTAAATCCCAATAAGGAGGCGAAAAGTGCAAGTGTTTGGCAGAGTAGGTTTTGCTGTAAAGGTGAGGAAGCAAGTTTGGGATGAACATGAATTGGTGATGGTGTGTCTGTGTTGAATTGTGATGATTTTTTTTTTCAACTATGTACATCAACTGCAAAGTTAAATTAAATTAACTGCATTGTGCTGTTTGAATTGAGAGAATGACTCAGAGAGCTGAGTAAACTTCTGAGTGAGTCATCAGGTAGATTATTTCAGATACTGGCTAAGATTTTATCTAATGAGAGATAGACTGAGTTGAGATGCTGACAGAGTAGGTTTTTGCTGAGAGATGGTTTTGGCCTGACCCGGAGTTGGCGATGGTGTCTGTGTTGTAAATGTGCTAGTGCAATTGAGGGTGTGTGTCTTTTTTTTAAATTAAGGAGATGAACTGCAAATTAAGTTAACTGGATTACGAGATCACAATATAATTATAGATAAGGAAGGCCATCTAAATTCATCCATCCAGAAAAACACTACAGCATCCAATTGTTTTTTTTACTTATTTCCAGTGTGTTTGCCCCCATTACTCTATCCAAAAACTTCATTCCATATATTAACCACTCCTTGGGCAAAGAACTTCCATGTACTAGTCATAAATTTGCCTTTTACTATTTTGAAGCTGAATTTCTTTATCCGCATCTTGCAAAATTATTTTGCAGTAATTTTTCGATTTACCTTTTCCATACTATTTACTATTTAATAAACCTCAATAAGGTCATCTCTCAGATACCTTGGGGGTGAAATTGGCCAATGCCAGTAGTGCGGAAAGGGCACATAGCAAATCTTTTTTGTTGATTTCAAAACTCAGACTAAAGGTAAGTCTTATCTCTGTAGTGGCTACAGAACCATTTTTTTTAATTACACCGGTTTGAAGCTCTTTATGTTAAAGGCACTATAAAAATGCAAGTTGTTGTTGGTGAATTTCTCCCCATGTCTTGGTGAACAGAACCAGATGCTGTACACAAAGTGTGGTCTGGCCAGAGCACTATACAGTTTGAGGATGACTTCCTCTGACTTATATTCTTCTGTTTTGTCTATATAATTCAATATTCTTTTGACTTTGTTGATTGCTACTCTGCAATGGTTAGGCATGTTAATCAAGTCCACTAAGTCTCCAAGCTGTCTTTCAACGCCATCCTTGGCCATTTCAGCAGCATTCACAGAGTACGTGTTGCCCATTTTCCTTCCTAAGTGAAGTACTTGAAGTTTTCCATATTAAATTTAATCTGCCCATTTACATATTTTGTCCAACTCATCCTGTAATTTCTGAGCTGCCCTCTCTGTTCCACTGCCCCATCTAGTTTGGTATCATTTAACCAATTAATATCAAGTTTAAAGCTGGATATTCCTCTTATGATAGGGGTTAAAATGTGCAATACCACTACGCCACCATAACTAAAGTGGAGCAGGAATCATGTCTCATCGGTGACTTGCGAGCCTTTCCAAGGGCTCCCAGGGTAAGGCACTTTACATACTCCAAGCGGGCCTCTCCACCAGTGTAAGTGTATCTTGGGCACCTGCTGGTTGGGGTTGGGGGTGGGGAGGTGGTGTGAAAGATGTGACTACCCAGCCTATTGTGGAAGAAGCCATTACATCCAGCTATAGTTTTACTAAAAAGTTGAAAGCGGGCCCTTTTATAAGAGGGCAGGTTTCACTTGGGCTGAAATATATTTTTTCTGAAATATTCCTGTGGGCACCACTCCACTATATCTTGCCGGCATCCAGTATATTTGGGGCACAGGAGGCAAGAGCAGTGGGAATCCTGATGGCTGATGCCATCTTGCCAGTCGTGCCTCCTTTTGATATACCAGGCCGCAAGCAACTATTGCTCACTCCTGCCCCCGGAGGAAATCCCAGTGGATGCTACCGAACCCTGCCCCATTTCCCATTCTCAGCTGTCATTGCTCACCTCAATTGCACTGTATGGCTGTCCCAAGCCTTCAGGAAATTCGGGGCCACAATCCTCAAGTTTACTGCTAATTTATATCATTATTTTCATAGTATCAGTTGTGCCATTTGAATTGAGGAAGTGAGTCATCACGTAGATTCCAAAGCAGCAGAAGACGGCCGTACCTTACCAAACAGAGGCAACACAAACTACTTGCTTTTGCTCCCCAGTGCTGCTGTCCCTTAAAATCCTGCAGTAACAAGTTTCTTTCCCACCAGCATATCTTCCTCATATAAAGTTGCATTTGTAGCTCTCCCACCAGTATGCAAATAATCTGACCATGGGAAATCCAACAAGTAAGCAGTGCACCTCATCAGGGGGCAGAGGTCCTGCCCGGCCGACATTACGACAGCCCTGAAAGCACTGAGGAAATTTAGGACATGAGCTCTTGGGGCAGTTTTATTGAATTTTTTCCACCATTTAAGGGCAAAAAGACTATGCAATTAATCACAAGACAGTCAATTTTACAAGCTATGGAGATTTCTCTTTTTTTTAATTCACACTTCAGCCAGCAAAGAGGCCACAGGCTGTGAAAATGCAAATGATCTCGGGGCTGAAAGTCAGATGTGCATCCTTGAGGTGAGTGGAAGTCCCGTTCGCTCCAGATTCCACAAAATTGAAAAATCTAGACCATCAGATAGGTGGACAGAGCAATAGCAGATGAAATTGAATCTAGACAAGTCTAATTACTGCACAAAGGGGAAAAAATTGGTGACAGAAGTGTAATGATATCAGCAAATAGTGATGGTATTTGCCTGTTTGATTATGATGCCTTACCAGCATATTTGCCTGATTGATTACTTATGCCTGACCAGCAGAGGGCATGTGAGAGACAAGCAGTTTAGTTTTGGTTTCATTTTAGATGGATCCCTAAGATGGTGTCTCCTGTAATGCTGTTAACTTGTTGAACAAGCTTTAGATTGAAAGACATTCTCTTTCATGATTGTGTCGTCATTGAACCCACATACAAATCAATACATGGTGTCAGAAGTGATTGAAAGAGATGAAGAGGAAAAATCTGAAGTTAAATCAGCTCTCCACATATTAGCAAGCCAAAAGAGAACATCGTTACTTACCATTGGAGAATAGCTAACGAAGTGAAAAATGGAAGGTTTACACCCACCGGCGAAGCTTCAGTTGACAGGTAATGTGGCTGAAAATTGGAGGAGATTCAAACAACGTTTGGAGTTGTATTTAGCGGCAATCGGAGCTGATGAGAAAAGTCATAAAATGAAAGCGTCAGTGTTCTTACATGTCGTGGGTGATGAAGCGCTGGAGGTGTATAATAACTTCACATTCGCTGCTGATGGAGACAAAATGAAGCTGGATAAAATAATGGAACAGTTTGAGGCCTACTACATACCTAAACGTAACGTGACGTTTGAGAGGCACAGATTTTTCACGTGTACAGAAAACGGGAGAGACTATTGATCAGTATGTGACTGAACTGAGAAACCGAAGCAAAACATGTGAATTTGGGGGACTGACAGACTCGCTGATAAAAGACAGACTGGTGTGTGGTATTCCAGATAATAGTCTAAGGGAAAGACTGCTAAGAGAGCAAGATCTAGACCTGGGAAAAGCCATAGCACTGTGTAGGGCTACAGAGACTGTGAAGTCGCAGGCAAAGGAGCTGTTCAGTGACAGTAGCTGCAACGTGGATGCAGTGAGAAAGAATGGACACAAACCGTTTAACAAAAAGAGCGCCAATGTGAAAAAAGAGGCATGGCCAGCGAACAAAAATGAAAGGGGCAATCGAAAGTCATGTAGTCGATGCGGTACACAGCATCCACCAAAAAAGTGTCCAGCATATGGTAAAACATGCAATAGTTGCAACAAAAACAACCATTATGCCCGTTGCTGCAAGAACCAAGCGCAACAAAGCAAGGTCAATGCAGTAGATGAAAGCGAGATAGAGGAGTTCTATGTAGATGTTGTGTCTGAAAACAAAAAAGAAAAAAGAGACTGGATGTTGACACTAAAAGTGAATGACATACACATTCCATTTAAATTGGATACTGGAGCACAAGTTAATGTGATATCAGAGACTGATTTTAAGAAAATTAGACCCAGACCAAAGATACATGGAATAAAAGTGAAAGTGACAGGATACTCAGGTACTAATATACCAGTGAAAGGAAGATGCATTGTCAAAGTGACACACAAGGACAGAGAGCACACGCTAGCATTAATCGTGGTGCCAAAGGATGTGCAGGCCATACTAGGTTTAAAAGCCTGTGAGAGACTGAACCTGGTAAAGAGAGTCCTCGTTGTGGAAAGCGAAGGAGAGACAGTCTATGATGAACTCATGAAAGAGTACTGTTGCCTCACAGCGCCAGAGACCTCGGGTGACTGTCTGTGTGGAGTTTGCACATTCTCCCCGTGTTTGCGTGGGTTTTCTCCGGGTGCTCCGGTTTCCTCCCACAGTCCAAAGATGTGCGGGTTAGGTTGATTGGCTATGATAAATTGACCCTTAGTGTTAGGGGGATTAAATACGTGGGGTTACAGGGATAGGGTGGGATATGTGTTGGTGTAGGGGTTACGGGGATCGGGTGGGATATGTGTCGGTGCAGGCTTGATGGGCCGAAATGGCCTCTATCTGCACTGTGGGGTTTCTGTGTGATTCTGTGTGTGACCTATTTCAGGGTCTAGGCTGCCTTCCAGGAGAACACACGATCAGAGTAAATAAAAGTATGCCAATGGTCATACATCCATGCAGAAAATTTCCATTTGCTCTTCAAAAGCAACTGAAGGCAGAGTTGGACAGGATGGAAAGCCTGAACGTGATTCAGAAGATAGATGAGCCAACTGAGTGGGTGAGTTCCCTCGTCGTTGTGGACAAAAAGAATGGAAAGCTCAGAATTTGCCTGGATCCAAGAGATCTAAACAGAGCAATAAAGAGAGAGCACTTCAAGCTTCCTACACGTGAGGAAATCATGTCACAGTTTGCAAATGCAAAGTATTTCAGCAAGTTAGATGCATCATCAGGATTTTGGCAGATGAAACTGGACGAGGCAAGTTCAAGACTGTGCACGTTCAACAGTCCATTTGGCAGATACAGATTCCTAAGGTTACCATTTGGCATTGCCTCAGCTCCTGAAGTGTATCACAAAATTATCCATATGATCTATGAGTATCTGGAGGGAGTTGATACATCAATGGATGACATCATAGTATGGGGAACCACGAGAACTGAGCATGACGAGAGACTGAAAAAAGTGCTGGAAGCAACAAGGAAAACAAACCTGAAGCTGAATAGAGAGAAATGCCAGCTCGGGGTGACAGAACTGACATTTGTGGGAGATATCCTTAGCAGTGAGGGCATCAGACCAAATCCCAGAAAGGTGTCCGCCATTGAGAATATGCCAAAGCCACAATGCAAAAAGGACGTGCAGAGGTTTAATGGAATGATCAACTACATGGGTAAATTCATATCCAACCTCTCAGAAAAGATGGCGCCACTGAGAAGACTAACTGAAAAGAACATAGAATGGGAATGGAATCATGAGCATGAGAAGTCATGGAGCGATCTAAAGAAACTGCTCACAGAGGAACCAGTTCTGAGGTTTTATGACCCAGTGAGACCCATCAAGATATCATCAGATGCATCACAGAGTGGGCTCGGTGCCGTTCTTCTGCAAAAATATGACTACTGGCAACCTATTGCATATGCATCGCGCTCAATGACAGACGCGGAGACGCGATATGCTCAAATAGAAAAGGAGCTGCTCAGCATCACATACGCCTGTGAAAGATTTCACCAGTTTGTGGCAGGACAAGCAATCAGTGTAGAGACTGACCATAAGCCCTTGATTGCATTGTTCCAAAAGCCACTAAATAGCTGTCCACTTAGAATACAAAGAATGATGATCAGGCTGCAACGCTATACACTGAATGTTGCGTACACACCGGGTAAGCTGATGTATACAGCAGACACGTTGTCCAGAGCTGTTGACCCAAGTGAGCCCGCAAACACCAAAATGGATGAAAAAGTGAACGCCTACGTGGACATGATCACAAGTGCACTGCCCATAGCAGATGCAAAAATGGAGCTCATAAAGACTGAGACAAACAAAGATGAAACAATGAGACGACTGAGGAAAAGCATCTTGGATGGATGGCCCAACATGAAGCAAGACTGCTCACCTGACATGGCAGAGTACTGGAACTGCAGGGCGGAACTATCAGTGGTCGAAGACATCATCTACAAAGGAAGTAAAATAGTTATCCCAAAGAGTCTGAGAAAAGAGATGCTAAAAAGGATCCATGGAGGACATCTGGGAATCGAAAAGTGTAAGAAAAGAGCACGAGAGGTGATGTACTGGCCACGAATCAACCAAGACGTGACAAATGAGGTGTCAAACTGCACAATATGCCTGAAATATCGAGCAAGCAATCCGGTAGAACCACTAAAGCCACACCCAGCGCCAGACAGACCTTACCAGAAGGTAGGCGCTGACCTATTCGTATGTCAAGGGAAGGACTATCTTGTAGTCACAGACTATTACTCCCTGTATCCAGAGGTTTGTAGACTGTACACCACCACTGCAGATGCTGTGATAACATGTATGAAAGCCATATTCTCCAGACATGGCGTGGCAAGCGAGGTCTTCACAGACAATGGACCCCAGTTTTACAATGCAAATTTCCGACACTTTGCCAAAGAGTGGGACTTTGTCCACACAACGTCAAGTCCTCACTTTCCACAGTCCAATGGACTAGTGGAAAAATCGGTCCAGACAGTGAAAAGACTGATGTACAAGGCAAAAGACAGTGGAACTGACTTCTACCAGAGCATGCTTGTATACCGCACAACGCCGCTCGAGTGTGGTATGTCACCAGCCCAACTCCTGATGGGACGTCGGCTAAGGTCAAACCTACCCATCCCGGAGAACCTCCTGAAAACAAAAGAGGGGGAGAAAGTGAGGAAGTTCAAAGAACAACAGAAAAAAAAGCGAAAGTACTACTATGACAGAGGAACACAAAACCTACCTGAACTCCACACTGGTGACCAAGTAAGGTTCAAAGACAAAACAAACATATGGACTCAGAAGGGAACTGTCCTGAGTGAAGTCCAACCAAGATCATACACCATTCAGACAGATGAGGGTGCTGTTCTGCGAAGAAATCGTCGGGATCTTCTCATGGGACCAGCCACAGCAAGTCAAAAGACTGATTCTGTTGAACAACCTGATCACACAGCTGAGAAATCATCATCTGAGGCAACAACTCAGATCCAAGGACAATCAATCAGAAAATCCTCAAGACACGTGAAGCCTCCTGAGAGACTCATTGAGCAAATTTAAGGACTCTTGTTATAGAAGGAAGTAATGTTATCTTATTCTTTCTTCAAGTTCCAGGTATTTACATATTTCATGTGAACACACAAAACAAGGTTAAAAAACCTTGATCATGATAATGATAATGTAAGTTCATTAAGTGTTACAGTTAAAATGCAGAGTAATACAAAGAAAACATGTTGTTAGATAAAAGTAAAATACTTTTGGTTTAAGAAAGGGAGATGTAATGATATCAGCAAATAGTGATGGTATTTGCCTGTTTGATTATGATGCCTTACCAGCATATTTGCCTGATTGATTACTTATGCCTGACCAGCAGAGGGCATGTGAGAGACAAGCAGTTTAGTTTTGGTTTCATTTTAGATGGATCCCTAAGATGGTGTCTCCTGTAATGCTGTTAACTTGTTGAACAAGCTTTAGATTGAAAGACATTCTCTTTCATGATTGTGTCGTCATTGAACCCACATACAAATCAATACAAGAAGTACTTCATAAATGGTGTTGAAATACCTACGGATGAGAGATATAAGGATTTTAGTAAATTTGATATTAAAGGGCAGGAGTTTTTCACTTCTATACTCGCTAGCCAAAGATTTTCTACCCATTCACTTCAATGGATGGACAATTGCTGGCCGACGAGCACAGAAACAGAAAACCCCGGCCAAAATGTTACATAAAATGCAGTGCATCATATACAGTCATGTTCAAACTGTATAGTGCTCTTAAATAACAACAGAAAGTGCTGGAAACACTCAGCAGGTCAGGCAGCATCGAAGAGAGGAGAAACAGAAGCAATGTTTCGGGTCAAACCCTTTGTCAGAACTGGAAAAGGTTAGGGAGGAGAGATTTTTAAGCAGGGGCAGGGAGGAGGGGAGGAAGGAACAAAGAGAAGGTCTGTGATGGGATGGAAGGCAGGAGAGATTGACTAACAAAGGGGATGATAGTGTAAGGCAAAAGGTAATGGGACAAGTTAAGAATGTCAGAACTGGAAAAGGTATAGCGCTCTTGTCAGCCTCACTTTGAGTACTGTCTTCAATTCTCTTCACCAAGACACACGGGAGACTAATTATTTTTAGAGAAGAGCCACACTGATCCCTAGCACCATTAGACTGAGTTATAACAAACGAATAGGGAGATTTAGTCTATTCAGTCTTAAAAGATGATTGAGAAGTGACCTTTTAACGATAGTAAATTGGATTATGGAGTCCTGGTTCAGGTGGAACTGATTTCTGCCTAATTACATCGTTCATTAAACCTCATCGACAGCATCAAACACAGCCTCTCAAGTGTTTGAAACAGTCTAATGTATCACGGAGCTATTAATTCATAACAGAATAGGCTTAACGCTGGTAGCATTCGCAAACATTGCAGGTACTAGCGATATGCTTTTTTATATTTATTACGGAGGCTGCTGTCCATTTAATTCAAGTAAAGTGCCTTTGTTTTACAAACTGGCTTCTCAAAGGCAAGACTATATTTCAAAGAGTTATATGGATGTAAAAGAACATGTTTGGTGTACCAATTAGTTATAGTTTGACCTAACCACTACAAATATAGAAACTTTCATTCTGAGTATTGGTGCACCCTCTCGGTGTGGGAGCCAGAAATGACCACCTTGAGCAGCCAGTGAAGCCAATGCCAACAGGTTCAGCAGAAGATTTATAAAGTTGGGTGAAATGGACCCTGTTGCAGGAAGGTCTTTTTTTTTTAGCAGCTGGTCACTTTCAGGTGGCAATTATGATGCGGCTAGGACCTTTCCACTTTGGTGGGCCCCACTTCTTCCAGCTTAGAGAATTATACACTTGTTTTATGTAGTACATTGGCCACACTTGAGGTGAGACTGGCAGGAATTCTGGTTGATGATATCTCAAGAATAACAGGGCTCCAGACCTCCTTAAAGCCTTTGTCCAATTGTGGACAAAAGAGCTGAATTCCAGAAGTCAGCTGAGAGTGTCTGCCCTTGACATCAAGGCAGCATTTGACCGAGTGTGGCATCAAGTCAATGGGAATCGGGGAAAACTCTCCACTGGCTGGAGTCATACCTAGCACAAAGGAAGATGGTTGTGGTTGTTGGAGGCCAATCATCTCAGCCCCAGGACATCACTGCGAGAGTTCCTCAGGCCAGCTGCTTCATCAATGACCTTCCCTCCATCATAAGGTCAGAAGTGGGGATGTTCACTGATGATTGCACAGTGTTCAGTTCCATTTGCAACTCCTCAGATAAGTGAGCAGACCATGCCTGCATACCGCACGACCTGGATAACATTCAGGCTTGGGCTGATAAGTGGCAAGTAACGGTTATGCCACAAAAGTGCCAGGCAATGACCATCTCCAACAAGAGAGAGTTTAGTCACCTCTCCTTGACATTCAACAGCATTACCATCGCTGAATCCCCCACCATCAACATCCTGGGGGGGTCACCATTGACCAGAAACTTAACTGGACCAGCCACATAAATTCTGTGGCTGCAAGAGCAGGTCAGAGGCTGGGTATTCTGCGGTGAGTGGCTCACCTCCTTACTCCCCAAAGCCTTTCCACCATCTACAAGGCACAAGTCAGGAGTGTGATGGAATACTGTCCACTTGCCTGGATGAGTGCAGCACCAACAATACTCAAGAAGCTCGACACCATCCAGGGCAAAGCAGCCTGCTTGATTGGACCCCATCCACCACCTTAAACATTCACTCCCTTCACCACCGGCGTACCGTGGCTGCAGTGCATACCATCTACAAGATGCACTGCAGCAACTTGCCAAGGCTTCTTCGACAGCATCTCCCAAACCCGTGATCTCTACCACCTAGAAGGACAAGGGCAGCAGGTGCATGAGAACACCAGCACTTGCAATTTTCCCCTCCAAGTCGCACACCATCCTGACTTGGAAATATAACGCAGTTCCTTCATCGTCACTGGGTCAAAATCCTGGAACTCCCTCCCTAACAGCACTGTGGGAGTAGCTTAACCTCATGGACTGCAGCAGTTCAAGAAGGCTCACCAGCACCTTCTGAAGGGCAATTAGGGATGGGCAATGTGATGAAATATTTCCATTCATCACTGCCTGTGACTGAGATCGGTTTCAGTGTCATTTCCCTTCCCCCAGACCTCATTGTATTGTGTACTGGAATGTGCTGTATTGTATACTGGAATGTGCTGGAATGTGCTGTGTGTAGGGCTCCGCCCATACCTGGCCCCGTTTGTAAGCTAGCTAGCTTACAAACGGGGCCAGGTATGGGCGGAGCCCTACACACAGCACATTCCAGCACATTCCAGTATACAATACAGCACATTCCAGTACACAATACAATGAGGTCTGGGGGAAGGGAAATGACACTGAAACCGATCTCAGTCACAGGCAGTGATGAATGGAAATATTTCATCACATTCACCCCTTCTATAGATTTAGTCTGTTCGGGGGTTTGATAGTCCTCTGCGACCGACGTGGCTGTTGCGGTGCCACGGGTGTCGGCTGGGTGTCCCCGGTAGCCTCCTGGGTCTCTGCCGGGGGTGCCGCCAGGGTTGTTGAAGGGGTAGTTGGTGGGGGTGCCGTTGGTCGGTGTTCTTCCGGGGGTGATGAAAGAGTAGTGGGTGGGTAAGAGTTGCTGTGATCGTCGTTGCCGCTATTGCCGTGGTTGTTGTCGATGCCGGCTGGGGCGACGTCTTTTATGGACACGGTGTCCTCCCTTCCGTCGGCGTGCCAGACATATGCGTATTGGGGGTTGGCGTGGAGTAGGTGTACTGGCTCCACGAGAGGGTCCATCTTGTGGCCCCTCACATGCCTTCGCACGAGTACTGGACCTGGGGTGGAGAGCCATGACGGCATGGATACGCCTGAGGTGGATTTCCGGGGAAAGACAAACATTCGTTCATGAGGCGTGGTATTAGTGGCCGTACACAATAGCGACCGTATCGAATGGAGCACATCCAAGAGGACTTCCTGCCAGCGGGAGATAGGGAGGCCCTTGGTCCTTAGAGCTAGAGTGACTGCTTTCCATACTGTCCCGTTCTCTCGCTCCACTTGGCCATTGCCCCGGGGGTTGTAGCTGGTGGTACGGCTCGTGGCGATCCCCCTGGACAGCATGTACTGGCGTAGCTCTTCACTCATGAAGGACGCCCCCCTATCCGTATGGATGTAGCTCGGCATACCGAACAGGCAGAACAGGCTGTTGATGCATTTAATGACCGTGGCGCTGGTCATGTCTGGGCAGGGGAAGGCGAATGGGAACCGGGAGTATTCGTCCACAATGTTCAGGAAGTAAACATTGCGGTCGACGGACGGGAGGGGGCCCTTGAAGTCTAAGCTGAGCCGCCCAAAGGGCCGTGTAGCTTTGATTAAGTGGGCTCTATCTGGGCGGTAGAACCGAGGCTTGCACTCAGCGCAAGTGCGGCAGTTCCTGGTCAGGGACCGAACTTCCTCAATCGAGTAGGGTAAGTTACGGGACTTTATGGAGTGGAACAGCCGTGTGACCCCTGGGTGGCAGAGGTCGTTGTGGAGGGTCTGTAGCCGATCCCCGGTGGCGCTGGCACACATCCCTCGTGAGAGGGCGTCAGGGGATTTGTTAAGGGTCCCTGGCCGGTAAATGATGTCGTACTCGAAGGTGGAGAGCTCGATCCGCCACCTAAGAATCTTATCATTTTTAATCTTCCCCCTCTGTTTATTATTGAACATAAACGCTACCGACCGCTGGTCGGTAAGTAGGGTGAAGCGTTTGCCGGCTAGGTAGTGGCGCCAGTGGCGCACTGCCTCCACGATGGCTTGGGCCTCCTTTTCCACAGAGGAGTGTCTGATCTCGG
Organism: Somniosus microcephalus; assembly: GCF_052327205.1. Classification (NCBI taxonomy): domain Eukaryota; kingdom Metazoa; phylum Chordata; class Chondrichthyes; order Squaliformes; family Somniosidae; genus Somniosus; species Somniosus microcephalus. Next base: position 138,112,874 of record NC_140995.1, read on the forward strand.
GCCCTTGGAGGGTCCTCGAGAAGAAAGCTACGGGCCGCCCCGCCTGGTTGAGGGTGGCCGCCAAGGCGAAGTCAGACGCATCACTTTCCACTTGAAATGGAGTGTTCTCGTCCACTGCCTGTAGCGTGGCCCGCTCAATATCCTGCTTAATGCTTTTGAAGGCGGCGTGGGCCTCAGCAGAGAGCGGGAAAGAGGATGCTTTCAAGAGGGGGCGGGCTTTGTCGGAGTAGTTGGGGACCCATTGGGAATAATAAGAAAATAACCCCAGGCACCTTTTCAGGGCTTTGGGGGTGTTGGGCAGGGGCAGCTCCCGTAGGGGGCGCAATCAGTCGGGGTCTGGTCCGAGTTCCCCATTCTCCACCACGCTGCCTAGTATGCAGAGGCGCGTGGTGTTGTAAACGCACTTGTCCTCGTTGTAGGTGAGGTTGAGTTTTTGTGCGGTTTTCAGGAACCTCTCGAGGTTCGAGTCGTGGTCCTGCTGGTTGTGACCGCAGATGGTGACGTTGTCGAGGTAGGGGAAGGTTGCCTGCAAGTGGTGGTCATCGACCATGCGGTCCATCTCCCTCTGGAAGACCGAGACCCCATTCGTCACCCCAAAGGGGACTCTGAGGAATTGGTAGAGGCGTCCGTTCACCTCGAAGGCGGTGTACGGGTGGTCCTCTGGTCTGATAGGGAGCTGGTGGTACGCTGACTTGAGGTCGATGGTGGAGAACACCCGGTATTGGGCGATTTGGTTCACCATTTCTGATATGCGGGGTAGCGGGTAGGCGTCTAGTAGGGTGTACCTGTTGATCGTTTGACTATAGTCGATCACCATCCATTTCTTCTCGCTACCCCTTACCACTACCACTTGGGCGCGCCACGGGCTGTTGCTGCGTTCAATAATGCGCTCTCACTGCCTGTGACTGAGATCGGTTTCAGTGTCATTTCCCTTCCCCCAGACCTCATTGTATTGTGTACTGGAATGTGCTGTATTGTATACTGGAATGTGCTGTGTGTAGGGCTCCGCCCATACCTGGCCCCGTTTGTAAGCTAGCTCAGTCTGGCCTCAGTCTGGCCTCAGTCTCCAGAAGGAAGACATCTCTCTCTCTTACGTGTTACGTTCTAAGTTAATAAAAGCCTTGTTTTTGTTCTGCTAACATCGAGTCTCGGAATTATTGAGGCACATCAGGCAATAAATGCTGGCCTTGCCAGCGCCCACATCCCATGAATGAATTAAAAACAAATGATGTCGCCAAAGGGCAGCATTTAGATGAAGAAGAGGAGCCAAGAATAGGACCTTGGGAGACTACAGCATTAATGATGCAGGATGGCAAGAGAAGCCATTGCTGGAGATGCTCTGGCCATGATCAGATAAGTAAGAGTGGAACCAACCAAGGGCAATCCCACTAAACTGGACAATGGAGAAAGTCATTAGAGGCGGATGAAGTGGTGGACCATGTCACCGGCTGCAAAGAGAACGAGCACGGATTGTGCACCATGGTTACAGTCACAAAGGATTTAATTTGTTAGGGCTGTTTCACTGCTGTCAGGAACAAAACCTGATTGGAGCGATTCAAATATAACATCGAAGTAAAGATGAGCACGCATTTGAGAGGCAAAAATGCCTTCAAGAACTTTGGAGCGGTAAATTATATTGATGATGGAGCAGTAGTTTGCAAGGACATGGGTCGACAGGTTTTTTGAGGAGAGGGTTGATGGCAGTTTTGAAAGGGAGTGGGACAAAAGCTGAGGAGAAGGAACCATTTACAGTATCAGCTATCATGGGGTCAGGAAGGGACGTTGGGTGGTTAGCAGTTCAATGAGAATGGGTTTTAAGCGAGCTGGAGGTGGGTCTCATGAATAATATGAGCTTGGAAAGGGTATGAAAGGGAGAAAAGCAATCTTTTAGGCACTATAAAGTATAAGACTTGCTCTATAGTCTGTAGTGAGTGGCGTGCGAGTAACAGGAAGAGAGACCTGAGATACGTAACTTTAAGAGCCTCCAATCTCACCTTTTCCATATCCTCATCCTTCTCTTAATAATAACATAAAAAGAGATATTCCCATTAGGAAATTCATGCCCTCTGTGCAAAGCAGGACTTTGAGCAGAGCTGAGTAAAATCAGCAGCAAAATTCCTGACTGAAGCTCTGAAGCATTAAGGAGATCTGGATGCAGGTAAAGTAATGCCAATCTTCAGTAGCAGCACAGGGACACCTTCCTACATCTACAGCAAATTAGATAATGGCGGTAATTATTTGGGGCAGAATCTGAGGTAAATGGGTCAAAGGAGAGAGCCACACCCACTTGAGGCATTTTTTGAGCAGATTGGCCTCCCAGCAGGCCTTAACGTCTTTGACAGAGTACAGGAAGTTTTTACAATGCTATCTGTTGCTGACATGATCTCTAATCATCAGAAGAATATGTTACAGGTTATAAAGTTTAAAACTGTTTTGAGTAATAAACTTTGAGATTCAAGTTACTTTGAATCTTGTGCTCTATCAGATGTGTGTTAAATGTTGGGGGGGGGAAATTCGGTTGCTATGCGCCTACTGGGGCGCTAGCGGGGCGCAAAGCAACTAGTGCGTGGGCACAGCGCCACCAATGCCTCCTACGAAATTCAGCGGGAGGTTAGCGGCGGCGGTAACTGTTAGCACGCTGCGCCACCGGCGACGACATCATCACCGTGCACAGTGCCCCACTCGCGATCTTCGGTAGCGTCCCCTGACTTACTGCCAGGCGCTATGTCCGACGGGGTCGGGGGGGGGGGGGGCCTACCTGCGGCCGGGGCGGCGCTAATTAAAGGCGCGGTGCCGGGCAGCCATTTTTGTTGCTGGCCGCCTGTCAGCACCTGCCCCCGTTGCCATCCCCGGCCTCCTCAGCCTCCCACCCGTGGAGTGCCGGCTGTGCTCGGTGAGCCCGGCCCTTCGAGTGCCGGGCTCTTTTGCTGGTACTCCCGATCCCTGGTGGCCCAGCTGGGCCCTGGGTCACGCTGCGCATGACCCCTCCCCTTTAAGAAGGGGAGGAAGGCCTGCGGCACGTAGCACTGCGATATTCTCTCACAGCGCCCCAAGAGGGAGGTGGGGCGCTTCTAGTAGTACCCCGCTTCCTTCTTGGGGCGCTACCAATGAATTTTGGCCACAGGGGTGCTAATTTTTTCGGGAAGTAGCGCCCCGGTGAAGTTAGTGCCCCAAAGGGCGCGCGACTCAATTTTTCCCCCCGGGTCTTTCGTGATTGGAGGAACTCGGGAGTATCCATCCTATACTCATTTTGAATTGTTTACCCATTCAAATGTCCACCACGACTGAAAACAAGAGATGAATACAATGTTTTATTTTAAATATTTAATATAACATTTTGATATATGAAAAAGCACAACAAATTGTGTGTACAAAATGCTTGCCTAAAAGTTTGTTTATTGATTATAATTAGCCTAAATATAAATGATACATGCTTATTTAACCTTTTCAATATTGTATTTGGCATTTCATTAACAGACAGGCTTTAGTAATGAAGCACTTATAGTTTCAAAATTCCAGACATTTTCTTGTCAACCTAGGCATGAGTACAACACTGACTTTCATTAAAATATCAACCTCCCACACTCTTTTTTTATTCTTGTTGTTTTTCCATTACTTCGCTTCTTAGATTCCGCACATCCTTTTCTTTGGTTCTTCAATTTTGTCCCAATAATACAGTTTTACATTTTGTGCTTAGCATGGTTGTATCTTCACTCTTCTGAAATGTACCAGTTTCCAAATGGTCACCAAGTACTTTTTTCATTTTCCAAATGCTCCTGTTGACTTAGCCGTCATCTTGTTCATTTTTTTAAACTTTGACTTGTCTCTACAACCCATCACCTCTCAAAAAAGAAGAGATTAAATGAAAAAAGTACAGAAGGCATCATATTTTTCTTGAACACTAGCAAATCATTAAAGTTATATCTAAGCACCTAAAGTCAAGGGAAACAGTAACTGAAGAAGAGCTCATCACTCCCTTTTTGTCATATTAAACCTGAGAGGCAGTATTGTTTCCACCCAATGGCCAGGTTTGGATATCATTTCCTTCCAGAGAGTGGCCTCCTCTTCATTTGAGTCCATCCAATCCACACTTTGGCCATAGCTATTCCCTGTAGGACAAGAAACAATCGAAAAACAATCTTAAAAAGGAAATGAATACTAGTTGGATGTTTAAGATATTCAACATAGAATCCTCAGCATATCTCAGTTTAATAAAATGAAATGTACCTATATATTCATTGAGAAGATGAATGATTACAGAGTGGTTAGAATGTGGAACTCACTGCCACGTGGATGGTTGAAGCAGATAGAATTGATGTGTGTAAGGGGAGGCTTGATGCAAACATGAGGGAAAAGGGAATACATAATAGGGGGGCAGGGAGGGAAGAGATAATTAGAGTGGAGGAGGCTCATGTGGAGCATAAACACCAGCATAGATCAGTTGGGCTGAATGGCCTGTTTCTGTGCTGCAGATTTGATGTAATTCTAGATAATATTACAATCTTGAACCAACACTTGACCAATATCATCATCACTCTTTAATGCAGGAGCCTCAGACTTGACATTGAAATCAACACAAACATACAAGAGAAAGCAGCCTCAGCCATTAAACTCATCCACTGAAACCTCTCTTCCTAGTATGCTTTCCTGGGATTGAATGGTAGGGTGGTGCTAAGTTGTAGCTCCGATTTATTTCAAAAGGTTCTAATTGTGACACCTCCCCATCGGTGACACCACTGGAGCAGCCTAGCAATATTTCAGATAAAACGTTTCCTTGTCCTTCAAGTAACTAATCCTATATATTTTTTAAATGCATTAAACTAGTAATGTTATTAATTTTACTTGTATTAGAAATATTAACGAGGGGAACTGATGCTATCCTATATGAACTTCAAATAGACTTCATAACTGATTTTAACTTTAGAAAGACTGAAATGTCAACTGCATCGTAGAAACATAGAAGATGGGAGAAGGAGTAGGCCATTCGGCCCCTCGAGCCTGCTCTGCCAATCAATGCGATCATGGCTGATTATCCAAATTCAGTACCCTGTCCCTGCTTTCTCCCCATATCCCTTGATCCCCCTTAGCCTTAAGAAATATATCTAACTCCTTCTTCAATATATTTAATGAATTGGCCTCAACTGTCTTCTGTGGTAGAGAATTCCACAGGTTCACCACTCTCTGGGTGAAGAAATTCCTCCTCATCTCTGTCCTAAATGGCTTACCCCTTATCATTAGACTGTGACCCCTGGTTCTGGACTCCCCTGCCATCGGGAACATCCTTCCTGCATCTAGTCTGTCTAGTCCTGTTAGAATTTTATAAGTTTCAATGAGATCCCCTCTCATTCTTCTAAACTCTAGCGAATATAAGCCTAATCAACCCAATCTCTCTTCATACGTCATTCCTGCCATCCCAGGTATCAGTCTGGTGAATCTTCGCTGCACTCCCTCCATGGCAAGAACATCCTTCCTCAGATAAGGCGTCCAAAACTGCACATAATACTCAAGGTGTGGTCTCACCAAGGCACTGTACAACTGCAGCAAGACATCCTTGCTCCTGTACTTGAATCCTCTCGCTATGAAGGCCAGCATACCATTTGCCTTCTTAACCGCCTGCTGCACCTGCATGCTTACCTTCAGCGACTGGTGCACAAGGACACCCAGGTCTCGTTGCACTTCCCCTTTTCCCAATCTATTGCCGTTCAGATAATAATCTGCCTTCCTGTTTTTGCCACCAAAGTGGATAACCTCACATTTATCCACATTATACTGCAAATGCCATGCATCTGCCCAATTGCCCAAACTATCCAAATCGTACTGGAGTTTCCCTGCATCCTCCTCACAGTACACACGCCCACCCAGCTTTGTGTCATCTCAAACTTGGAGATATTACATCTAGTTCTCTCGTCTAGATCATTAATATATATTGTGAATAACTGGAGTCCTAGCACCGATCCCTGCAGTACCCCACTAGTCACTGCCTTCCACTCGGAAAAAGACCCGTTTATTCCAACTCTTTGCTTCCTGTCTGCCAACCAGTTTTTTTATCCAAGTCAGTACCTTACCCCCAATCCCATGTGCTTTAACTTTGCACGCTGGTCTCTTATGCGGGACCTTATCGAAAGCCTTCTGAAAATCCAAATACACCACATCCACTGGTTCTCCCTTATCTATTCTACCAGTTACATCCTCAAAAAATTCCAGTAGATTAGTCAAGCATGATTTACCTTTTGTAAATCCATGTTGACTTTGTCCGATCCTGTCACTGTTTTCCAAGTGCTCTGCTATTACATCTTTTATAATGGACTCTAGCATTTTCCCCACTTCCGATGTTAGGCTTACTGGTCTACAATTCCCCGTTTTTTCTCTACCACCTTTTTTAAATAGTGGGTTTACATTAGCTACCCTCCAATCCATGGGAACTGTTCCAGAGTCTATCGAATTTTGGAAGATGACCAGCAATGCATCTACTATTTCTAGGGCCACTTCCTTAAGCACCGTAGGATGTAGATTATCAGGCCCTGGGGATTTATAGGCCTTCAATCCCGTCAATTTCCCTAACACCATTTCCCTACAAATACTGATTTCATTCAGTTCCTCCCTCTCATTAGACCCTATGTTCCCCGACATCTCTGGAAGTTTATTTGTGTCCTCCTTTGTGAAGACAGAACCAAAGTATGTATTTAATTGGTCTGCCATGTCTTTGTTCCCCATTATAAATTCCCCTGATTCTGACTGCAAGGGACCTACGCTTGACTTTACCAATCTTTTTCTCTTCACATATCTATAGAAGCTTTTACAGTCAGTTTTTATGTTCCCTACAAGCTTACTCTCATACTCCATTTTCCCCTCTTAATTAATCCCTTTGTCCTCCTTTGCTGAATCCTAAACTGCTCCCAATCCTCAGGTTTGCTGCTTTTTCTGCACAATTTATATGTCCTCTCCTTGGATCTTATGCTATCCCTAGTTTCCCTTGTTAGCCAATGTTGAGTCACTTTCTTTTTTTAAGAGTTATAGAAAGCATATGTGGTCGACAACTAAATTTACTGTAGTAGCATATTGATGGGATAAAAGGAGACTATGTGGCTAGTGGGTTAGAACACTGTTCTTTCGCCATTGGGATCTAGGTTTAAAGCCAACACAGGGCAATAGGATGAAAATCTCCTCTTTGCTTGTTATAAGGGTCCCAAATGATTTTGGACAGGCTCAACTTTGTTCTTTGCTGGTGGGTTATTCACAGATCAAACTGGCCAGCATTTATCACTAATTGGCAGCCTTACCACAGAGAGTGCTGTAAGAAGTGAAAAATGTCTCCTTGGTGCAGTAGGGCTGATTTGAGATTGCTGTAAGATATTGATGTGTCAGAAAAGGGGGAGATTTACTCTGCATCTGGCCTATGATATACCTGACCTGGGAGTGCAATCCCCAGGACTGATATCCCTCATACTGTTGAGCACAAAATCACAAAGAAGAATTTAGTTAACTAGAAAACTGAATTTAACTTGGACCTTTTAAAAGTTAAATGGCACACACAAAAGCAAACATTAGATGCATGCACAATTTTGTAACTAGCTGCTTAGTGGTGAATGTAACGGTTTCTTTAATTAATACCAAGCAAGACTGGGAAATTGGGACTTGAAATAGTTTACTGCAAACAGCAGTGTAATGTACTGCAACGTAACCATGAAATAGGAAATGGTTTTCAAAAGGAAAAGTAAGTGCCTTCCAAAAGCCCAAAATCTCACTGGTCTCAACAAGAGGATGGGTAGAGCAGTTCTTTTCAGCTGTGCAGTACCCTAGTGCATTTTAAAATTTATTTAGGGTAAAGCAGTGATTGAACTGTTAAATATATTACAGAATATTTCTGCAGATTGTCTTTTTATGTCAGGTATCCAAACTCCTATCTTCCACAGCATTACAATCTGTTTTAAATGAAGTGTGGACAGAAGATTACAATTCAAACTTTTCATACCTGTGCCTAGATTAAGGCGAACTCCCCCAAGAAACTGATTGGTGAAGGTTTCATGGTCCCAGATGGATATTTCTGCACAGGTCTCCATTATTTCATCCAGCCTGAATCCATCATATACCATGGTGTGGTTATAGGTCGGATTAAGACTTTTCTTTACTACTCGGGTCTTCTGTCTGCTCTTCTTGCTGGTATCTGGTAAAATATAACTAGAAGAAAAGAAGCAATAAGAAAATGACTGTGAACAGAGAAGTGTAGAAATAATAGGGTAATGATAGTAGGGGATTTCAACTTCCCCAATATTAACTGGGATAGTCAGAGTGTGAAAGGCTTAGAGGGTACGGAATTCTTAAAGTGCATCCAGGAGAGCTTTTTGAGCCAGCATGTAGAAAGTCCTACAAGAGAGGGGGCCTACGGAATGTAGCCGGGCAAGTGGTAGATGTGTCAGTAGGAGAACATTTTGGTGACCGTGACCATAATTCAGTGAGATTTAAGGTAGTCATGGAAAAGGACAAAGATGGGCCGGAAAAAAAGGTTCTAAATTGGGGGAAGGCCGATTTTACTATAAGGCAGGATCTGGCCAAAATGGACTGGGATCAGCTACTTGTAGGAAAATCCACATCAGAGCAATGGGAGTCTTTCAGAAAGGAAATAGAGAGAGTACAACACCAACATGTTCCCATAAAGGTCAAGGGTGGGACCAATAAGCCCAGGGAAACCTGAATGTCAAGGGATATACAAGAATGGATTAGGAAAAAAAGGAAGGCTTTTGGCAGATACAAAGGACTAAAAACAGTGGAAGCCCTAGAGGAGTATAGAAAGTGCAGGGGGGTACTTAAAAAAGAAATTAGGAGAGCGAAGAGGGGGCATGAAAAAACACTGGCGGGCAAAATAAAGGAAAATCCCAAGGTGTTTTATAAGTATATTAAGGGCAAGAGGATAACCAGGGAAAGAGTAGGGCCCATTAGGGACCAAAGTGGCAAACTGTGTATACAGCCGGAAGATGTAGGTGAGGTTTTAAATGAATATTTTGCATCTGTGCTCACTATGGAAAAGGGTGATGTAAGCATAGAAATCAGACAGGGGGGTTGTGATATACTTGAACAAATTAGTATTGAGAGGGAGGAGGTACTAGTGGTTTTAGCGGGCTTAAAAGTGGATAAATCCCCAGGCCCTGACGGGATGTATCCCAGGCTGCTGTGTGAAGCAAGGGAGGAGATTGCAGGGGCTCTGACACAAATTTTCAGAACCTCTCTGGCCATAGGGGAGGTGCCAGAGGACTGGAGAACAGCTAACGTAGTACCATTGTTCAAGAAGGGTAGTAGGGATAAACCAGGGAATTACAGGCCAGTGAGCCTGACATCAGTGGTAGGGAAATTATTGGAAAAAAATTCTGAGGGACAGACCTTAGTCTCCACTTGGAGAGGCAGGGATTAATCAGGGATAGTCAGCATGGCTTTGTCAGGGGGAGATCATGTCTGACCAATTTGATTGAATTTTGAGGGGGTGACTAGGTGTGTGGATGAGGGTAGTGCAGTTGATGTAGTCTACATGGACTTCAGTAAGGCTTTTGACAAAGTCCCACATGGGAGACTGGTCAAGAAGGTAGGAGCCCATGGGATCCAGGGCAATTTGGCACATTGGATCCAAAATTGGCTTAGTGGCAGGAGGCAGAGGGTGATGGTCGAAGGTTGTTTTTGTGACTGGAAGCCTGTGTCCAGTGGTGTACCACAGGGATTGGTGCTGGGTCCTTTGTTGTTTGTAGTGTACATTAATGATTTAGATATGAATGTAGGAGGTATGATCAGTAAGTTCGCAGATGACACGAAAATTGGTGGAGTGGTAAATAGCGAGGAGGGAAGCCTCCGGCTACAGGACGATATAGATGGGATGGTTAGATGGGCAGAACAGTGGCAAATGGAATTTAACCCTGAAAAGTATGAGGTGATGCATTTTGGGAGGACTAACGAGGCAAGGGAATGCACAATGAATGGTAGGATCCTAGGAAGGACAGAGGATCAGAGGGACTTTGGTGTGCTTGTACATAGATCCCTGAAGGCAGCAGGGCAGGTAGATAAGGTGGTTAAAAAGGCATATGGGATACTTGCCTTCGTTAGCCGAGGCATAGAATATAAGAGCAGGGAGGTTATGATGGAGCTGTACAAAACGCTAGTTAGGCCACAGCTGGAATACTGTGTGCAGTTCCGGTCACCAAACTATAGGAGGGATGTGATTGCATTGGAGAGGGTGCAGAGGAGATTCACCAGGATGTTACCTGGGCTGGAACGTTTCAGCTATGAAGAGAGACTGGACAGGCTGGGTTTGTTTTCCTTAGAGCAGAGAATGCTGAGGGGGGACCTGATTGAGGTGTACAAAATTATGAGGGGCATAGATAGGGTAGATAGAAAGGAACTTTTCCCCTTAGTAGAGGGGTCAATAGCCAGGGGGCATAGTTTCAAGGTAAGGGGCAGGAGGTTTAGAAGGGATTTGAGGAAAAACTTTTTCACCCAGAGGGTGGTTGGAATCTGGAACTCGCTCCCTGAAAGGGTGGTAGAGGCAGGAACCCTCACAACATTCAAGAAGCATTTAGATGAGCACTTGAAATGCCATAGCATACAAGGCTACGGACCAAGTGCTGGAAAATGGGATTAGAATAGACCGGGCTTGATGGCCGACGTGGACACGATGGGCCGAAGGGCCTCTTTCTGTGCTGTATAACTCTATGACTGTATGTGCTTCAGTCCCTCACTTGATCCGGTGTTAAACAAATTCTGCATCTATACATTTGTTTTCATGCTATGCTTCAATGCATCCAATGGATTTTGTTTGGACTTTCAGAAGACTTTCAATAAGGTCCCGCATAAGAGATTAGCGTGCAAAGTTAAAGCGCATGGGATTGGGGGTAAGGTACTGACTTGGATAGAGAACTGGTTGGCAGACAGGAAGCAAAGAGGTGGAATAAACGGGTCTTTTTTCCCCCCGAGTGGCAGGCAGTTTCTAGTGAGGTACCGCAGGGATCGGTGCTAGGACCCCAGCTATTCACAATATATATTAATGATCTAGACGATGGAACTAGATGCAATATCTCCAAGTTTGCAGATGACACAAAGCTGGGTGGGCGTGTGTGTTGTGAGGAGGATGCAGAGAAATTCCAGTATGATTTGGACAGGTTGGGTGATTGGGCAGATGCATGGCAGATGCAGTATAATGTGGATAAATGCGAGGTTATCCACTTTGGTGGCAAAAACAGGAAGGCAGATTATTATCTGAACGGCAATAGATTGGGAAAAGGGGAAGTGCAACGAGACCTGGGTGTCCTTGTGCACCAGTCGCTGAAGGTAAGCATGCAGGTGCAGCAGGCGGTTAAGAAGGCAAATGGTATGTTGGCCATCATAGCGAGAGGATTCGAGTACAGGAGCAAGGATGTCTTGCTGCAGTTGTACAGTGCCTTGGTGAGACCACACCTTGAGTATTGTGTGCAGTTTTGGTCGCCTTATCTGAGGAAGGATGTTCTTGCCATGGAGGGAGTGCAGCGAAGATTCACCAGACTGATACCTGGGATGGCAGGAATGATGTATGAAGAGAGATTGGGTTGATTAGGCTTGTATTCACTAGAGTTTAGAAGAATGAGAGGGGATCTCATTGAAACTTATAAATTTCTAACAGGACTAGACAGATTAGACGCAGGAAGGATGTTCCCGATGGCGGGGGAGTCCAGAACCAGAGGTCACAGTCTAAGGATAAGGGGTAAGCCATTTAGGACAGAGATGAGGAGGAATTTCTTCACTCAGAGAGTGGTGAACCTGTGGAATTCTCTACCACAGAAGGCAGTTAAGGCCCATTCATTAAATATATTGAAGAAGGAGTTAGAGGTCACGGTCCATCATCAAAGACCCTACCCACCCCAGCCACAGTCTGTTCGCCCTCTTGCCATCTGGGAGACGCTACAGATGCATTCGCACCCGTACGACCAGATTTAGGAACAGCTTCTTTCCCAGGGCTGTCATCCTACTGAACTCCACAAATAAACTCTAAAGCCTGCACATCTGCCAATGCACTTTATATGGTTATATTTATGTTAATATACTACAAGCCAAATGTATGTTGAATGTTTAAATGTCTTAATCCAAATGTACACTCTCGGGAGCCGCAAGCCTACATTTCGTTGTACTGCACTTGTGCACTAACAATGACAATAAAAGTTGATTTGATTTGATTTTGATTTGATATATTTCTTAAGGCTAAAGGGATCAAGGGATATGGGGAGAAAGCAGGGATGGGGTACTGAATTTGGATGATCAGCCATGATCTCATTGAATGGCGGAGCAGGCTCGAGTGGCCGAATGGCCTACTCCTGCTCCTATCTTCTATGTTTCTATGTTGAGGTCCACATTCTGCTACATATACTCTATGATACCTTAGGAACTATTCAGCTGATGTAAAAAAGGCAAAAATGTTATAATTCTATGTATAATGTGTGTGAATTCCCTCATACTATGCAGATTCATAACAGAACCAACCTATTTTGAAAGCAATAAATAAAGCTAATGAAATTCAGTATTTTACAAATTCTAGCTTTCCCATAGCTTCACGCAATGTGAAATAAATCACATTAATGTTTTAAAAAAGGAGCAGTCACAAAAAATATGCTGTAATATGTAAGCTGCAAGAAAAGAATTGCAAATTCACAAGAGCCATATCATTCTTTTTCTACTTCAGTTGTTCATCCATAGAACAATTTTTGTATTAAAAACATAACTTTTAGATTCTAGAGCGGAGAGAAGACATAAAATTGAAATGCCCATCATCTCTCAGATAGAACGACCATTTTTAGAAGTACTGTACTCGCAGAACAGGAAGTATTCTGACCCAATTTACCAAGAAGGTTTCATACCTAATATTAGAATTGATTCAGTATCAGAACTGGTTGCCTTTCAATCATCTCTTCCTGAACTTGACCTTTGATGTTCTCAAGAGTGAAAAAGCAGGAAGAGATGCAAACTGATTACAGTGGAGCTCCCTGAAGTTCAACTCTCATTTAGCATCAAAAATGTTCCACATACAAAACCTACTACTGCAGTCTGTTAAAATCATTAAAAGCAAATATTCTAGTCTGTAAATGTCAGTATAGGGTCACATAAGATCAAATTTCCTGCTTTCCTAGTCAGAGCCAAATAACTTATCGATCACTAGGTGAATAGGATCATAACATTTACAGCACAGGAGGAGACCATTCAGCCCATCACACCTGTGCCAGTGTTAGTTCTTCAGCTGGAGCTGTCTACTCAAATAGCATTTTCCCTGTGTCCTTTTATATTTATATACTTTTCAAATAATTATCCAATTCCCTTTGGAATGATGTTATCATTGCCTCAATGACTATTTATGGTAAAGCATTCCATGTTCCAGTAATCTCTGTGTGAAACAATTTCTTCTAACATCCCCTTTCACCCTTTTAGCGTTAATCCTTAGTCTATATCCTCGATTTTCATTGGGCCGTGAGACGAGCTTTGAGGAGGGCGGGGGGTTAAAAATCGCAAAACCTGGGGGTCAGGACCCCCCCCCCCGGCCTGGTCCCCGCCCCCGCCCCCGCCTCCACGCTATTTTAACCTAGGTGTGTCTGATGGACCTGAATCAGTCTCACCCGCAACTGGCGGGACTGGTCTTTAGGGCCCTTAAACAGTACTAATTAGCCTTCATAATCCCATTTTAACAGGCCCTTGCCTGTTTAACCCTTTTCCCACATAAAACACGCCTGGTGGGGATGATGCCTGTGAAACCTGACGTGAACACTCTTGGCTTGTTGACTATCAGCTGCAGGTCCAACATTAAAGAGGATATTTGATCAGCCATCATTTGCAGGTGGCAGGACTTTGTTGTCTCAGGTCTGGGGCAACTTTTACCAGGCCTAACCACACCTGTGGAAGGTTGTAGCCTCACACACTTCTCCAGTGTGACCTCCTGCGAGACCCCTCTCGCCAGCCTCACTCAGCACTTCCTCAACTGAGGCATCTACCAGAAGCATGGGAGGCCTTTTTTTCCCTTCCCTTCTTGGCATTAGAGGACCTCCAGCCCCAGGCGCAGCAGCAGCAGAACCAGGAACAACAGCAGCACCAGCAACAGCAGCAGCAGGAGCAGGAGCGACAGGCTGCTGCTCACCCACCTGGGGCAGCACAGACCAGAAGGGGCTAGGGCATGGATGCCCGTCGGCGCAGGAGATACCCCCCAAACAGGGTCTACAGACACAGGGTCAGCTACCTCAACATGACTGAGCAGCAGTGCCAAAGACGGCTCCGACTTTCGCGACAGGTGGTGACTGACATCTGCGCAATGATACAGCAAGACCGGCAGCCCAGAGGACCAGGTGGACACTCCTTACCAGTGGCCGTCAAAGTCACCACCGCACTCAACTTTTTTCCCTCAGGCTCATTCCAGGGATCAGCAGCAGACATCAGCGGCATCTCCCAGTCGGCCGCACACACTTGCATCACGCAGGTAACTGATGCCCTCTTTGCACTCGTGCACAATCACATCCATTTCACCAAGGATCAAGCAAGTGTCACAGTGCGAGCGGCTGGATTAGCTCATCTGGCAGATTTTCCAAGGGTGCAGGGCGTCATTGACTGCACACATGTGGCCCTTAGGGCACCCCATCGCAATCCAGGTATTTTTGTCAACCGCAAGGGCTTCCACTCCCTTAACGTTCAGCTGGTGTGTGACCACAAGGAGGAGATTTTGCATGTTTGTGCCAAGTACCCTGGCAGTTGCCATGACTCCTTCATACTGCGCCAGTCTAGTGTGCCTCTGCTATTCAGTCCGCCAGACCAACTTCACGGATGGCTACTTGGAGACAAGAGCTATCCCCTGAGGACTTGGCTAATGAGGCCATTGTGGAGGCCAGCCAACGAAGCTGAGGAGCGCTACAACTCCAGCCACATTTCCACCAGATCCATAATCGAGCAAACCATCGGCTTGCTGAAGATGCGCTTCAGATGCCTGGATAGATCAGGTGGAGCCCTACAGTACTCAGCAGCCAGGGTCTCCAAAATCGTCATGGGAGGATGAGGATGAGGATGATGATGATGATGATCAACCAGCGGCAGCATTACGCGAGAACATTGCTGCCCGGGATGCAAGGCACGCACTCGTCCTGGCCAGATTTGCTTAGCCTAGTTAATCAAACTCTTTTGCCTCGCAGATTCTTACCTGAGCATCGACAATGGCCAAACCCTGCGGATTCCGAGCTATTTGACCAGCATCCTGACAACTGCAAGTAATCCTAAGCCCTCAATGTGAAAGCCCCATTCGCGAAATGACACACGCCAGAACTGCAGCAGTTGCCATCAGAATTTTTATGAAACACACACAACTGATGGCATTTTTCCAAAATACACAGCATTTCACCCAAGTGACTACCCTTGTGACTATTTGTGCTTTATTTTCCTCTTACGCGTGCTCCTACGTAGTGGTTCCCCTGTGGCTTCAGCAGATGTGGAGGCCCCTTGCTCACTTTCCTGCTGCTCCTATCTCGACACCTTTGGCGGGCGTCCTCTGGGGTGGGGAGCATGTGAGGGCTCGCCAGCAGTCTGCTGCTCCTGCGGCTGTGCAGGAGTTGAGACGTCTATCTTCGTTGGGTGTGGACTCCGGCGAGGCTCTGACCGAGGGCTCTGCAGTGGCATGAAAGTGTGAGCACTTGGAGAGGAACCCCCACTTCCATGAGGTCTGCCACCAACCTCCCTCTCATGGGTCAGGTCCCCCTCAGTGCCTGCAAGTGGCTTGAGAGCAGCTTGCTGCACATCAGGGGAACCATGGGGACCCGTATCTGCAATGGCAGTCCTACTCAGAAGGACTTCCATGAAGGTCTGGTTTCTCTGTTCAATAGATGCCCATCGCTCCTCAAGAGATGTCATTCTATTCTGAACACTCACCATGTTTTCCATACCCTGGCGACTAACCTCCTCCATGGCCGTAGCCCTCCTCTCCTCTACCGTAGCCAGCCTTACCATGGAGGCAGCAATCATTTCCACGTAGGTAGCCATCCTTTCCATGTTGATGCGTTCATGCGCCACTGACTCCACAAAGGCTCTGCTCATGTTTGCTATTGACTCCTCCATTCGCTTCACACTCGCAGCGACCCTGGAGGCAAAACCTGCCAGAGGCTCCTGCATCTGTTCATGGAGTTCCATCACCTCTGATCTTAAGGATTGACCCAGAGGCAGAGGGTCGACATGCAGCTGAGCCGAGCTGGCAGAGTCCTGCGCCCTCCGACGAGGACTCTCCACTGCTGTCCCTGTCTCCACAATCTGCTGATGCTCACTTGTGAGCTGTGACACACCAGGTGACAATGGCGGAGCAGGCTCGAGGGGCCGATTGGCCTACTCCTGCTCCTATTTCTTACGTTCTTATGTGACAACTCCACTCTATGTCCCGAAGGTTCCACCGAGGTGTGAGTGTCTGCGCTGGTGCTGGGTGCGCTTATTTCTGCTGATGTTGCACCCTCAGAGGTTGCAGATTCCTCTGAGGAGTCTGGCTGCTCAGGCTCTTCCTCCTGCAGAGTGGGGACGGGGGCTCTCGATGGTCCTGTGGGGGAGTCAAAGAAAAAGTTAGAGATGTGATGCCAAGGTTAAATGCACATTGCATTTTGCAGATGATCATAAATCCATATGATGTAGCTTCAGAATCATTATCAGCGGCTCATGCAATGCCAATGAGAGAGAGGGAAAACTATTCTGTCACCAGCTTGCGGGGATGCTCCTGTCTGTCCTTCCCCAACTTCCACTTCGCGGTCAGCCCCCCCCAATCTCCAGGACACCTTCCTCCCAGGGGGTGAGCTGGGCTAATGAGGGCGGCCCTCCTCCTGTCCTGGCTCGCTCTCTCCTGTTGTGAGCTCTCTTTTCCTGCAATGAGGGAGACAAGTGGAGGTTGAGTGACAATGAAGGAGTGAGTGCAGAGGTTGCATAGCATAGATACTTAGAAGGAGACAAAGATGGAGTGAGGTTGCAAGACCAAGGGCCCTCCCTGTGTGTAGTCAGTTGTGTTCAAAGCATCAGAGTGAGAGGGAGTGTGAGGGCTGCATGGTGGAATAGTTCTGTGAATGTGAGCATAGAGAGAGAGGGAATGGGTAAGGGTGCATGGATGTGAGTGTCTAGTGGGATGTGGAGGAAGAGATTGCTGAAGCTGAGTGCTGGTGAGGAAAGAAAATGGGGAACAGATTGAGGGTGATGGAAACTTCATACAGTACTTACTTTTCCAGTGCAAAGGTGGTCATGGAATCTTTTCCTGCACTGCAACCACGTTCTTCGTGTAAGCCCCAAGGAGTTGACTTCACCAGCCACCTCTAGCCACACAGCCTTGGTCTGGCTGAGAGGCCTCTTCCTCCCTGAAGAAGGGAACAGGACCTCCCTGTGGGCCCTAGCACCATCCAGTAATGCTTATAGTGAAGCCTCATCAAATTTGGGTGCAGATCTGGCCCTCCCGCTGGCCGCTCCTCCTGCAGGCTCCTGTGCCACCTTAATGTTGAAGGTTGGAAGCCTGCAGAGGAAGCAAGGCTTGCTGTGGACCTTAAAAGCAGCAGCAATGATGACGTCATATTCTGCGACTTTCTGACTGGAAATACTCAATTGCCAAGGCTTCCCACACGCTGGAAATCAATTGGCCAATTGTGTTAAATTTGCATCAATCTCACAGACCCATTTACAATCGTGTCGGAATCCCTAAATTCGGGGAACCCGACAATTCCCCACACCTGAGTTAAAATCGACCCCTATGTCTCTTGTTAATGATTCACCATCCAGTGGAAACAATTCCTCAGTATTTACACTCAAAATTTTAATTTCGGAAACCTTAAATTAGATCCTTCTTAATCTCCTCTGTTCCAATGAAAAGGGTCCAGGTTTTCTAGCCTTTCTTCATAAATATTAATTTGTGAATTTTCATTGTACCCATCCCATGGCTCTGATATCATTCCTGTAATGGAGTGCCCAAAACTGCACAAAATATTTCAACTGTGGCTTAACTAATGTCTTCTACACATTTAACATAATCTATTTGCTTTTATATTCAATACCATGATGAATCCCATTTGCTTTTATGGCCTTTATCAGGATTTCCACCTTTAAAGCTCTATGGGGGAAAAATTCAGTATCGCCCCCGTTTGGGGTGCGATTATCGGCCGGGCACAAAGATTAGTGCCTGCCGCTAATTATCGCCTCTGACTGCAAACTTGGCTTTTATTGCCCCTGGAGGTGATTCGAGCGCTAAATCAGGCACTTCACACCTGTCTTAAGGCGCAAAGGCCGAGGAGCAAGGCGCTACCTCAGAGCGCTGGCGGAGCTCATGTGATGTCAGTCAGCAATGGAACACAGACACACTGGCACCGGCCAGTTCTTAAAGGGGAGGGTCGATCTTGCTCTCCACCCACACCCTGCTCATTGCAGCCTTGAATCTCAGCCTGGAGAGACCTGTACATCAAATCTGCTGGAAAGAACAATGGAGAGGCCCAGGGAAAGAGCTCAGAGTGCAGCCCCCACAGTCTCTTCTAAATCGATAAAAGGAAGGGCAAATCAAACTCAACCTGCAAAGTGCAGTTCAGTACCCAAAATTCTTTCACACAGCATTGAATCTCTCCAGAAGAGAGTCTCTCTCTCTCTCTCTCTCTCTCAGAATGCAGCGACAAAAAAAGGCAGGAAGTGGTCGCCTTTAAATAACGCTCCCCCAGTCCCTTCCTGACTGCAAAACGCTCCCCTCAACTTGTCGTTGCTAGCGGCAGGCTGTAAGGCAGGGGGCGCCACTCAATATCCGGTCCGGGGCGCTACCGGTGCATTGCACACTCGACTGACGTCACGATCTGCCGGCGCAGGAGATCATGGCGGTAGTGTTTAGCGCCGCTGCAAAATGTCTAGTTAATTTTGTGAGTGGCGCAAACATCGCCGCGCATGGGTGCTAGTTGCTTTGCACCCCATTAGCGCCCTCTTAAGGCGCTAATGGGAGGCGCAAACCAACTGAATTTTCCCCCCTATGTATCTGTACCTCCAGATTTTCTGTTCCCCCACTCTTTAACATTCTTACCATTGAGGATATACTTGTTTTACTGTTCTTCATTCCCACATATACCTCATAGAATTTTTTGAAGAGCTAACAGGGAGAGTAGAAAAGGGTAATGTAGTAGATGTAATTTATCTAGATTTTCAAAAGGCCTTCGATAAGGTACCACATAATAGACTAATGAATAAGGTCAGAGAATGTGGAGTCTGGGGACAAGTAGCAGAATGGATAGTTAGCTGCTTCAGGGCAGAAAGCAGAGAGTAGGGGTAAAGGGTAGCTATTCAGAGTGGCAGAAGGTGGGAAGTGGTTTTCCACAAGGATCAGTGCTGGGACCACTGCTGTTCACAATTTATATTAACGATTTAGACTTTGGAATCAAAAACACAATTTCTAAATTTACGGATGACACCAAATTGGGGGGGGATGATAATCAATACTGAGGAGGACTGCAACAAATTACAGGAAGACATTAATAAATTTGCAGAATGGGCATATAATTGGCAAATGAATTTCAACAGAGATAAATGTGAGGTATTACATTTTGGTAGAAAGAATAGGGAGGTCACTTATTACTTGGAGGGTTCAATTCTGGGTGGGGTAGAGGAGCAAAGGGATCTCCGAGTACAAATACACAAAACACTAAAAGTAGCGACACAGGTTAACAAGGCCATAAAAAAGCAAACCAAGCACTAACGTTTATTTCTAGAGGGATAGAATTGAGAAGTAGTGAAGTTATGCTAAACTTTTATCAAACCTTGGTTAGACCACACTTGGAGTACTGTGTAGAATTCAGGTCGCCATATTATAAAAAGGATATAGAGGCACTGGAGAGGATGCAGAGAAGATTTACAAGGATGATACCAGAAATGTGAGGGTATACCTATCAGGAAAGGATGAACAGGCTGGGTCTCTTTTCTCTTGAAAAGAGAAGGCTGAGGGGTGACCTAATAGAGGTCTTTAAAATTATGAAAAGTTTTGATAGAGTAGACACAGAGAGAATGTTTCCACTTGTGGGTTGAACATAACCAGAGGCCATCAAAATAAGATAGTCACCAAGAAATTTCAATAGGGAATTCAGAAGAAACTTTTTTACCCAGAGAGTGGTTGAAGTGAATAGTATAGATGCATTTAAGGGGCGGTTAGATAAGCATATGAGGGAGAAGGGAATAGAGGGTTATAGAGTTAGGTAAGGAAAGACGGAAGGTGGCTCGAGTGGAGCATAAACGCCGGCATGGACTGGTTGGGCCGAATGGCCTGTTTCTGTGTTGTATATTCTATGTTATGTAATGTAATACTCTTCATCAAATTACATCAGCTACCTATCTGCCCATTCACTAATCAATCTAATTCTTCCTGAAATCTGCATTCTTCCTCATAGTTTGTCATATCCTCTAATTTGGTATCATCAGAAAATTGATATAATTCCTCTTGTGTCTATGTTCGATCATTTATATACAGTACATGGAAAGCAAAAGAGATCCCAGCACAGATCTCTGGGATATACCACTCCCACCAATCCAAAATATATCCACTTACCATTACTCTTTGCTTTCTTTCCCCTAACAATCCCTCTATCATGCAGCTACATTCCCTTTAATACCAGAGGTAGCAATTTTGGTCTCCTGACTACTCCATTTGCACACAAAAAGGAGACGGTAACAGACAAAAAATGAAGTTTTAGTTCCTCCCACCCTGTTATCGCTGATTTTATAACTGGTCTGATTTTCTGGGTGAAACAGACAGAAGCCTCATAAATAAATTCAAATTGGTGTCAATTGACATCATTACGCAGCCACCGCCATTTTTTGACCGTACCACCTGACTCATGAGCCTTCTTTCTTGCACCAACTAACTAAGAGTGGTACAAATCCTGAGGTGGCCATTTCAAATTCTATTTGAAGGGAACCACAGCTGTTATCAATTAAAGCTGTTTTGGAGACTTTTCTCTTCCAATAGCTTGTGGGTTTTTGACCTTAAAGGATTTAAAAGCGCATTTAGTCACTATTGTAGCTTCTGAACTGTTAAGAGGCTGCTAGCAGTTCAGTTGTTTCTTAATGGGCAGCAGCCTACAAATCTTACTCTGGGAGAAGGATGAGGAAGAAGAGAAACAGGAGGAAGGAACAAACAGAGCTGCAGCTGGATGGAGAGCAAATAGAAGGATGTGTGCTCAGAGAAATCCTTGCAATCCCAACAAAAATATACTAAAGTACTCTGAGGAATAATGCATAAGGAGGCATCAATTCTCCAAGGGAGTCATTGACAGAGTTCAATTCAATCAAGCATGATTTTTTTTTTTGTTAAAATATTAAATCAATTTGTTTAAATATTAAAGTCTTTGCAAATCCCCAAAAAACAAATATAAATTCTGATTTTAAAGTATGCTTTTAAAAGGAAAAAGAGCTTCAGAATTTAATGTCCTTTTATAACCTCTACAGCAGTCCTCTTAACTAAATTCAGTGCTGTTATGCAGAGCATCACCAGAGACAGTTTTAAAATTATTCTTTGCATATCCCTTTTAATGTTTCTAAATAGCAATGCTTCAGAAAAATGATACTGTTCTGATCCTAACAGAACTTACCATCTCACAAATGAATCTACACCACCGGGCTTTAGTGGCTGCAATTGTGTTGCTTCTTTCAGCCATATATGAACTTCCCCATTGTGTAGTTTATTCCCATCTAAAGCAATTGCAAATTATACATTATCAGTTATACATTGATTGCTTCAAGAAATCTTGAATAACACAATAGCTGAAGCTTCAGTGAATGAGTTTGTGTACTTTCTCATCAAAATGTAGATAGGCTGAAGGATTAAAGGATAAGAATTAAAACCAAACTCCTCTTCGTATCAGCTTTTCCCACAATTCACAACACATGCAAGTCTGTAGTTCATTTAACAGCCAATTTACCCAGATGTGGGGGAACAAATGACTGTTTTCAGATTCTGAACAAAATTAATTGCAGTAGCAAGACAGAATTTCAGAACATTTTTTTTTCTAGGTTATATTTAATGCTGTTTTCTCTAGAGAATATGCTGCAGTGATCAGTGACTTATTCAATTGAATCATCTTGCTCCTCTAATAAAGTTTCCTTTTAACCTTGAATGCCATCATTATATTGGTGCAGGGAGCATTTCAGGGAGGGTCACAACCAAGTATCACCTTGTAATCTAAAGCAATTATAATTCTGAATAAGATATTTAAACTGCATTGCTAGATACTAGTATTTTATTTTTGAGGGGGAGATAAACTGTTACAGTCAAGTTTATTGTGATATGAACTTTGTAGTATACATAAGGTAAAGTCTTGCTTATCTTTCAGTAGACTGTTGTGTCGGTACCTTTCTACCTAGACACAATTTAGGACTCAGAACCCAGAGATTCAAACATGAAGTGCTTTATTGGAAGGAAAGGAAGTTCTGGAAAGTTCCGAACAAAAAGAGCTAAACTTAACCGAGAACACCCAACCATTTATCTCCTGTGACAGCGCCACCACAGGTGGGAGGAGAACACACAATACATAACATAGACCTAGGTGGCCTGAAACAAAATAGTTTGGACAGCTGTCTATTCCATGCATAGTATGTTCGAAGAGTGAAATCATAAGGGGTTTTCCACATGAATTAATTAGTGTTTGATTGGAGACACTGATCTGAATTTGTTACTAATGAAAGGAAGATTACCTATTGACTCTGCTGGAATATATTTCAGTGCCACACGGATTTCTCCTTGACTGATGCTTCCTTCAGGTAGGCTGGATGGCTGAAAGTGTATAGAAGTTATATCATATAACATTAAGTACAGTTGGCAGTCCCCAATATAAATAATTCAGATGTTTTTGGTACATATTACAACTATGGACACCCCCAACAGATTATGCTACAATTATACTTCAATATTTAATCGTACAATGTTCAGCAGGTGCCAGTTGCACCTTGCACTGAATTGAGCAACAAGGGTCACTGCACATGCATGCTTGGATATTTGTGCAAAGCCCCATGCCCTAGGAGGTTAATTTTTAACCTTACGAGAGGGTAAGCAACAGCATACACTTTCTACTACCATTAAAAACACTAGAAATAGGTTTATAATGTTTCTAATCGATGACCTTTTGTCAGGAAAACAGCTCCACTTTTTCCAGTTCTGGCAAAAGGTCATTGACCTGAAACATTGGCCGGAACTTTCACAGGTAAGAATGGGTGGGTTGGAGGCAGGTGAGGAAGTGAAAGTTGTAAAAATGTAAAACCCGCCCACTTTCACCTTTCACTCAGGTGGGACAGGGGGGCGGGCTGGCAATTTAAATATTATAATGAGGCCTGAAGCCTCTACTTTAACCTGCTTTTCAGGTTTTAATGCAGGCGTCCAGGAATCCCAGGGCTCGGGATTCCCGGTAACTGCAACAAGGCGGCCTCAACCTCGAGGAGCAATCCTTGTGGGCCGGGAGGAGCAGGAGAGCTTCCTCCCTGCCCCCCAAGCTCTCCCACCAGCAACCCGCCCCTCCCCGGGGTCAGTGTTCGGACCCCCCTCCGGGATTGCGACTCAGCCCAGGGGTCGGGGATTGGTCCCTGTCTCCCCCCACTCCCCCCCCCCCCCCCCCCCGGGCGGTTGGAACCCCTCCACCCCCCTCTCCCCCCCCGGGGGATCAGACCCCTCCCGCGGCTTGGATCTGCCCCCACCATCCTGGGTCCAGCACCTACCTGGTCTTGTGGCCTCCTGGTCCACGTTCCCCGCACGACTGGAAGCCAGCCTGTCAATCAGACTGACTTCCGGACAGGGAACCTGCCCTTTCCGTCACATGCAGTGTGCCGGGAAACCCAAACTTCTGGGTTTCCCGCTGTCTCCTGAGTCCACCTGCGCCGTGCAGGTGGAACCCAGGAAAATCCAGCCCGTTGACTCTGTACCTCTCTCCACAGATGCTGCCTCACCTACTGACAATTTCCAGCATATTCTGTTTTTATTTCAGATTTCCAGCAACCGCAGTATGTTGCTTTTGGAATTATACTGCAACCTGCAAGTGGTTTGAAACTACCTACTACAGGTGGTCTCATAGCATTTGTTTTAGCACACTTGTAAGTCAAAGCACCGATTTGACTTCTGAGTTATGCTATCATTCTTGCCTTAATGTGCATTTGAAATCATTGTACATTGATACAAAATTGAGTGCATAACTGCACCCAAAGTGATTTTTAAATCTTTATGATTATAGAAATAAATAAACAGTAACTCATGTAATAGCACAGTACAAACAATTTCCCTGGTATTGTGTTGTTATTTGGAGGATTTCAAATTAAATGTGGTTAAAATTCATAGACGGCTAAAGGGGCCATTTTAACCTCACCTGCCCGGCAGAAACTGGGCACTTAACATCATCCAGGGGTTTCACCCACCAACGTCCCGCTCTCTTCCCACAGGCTAAGGACACGCACTGGGAACTTATGGAGCCTGATAATGTCATTGGGGCCTGACTGCTATTTTAACCATGGGCCTGAGCGGGGAGGCAGTTGTGGTTTTCCCACCAGGTGAAGCTAGCAGGAAGAGGAGCCAGGGCCAGAAGAAGCCCAAAGAAATAAATCTTTATATTTCTTATTTACTTTTCTCGTGGGGCCAGGTAAAGCAGCAGTGCACCCCCAGGGTAAGTCCCCTACTGCTCACCACCCCCATCCCCCGAGTGCAATGCCCTCCCATGACATACAGGAGTGCTGTGGACCTCTATGGTCGTGGCCTCGTGCTGCCTGACATTTCTCTACAAACCCCTGGCCTGCTGCCGCTTTCCACTGATTGTGGGAGATTTTAACTAGAGTCTGCTGAGGTCAGGACAGATTACATAAGAACATAAGAAATAGGAGCTGGAGTAGGCCATTTGGCCCTTCAAGCCTACTCCGCCATTCAACAAGATCATGGCTGATTTTGATTGTCACCTACCTCAACCCCCCTGCCCGCCCAATTCCTGCTGCAAGTTAAAATCAGGGTTTAAGAGTCACAATACAGTATAAGTTTCCAATGCAGTGCTCTCTGTCTACAAATTATGGGCTGGATTTTCATTCAGAAGTCGGGAAGGAGGCGGCACTACAACTTTTGGGTTTTAGTCCCGCCTCCATCGACATGCGGCCAATCCACGCAATTTTCCCTTGATTGACCTTGTTGAGCCTGCCCAGCGGGCTCAGCAGGCCAATTAAGGGCCACCCGGCAACAGGTGACGTCACAGACTGAAATTTCATCTGTCAAGACGTGTTGACAGATGAAATATCAGTGTTTCACAGCTGTTTGAAGCTGTCAAACACTGACAGTCTTACTTCTAACCTGAGTCCTTCTACCCAGACTTAGTTAGAAATCTCGCCGGCACTGAAAGCTGAAGGCTGTCACTTTTGACTGCTCGCGGCCATTCTGCTTTCTGTGCCGGCTGAATGATGGACTCCCGAAGCCTAGAGGAAGGAAGGCTGTAAAGGTAAGTACAGGTAATTTAAACTTCTTTACACACTTTAGACACACCAAACATACTTACCTTTGCACTCATGCACCCATCACTCACCTGAACACTGACACCTCAACCCCTCCAAGTCCTTCAATCCGACGGCCCGCCTCCTCTAACCTGGCGTGGTTTGGAGCCATCGAGAATCCCACACGACACCCTTCAAAATAGGGATTAGGCTAAAAACTGCCTGTTAATTACCTGTTAACAGGCAGTTAATTGGCACTAATCCCTTCCCGCCTCGGGTCGACGGGTCCCAGTGCGGGGCGGGTACCCGCCTCCTTTGAAACTTACGTAGAGGCGGGTTTTGGGCGGGATGGTGTCGGGACCCCCGAATTCGGGATTTTTGCCCCCCCCCCCACGCCTAAAAGCCCGCCTCACGGCACACTGAAAATCAACCCCTATATGTTTTCGGGGGTTCACCGGGATTTTGAATTTTAAATCATTTTCCAAGAATATATGACTTGTACACTTAAAAATATACATCTTACGCAAAAGGCTATTGTTACCTTGGACTGCAAGTTGTACCAGTTTTGTATGTTATTGTGCGAGTCCCAATTATTCATCTCCACCTCTGTTTCTCCAAGGAACACATTTCGACCAAGAGTATCATTGTGCCACACAGAGAGATTCAGTGTTCGACTCTGAAGTTCTTCCATCTGTATTTTGTACTGAAAAGAATAGTTCAGTAAATATTATTAATCTAGGATCTATTATGAAGGTTTCTTCAAAACTATATGTAACAGAGGGCGCGATCTTACCAGCCCTGTGGAGGCGGGACAGCCGGGAAAATGTCAGAATCTGGGGGCGGGTGTCCAACCCGCGCCGTGTCCCATCTCCTGGAGGCAGGAAGGGGATTACAGGCACTTAACAGGCAGATAAGAGGATTATCCCCATTTTACCCACACAAGTGTGGGCTTCCCGAAGGCTGCGAACCCCGCCAGGGTCACCGAGGCGAGCAGTAGGTCTGCGGGGGTTGGAGGGGGAGGGGAGCAAAAGTGCGCTGTGAAGGTAAGTGATGGGTGCAAGTGTGGAGAGATGAGTATGTGAGGTAAGTGGAAAATGTTAGAAAAAGTTTACTTACCTTTGTTTCTTCCTGTAGGCTTCAATTGTTGGGGATGCGGAGAGTCTCACATCTCCGCCGCAGAGATGACAGATGGCTGCTGCATTCTCCAATGCAACAACCATCTAATTTCTGCTAAAGAAAGAGGTTTGATGAGTCTTGAATACAAGAACTCATCAAATACAGAAAATGTCAGTGTTTGACAGCTTCACAGAGCTGTCAAATGATGACAATTCATCTGTCAAAAATATTTGACAGATGAAACATCATACCCTGACATTCTCTGTAACTGGCTTTCCCTTAATTGGCCTGCTAAACCCGCTGGGCGGGCTTAACAAGGTTAATCAAGGGAAAATAGCGTGGGTTGGCCAGAAGTCGATGGAGGCAGGACTAAAACTTGACAAGTGGGAGTCCCACCTCCAAAAGCTACCCATTGGCAAAATCCAGCCCCGAGTTATATTTATTGCTTTATCTGTGATCGTGCAAAGCAAGTATTTTTTTTATCTTCCAAAGTTGTTATGATTAATAGTTACTTTGTCCACATTTAAGGATATTTATCTCAACTCATACCAAGAGGGATCATACTAGGAAGGCTTCAGAGTATTTTAGATGAGTATTGCCTTACATCTCTGTCCAATATGTTCATCTGGTTACCAGCATGTGCAACTCTTAGATTCTTAATTGTGTCTCCTAAACTTGTAAGAATATTAAATTGCAGACTAGCATAAAAGAATAAATGTAATGATGCTAAAATAATGACCTAAAAATGTCCCAAATCACTTCGCAAACAATGAAGTACTTTTGAAATGTAGTCACAGGGAAACTAGTAAAGATTGTGATTTGTTTTTCATTTGGGTCATATGGATATTTAACTCTATGTTTGAATCAAATTATTGTTGAGAAATCCACATAAGTGGCATTTCCATTGGTCTGATATTATAGTTTATACACACACTCCATTTACCTACAACCAGAGAATTTAGGCATAATGTAGTAAAAGACAAGGTTACGGTACCCTCAACTGTGTGCAGGGCTACTGCTGGAGTTTAATCAGCTAAACCCAGACTGTTTACCAGTAGTGGTAAGCTTTTCATTTTTTATGCGCTAGGGCCAGTCCACCCATGAGCATTTCCTGGGAGTGTTAGCTCGAAACTAGTGGGAAACTGTTCCCAATGGCAGTGAAAAAGAAAGACTTGCATTTATATAGCGCCTTTCACCACCACCGGACGTCTCAAAGCACTTTACAGCCAATTAAGTACTTCACTGTTGTAATGTGGGAAACGCAGCAGCCAATTTGCGCACAGCCAGGTTCCACAAACAGCAATGTGATAATGACCAGATAATCTGTTTTTGTTATGTTGATTGAGGGATAAGTATTGGCCAGGACACCGGGGATAACTCCCCTGCTCTTCTTCAAAATAGTGCCATGGGATTTTTTACGTCCACCTGAGAGAGCAGACGGGGCCTCGGTTTAAAGTCTCATCTGAAAGACGGCACCTCCGACAGTGCAGCACTCCCTCAGCACTGCACTGGAGTGTCAGTCTAGCTTTATGTGCTCAAGTCCCTGGAGTGGGACTTGAACCCACAACCTTCTGACTCAGAGGCAAAAGTGCTACCGACTGAGCCACAGCGGACACTGAGAAGAATTCATCCCTCTAATCCACCCTTCCAGCATCTATTAATGAGCCATGATAGCAGATCAATCATCAATAGCCCCTGGTTCAAGTATAGAATAACTGAGTCTGCCCGGCAGACCAGTGTGGTTCCAATCTCCCATTGTCAGTTATGTCTTCTTGGAATCAACTTAGCCCCACTCACTCAAGAAGGATAGTCGCTTGTAATATTCAGTGCTTTGATTAACTTCTTTGTAACAACCCCTTCTCTTTACCTTGCTTTATCCTAAACTCTAACTTTAGAAGCACGTCACAATTTTACTGGTGTATTTTACATAGAACTCTTGGTTTTCATTTTTAATATACTTATTCATTTTATTGTTATGTTACCTTTTTTGCATTTTCTTCAATCTCTCACTTTATAGAATTCTTTTCAGCTATAGAAAATGTTGCACTCAAGAAAGCATTCTTATTGTATATTTGTTGGAACTGAGTAGCTTCCTGTAGAAAAATACTGCCTGCATTCACACTGTTAATGCACTCACAAGCATGAAGAGGTTGTGAAAAATTAAATAGAGTATGTATCTTTTGAATTAATTGGACATGTGAGTTATCCAAAGTCTGAAACACTTGCAATGTGTTTTAAAGCTATGTGAATAACTTTTGATACTTTTAGTAGTTAAAAATACAATAGTATTGAGTGAAAGATATCTAGATAGTGTCTCCATTAGGCATGCAATTCTTATTTGATGCAACAGTGATCCATGGCCAAACAACCAGGAGAAACTGCAAAAGTGTGCTGGCACTGTTTAGTTCCTGCAGTCTCCTCACATCCCAAGACATGATGCTCATTGCTTCCACTGCAGAAAGATGAAAGGCTGAGTAAACCCTGTCAGGATTTATACAGAAGAGCTACTGAACTACCTAATCAGGAATAATTGTATTAGTGGCTCAATACAGGAAACTTTGTTATATCCGGCACCGACGGGACCGAGCTGTTGCCGATCTATCAAAACTGCCGGACATACCAGCGTTAATGTTGAAGCATACGGAGGTTTTCGCCTCCGTATCTGACAACAAACACTGTTGCTTAGCAACAGCTTCAAACAGTCGGCCCGTACCTTGGAAGCATCTCTGTAGCTTAGCAACAGCTTCAGAGAGACTTTCCAGAGCTTGACTGTTGGAAAAAAAAGCCACAAGAAGAAAAAAAACCTCGAAGAAAAAAAACCTAACAAAACGGCTCCTGATTTCTTCTGGTAGATCGAGGTTTCCGGACATACAACCTCCGGATAAACCAAAGTCTCCTGTATTTCACTCCCAACCAAATGTCTGAATCTCAGGATTGAATGTCACATAAAGAATTTGTTTCCCTCAATTTGTTAAGTTTTATCAGTAATCAGTTGGGTTTGGTGGTGCTTTGTAGGAGAGAAACTTTTCATCTTTGGAAATGGGCTGTGGTTGGGGGTGGGGGGGGGTGGTGGTAGCACACAGTAATGTGGCCAATTTACATGCAATTTCCCACTAGCCAATCATAGAATAGTATAGATAGCAACTGTGGCAAGCCCATGGCTCAAGCCATCCCATCGTCCTGGATGAAGGGGTTGAAGGAAAACAAACAACATCCATTGTGGGGGGTAGCAGAATATAGCTTTTCTATATTTTAGAATAACTTACGGATGGAAAATAATCTACAAATCCTAATTTCAGACAAACTTACCTTCAGGATTTCATTATATTGAGGATTCAGTGTAGATTTCTTTACAGATGACTTGCGTTTGCTTGGTCGTGAGCGGTCAGGAAGAAGGTAAGTTTTTACGTACCTGTTTGAAGGGAAAAACAAACTTCATAAGTACAGGTTTCTACGATTCATGTGCATATCCTGTTTATCAATCTATAACCTCAACCTCTAACACCCCAATAAGTTTTAAAACACCATGGCCTAGAAATTCGGTATAGCCGCGTTTGGGGCGCTAGTCCTGGCGATGCGCAAAGTTTAGCGCCAGGTGCAATTTAGCACCACCT
Organism: Somniosus microcephalus; assembly: GCF_052327205.1. Classification (NCBI taxonomy): domain Eukaryota; kingdom Metazoa; phylum Chordata; class Chondrichthyes; order Squaliformes; family Somniosidae; genus Somniosus; species Somniosus microcephalus. The sequence continues at coordinate 138,143,050 of NC_140995.1, forward strand.
AGCGTGATATTGGGTTGCAGCGCCCCTAAAGGTGATTGCGGCGCTAAATCAGGCACTGCACGCTACTCTTAAGGCGCTAACCCGGCGGCGCAACCCAATTTTGCGGCGGCGGGCAGCGAAGGTGCTGTCAATAATCACTTTCCCTGAGACACACTGGCGCCGGCCAGCTCTTAAAGGGGCAGGTCAATTGGCATCACCAGACACACTCACTGCCTTGTAGGCCATCAAAGCGGTGGGAGCCTACCTGTGGCGCACCAGCCTAGCAAGACATGGAAAGGGTGAGGCAGAGGGCGGAATGCCTCACTGATGGGGCATTGGATGCTTTGGTTGGCGCAGTGGAATCAAGGCCGAGGAAGATGGTCGGAATGTGATTTATGATTTGGACAGTCTCCCGGGTGTGAGAGGCAGTTATGTGCCAGTGTATTAGTTTTGCTTTCTGTTGCCATAGCTTTCTCATGTTTGAAGGAACCACATTTTGTGTAATGAAACACTTTCTTCATTTACAATGGCCATGCCTGCTATTTACATGCATCTTGTCCTTCACAGGCTTGGGGGTATCAGACCGGTTCCATTCCTGTTCTTGGAATGGCAGCAAGCATTCCATGAGAGGGGCCTAGAAGCTACTTCTGATCAGCCTCTGACGCGCAGCCTGAGAAGAGCCGCTCGCGTAGAAGTTCAGGCCAGCAGGCATCTTCTCAGCCACCGACAGAGATGTCCTGCACCTTATCTGAGGCTGCAGATCTGGCTGAAGCAGCTGGCACAGCTCAGTCACCACCTCCTTTCTAAATCGCAGCCTTCTGACACACTGCTCCTCTGGCATGTTCATGTAGGAAAACTGCTGTCGGAAAACCCTGCCAGCGTAAGGTCTGCTGTGGCGACGTCTGTTGGCCCTCCTCCGTCTGGCCATGCCCGCCCCCCTCTCCCAGCGTCTCAGTGCCCTTTCCAGATGATTCAGCAGCAGGACGTTCCCCTCTAATGCAGCCCCCATAATAAGTGCCCACAGGAAGGTTCCCCGTTGTCAAGGCTCACCAACAGCAAGGTGATGGTCAGAAGGCTGAAGATCGTCTGCCTGCGCTGGCTCAGTGGTCAAATGGCTCTTAATGTGCAGCTCAGCAACTCTTTGTAGCTCTCGAGGAAGTTGTGCTCCAAAACTGGCTGCCACTTTTAAGCCATACCAGTCCCCTTTAAATAACGCTCCTCCAGCCCGAGAGCGACTTGGTAAGGTTCCAGGTAAGCTGTCACTATTAGCGCCAGGCGCTTCGGAGGGGGGCGCCACTGAATTTCCGGTCCGGGGCGCCCAAAAGGCGTTGCACACTCAAATGATGTCATAATCAGCCTGCGCCCGTGAGCGGGCGCTAAGATTTAGTGCCAGCGCTAAATGCATGCTCAATATGGGGCGAGGCGCTAGGTGTCCTGCGCCCGCCTGGAAATTGGCTAGCGTCCCACTTCTTGGCCTCTTTAGGCGTTAATCGGTGGCGCAACCAACCGAATTTCTCCCCCCTTGAATTTCAATTATATTTTTCAAATAGAAGATTCTTTTTGAAAATAAGCTAGCTGGGGACAGACTATTAAGTAGAAATTGATAGCAAAAGGCAGCATTACTTGGCATCTGAACAATATATATATCTTTTGATATTTTAGTTATCAAGCATTATATAACATAATGACAGAGTTCTGATAGAATTCTCCTCAGGCATGTAAAATCAATTGACATTGTTTGATATATGATGGAGTACTTGTTACTTTTCTATAAATTCTGGTTGAACTATCGATGTTAATTTAGATTATCAACTGACCATTGTAGGCTCCATTTTCAAGTAAACCAGAAGCTTTTACTAGCATCACCTTTCAATTTACAACATTTCCGTATCAGTATATTTTCTCTCATTACATTTGAATGTTTTCCCTAACATCATAGAAACATAGAAGATAGCAGCAGGAGTAGGCCATTCGGCCCTTTGAGCCTGCTCCGCCATTCAATGTGATCATGGCTGATCATCCAAATTCAGTACCCTGTCCCTGCCTTTTCCCCATATCCCTTGATCCCTTCAGCCTCAAGAAACATATCCAACTCTTTCTTCAATATATTTAATGAACTGGCCTCCACCGCCCTCTGTGGCAGAGAATTCCACAGGTTCACCACTCTCTGGGTGAAGAAATTCCTCCTCATTTCAGTCCTAAATGGCTTACCCCTTATCCTTAGACTATGACCCCTGGTTCTGGACTCCTCAGCCATCAGAAACATCCTTCCTGCATCTAGTCTGTCCAGGCCTGACAGAATTTTATAGGTTTCGATGAGATCCCCTCTCAATCTTCTAAACTCCAGTGAGTATAAGCCCAATCGACACAATCTCTCCTCATACGTCATTCCTGCCATCCCAGGTATCAGCCTGGTGAATCTTCGCTGCACTCCCTCCATGGCAAGAACGTCCTTCCTCAGGTATGGTGACCAAAACTGCACACAATACTCAAGGTGAAGTCTCACCAAGGCCCTATACAACTGCAGCAAGACATCCTTGTTCCTGTACTCGAACCCTCTTGCTACGAGGCCAACATACCATTTGCCTTCTTAACCGCCTGCTGCACCTGCATGCTTACCTTCAGTGACTGGTGCACAAGGACACCCAGGTCTCTTTGCACTTCCCTTTCTCCCAATCTATTGCCATTCAAATAATAATCTGCCTTCCTGTTTTTGCCACCAAAGTGGATAACCTCACATTTATCCACATTATAGTGCATTTGCCATGTTTCTGCCCAATCACCCAACCTGTCCAAATCGTACTGGAGTTTCCCGACATCCTCCTCGCAGCTTACCCTCCCGCCCAGCTTTGTGTCATCTGCAAATTTGGAGATATTACATCCTATTCCCTCGTCCAGATCATTAATATATATTGTGAACAGCTGGGGTCCTAGGACCGATCCTTGCAGTACCCCACTAGTCACTGCCTGCCACTCGGAAAACGACCCGTTTATTCCAACTCTTTGCTTTCTGTCCACCAACCAGTTCTCTATCCAAGTCAATACCTTGCCCCCAATCCCATGTGCCTTAATTTTGCACGCTAATCTCTTGTGTGGGACCTTATCTTTTCACTACTCATTGTAGGGATGTTTAGTGCCCATCGTTTACTGAAGCAGTTTGCAGCTTACTGTTTCATGTGCAGCCAGGGCTTGTTTCAAATCAAATAATTTGGTTTATATCCAGTCATAGTTGACTTAAGCTCATTATAAGCATGTCAGTACCTCTGATAACTTTTATGTATGTTTTTGCCTGGGCAGTTTCTATTCCGTTCCTGGTCTCTCAATGGCACACACAATACTTGAGCCAAGAGAATGATCAGGCATCTGCTAATGCCAGTTTGTAATCAGATACTAGATGTTGTACGAAATTGGCTGAGAATATTCTGGGCCCAAGTGTCCCTCACTCCCTGCAGTGGATGCACATAGCCTCTGTTCTCTGCCTTTCTGTGACAGCAAAGCTGACATTTGGAACTTGCCAAGTAGTAAAATTGTAGGCTCAAACCTGGACTCTCCCAGCAGTCCCCAGTCTTTGAAATTGACTGCATTAACAAAGTTTATCAGTACAGAAAAGTTGCTTTTTAAGCAAAAGTTAACGACAACAATTTTAAGGATTTCATTAATTTACATTCTCAATGGAATCTGACCAGTTTTTGTAGATATTCTTGAAGCCTGTTCCTACAATATGTATCTCCACTAAGAGTTGGAATTCAAGGTTGTAACAGCACCCCTACATATGAGGCTTCAAATATAGTCTTTCTGCTGTAGCAGTTCTGAAATGTGTGATATCTACATCGAAGAACAATAACATGCATTTTTAAAATTTCAGAGTACATGTATCTGAATCTAGATGGGAGTTTTGCTAAATAAAATATGGTTAAAGAGGCTTTTTCATGTTGTGCGTTAGAGATACTGTATAGTTTAAATAAATGCTAATTGGATACTAATTAGGACTGCTTGATAAAAGACTTCAAGAAACATCAGTAATTAAATCTATTCATGGATTATGACAGATTAGTCAGTTATCAACAATATAACTTGTCATTCATCCTGTCAAACTGGCTCAATTGGGTTTTTTAATAAGGTTCAAAAAGGAAGCGCCTGAGGAAAGCTCCCCATCGCCTGCTGTGAATACATCGCATTAGTGTACCACAAGAAAACCTATGTAAATTGAAAGGAGGCTCAGTTCTTATTTTAATATCTGGCAAATGCATACCTATTGACTGTTTTAAGTAAAACACCTGCGATAAGAATGAATCTGAATTGCAAATAATTGCTAAATGGAAAAAATTTCATCACTGTGTCATGAGCATTTAACAAGTAACACCAAGCACTCAATCGGCCCACACAGATGTGGCATATCCACTCTGCCTAGACAGATGTCACGCATCAATTTAAGAATTCTTCTGAATATCAAAAAAAAGGTCGATTTAATCCAATTTACCCCCAATATATTGACACAGAATATTTTGAACCAAATTATAAAGTAGCATCATTTTGTTGGAAGCGTATGTACTGTGAACTCCAAGATCCCTTTACGCCTACAGCATACACATTGAATTTTGAATTTTTCTTATATCCTGTAAAGCTGGTCAAGCAAGCAACAAACTGAAAATCACAACCAGACAGCCACTAACCTGCTGTATGAACAGAAACACCACACAGCTCAGCAGATGGTACTAAAAAAAAAATCAAGCCTTTTCTTTAATCGTCTGCCTTCCAAAATATGTCCAGTTGCAATAAAACATACCAACTACACATACATTAATTGTTTCAAAGTAGGATAGAATTTGAGATTTGTTCTCCGCCAATGAAAGCTAAAGATCAAAACTTAAGTCATGGGCTAACTGTCTTTTCAGAAGACCTTACTTTATTTATAATGATGGAAAATCTTTTGCGACTGAGCACAATTTTTAATTAATACATCAAAATGCTTGCAATAGTCCAGTTCCTAAAAAAAAATGGAAGGCAAGACTTTGCTTACGGATCGGAGGTGTACTTTTTCACGTTAGCTACAGCCAACCCTCGGCACTGTGCCACTTGGATCTGGAATTCTTTCTTTGTTTCTTCATATTGCAATTTGAATTGTACAGCTCCCTGAATTGGAACATCTCCAAAATCCCCAGCATCACTGTATAGGCTCAGTAAACTGCCACTCAGCTAGAACAGTATAAAAAAAATTGGGTTTCAAAATGTTATTCTAAACATGAAATCCCAGAATTACAAAACACTAATCCATCATTCTAAGTTACAAAGAGGATATTACAAAGGACCTCGGAATTCTGAAATTATTAAATAGCCCAAGTGTTTATTTGTAAAACCGTATGGCAATAAGCCAAGGATGGTCAACAATTCAAATTATTTGTTTATAAATGTTTGCCTTTTGACTAAAGAAAAGACAAGACAGCTTTTACAAATGGAGTCGTATATATATATTTTTAAATTGTTCTCAGGATGTAGGTGACACTGGCAAGGTCACATTTATTGTCCATCCGTATCTGCCCTGAAAACGTGGTAGACGCCCTTCTCTTTGAACTGCTGCTGACCTTGTACGTGATTGTTCTCCCATTTTGATCTTAGAAAAAGCTGCTCTAGGACTTTAGCCCAGCGATGTTGAAGGAACGGTGATATATGTCCAGGTAGAATGGTGTGTAACTTGGAGGGTAACTTGGAGTGTTCCCATGACTTTTCTGCTGTTGTTCGTCCTGGTGGTAGAGGTTACATTTCTTGGAGGTACTGTTAAAGTAAGCTTGGTGAGATGCTGCTGTGATTCCTGTAGATAGTACACACTGCAGCTACAGTGCACTGGTGGTGGAGGAGTACAAGGGGTTGAAGTTATGCTACAGCTGTACAAAGCCCTGGTTAGACCACACCTGGAGTACAGTGAGCAGTTCTGGGCACCACACCTTTGGAAGGATATATTGGCCTTGGAGGGAGGGCAGCATAGATTTATCAGAATGATACCTGGACTCCAAGGGTTAAATTATGAGAAGAGATTACACAAACTAGGGTTGTATTCCCTGGAATTTAGAAGGTTAAGGGGTGATTTGATTGACGTTTTCAAAATATTATGTGGAACTGATTGAGTAGAAAGAGAGAAACTATTTCCACTGGCTAGGGAGTCTAGGACTAGGGGGCGTAGTGTAAAAATTAAAGTCAGGCCTTTCAGGAGTGGATTTAGGAAATAGTTCTACACGCAGAAAGTTTGGGTGGTAGAAGTTTGGAACTACCGCAAATGGCAATTGATGCTAGGTCAATTGTTAACTTTACATCTGAGATTGATAGATTTTTGTTAACCAAAGGCATTAAGGGATATGGGGAAGAGGCGAGTATATGGAGTTAGGTCACAGATCAGCCATCTCATTGAATTGCAGAACAGGCTCAAGGGGCTAAATAGCTTACTCCTGTCCCTATGTTCCTATAATCTAGGCTGACATTTCAATGCAGCATTGAGGGCGTGTTGCACTGTTGTTGGTGCTGTCTTTCAGCTAAGGTGTTAAACTGAGGCCCCATCAGTCAGCTCAGATGAACATAAAATATCCCATGATACTACAGGTAGACTATCCTTTATCCGAAAACCTCGGGACCAGCCGTGTTTCGGTTTTCGGAAAATTTCGGAGACTGGGAAATTTGTCGGGGGTCGGGGTCGGCGGGGGGTCGGGGGTGGGGGTCGGCGGGGGGTCGGCGGGGGGTCGGGGGGTGGGGGTCGGCGGGGGTTGGGGTCGGCGGGGGGGTCGGGGTCGTGCGCACGACTTACGCTGAACGAAAACACTTTCGGTTTTCAGAGGATTTCGGTTTTCGGAAGTGCGGATAAAGGATACACTATCCCTTATCCGAAAGGGTGGGGGTCGGCGGGGGGTCGGGGGGGAGAAAAGAATATCGGACAGGCCGCTGCAGCTATCGGACGGGCCACTGTATTGTTGGGTTCACTCTCCCGGTATACCTCCTTCACACTGCCCGGCTCGGCCTGCAATCTCCTACCCAGGAGGGAACTCAGTGACCCTCTGCCCTGCTCAGCGTAAGTCGTGTGCCACTCTGGTCATGTCGTGCGCACGACTTACGCTGAACGAAAAAACCTTCGGTTTTTAGAGGGTTTCGGTTTTTGGAAGTTCGGATAAAGGGTAGTCTACCTGTATTTAGAGAAGAGGTGTCCTGCCAACATTGAATCCTCAGCCAACACTATTAAACCAGATTTATGATCATTTATCTCACTGCTCTTTTTGGGACTTCACAGTGTGCTGTTGACTATTACAACATTGACTATACTTCTAAAATACTTTATTGGCTTAGTTACCAATCATTCACATTTCTTCCTTACAGTTTACTTTTTCAGTCCCCATTCATGCTATGTGCTTCAAGGCTGTCAAAATTGCTGCTTTCAGCCTCCCCTCTTTACAGTGAGGTTGAGTGGGGTAAGGTTAAAGAATTGCTTGTTCTGTTGGTGTTTGTGTGAGGGATGTGTGTTGTGTGTGTTTTTGTTTTTCTCTCCCAATCGCCCTTCCCCTTGTTCTGTTCCTTTTAAATACTGCTTATCTGTGTTATCTTCCAGTCTTGAGAAAGACCGCACATCCAAAGGTTGACTTGTCTGTTCTCTCTGCAGTTATTGCCTGACCTGCGGAGTGTTTCCAGCATTTTATGGTTTTCCTTCTTGTTCTGTTGCTTCTGTGCAGCCTCCTATTGGTTGTAATCAGTGGGTGGCAACAACAACATCCAGTCTATCAGTCCCTAAACTTTAACATCTTCCTGTCAACCGATAGAAAGGTATGTCTCACTTAAAAGTGTTTATTGAACTCTCTTGTACTGGCAGTTAATTGGTCATTAATTTTAAAATATTTCATTTGTACAGTACCCTGTACCTTATTTAATTGAAATGCCTCAACGTACTTCACACAGTGAAATACTTTTAGACTGTTGTTATAGAGGCAACCTAATTAAATACAACATTTTATTTAAAGAAATTAAGCATTAGTGTTGACGAGGTGGTGGTGGGGGAATGACTTCCTCTGTTGCTAACCCAGTTGCTATTTCCGGCATTTATGATTTTGACTCAGTGGTAGCACTCTCGCCGTTTGAGTCAGAAGGTCGTGGGTTCAAGTCCTACTCCAGGACTTGAGCACATAATCTAGGCTGAGGCTTCAGTGTAGTACTGAGAGAGTGCTGCATTGTCTTTGATATGAGATATTAAACCAAGTTGCTGTCTGCCTTCTTAAGTGGATGTGAAAGATCCCATGACAGTATTTGTAAAACAGGGAGTTCTCCTAGTGTTTTGGTTAACATTTCTACTCCAGTCATCAGCACCACAAATACATAACTGGTCATTCATCTAATTTGTACCTTGGTCTGTGCATTGCTTACCTTTTACATTCAATGACTGCAGGGAGAATGGGGAAGGGGTTCATTTGGATGAAAATAAGAACATGTGGAACCATGTTAAAAGGGTGATCAGAGGGCTCAAAAAGTGAAGGGGGGTGGGTAGTGGAATCAAAATTGCATGGGGACGATAGCCCTTAAATCTCCAAGGAAATCCATTTTGGACCATCAAAACCCTTTTTGCTTCAAAAAGTTCAAAACTCACCATTGCAAAAATTTCATTTTTTTGTACACCAGTTTTTTCCCTATAAAACAACTTTGGAATGTCGGGTATAGTTGCAGCTGACATCATGGCAAATTCATGTTCGACTGCATTCCCATTGTAACTAGTTATTTGTGTGTGTCATAAGCATTTTTCCTTCAAATGCTGACTGACCTGCTGTGCAATTCCAATCATTTCTATATTTTTTTTAAGTTTCAGATTTTTTGTATTCACAATTTTTCTGTTTATCTCAGACGTTAGTAATCTTGCTATATCAAATACATTTACACTACAACTGTAGCATCAAAGCAAAGTAATTTTGCTTTGCACCAACACTAAAAGGTTGCAGTGTAAACCCAGCATTAGGGCCCACTCTGAGTGCAGCAGAGTAAGACTCCATCTTCCCTTGATTTAGGTTGACTCTCGACTTACATTTCAACTTTACCATCCATGTGAAGCAAAATCACTGCGTACTGTGATTGTGATAATTATGGCATATATGTATTCAATCAGACATGTAGCCCTTGTGCAAAATCTGCCTCTTTGCCTTAACAAAAATAACCATTTACCCTGTTTAAATTTAACATGGTGTGAAAGCACCTGGATGTATTCGCAGCCTGACTCACCTTGGAAGAATACAGATTAGAACCGACATGTACATCTGTCTGCTTCAGGATGTCTGATCCAAAGCTGGATTCGGAAGTTAAATCATCAAAATAATCATACTCTTCATTTTGTGGATCATTCTACCAAGAACAAGAATCATATCAAATCAGTAAGGCTATTGAAATTTTCATGATGCAAGAAAGCCTAATGTTTAAGTTTCACACAAGATGGATTTTATATACATTAATAATAAATGTTCAGCTCCAAACCGACAAGGGGCTTTTCATTTACTGTACAAGTATGAGATATGAACAGTCCATGGAACTTTTAAGATAATCATGATGTTTTTGACATAAACCTCGTGAGATGTTGCATTACTTTGTTGTTGACCAGGTTGGCTGCCCAACCCAGAGCTATGAACTATTCTTTATGCAATGCAATATTTACAGAAGCAAATTAGTATTTTTCATATTTATACAATGGCTAATAGACTATCATTGACTTTGCAATGATGCATGGCAAGGTGAAATGGTTTGTACTCTTAGAAAAGTACCACCCCAAAATCTTACCGATGATAAAATAGGAACCGTGTCCCCACTGGCGGTTGGTAATGAGGAGGATATATTTGTTTTGACATTGAAGTCTGAAGAATCATTACCAGGCACTGAAATTAGGAACAGAATATTTAACAGTTAATCATATACAGTACATTTTTCTTTGGTAAATTTTGTGATCATTAATATGGAAGATGGTTGATAATGGAACACTTTCATTTCAGTATCCAGTTTAGCCTCAAGCACTTATAAGTCAAATATAACATAGCTAGATGCAGAATAAAGATCCCTCTATTTTATCCTATTAAATCCAACCTCAGAAGGTTATTCCCTATTGCATCATGTCTTCCTTCGTTGGCTGTGCAGATCTGAATATCTGAAGTTCTGAAGTTCCAATCAAACCAATCAGCATCAGCATATATTCCAAAAGAAAAAGAAATCAGTGTATTAGCGTAACAATCCCCTCCCTCTCAAGATACTGATGACCTACACGCTCTGATAAAGCTGAATGATACGTAATCAGGCAACACTCAAGAAGCTCGACACCATCAAGGACAAAGCAGCCCGCTTGATTGACACCCCATCCACCACCCTAAACATTCACTCCCTCCACCACCGGCGCAATGTGTCTACAGTGTGTACCATCTACAAGATGCACTGTAGCAACTCGCCAAGGTTTCTTCAGCAGCACTTCCCAAACCCACGACCTCTTCCACCTAGATGGACAAGGGCAGCAGTCGAATGGGAACATCATCACCTGCAAGTTCCCCTCCAAGATACAAACCATCCTGACTTGGAAATATATCACCGATCCTTCATCGTCGCTGGGTCAAAATCCTGGAACTCACTCCCTAACAGCACTGTGGGAGTACCTTCACCACATGGACTGCAGCGGTTCAAGAAGGCGGCTCACCACCACCTTCTCAAGGGCAATTAGGGATGGGCAATAAATGCTGGCCTTGCCAGCAACGCCCACATCCCAGGACGAGTAATAAAAACAAAAATTCTAGCCATGTCCTCTTGTGTATCCCCTGGCCTACACAGAATTCAGCACTATTCAACATGTTCTTGGTATGCAAAAGACTCCTCTGGCAGCTATAGCACTTCTCTGAGGCCTTGGTAGTTGTGGGGCACTGTTTTCTAAACTACATAGAATGTTCTGATATTGCACAATATCACTGACCCATCCATGGGAAGAAGACCTTTATTAACCTGCTACCTTGTTGCTCCTCAGTGCCAAGAAAGCATTCACCTGAGTGGAATAGAGCTACTTGTTTCAAAATTCATGTGATTTTTAGCTCTGTCTTTATCCAACTGAGCACTGTTCTGTAGTATGTAATGCTTGTAATGGTTATTATTAATGATGCCATTGTCAGGCCCTTTCATAACACTCTAGGGATAAGTCTATTCTTCACTTTATTGTTTTTGTATTTAAGTTACTTGCAAAAGCAAAACAAGCAAAGAAGTGGAGAAGGTCCACTTTGGTAATCCACATAAGTTAATGTTGTTTGTGGATGAATTCCTGTTTACATATCAATTCCAGAAATCCTTAACCTGGTTGACTCCTTTGCTCTTGTATTAAATACAAAATAAACAGGAGAAAGGCTGACATGATTATTGTCACTGAAATATTTTATTGTAACCCAAATGTGAATGTATGAGCATTAATAATGGTCATAATCAAAATTAATTACCAGAATTTGTTAATTCAACACTTAGGGGGAGAAATTCGGTATCGCCCCATTTGGGGCGCAATTATCGGCCGGGCGCAAAGATTAGTGCCTGGCGCTAATTATCGCCTCCGACAGCAAACTTGGCTTTTATCGCCCCTGGAGGTGATTGGAGCGCTAAATCAGGCGCTACACACCTCTCTTAAGGCGCTAAGGCCGAGGAGCGAGGCGCTACCTCAGAGGGCGGGCACAGCGTAGGTGCTGTCAGTTAGCGATTGAACACAGACACACTGGCGCCGGTCAGTTCTTAAAGGGGAGGGTCGATCTTGCTCTGCAGCCACACCCTGCTCAGTGGAGCCTTGAATCTCGGCCTGGGCAGACCTGTGGCTAAATCTAGCAGCCAGACACTATGGAAAGGGCCAGGGAACGAGTGCAGCACTTCTGCGAGCGGGCTTTGGAGGCTCTGGTTCGCAGGGTGGAGCGCAGAAGATCCATTCTGTACCCAGAGAGTGGCAGGAGGCCTTTGCCAAGCGAGTACAGGAAAGTGTGGAGGGAGGTGGCTCAGAGAGTGTCCTCAAGCAACATGGTGCCTAGGACCCATGTGCAATGTAGGAAAAAGTTCAACGACCTCACTTGTGTCGTCAGGGTGAGTGCCTTTTTTTCAAAACCTCTTCATCCCTCCATCTCCACCTCACTTTATGGCCAGAGGGTCTTGAAAGCCCCAATGCCCAACACTCATCCAACACCTATGGCCCTTTCATCAAACGCACACGCACATTCCACACTTTGCATACAGTAAGGGCTATTCAACCATGGGAGGCATTTCAGACAAGATCATGGCTGCATACAGTAAGGGCTATTCAACCATGGGAGGCATTTCAGGCAAGATCATGGCTGCATACAGTAAGGGCTATTCAACCATGGGAGGCATTTCAGGCAAGATCATGGCTGCATATTTACTCAGACGCTGTCCTTTTTCTTGCAGGCTAAGCTGTCTCATAATAGGAGACAGCAGCAACGGACTGGTGGGGGGCGGCCTCACCTTCAAGCCCTCAGTGATCTTGAGCAGCGCATCCACAGGATTGTGGCAAGTTGGGTGATTGGTCCCGTCACCACTGGAGACACCGACCCCATTCTGGACAGCAATGGTAAGGTCATCACCTTTTTGTCATCTCTCCTTCCACTTGTTCCTCACAACAGCAGCCTTTGACACTTTCAAACTAAATCACTGCACTCATGCCTCCCTTGCTGCCACCCTGTCCTCACACTAAAGCCACTCTTGTACCTCCCTGCTTTCAGATGGTGATTCACCAGGTGAGGAGACGGGCCCTCAAGCTGCCAGTGAGAGTGAAGCTGAAGGCGAGGAGGAAAGGGAAGCCGGACCATCAGCGCCACCCTCTATCGAGGCAGCCCATGCCCATACTGGGGACACGCCTTCCCTGGAGGGGAGCAGGGGGGAATGGTCTGAGGGTGAAGCTCCAGGACCCAGCGGGCTGCAGCAACGCGAAGGTGTTAGGGAAGCTCGGGGGCCTTCTCCCTGGACGGAGAGTATGGCCTCGAGTCCTGCTGCATTGGACGTAGACGAGGAGCGGGTCCTCGCTGAAATGAGCGCCCAGGCGGAGCAAAGGCACACTGAGCTCATGGCTGCAGTGGCAAGGATGCCCGAATCCATTGAATCACTGGCAAGGAGTGTGGAGCACTTCGCTGTAGCACAGGCGGCTGCCACGCAAATGCTAAGTGCTGCAATGCAGTCAGTGGCTGGTCTCATGCAGACGCAGATTGAGGCCACGCGAGCACTGACTGCTGCCACCCTTGCTGGATCGGGCAGATTTCCCCGGGGCTCTCACCACGCCGCAGCAGGCCAGCAATCTGTGCTCCATCAGATTGCTCCGGATGCTGAATTGCTGCCCCGTGGGAGTGCCAATGTGTCGGTCGAGCAGGGAGTTGCTGTCCTCTCTCAAGATGACAGCATTCCTGCTGCCACCACTGGCACTTCTCCACTGCAGTTGCCACCACCTGTAGGACAGACTGCTGCCACCCATGCAGAGTTGTAGCAGACAGCAGCCGGGCCCTCCAGGCCCAGAGCTGGTCCGGGCCGTCCCTCAAGGGCATCTGCAGTCTCAGTTTCTGTCACTCAGCAGCCTTCCCCCAGCCTTGCTGCAGCCACTGGGGTCCCATTACGGAGGAGCTGCAGGGTGGGAAGGGGGCAATTTCGCAATGGAAGCAGATCTCCCTCAAAGGGCAAAAAGTAGGAGGTGTGGCAAAATGTTTTTCATTGTTTTATTGAAGGCCGAGGTTCGTGGTCAAATTTTTGTTACTGTTTTGGACATTGTCTCCAGGTTGTGAGAGCTAGTTATGTGAATGGCTTTTTTTTTGTGTTTCATTCTATTACTTTGTCATGCGGAAATGAGACACAGTTTGTGAAATAAAGAAGTGTCTGTATTCAAAATGAGCATGTTTGGTCTTTGCACTCATTGTTGCCTTGACCGGCTTAGGGGTTGCGGGATGGTTTCATTCAGGTTGTTTGAATGGCAGAAGCCATTCCCTCAGAGGGGGCCTAGAAGCGACTTGCTATGAGCCTTTGATGGACGGCCCTTCCACTTTGTGCCTCCCTCCCGCCTTGGTGCTGCCGATGATCATCCTCCTCATCTTCCTCCTCCTCCTCCTCCTCCGCTGGTGCTCCAATGTCTGCTGGCATTGGCTGGGTCCTGAGGATTGCCAGGTTATGCAGCATGCAGCACACAACAACGAAGTGGGAGACTCGCTCAGGCAAGTACTGCAGGGCTCCTCCAGAATGGTCCAGACAGCGGAACTGTTGCTTGAGCACGCCGATTGTGTGCTCAACGATGTTCCTAGTAGCTTGATGGCTCTCATTGTATCGTAGCTCAGCAGGGGTGCTGGGCGAACGGAGCGGTGTCATCAGCCAGGTGCACAGAGGATATCCCTTGTCCCCGAGAAGCCAACCTCCTGGGTGATGCGGTGCCTCGAAAAGGCCTGCCACAGAAGTCTGGTGCAGGATGAAGGCATCGTGGCTGCTGCCTGGAAAGTGGGCATTGACAGTGAGTATCAGCTGTCTGTGGTCACAGACCAACTGGACGTTTAAGGAATGGAAGCCCTTCCGGTTGCGGAACTCCTCGGCATTCTCTTGCGGCGCCCGCAAAGCCACATGCGTGCAGTCAATGGCGCCCTGCACCATGGGGAAGCCCGCTATCCTAGCAAAGCCCGTTGCGCGTTCTTGCTGCTTGTCCGGGGTCATGGGGAAAGAGATGTACTCTCGTCTCCTTTTAAAGAGGGCATTTGTTACCTGACGGATGCAGCAGTGCACCGCGAACTGGGAGATATTGGTGATGTCCCCAGTAGCTGATTGAAATGAGCCGGTGGCATAAAAGTTGAGAGCCACTGTTATCTTTACTGCCACTGACAGAGACGTCCTGCTCCTCAGTTGAGGCTGCAGATCTGGCTGAAGCAGGTGGCAGAGCTCAGTGACCATCTCCTTGCTGAATTGCAGCCTTCACAAACACTGCTCCTCAGACATATTAATGTAGGAGAACTGTTGGCAAAAAACCCTGGGAGGGTAAGGTCTCCTGTACTGAGGCCTGTTAGCCCTCCTCTGTCTGGCCATGATTGCCACTCTCTCTCTGCGTCTCTGTGCCCTCCGAATGTGATGGAGAAGGATGACGTTCCCATTCATTGCAGCCCCCATAGTATCTGGCCAATCAAAGTTATGAAGGTCAAAAAGCAAAGTACCTGCAAAGTTATGGTCAGAAGCCAAAACTACCTCAGACAGCGTTGACTCAATGCAGAAGTCTCTCTTTCTCTCTTTTGTCTCTGCAAATCTCTCTCTCTCTCAGAACGAGTGGTGCAAAAATGGCTACCACACAAAAGCCAGGAAGAGGCCACCTTTAAATAGCACCCCCCAGCCCCACAGCGACTGGGAAGTGTTCCAGTCAACCTGTCGTTGGTAGCGCCAGCCGGAAAGGAGGGGAGCGCCACTGAATTTCTGGTCCGGGGCGCCCCAAGGGCGTTGCACTCTCGAATGACGTCAAGATCTGCGTGCGCAGGAGATCGGGCGGTATTGTTTAGCGCCGCCGCAAAATGTCCGGTCAATTTCGCGAGAGGCGCAGATTTCGCTGCGCCCGGGCGCTAGTTGGTTTGCGCCCCACTTAGCGCCCTCTTAAGGCGCTAACGGGTGGCGCTACCAACTGAATTTTTCCCCCTTAATTCCATAACAGAACCATTGACTTAAATGGAAAGGAAAATCAGGAGGTGTATAACAGGTGGCCGATCGGCTACTGTCTGTTTTGCAACCCGCTGAAGTTGAATTTCACCCCCAGAGTATATCATCTACTGATTTTGTCAATATGTTATTTAAAAGCCAAGGAGGGGTAATGGACGTGGTTAATAGTTTCAAAGGTGTACACATTTGAGACTCCGTAGAATTTCCTAGGGCCTAAATTGTTATATTTTTTTCTCAGGAATGTGGGTGGCGCTGACAAGGCTGCATTTACTCTCCTTCCCTAATTGTCTCGAGAAGGTGGTAGTGGGCCTTCTTTCTGAACTGCTGCTGTCCCCGTGGTAATGGCATTCCTATTATGGTGTTAGATCAAGATTCTGGAATTTCTCAACTAACGAAATGTCCAAGTCGACATGGTGAGTAACTTGGAGGTGAGAACATAAGAACATAAGAAATAGGAGCAGGAGTAGGCCAATCGGCCCCTCGAGCCTGCTCCACCATTCAATAAGATCATGGCTGATCTGATCCTAACCTCAAATCTACTATCACTCTCCAACCCACCCGAACCCATGTGATCTCCCGGGAGAGGCGAAAAAACAGATCAAAAACCCAATGGCCAATTTGGGAGAAAAAGTCTGGGAAATTCCTCTCCGACCCATCTAGGCGATCGAAACTCTTCCAGGAGATCACTCTGTCCCTATATTTTCTACAGTACTTACCTTCTGTAAAGGCGATCTCCACCCCAGCCAGGAACAGGAATAAAACCATCTCCTGAAATCTAACACAGAATTAGAACACAAGAAGTAGGAGCAGAACCAGGCTACATGGCCCCTGGGCCCGCTCCACTACCCACAGGGCCATGACCATTCCGAACCTAGACTCATGTCCAATTTCCTGCCCGCTCCCCGTAACCCTTAATTCCCTTTACTTCTAGGAAACTATCTATTTCTGTTTTAAATTTATTTAATGATGTAGTTTCCACAGCTTTCTGGGGCAGCAAATTCCACAAACCTACCACCCTCTGAGTGAAGAAGTTTCTCCTCATCTCAGTTTTGAAAGAGCAGCCCCTTATTTTAAGATTATGCCCCCTAGTTCTAGTTTCACCCATCATTGGGAACATCCTCACCGCATCCACCCGATCAAGCCCCTTCACAATCTTATATGTTTCAATAAGATCGCCTCTCATTCTTCTGAACTCCAATGAGTAGAGTCCCAATCTACTCAACCTCTCCTCATATGACCACCCCCTCATCCCCGGGATTAACCGAGTGAACCTTCTTTGTACTGACTCGAGAGCAAGTATGTCTTTTCTTAAGTATGGACACCAAAACTGTATGCAGTATTCCAGGTGCGGTCTCACCAATACCTTGTATAACTGCAGCAATACCTCCCTGTTTTTATATTCTATCCCCCTAGCAATAAAAGCCAACATTTCATTGGCCTTCTTGATCACTTGCTGCACCTGCATACTAACTTTTTGAGTTTCGTGCACCAGGACCCCCAGATCCCTTTGTACTATCAGTACTTTCCAGTTTCTTGCCATTAAGATAATAACTTGCTCTATGATTTTTCCTGCCAAAGTGCATAACCTCACACTTTCCAGTATTGTATTCCATCTGCCAAATCTCTGCCCACTTACTTAGCCTGTCTATGTCACTTTGCAGGTTTTTTATGTCCTCCTCACTCACTACTTTCCCTCCCATCTTTGTATCATCTGCAAACTTTGATATGTTACACTCGGTCCCCTCCTCCAAATCGTTAATATAGATTGTAAAGAGTTGGGGACCCAGCACTGACCCCTGCGGAACACCACTAGTTACTGATTGCCAGTCTGAGAATGAACCATTTATCCCAACTCTCTGCTTTCTGTTAGAGAGCCAATTCTCCACCCACGCCAGAATATTACCCCCAATCCCATGATTTTTTATCTTGAGCAATAATCTTTTGTGTGGCACCTTGTCAAATGCCTTTTGGAAGTCTAAATACACTACGTCCACTGGTTCTCCTTTATCCACCCTGTATGAAAGTATTTATTTTCCTGCTCTAGTCCTTCTTGTTGGTTAAGGTTGCAGGGCTGGGAGGTTCTGTTAAAGTAAGCTTGGTGAGTTGCTGCTGTGTGTTCCTATAGATAGTACATACTGTAGTCACAGTGTGCCTGTGGTGGAGGTGTAAATGTTGAGTCCAGTGGCAGGGGTGTCAATCAATCAAATGGTTCTGTTCTGGATGGTATCGAGTTTCTTGAGTGTTGTTGCAGCTGCATCCATCAGGCGAGTGGTGAGTATTCCATCACATGCCTGACTTGAGCCTTGCAGATGGTAGAGAGGCTTTGAGGGGTCAGAAAGCAAGCCAGTTGCGACAGGGTATGCAGCCTCTGCCCTGCTCTTGCAGCCATTCTTGTGCTGATATTGCTGTCCCAGTTAAGCTTTTGCATTAGTATTTCCCAAATATTTTTTGAAATTCGCAGTTGTGAGCATGTCAACGTACAGGTCTACATGCACAAAAATAAACATCCATAAGGTGTGGAAAACCAGCCAACAAGGAACAGCAGCAGAGCAAAAGAAAACAACAGTGATGAATCATGCCACAAGAACAACTGAATTGATGACAGAATCCAACAATGTGATACAGAACATTAATAAACTGTTGCCAGGGGTTATTTAACTCTGACTGTAAATTCTGTACATTATTTTCTCAAAAATATTTAGGCTTCACATCTCTTTTAACCTGAAGGAAAATGAGGAAATATGGCCATTTCATTCCACTCCATTCTCCCGATTTTCCCAAATGCCTTGTGCACTTTCTATAGCATCAGTACCCCTTTGAAAGTATAATGCTCAAAACTGAATGCAATATTCAAAATTGCTGAATTATATAGAGTTGATACAATAGTGTTAAACTTGCACTCTGAGGTTTTGGCTATTCTCCTCAACATTCTGACTGCTTTATTAATCAATCATTACTTGTTGCAAAGTCACTTTTTGAGACTGTTCTACAGTTAACTCAGATGCTTTCTTCCACAGCCATTCATCTTGTAATCACAGTAAATGCTTTTTTTTACAATAAAATCCTTTTGCAATCACAAACTTTGAGCCACTCCAGATCTTTCTGAATAATCCCTGCATATGCAGCACATTTTGTCATCTCATACATTTTTACTTCATCAGCAGTACCAGTCATGCTTTTAATCTATTCATCTAGGTTATTTACATAGATTTTAAATAGTACTAGTCCTAGGGCTGAGCTCTCAGAAACTCCAGTAATAACTTCCGTCCAATTTGAAGAACCTTCATTAACTATACAGAAGCTGCAGTGGAACGGTAGTATAAAAAGTCGAAGAAAAAATGGTGATAGTGTTTGGACTGTGAGGGTTGATTAATCTACACTCCATTCTGGGTCTTTCAAAAATATTTTAAATCAAGCTACATAACTTGCTGCCATATTCCTATCCTAACACCTAAAGGAATTGTCAAGGTGTTTCATGGTTTCTTCATTGCATTAATATTATACATTTTAAAAAACTCTTCTATTATCAGTAGCCAAGTAAGTTACTATTTAGAACGTACATAATCCACAACACGTGCCAGAATGAACAGCTGTCAGTTTAAAAAATTCTCAATCTTTCAAAAGGGCTTTAATGCACAAATGCAATTATCTGACAATACAGTTACACTGGAAGGCTTGTAACTCATTTCAAATTTCATTAAGGTTGCCAATAGAATCAGCAGAACATAAGAATTAAATAATCCCCAAGGTTTGCAATGATAACCTTAGAACTATTAAAGCAGTCCCAGCTGTATTCTTGATTGGTGAAACATGGAATTGAAATATTTGTCAGCATTGTAGAAAGTTTGGGAAATAAAAGTTTTAATGTTCGAAAAAAAATATTTCCATAGCTACACTTTATGATTAAAGGTACAATCCAAACAGATTGGCTTAGCAGACTAATCAGAAAAATTAAATTACATTACCTTAGCTAAAATTGGCTGACTGGGCTTCCTCATCCATATCTACCTTCTGGCTTTGTGATTAAGTAACTATCCTAATGGAACTGCGGTGTACTTCCAGCATTTGCATATTTTTTTTCTTTCGACCTCTAGAATAAGTTCTTCACTCCTGAGGCTTGCTACTTTAAACTCCAGCCTATTAACAACAATACCAGAGAACTGACCCCCCAACCAGGAACCAAACCTTCTAATTCCATTGTCATTAATAGTTCCACTCTGTCTTCCTTTGCATTTCAGAGTTCTATGGGAATGGGTCCCATTCCACTGCGTCAATCAGGATGCATATGAGCATACAAAAACAAAGGATAGGATAAGACTAGTTGGTCCATTGAACCTGTCCTATACTGTCATGGTGTAACTTCTATACACCATCATTCCCATTCAACTTATCTTCCACCCACCCATCAAATAAACTCCTGGTAGAAGCAAAAAGCTAGGAATTTTTTTTTTAGGCCAATTTAGAAAAAAACTCTGCAGTGAATCCACACTCACAACAAGTGCTGGAGCATAAACACCAGCTTAGACAATTTGGGCCAAATGGCCTTTTCTGTGCTGTTGTTTGCAGAGGTTGATGACTGATGGGCCTTCAATAACCATAAAACTAGAAGTTATAGACTTAAACAAGTTGGGTTTTAATCACTAAGATCAGAGCTAACATCTCAACACGCCGACTGGTTCACAGGAATGAGTCATACAGATCCTGGGATCTTTATGTAAGAGAAGTCAGGGGCGGAGCCAAGAGCCAAGACCTGGAACCTCCCAGGTTAGTCGGGAAAGAGGAAGTGAAACTATACACAGTGGGGGAGGGTAATATACATGAGTGCAAAACGAATACAGGATCAAGACAAACAGATTTCATTACATTCACCCCTTCTATAGATTTAGTCCATCGGGGTGATGTTTCTTAAAAGTTGGTATAAGTGAGTCTGTCAGGAGGTTTTGCAGTTCTCAGTGATCGGCGCAACGCCGGTTGGGGTGCCTCTAGGGGAGTGGATTCTGGTTCCTCCACTGTCCGGGCCTCCGCAGTGTCTTCCAGGTTATCTGCAGTGTCCTCCAGGTTAAAGTTGGGTATTGATACCTCTGGGCGTCCTGTCTCTTTGTAGTGTAGGTCTTCATCGGGTAGTCTCCCATCGTTCCCGAGGGAGCGAGGTCTTTTATGGAAACAGTGTCCTCTCGCCTGTCAGAGTATTCGATATAGGCGTACTGAGGGTTTGCATGGAGGAGCTGTACCTTTTCCACAAGGGGGTCCATTTCATGGCCTCTCACGTGCTTCCGCAATAGTACTATCCCCGGAGACGTCAGCCACGTGGGTAGAGATATGCCCGAGGTGGATTTCCGGGGGAAAACGAACATCTTTTCGTGAGGGGTAGCGTTAGTGGCAGTACATAACAGAGACCTTATGGAGTGGAGCACGTCTGGGAGGACTTCCTGCCAGCGGGAGGTCGGAAGGCCTTTTGACTTTAAGGCTAACGTGACAGCCTTCCAAACAGTAGCATTCTCCCTTTCCACTTGCCCATTGCCCCGGGGGTTGTAGCTAGTGGTTCTGCTAGTGGCTATCCCCTTCGAGAGCAAGAACTGGCGCAGCTCGTCACTCATGAATGACGTCCCCCTATCGCTGCGTATGTAGTTCGGCATGCCAAACATGCAGAATAGATTACAGAGACACTTGATGATCATGGCACTGGTCATGTCTGGGCAGGGAATGGCGAAGGGGAAGCGGGAATATTCATCAATGATATTGAGGAAGTATACGTTACGGTTGGCAGAGGGAAGGGGTCCCTTGAAGTCCAGACTTAGGCGCTCGAATGGCCGTGTGGCTTTGATAAGGTGTGCACGGTCAGGCCTGTAGAAACGAGGCTTGCATTCCGCACAGATGCGGCAGGCTCTGGTCATTGCCCTGACCTCCTCGATGGAGTGGGGCAGATTGCGGGACTTTATAAAATGGTATAGTCGGGTGACCCCTGGGTGACAGAGGTCGTTGTGGAGACCCTGTAATTTGTCCGTATGAATGCTGGCACACATTCCCCGCGATAGGGTGTCTGGGGGTTCATTAAGGGCTCCCGGCCTGTACATAATATCATAGTCGAACGTGGATAGTTCGATCCTCCACCTGAGTATTTTGTCATTCTTGATTTTCCCCCTTTGTTTGTTATTAAACATGAAAGCCACCGACCGCTGTTCGGTGAGCAGGGTGAAACGTTTGCCGGCTAGGTAGTGTCTCCAGTGCCGCACTGCCTCCACTATAGCCTGTGCCTCCTTCTCGACAGAAGAGTGCCTGATTTCAGGTCCCTGAAGGGTTCGGGAGAAGAAGGCCACAGGTCTCCCAGCCTGATTGGGGGTCGCAGCTAAGGCAAAGTCTGACGCATCGCTTTCGACTTGAAAGGGAATGCATTCGTCCACTGCACACACTGCAGCCCTTTCAATGTCCTGTTTAATACTGGTGAAAGCCTCCCGAGCTTCAGCTGATAGTGGGAAGGACGTCGATTTAATGAGGGGTCGGGCCTTATCAGAGTAATTGGGCACCCATTGGGCATAATACGTAAAAAATCCCAGGCACCTTTTTAAAGCTTTGGGATTGTGTGGCAGGGACAGTTCCTTTAGGGGGTGTAATCGGTCAGGGTCCGGTCCAATTACCCTATCTTCCACCACACAGCCGAGGATACAGAGACGGGTTGTGTTGAAGACACATTTGTCTTCGTTGTAGGTTAGATTCAGCTTTAGGGCAGTTTTTAAAAATCTCGCAAGATTTAGATCGTGGTCTTGCTGGTTGTGCCCGCAGATAGTGACATTGTCCAGATAGGGGTAGGTAGCTTGTAGTTTATTCTCGTCAACCATGCGGTCCATCTCACGTTGGAAGACCGAGACCCCATTTGTTACCCCGAAGGGCACTCTGAGAAAATGGTAGAGGTGCCCGTTCGCCTCGAAGGCGGTGTATGGGCGGTCCTCCGTTCTAATGGGGAGCTGGTGATACGCGGATTTGAGGTCGATAGTCGAGAAGACTCGGTACTGCGCAATCTGGTTGACCATTTCTGATATGCGGGGTAAAGGGTAGGCGTCCAGCTGGGTATAAATATTAACAGTCTGGCTGTAGTCAATTACCATCCGTTTCTTTTCACTATTTTTAACTATGACTACTTGGGCACGCCACGGGCTGGTACTGCATTCAATAATGCCTTCCCGCAGGAGCCTGTCCACTTCCGCCTTGATAAAATGTCTGTCTTCCAGACTGTACCGTCTACTTTTGGTCGCTATGGGCCTACAGTTCGGAGCGAGATTAGCGAATAAAGAGGGCGGGCTGATTTTTAAGGTTGATAGGCCACAGACTGTGAGTGGCGGCTGGGACCCGCCATATGCTAGCGTGACACTTTCGTGGCGGCACTGGAAGTCCAGGCCCAAGATTACATTAACACAGAGTTCTGGCATCACGAGGAGTTTAAAATCCTTGTAGTCCGTGCCTTTTACAGTCAGTGTTACCACACAGTAGCCCAAAATGTCCGAAGTGTGGGGCTTAGCAGCCATAGCAATTCTGCTCCGTGTAGGGGTTACCGTTAATGAGTGCCGCCGTACCAGGCTAGGGTGGATAAAACTCTCGGTACTCCCACAGTCAATTAAACATTTCGTTAAATTCCCGTTTACCTGTATGTCCATCATGGATTTTGTCAACGGGTGTGGCCTGGATTGATCCACCGTGATCGAAGCCACTGTTGGGCCCTGGGCGGCCGTTGAGTCGGGAAAAGATGGCGGATCCCAAGATGGCGGCCCGCACAGCACGCACAAGGCGGTGACGGAGTTGGAAATCGGATTCCCCCTGCAGACTTTGCTAAAATGCCCCTTTTTCTTACATTTGAAGCATGTAGCGTCCTTCGCTGGGCATCGTTGTCTGGGGTGCGTGGCCTGGCCGCAGAAGTAGCATTTCGGGCCTCGAGACATTGCCGCTGTAGTAGGACTCCTGGGTGAACTTCTGTGTGGGGACTCCGGCGGCATAGAGCTGGTCTGAGACCTGGATGGGGAAGATGGCTGATTCCGAGATGGCGGCCCCCTCGGCGCGCACGAGGCGGTGAGGGCCGCATGGCCGGAAGAATAAGAGTCAGAGTTTCTCTGGGCCACGTCCAGCGATCGCGCAGTGGCCACTGCCTTTTTTAAGTCCAGGACCTCCTTCTCCAGCAGTCTCTGCCGGATATAATTCGATTTGAGGCCCGTGATGAAGGAATCGCGGACCAATTCGTCAGAGTACGCGTTGGCCATCACGGCCTTGCAGTTACAGTCCAGGACCAGGTCCTTTAGGCCCTGTAAGAAATCGTCCATTGATTCCTCTGGTCGCTGCCTGCGTGTAGCCAGCAGATGTCTGGCGTACACTTCGTTTACCGGCCTCTGGTATTGGGCCTTCAGGATAGTGATGGCCTCCGTGTAAGAGGTGGCGTCCCGGATGAACGAATAAATCCGATGACTTATGCGAGTAGTCAGTAGACTCAGTTTATCTACCTCGCTAGCGGATGAGGCCCCCGTGAAGAGTTCGAAGCATTTGAGCCAGTGTCCAAATTGATTTGATGCTTCAGCAGAATGTGGATCCAAGTCCAGACGCTCTGGTTTTAGGAGTCGATCCATCCTAGTATTCTTTAGTGATTAAAATTGATGGGCCTTCAATAACCACAAAACTAGAAGTTATAGACTTAAACAAGTTGGCTTTTAATCACTAAGATCAGAGCTAACATCTCAACACGCCGACTGGTTCACAGGAATGAGTCATACAGATCCTGGGATCTTTACGTAAGAGAAGTCAGGGGCGGAGCCAAGAGCCAAGACCTGGAACCTCCCAGGTTAGTCGGGAAAGAGGAAGTGAAACTATACACAGTGGGGGAGGGTAATATACATGAGTGCAAAACGAATACAGGATCAAGACAAACAGATTTCATTACAATGACTCTGCAAAAAGCAGTACCTCCTAATAACTAACCTAGCCTTTGACTGACATAACTTCAACTTATGTCTCCTTGTCCCCCCAACCTGTTTCGCACGAACAGACTCTGCACATGGACAAATTCTAAACTTTTCATTATTTTAAAGACATCAATCAAATCTCCTCAAAATCTACGCTTTTCCAGTTAAAAAGCCCCTGTGCTCTATTTTATGATTCATTCTCGGGGATGGGCATCGCTGGCAAGGCTGGAATTTATTACCCATCCCTAGTTGCACTGAGAAGGTGGTGGTGGGCCTTTCTTGAACTGCTGTAGCGGTTTCATACAATTAAGTGTCGTTCTTCTACTAGGTGCAACCCCTGTAGCTTCAGCAGGGGTAGAGGCAGGCTGCTCAGGAGGAGCAGACTTTGGCGGGGCCATCACAGGCTCCAAAACCCAGAAGACGTCCGCCAAAAGTGTCTATTCAGTCACAGCAGGGAAGTGAGCAGTCTGCCTCTACCCCTGCTGAAGCCACAGAGGTTGCACCTCGTAGAAACACGTGTAAACGAAAAATGACACAGAAGTAGTTGCACAAGGGTAAGCACATGGGTGTTTAAAGAAGTGTTATTGTTAAGGTTCCGTTACTGTTATGACACATATAAAAGTATTTTCACCACTTTCCGGTCATGCCTATTTTGTCTGCTACTTTGAAAGTGGCTTTGTGAGTTGGAGTGAATGGTGAGCTATAGGGGTCGATTTTAACTCAGGTGCAGGGAATTGTCGGGTTCCCCGAATTTGGTGTTTCCCACACGAATCTAAATGGGTCTGTGAGATTGATGCAATTTTAACTCAATTGGCCAATTGATTTCCAACGTGTGGGAAACCTTGGCAATTGAGTATTTCCAGTCAGATAGTCGCAGAATATGACGTCATCATTGCTGCTGCTTTTAAGGTCCACAGCAAGCCTTGCTTCTTCTGCAGGCTTCCAAACTTCACCATTGAGATGGCACAGGAGCCTACAGGAGCAACGGCCAGCGGGAGGGCAAGAGCTGCCCCCAAATTTGATGAGGCTTCACACCAGGCATTACTGGATGGTGCTAGGGCCCACAGGGAGGTCCTGTTCCCTTCTTCAGGGAGGAAGAGGCCTCCCAGTCAGACCAAGGCTGTGTGGCTACAGGTGGCTGGTGAAGTCAACTCCTTGGGGCTCACACGGCACACCTGGATGCAGTGCAGGAAAAGATTCCATGACCTTCATCGCACTGGAAAAGTAAGTACTGTA
The DNA here is from genome assembly GCF_052327205.1 of Somniosus microcephalus. NCBI lineage: Eukaryota > Metazoa > Chordata > Chondrichthyes > Squaliformes > Somniosidae > Somniosus > Somniosus microcephalus. Next base: position 138,168,879 of record NC_140995.1, read on the forward strand.
TGAAGTTGCCATCACCCTCAATCTGATCCCCATTGCCTTTCCTCACCAGCACTCAGCTTTAGCAATCTCTTCCTCCACATCCCACTAGACACTCACATCCATGTCCCCTTACCCATTCCCTCTCTCTCTATGCTCACATTCACATAACTATTCCACCATGCAGCCCTCACACTCCCTCTCACTCTGATGCTTTGAACACAACTGACAACACACAAGGAGGGCCCTTGGACTTGCAACCTCACTCCATCTTTGTCTCCTTTTAAGTATCTATGCTATGCAATCTCTGCACTCACTCCTTCATTCTCACTCAACCGCCACTTGTCTCCCTCATTGCAGGAAAAGAGAGCTCACAACAGGAGAGAGCGAGCCAGGACAGGAGGAGGGCCGCCCTCATTAGCCCAGCTCACCCCCTGAGAGGAAGGCATCCTGGAGATTGTCGGGGCTGACATAGATGCGGAAGTTGGGGAAGGAGAGACAGGTGCATCCCCACAAGCTGGTGACAGAATAGTTTTCCATCTCTCTCATTGGCATTGCATGAGTCGCTGATAATGATTCTGAAGCTACATCATATGGACTTACGATCATCTGCAAAATGCAATGTGCATGTAACCTTGGCATCACATCTCTAACTTTTTCCTTGACTCCCCCACAGGACCATCGAGAGCCCCCGTCTCCAGTGTGCAGGAGGAAGAGCCTGAGATGCCAGACTCCTCAGAGGAATCTGCAACCTCTGAGGGCGCAGCGTCAGCAGAAATAAGCACACCCAGCACCAGCGCAGACACTCGCACGTCGGTGGGACCTTCGGGACATAGAATAGAGTTGTCACCTGGTGTATCACAGCTCACAAGTGGGGGTTCCTCTCCAAGCGCTCACACTTCCATGCCACTGCAGAGCCCTCGGTCAGAGCCCCGCCGGAGTCCACACCCAAGTGAGATAGACATCTCAACCCCTGCGCAGCCGCAGGTGCAGCAGACCGCTGACAAGCCCTCACAGGCTCGCCACCCCAGAGGACGCCCGCCAAAGGTGTCGAGACAGGAGCAGCAGGAAACTGAGCAAGGGGCCCCCACATCTGCTGAAGCCACAGGGGAACCACTACGTAGGAGCACGTGTAAGAGGAAAATAAAGCACAAATAGTCACAAGGGTAGTCACTTGGGTGAAATGTTGTGTATTCTGTAAAAATGCCATCAGTTGTTTGTTTTTCATAAAATTTCTGATGGCAACTTCTGCAGTTGTGGCGTGTGTCATTTCGCGAATGGGGCTGGAGGTCCTCTAATGCCAAGAAGGGAAGGAAAAAAAGGCCTCCCATGCTTCTGATAGATGCCTCAGTTGAGGAAGCGCTGAGTGAGGCTGGCGAGAGGGGTTTCGCAGGAGGTCACACTGGAGAAGTGTGTGAGGCTCCAGCCTTCCACAGGTGTGGTTAAGCCTGGTAAAAGTTGCCCCAGGCCTGAAACAACAAAGTCCTGCCACCTGCAAATGATGGCTGATCAAATCTCCTCTTTAATGGTTGATCTGCAGCTGATAGTCAGCAAGCCAATAGTGCTCACGCCAGGTTTCACAGGCATGATCCCCGCCAGGCATGTTTTACGTGGAAAAAGGGTTAAACAGGCAAAGGCCTGTTAAAATGGGATTATAACGGCCAATGAGTGCTGTTTAAGGGCCCTAAAGACCAGTCCCACCTGTTGCAGGCGGGACTGATTCGGGACCATCAGACACGCCTGGGTTAAAATGGCTAGGTGTCGGGAACCAAGCGGGGGGGGGTCCCGACCCCCAGGTTTTGCGATTTTAACCCCCCACACGCCTCAAAGCCCGCCTGACAGCTGAGTTAAAATCAAGCCCATAATGTTACCTCCAGCAATGGGGGTCAGTGTGAAAGGAATGGTTTGTACATTGTAGGGATGCTTTATGGTGTTGTTGTGGGGGGAACTTGGCACAGCATGTGGCAGCCATATGGGTGCAATGCAGGAAATTAAGTAAACCTGGCCATGATGAGACCATCCCGGGCGGCATTGTGCTCCGGTGCTGCTGGCATCTGGACCTCAGGTTCCTCCTGCTCCTCCTCCTCCACATCTTCCAGCTGATGCTCCTCCTCCTCAAGAGGCTGTGCGCACAACAAATGACGATGATTCTGGAGACCCTGGCTGGTGCGTACTGAAGTGCTCCTTCAGATCTGTCAAGGCATCTGAAACTCATCATCAGCATGCCTATTGTTTGTTCAGGACACATCTGGTGAACAGTTGGCTTTCATTTAAGCACTCCTGAGCCTCATTGCTTGGCCTCCTCGAGGGTGGCATGAGCCATGTCTTCAGTGGATAGCCCTCGTCTCCAAGCAGCCAGCCGGTAAGTCTGGCGGTGCGAAGAGCTGAGGGAAGGTGGACTGGTGCAGGACAAAAGAGTCATGACAGTTGCCACGGAATTTGGCGCACACATATATGATGATCTTCCTATGGTTGCAGACGAGCTGAACATTGAGGGAGTGGAAACCCTTGTGGTTCACAAATACTCCTGGGTGATTTGGGGGTGCCCTGATGGCCACATGTGTGCAGTCAATGACGCCCTGCACCCGTGGGAAGCCAGCCAGAGCGGCAAAGCAGAGTGCACGCTGGGTAACACTGGCTTCATCAGTGGCAAAGTTTACATAATTGGCTGACTTGTCAAACATGGCATTGGTCATCTGTGGGCGGCCGACTGAGATGCCGCAAATGTCTGCTGCGAAGGAGCCTGAGGCGAAGAAGTTGAGGGCACTGATGCCCTCTGCCCTGTGGAGCATCAGGTCATTGAGGAGAAGGTTGGTGGTGTTGTTGCTGCTGCTGCTGGTGTTGGGGCTCATCCTGGTCCAATTCTGAGGACCAAGGTGAGACAGTATAAGTGGCACACGTGCTCATGTAATAGATGGCAGGTCAAGTAGCGAGCAGAGGAGCAATCTGTCAATGTTGTGATAGTTATTAACAACGTGGTGAGAGTGGCTTCCGATGTTGCAGAAGAGTCTTGCAAACTCTAGACACCTACATCTGTGCTCAAAATGGAGTCGGCAAAAGCCTTTCCCATAGACAAATAAGCAGGTGTCATGTGGGAGTATTTATTGCAATTTCCATGCTCTGCTTTATTGACCTTGCTCAATGGCCACTGAGCTTCCACCTCAGGTTGACAGACGTGGTTCCCGAACTGCGTGATTCCCGTGGTCATCCAGTGAAATTGAAAAAAGGATTTAATGAGATTATTTAGGTCGCCCGCCTCTGCCATTTGGGTCTGTGGCGCGCTGGCAAACGCACCCGAGTTAAAGGAGCGAGAAGGCGGGATGATTTTCTGCAACTTTTCCTGCCGACCCGCCTCCAAACCTGCGCGTACGGCAGCGGGAAAATTCCAGCCTAGGTGTCTAGGATCTTCCACTGACTGGGGAAAGGACCACAGCCAGAACCATAAAGTTTGTAAGAATTTTTGAACAACTATGTATGGGCAGACAATCCGATGCTAAGAATCAAGCCTGAAGTGTAAACGGCAGGATTTCAGAACACAGACAGCTGTACCATATTACAGAACTACTTCCATATTATAAACAAGTTACTAATTTAATTTAAAATATCCCAATTTCTTTGAATATAGATATAGAGCAGTACAGTTAAAAATCAGTAACAAAATTCTGAAAAGGATTGGTCTTAAAATGACGCTGCGGGTTATTGGCTACTTTAGCAGATGCACTGACCCATTGGGCTAAATTTTCCATGGTGGTAGAGGCACGATTGGTGGCGGGTTGGGTGGGAAAGTTTTTTTTTACAGTGGGTCGGGAACCCGCTGTCATCTCGCTCCCACACGTCTTTCCCACAGGCGTGTCTGTCACTGTAGAGCCGACCTGACCTGCAGTGGCGGGGGACCCAATTGAAATCATTGAGGTACTTTACAGGCACTTAAGAGCCTTTTCCCCCCCCTACTTTTTAAATTTCCCTGCATGTCCACAGGATTCACACAGCTTGGGAACCACGTCTGTCAACCTGAAGCATGAGTTCTGTGGCCATTGCTGCAGCAGATTACATGACAGCATGGAAAACAAACCAAAATAAAAACAGGTTGATGACATGAGCTAACAGATTAACAGAGATTCTGTTCTACTTGTAAAGCTACTGGTAAATGTTAATTCAGAAATTCCTGCAGGGATGTAATTGCTACCCTGGATGGTGAGGGAAATACATTTTTCACTGGCCATTCTCGACTGTTGCCTTCCAACTCAACAATAGTTGCAACGAATTGATCTGCACTATAAAAAATGACAAATTGTGGCATTTATTTCTTGTAACTCGCTGTGTTGCCTATTTCTTTACGCGGGAGACTGTAGTCGCCCACAAAATACCATTTCAATACATTTTTCTCACAGTATACTGTGATTGTCCAGTTACACATTAAATTAAGTCATCAACTGTAACAATTTCATTCTCATCACTCATTCCACTGGTTCAATTTGCTTTCAGTCCCTGAATATGACTAATTTAATTTTTCAGTCTGAGACTTTAGGGTGAATTTTTGTGGAGGTTCTCTTACTTGTCCATTGTTAACTTCAACGGAAGAGCTGCAGAAATCCCAGAAACACATTGTAAGCACCACTTACACTGTTTGTCAGGGATTCCGTAGCTCTTCCACTGAACTTGCATAAGATTGTAAATCCACCCCTTTACAATTACATTTAAAATCTGTTAAATTTTATGTATTACCTATACACAGACACATTTTATTTCTACTAGTTACTGACACAAAAGTCTATAGATTTGTGACTAAAGCACCAATAACTTCCCAATTAATGTAATTTTTTAATTGTATTCTTGATTGTATTTGTAGATGGAGTCATATTACTTAGTATTATTTAAATATTTCTTTGTCACTCATATATAACTTATTATTGTACAGTAAAGATTCAACACCCACTATGTTAGATTAAACTTAAAATTTAATGTGGCCAGGGTCCCTTTAAGGATCCCGGCTTAAAAGGCGTCATGAATGATGTCACCAGACCCGCTCCATCTAATTAGGCTTGGTAACGCACTGGGTGGGCTTAATAGGCCCCATTAAGCTAAGTTCATTTTCTACAGGGGGGATGGAACCAGCAGCTGGGTCATGAACCGCCATGACCACCGCCCACACTGTTATGTTAAGGATAATTCTGGTCTATCATTTTAAATGGATCAACGCTTCCATTTACTTAACATGGAGATGAATTTCAGACAAATGCTTTAAGCATTGGTACACTAATATCAGACAGTGTAATTTCAGGGCCACTATCTTAATCAGTCAAATCATTTAAAAATATATAATTATACCTGAATTTGAACTCAGCAAGTATATGGTTGGCCTGACCAACCAAATACAGTTTAGTAAGGCATCTAACTCTGGTGTGCACGCCCCCCCTGAAACTATTATAATTAATTAGAAAGAAATCATCTGCCATTTCATTATCAATTTGATTCTGTAAATACATTCATCTTACATTCAAACTCACCTTCCATTTTTGATTAAAATGCAGAAATGCTGCTACTAGTCCTCAAGGTTAATCACAAGGCTACAGGTCACTCCAATTGGTTGGCATTTTAAACCAGCTTCATAAATCATCATGTCACTCCTGACCAACCATGAATGGCATTTACAGGCAAAAGGCCACATCATAAAAAGTTAGATATTGTAAAGAATTCAGCCATGAAAATCCACAAAATTAGGTGGGCGGAGAGTTTTAGTGCTGGAAATTGGGGTGGAACTCAGTTTCCCCAGGTGCCCACCCTGTTGCAATTGGTGCTGGGATTTCCAGAAGGGATGGGGCGGGCAGCTGTTGAAAGCTTCATTTTTCAGTTATCTCTCGGACAACATAGAAACAATTCAGCTAATGCCTCACAGCTCTTTAGCATAGAAAAATATCTCACGATTTCACAGATGACATCTGTTTCTATTTATACATTTTCTGCGTCAAATGGATGTATCTTTAATCAGCCTGTGTTCATCCTCTGACCTCACATTATGAGAACAAGCACTCAGTGCTACAGATTGTAATGAGGAAACCCACCGTATTAGTGTATTCAAACACTACTATATTGTGCCTGAAAGTGGTAGAATCCAGGTTTGTATCCACAATCCCCACACAGTTTCTAATCTTGGCCTTGTTGCCTGCATCATGCAGAGAGCTGAAGCAGATAATCAGCTATCAGTGATTTCTTATAAAAATCAGTTTAAGACTGGTAGCTGCTTAGAACAATGCACAGCTGCCAATATACAATTGGCTCCAAGTTAATTTCTTGTCTTAAAAAAGCAGAGCTTTGGACATATCTCCAAGCACACAAGTCTTCAAATGTTGGTTACATTTTAAAGTTAGCTAAGAGCCAAAGGGACAGCCCTCTATCTCTCCCTCAGTTAATATTAGAAGTGAAAATCCCAGACTGAACTTTTTAAACTGCAGCCAGAGTGAAGCCAAAGCAGATTGTCAGTTCAGCAACTTCACACCTGAGTTTTACCATACATTTCTCTGTTGATACAAAGCCAAATTCACTTCACTAATGCAAAATATGTACTATAACTCGTTTAATAGCATGAGAGAAATCAGGGAGAGGCAGCCACTTCATTGGAAAGGGCTTGGTGGCAGGTATCCTTCCCACCTGTTTCCCACTACTCAGCTGGGGAATGGCGCATGAACAGGGAAAATATAAGATAGCGGGAAAACCTTTTAAATGGGTCTAAAATGTTTAGAGGAACTAGACTATCATGATGATATACTATAGTCAGAAATGTTAAATGACTGCTGATAGTATAAAGGAAATATGACTGAAATGCTTGTTTTCTTGTCACGTATAACATCAACCAACTCATCCATGGGACTGCATCAGGGCTCATTAACTCACTAAATTATGCACCATTTAGTATTTTCTTTTATTCTCATGTTGAAATAAATATTTTGATCATCATGCCAAGCGCAACGTTGTTCGCAAGTATGAAAAGACCTGAGTGTCAACATAAACCATCCAATCGCCCCTGTCAAATGCTAATTATTTCTTGCCCACAGAGAACAATGTTTTGAATGATTCCATCTCAAAACCTTTTACATAGAGAGTTTCTTATAAAAATGAGTTTGGATAATATAAGTGACACATACATGCTTCAATCAAATACACACACCAGAGAAACCGCTATATTCATTTCAATGAGCAGGGATGACCCTGCTAGCCTGGAGTATACTCCTCCAGGAAATCCTTTCAATGCCCTGTGTCCCCAGGGCCACAACAATTGTAAGATGTGGCAGCTCAATAAATCTGTTTGATATCAGTCTTAGTCTACTTGAATGGAACTAATTTACATTACACTTTATAGATATTGCACTAGATCCAATTCTCATTTCAGTTTCCATTTAATCTATATTTACACTTGGCAGTACATAACCTGATAATGTGCACCCCTGTTAATGGGACTATTAATCTAGAGGGAATAGTTGCTCGAGCATCAATTCATTCCATTTACTTTCTAATCAAAACCTACAGGCTTACAGGGTCAGTTTAGGCTGTTTTTGCATTTGCAGAGATATATATACATGTGTATACCCAAGGTGCTAGGGGTTCCGGCTGCACTTCCGGTGAAGTTATGGTGGAGGAGTGAGAACAGCCCTAAGGAAATTCCTGGCCATTGTCATAGGAACTTCCTGTCACCATTCGTGATCAATCCAGGTTATTAATTTATTTTCTAAAAAGAAGTATGACTAATACTATTACTTAAAAGGCCAGCTTTGCCCACCAAGAATGTGTTTTCAGAAATTCCAGCGCACACCGGGGGTGATTTTGACTTTCGGCGACAGTGTAAAACGGATGATAGAGAATCAGCAGCCCGTTTTACATCTCTCCCCATTTTTATTTCCATTTTCAGAAGAGATGTAAAACGGGCTGCTGATTCACTATCACCTGTTTTACACTGTCGCACAAAGTCAAAATTACCCCCAGTGTGCGCACTTTTCACAGGTAGCACAAAGTTGGAAAGTTACCCCTAAAGAGGCAGTTACCTTAACCAATCTCAATTATAAAGTAAATTCTATTCAGAATTTTTCACAATGGTGGTATTCAAAGTATTAGAGATCAAAGAAAATGGAAATATTGGAATTGCAAAACAAAAACAGAAAATGTTGGAGTTACACAGCTGGTCATTCAGCGACTGGAAAGAGAAAAGACAGGTTAGTATTTCAGGTGTGTAGTCCTTCATTAGATTGGAGTCTGTTTTGACAAAAGGTCTACACTCAAACTATTAACACATCTTTTCTCATTTTAGATAGTGACATTGTTGTATATTTCCAGCATTTTCTATTTTCTTTTCATTCAAAATGATATTCCTTTTGGGTGAAAAATGATCAGCGTTTGACAGGTTCTTGCTCGAGGATGGAGGACAGCTCGATGTCATTTTCACTATGAAGACAGTCACACAGAAGTAGTGCAGTGATGTGACTTGATGCAAATTGTGTGTTTGACCAACAGATTTACTCATCATTTTTTCCATAAAGCCTATGATCCCTTCCCTTTTATTCAATTTTGCTTTGTCCAAATTATATGAAACAGGTTGGGTCTAGGGAGTTTGGGGGTGGAAATTAAAACCAAAAAAAGCCCAATAATTGTGCTTCCTACTGTGCCAGTGTGATTTGTAATATTTTCCAGTCCTTGCACTAGCCACACTTTTAGCCTCTCTGAGGGCAAACTATACCAGATTTGGACAGTTCTGTGCTGTGATTTTAAAACTACTAGGAACTGGGCCAAAAATGTCTAAATTCAATTCACACAGGACCTGTAAAGGAAACTCCCATCTAATCAGTCTCATCTAGATTCAGGCCTACGTACCAAAGCAAAATGTTCAAAGCCAGTAGGCCACCCAAATACCAAAAGCAATTTAAATGTTAATTAGGAATCTTTGCAGCTGAATCAGGTGTTTATTCCAATGGTATAGCTTGGAGCTCCAAGAATATGATGACACAGAATTCAATCCCCCACCTGAGTTCCAGATTTCAGCTAAGTTGATGTAAGAAGGGGCCTGGCCTCCATTACAGAGAAACTCAAAGGGAAGTTGTCTCCAGTCAATTCTCAAATTGCTCCCAGCAGCAGGCTGAAATGGTATTGGCAGAGCCTGGGAGCTGATGGAGATGCAAAAAATGGAGAAGCTAGAAAGGGGAAAATGAGGACAAAACACCCAGTTTTCTCCTGAAGCTGTGAATCTTGCTAGGGTACACTTGCCAGTGGTACTCTAATACACAGCTCAAACGCGCACTCTTTATTATGAAGCTAGACAATGAGTGTTGCAGGCTAACTGACTGTGGAGTGTATCACACCCGAGGATAATCTTGTTCTCACCCAACAGCCACATATGCCTGCCTTTCATCCCCCATCCTTCGTAAACCTAATTTCATTCAAAACTCTGACCTCTGTATCCGATCTTGCACCAAGACGCCCATTACCCTCTTTCCTTGTTGTCCTACATTGGTTCTCATTCCCCCAACACATGTTTAAATCCTTCCATGGTTTTGCCCTCCCTATTTGTATAACCTCCTCCCGTGCCTCAATCTTCCAAACTCTCCATTCATCTGGCTCTGGCCACTTATGCATCTCTGCTTCCTTTGTCCCACCATTGGCAACCATACCTTCAGCTACTTAGGCTCCACACTTTGGAATTTTCTCCCTAAACTCCTCCACCTCCTTTAAGGCATGTCTTAAAACCCATCTCTTTGACCAAGCTTTTGGACACTGCTTCTAACATCTCCTTTGGTTTGGCATGCAGTTTTTTCCTTATGCCTTCAGACATTTTTCTATGTTAAAAACAAGTTATAAATGCAAGTTGTTGTTGTTTGAATTTTAGTGGATGTGTTCATGTTCGCGCAGCATCATATCAAGGTCTTGGAATCTAAACTTAGAAAGAACCCCTTTATACAGGCCTTACCATCAATGTCGACTTGTACCAAAAGGTATAAATTCCTCTACTGTCAATATATAATTAGGAATTATGCATGTTATCCCAAGTTGCTGTTTTGTTGATGCTTCAAAGCTTTGCTGACAAAATTATACTTGCTAAACATCTTGAAAATTCAACAAAGCCTTAACTGAGGCTAGTTACTTCCTTTGTCTGACAGTTTCTCCCATTCATTATATATTGTTATGATGTCAATTCAATATTGTACAGCTTGTATGATTAAATAAAGGATGTGCTAATGACACAGTTTCAGAAGTTTCCACAGAAGTAGTTTGCAATGTTGAACTGTTGAATATACATGTTGCAATTTGTATGCAGCGAGATTTGTACAGCAGCAGTACTGCTGGTCAATTGTGAAGCTGCAGTAACAGTTAGCTCTTCACACAAATAAAAACAAAAAACATTTTGGAAATATACAGCAGTTCTGTTTCAGATGTAGACGCTTCATCAAAACTGTTTACAACCAAAGAATTCTGACAAAGCTTACATTTCGTTGTACTGCACTTGTGCACTAACAATGACAATAAAGTTGATTATGATTATGATTATTATGACACCTGAAGCATTAACTCATCTTTACAGATGTTAATGGATCTATTCTGTATTTCCAGCATTGTTTTTATTTCAGTTTCCAGTCTTTCTGGTCTCCTTTTATTTCAGCTTTTCAACAAAGTTATCTCTTGGGAACAGCGAGAGGAGCAGGAGCAGCGGCGCTGTAAAGAGCGCGAGAGGAGCGGCGAGAGGAGCGGGAGCAGCGGCGCTCTAAAGGGGAAGTGGAGGCAACAAACCTGGGCGAGACCAGAGCAGGAGCAGAGCGAAAGAGGCTGCGGCTCAACAGAGGCAGAATCCGAAAGAGTGACGTCAGAGTAGAAAAAGTGACGTCGGCACAAGGGAAGGAGCTGATTGGTGAGTAGCTGGTGAGTGTTTTTTTTTTAAAGTTTTAAGTTTATTTATGCTTAGTTAGTTCTTAGTCTATTAAATAGAGGCATGGCAGGAGTGCACATCCTGTGCCATATGGGATGTCCTGGATGCTTCGCATAGCCTGGACAACCACATGTGCAGGGAGTGTCACCAGTTACAACAGCTTGAGATCCGTGTTTCAGAGCTTGAGCGGCAGCTGGAGACACTGCGGTGCATCCGCGAGGCTGAGAGTTACGTGGATAGCACGTTTCTGGAGGTGGTCACTCCGCAGCTTAAGAGTATCCAGGCAGAGAGGGAATGGGTGATCGCCAGACAGAAGAGGAGGACCAGGCAGGTACTGCAGGAGTCCCTGGAGTGCATCTCGCTCACCAACTAATATTCTGTTCTGAGTACTGATGGGGGCGATGGTTCTGCTGGGGAGTGCAGCCAGAGACAAGTCCAAGGCACCACTGGTAGCTCAGCTACATAGGGGGGGTGGAAAAAGAGTGGAAGAGCAATAGTGGTAGGGGATTCAATAGTTACGAGAGCAGACAAGCGTTTCTGAGGCCGCAGACGTGACTCCAGGATGGTATGTTGCCTCCCTGGTGCCAGGGTCAAGGATGTCACTGAACGGCTGCAGGACACCTCTGAGGGGGGAGGGTGAACAGCCATAGGTCGTTATCCATATCGGTACAAACGACATAGGCAGAAAGAAGGATGAGGTCCTGCAGGCAGAGTTTAGGGAGCTAGGAGAGAGATTAAAAAGCAGGACCTCAAAGGTAGTAATCTCCGGATTATTCCCGGTGCCACGTGCTAGTGAGTACAGGAATAGGAGGATAGGAGAGATGCTGCAGGAGGGAGGGCTTTAGATTCCGGAGGCATTGGGACCGTTTCTGGGGAAGGTGGGGCCTGTACAAGCCGGACGGGTTACACCTCAACAGAGCCGGGATCAATATTCTCACAGGGAGGTTTGTTAGTGCTGTTGGGTAGGGTTTAAACTAGCTTGGCAGGGGGATGGGCACCAGCATATAGGAGTAGAAAAGAAGAATAAGGTGCATAAAAGAGTGAGTGTGTTGGATAGTACTAGAGAAGAAAGTAGTACTAGAGGCGGAAGTAGTACCATATTAGGAGCAGACTAAGAGAGACTATGAAAAATTCAAAAATGGGTTTAGAATGCATGTACATAAACGCACAAAGTGTGTTGAATAAGGTTAGTGAGCTACAAGCACAATTAGCCGTGTGGCAATAACGGAATTGTGGCTTAAAAACGGTGAGGATTGGGCACTTAATATTCAAGGGTACAAGGTGTTCAGAAAAGATAGGGAAGGAAAAAAGGGAGGTGGGGTGGCAGTGCTGATTAAGGAAGACATTGTAATGTTGGAAAGGGAGGATGTTCTTGAGGGGACAAGGACAGAATCCATTTGGTTAGAGTTGAGGAGCAAAAGGGGTATGATCACGCTATTGGGGGTATTCTATAGGCCTCTTAATAGTGAGGGGGAGGTAGAGGAGCAAATATGCAGGGAAATCGCAGAGATATGCAAGAGCTATAGAGTGGTGATATAGGGGGACTTTAATTACCCAAATATCGATTGGGATAATGCTAGGGTAAAGGGAAAGGAGGGGGAGGAATTTCTGAAATGTGTTCAGGAGAATTTCCTTGACCAATATGTTCTTGGCCCAACTAGGAAGGAGGCATTGCTAGATCTGGAGCTGGTGAATGAGGTGGGCCAGGTCGACCAAGTGTCTCTGGGAGAACACTTGGGTACGAGTGATCATCGTATCATAAGATTTAGATTAGCAATGGAGAGGAGCAAGGAACAATCTAGAGTGGAACTTTTAAACTGGAATAGGGCTAACTTCAATGGGATGCGAAAGGATCTAGCCAAGGTAAAATGGAACCAAAAACTGACAGGAAAAACTGTAACGGAACAATGGGTGATCTTTAAGGAGGAGATGTTCCAAGTACAGGCTAGGTACATTCCAACATGAGGGAAGGATAAGGGAACCAAAGCAAGAGCTCCTTGGATGACGAGGGAGATAGAGAAGATGATGAAACAAAAAAGAGGGTGTATGATGCATGTCAGGTGAATTCTTCAAGGGAGAACCAGACCAAATACAATAAGTTGAGAGGGGCTGTGTAGATGAAAATAAGATTGGCAAAGAGAGAATATGAGAGTAGAATGGCAGTTAACATAAAAGGGGACCCAAAAATCTTCTACTGGCATGTAAACAGTAAGCGGGTAGTAAGAGGCAGGGTGGGGCCTATGAGAGACAAAGAAGGTCATATATGCTTAGAGGCGCAGGGCAAGGCTAGAATACTCAATGAGTACTTTGTATCGGTGTTTACTAAGGAGATGGATGCTGACAAAATATCGGTAGAAGTGGAAAAGGTAGAAGCAATGGAAAAGGTGAAAATTGATAGACAGGATATACTAGAAAGGCTGGGTATGCTTAGGGTGGACAAGTCGCCTGGTTCAGATGGCTTGCATCCCAGGTTACTAAGGGAATTGGGGGAGGAGATAGCGGAAGGGCTTGCTTTAATTTTCCAATCTTCCCTAGATGTGGGGGAGTTGCTTGAGGATTGGAAAGTGGCAAATATGACACCATTGTTCAAGAAAGGGTGTAAGGACAATCCTAGTAACTACAGTGGTGGGTAAAGTTTTAGAAACAATAATCAAGGAAATAATTAACGGGCACTTGGAGAGGTTTAAGCTAATTAAGGAGTGCCAACACGGATTTGTAAAAGGCAGATCATGTTTGACTAATCTCATTGAATTTTTTGATGAAGTAACAGGGAGGATCGATGAAGTGAATGCAACGGATGTTGCCTACATGGATTTTCAGAAGGCGTTTGACAAAGTACCACATAGAAGGCTGGTTAACAAAATTTACGCTCATGGAATAGGTGGGTCAGTGGCAGCTTGGATAAATAATTGGCTTAAGAACAGAAAACCGAGTTGTGGTAAATGGCTGTTTTTCTGACTGGAGGATGGTAGACTGTGGTGATGCCACTCCTTTTTTTGATATACATAAATGACCTGGATATGGATACAAAGTAGAATTTCTAAATTTGCCGATGACACCAAACTTGGGGGTGTGGCAAACAGTGAGGATGATACCAATCGACTGCAACAGGACAAAGAAAGGCTAGCAGAATGGGCAGACAAGTGGCAGATGGAATTTAAAACAGAGAAGTGTGAGGTGATGCATTTTGGCAGAAGGAACAGGGAGAGGCAATATACACTTAATGGCACAGCTTTAAAGAGTGTGCAGGGACAGAGGGACCTGGGAGTTAATGTGCATAGGTCCCTGAAGTGGCAGGACATATTGAGAGAGTGGTTAGCAAAGAATATGGGATCTTGGGTTTCATAAATAGAGGTATTGAGTACAAAAGTAGAGAAGTTATGCTGAATCTTTATAAAGCGCTGGTTAGGCCACAACTGGAGTATTGCATCCAGATCTGGTCACCACACTTTAGGAAGGATGTGAAGGCACTTGAGAGGGTGCAGAGGAGATTTACCAGAATGGTTCCGGGGATGGGGGATCTTAACTACAAGGACAGATTGCAGAAGCTGGATTTGTTTTCATTGGAGCAAAGGAGGTTGAGGGGAGATTTGATAGAGGTGTACAAGATTATGATGAGGTTGGATAAGCTAGACGGGGAAACGCTGTTCCCACTAGTTGATGGTACAAGGACTAGGGGACACAGATTTAAGGTCTTGGGCAAGAGATACAGGGGGGATGTGAGGAAAAGCTTTTTTACGCAGCGAGTGGTGAGGACCTGGAATTCGCTGCCGACGGAAGTGGTGGAAGCAGAAGCACTCAATGTTTTCAAGGGGAGACTGGATAGGCATTTGAGGGAAATAAACTTGCAGGGCTACAGGGATAGAGCGGGGGAATGGGACTGACTAGATTGCTCTGCAGAGAGCCGGCATGGCCTCCTTATGTGCCTTTAAGACTATGGGCTGGATTTTGTCAATGGGGATGTGATGGAGGCGGGGCTCACACTTTTTGGGTTATAGTCCCGCCTCCATCGATTTGTGGCCAACCCACGCGAGAAGCTGTCAAACACTGACAATCTGACTTCTAACTTGAGTCCTTCTCCACAGACTCAGTTAGAAATCTCTCCAGAACAGAAAGCAAAGGCTGCAACTTTTGACAGCTCGCGGCCATTCTGCTTTCTGTGCCAGTGAGATGAGGGACTCCTGAGACCTGAAGGAAGGAAGCCTGCATTAGTAAGTAAAGATAAGTAAAACTTATTTAATCACTTTACACACACCAAACACACTTACCTCTGCACTCATGCACCCATCACTCACCTGAATACCGGACATTTCGAACCCTCCAAGCCCTTCAGCCCAACGGTCCGCTTCGCTAACTTGCCGTGGTTTGGAGCCATCGGGAAGCCCACACTTCAGGGCTAAAAATAGGGATTAGGCCAAAAACTGCCTGTTAACAGGCAGTTAATTGACACTAATCCCCTTCCTGCCTCGTAGAGGCGGCTCACAGCACAGGTCGGGTACCCGCCTCCTGGGAAACGGGCATGGAGGCGGGTTGGGGACGGGATGGGTTCCTGCCCCCCGATTCTGCAATTTTAACACCCCACATGCCTCCATTCCTGCCTCCACGGCCCTGGGAAATTTGAGCCCTCTGACTCTATAGTAAATCCATGATTGAACATTAAAGATATCATTTTTAATGATTTTGTTTAAGAACAAATTATCATTATTTACAATTACATTTACAATTCCTCTAGTATTTGTCTTTTTTTTAAGCAATACTCACTTTTTAGAAGTTCAGTCACAGAGGTGTCGAGGTTTAAAGTCTCCACTCAGTTAGTATCCACCTCTGTTGCTGAACTTGTGATGGATCAGGTGGTATTGGGAATATGGGGAAGCTCCTCTCAATATTTTATCTTTGATTTCTGATTCTTTAAAATGTAATTTTGTTCCACATTTACTTGTTTCCCCTGCATCCACTCTCTTCAGATCCCAGCCATGGGAATCATGTTTATACAATGCTGACTTTCCCAATCGCTCTCAACCCTACTTTTGCCACTTCTTTCACTTAGTCATAAATAATGGATGCATTATTTTCCCCATGTCAAAATCCATGTCAGGCCTAGAAACTCCTACAATCTCTGCTGCCTACAATTTATTTAAATCCAAATGGGGAAAAAGTTTAGTCTGTGAACAGTGAGTACTGAAGTGCAGGGGTTTGTTCCAGGTCCACTGATGTTCGTACTATTCATAAATCATATGAAGAATACTTGGGTGATATCAGAAAGATTCGCATATGACCATAAAATAAGGGAGAGTGATAGCATTCATCTGGATTAATTAAACAGATGAGCTGAGGTCAGGCGTATGGATTTTAATATAGATATTGTGGCGGAGCCACCAGGGGGACTCTGATCTAATGTACATATTTATCTTTAACAAATTATTAGCTACAGAATGAATCTGTATCTTTGTTCATATCATTGCATGTACATAGCACGGTCCCTTTAAGAATGAGACCAAACGCGATGACGTCACCATGTTGATCACGTGATCCTCCAGCGGCGGGAAAACGTGATGACATCATGACGTCAGGCTGGGGAGCCACCCTAGCCAGTCCTCGTGGAGCCAGCAAAGAGTACAGACCTGTAATGTAGTTCTCCTGTGTTTTCGTTTTAAACTCTGTTGATTAGTATTTAACATCGTTTGTTTGATAGACTGACTCGACCTCAGTCCTTTAGTTAGGAATCTAGCCATTCCTACAGTGGTGACCCCGAATTTTCATGAACAATTTTCACGGAAGAAGCGAAGCGCGACGAAACATGGATGTGAACTCCATGGCTTTGAAGCTCCCACAGTTTTGGGAACAACAGGCAGCCTCCTGGTTCGTCCAAGCAGAAGCACAATTCGATCTCCGAAACATCGTTGCGGATCAGACCCGTTACCTTTACGTGGTCTCCGCACTTGACAGCTCCACGGCCTCATGGATCATCAGCCTGCTTGAAAACCCCCCGGTTGACAGCAAGTATAATACATTCAAAGCGCGGTTAATACAGGTCTTCGGGCTCATGAAGGCGGAGCGTGCCCGCCGGCTACTCGCTTTGCCCGGGCTTGGCGATTCCAAGCCATCTGAGTTAATGAGCCAGATGCTCACGCTCCTTGGCTCAGAACCACAATGTTTCCTCTTTCGGGAGTTATTCCTGAGTCAACTACCCGAGCAGGTTCAGGCTGCCTTCGCCAGATCGGAGGCCACAGATGGCGCAGCACTTGCTGCAGAAGCAGATACGATTTATGCGGTCACGCAGCAATCCTGCGCCACCACGAGGCACCCCTCCCCCACAAACGCCGCCCCGACGCCTCCATCCCCCGGCTTGTGTTTTTACCACGCCCGTTTCGGCACGAAAGCCAGAGACTGCCGCCCTCCCTGCAGTTTCGCGCCTAAAAAAAAAACCGACATCAACACCAGCAGCAACTCCAGAAAAGGAGGACTGAGTCTGAGGGACGTTCCGTGGCCGCGATGGCGATTGGAAATTCCGGGATGCTCCTCTACATTACAGATTCCCTCTCAGGCCGGCGCTTTTTATGCGACACTGGGGCGCAGTGTAGCATCCTTCCTGCCTCAGCACTCGATATTCAGTTTGGGATGCACGGCCCCTCCCTCGTGGCAGCTAATGGTGGGGCCATTCGTTCCTTTGGCAAACGGCGGGTCCAGGTGTGCTTAGGCGGGCAACAGTTTCAGTGGGAATTTATTACAGCCAAGATTTCGCAAGCCATCCTCGGCGCGGATTTCTTATGCGCCAACAGCTTCTTGGTGGATGTAAGAAATCGTCGATTGGTCAACGCGGCCACCTTCCACTCCATCCCTTGCTTCCGCAGTTCCACAATGTCACACACTGTCTCCTGCACGTTGCCCTCGCCGGACGAGCTCACTCGCCTATTAGGTGAATTCCCGGAGCTGACCAAGCCCACTTTCTCCTCCTCGGCCACTAAGCATGGTGTCGAACACCACATTACTACGACTGGCTCTCCAGTTTACGCACGAGCTCGGCGCCTGGAACCCGGCAAGCTCGCGGCTGCGAAGGCAGAGTTTGCCAGGATGGAACGGCTGGGGATTATTCACCGGTCGAATAGTCCCTGGTCCTCGCCTCTCCACATCGTCCCGAAGCCCGGCGGTGGATGGCGGCCATGCGGGGACTACCGACGCCTTAATGATGCCACTACTCCTGATCGGCACCTGATCCCGCATATACAGGATTTCTCCGCCCATTTGGCGGGAAACTCAATCTTCTCCAAGGTCAACCTCATCCGTGGCTACCACCAAGTTCCTGTACACCCGCAGGACGTCCAGAAAATGGCTGTCATCACTCCCTTTGGACTGTTCGAGTTTCTACGGATGCCATTTGGCTCAAGAACGCCGCACAGGCTTTTCAACGACTAATGGACTCGGACCTGCAGGATCTTCCCTTTTTATTTGTCTACCTTGACGACATCCTGATAGCCAGCTCTACCAAAGAGGAACACGTCTGCCATCTCCGCACCCTCTTTCGGCGCCTCAGCCAACATGGCCTCATAATCAACCCGGCCAAGTGTCAGTTCGGCCTACAACAGATTGACTTCTTGGGCCACCGCATTACTTTGGAGGGCGCAATTCCGCTGCAGTCAAAGGCCGAAGCAATTACGGCATTTCCAAGGCCGCAGTCCACCAAGGCTCTTAAGAATTCCTGGGCATGGTGAATTTCTACCACCGCTTTGTGCCCAAGGCAGCACGACTCATGCAGCCCCTCTACGAGGCCCTCAAAGGCAAGGCCGGAAAGGATACAATAGCCTGGACGGTCGAAATGGACAACGCTTTCGACAACACAAAAACCGCTCTAGCCAATGCAATTATGTTGGCGCACCCTCTGCCAGGTGCCACCATCGCCCTTACCACCGACGCTTCCAACTATGCCATAGGCGCTGTGCAGGAACAGTGGGTCAACGGGATGTGGCAATCACTGGCATTTTTCAGCCGCCAACTCCGGTGCAACGAACGCAAATACAGCACTTTCGACCGGGAGTTGCTGGCGCTGTTCCTGGCTATCCGCCATTTCCGTTTTTTGTTAGAAGAACGTCCCTTCACTGCGTTTGTAGATCACAAACCACTGACCTTCGCCATGGCAAAGACCGCCGAACTGTGGTCAGCTCGACAGCAGCGACAGCTAACTTTCATTTCAGAATTCACGACAGACGTCCAACACGTAGCTGGCAAGGACAACTTGGTAGCTGATTGCCTTTCTCGCGCGACCGTGTGGGCAGTCCAGCTGGGCATCGATGGTAGCCATGAGGGCATAAATCAGGCATCGGACCCTGAAACACAGGCGTATCGCACCGACACCTCTAGCCTCCAACCGGCCGATGTGCAATTCCACGCTGCGGGCACCTCGTTACTCTGCGATGTCTCCATGGGAGATCCCCGCCCGATCGTTCCAGTTGCCTGGCGCCGCAAAGTTTTCGACGCCATACATGGGCTTTCGCATCCTGGCGTGAAGGCATCTCAAAAATTAATGTCGGCTAAGTTCGTCTGGAGAGGAATGCGTAAGGACATCCGTGACTGGGCTAACACCTGCGTTGTCTGTCAAACATCTAAGGTGCAACATCACGTTAAGGCCCCATTGGCCACGTTCGCAGTGCCAGAACGTCGATTCGACCATGTCAACGTGGACCTCGTTGGGCCGCTTCCACCATCGCAGGGGTTCACACACATCCTCACCATGGTCGATCATACTACTAGATGTCCAGAGGCAGTTCCTCTGGCGTCTACTACATCCGCTGATATCGCCAGAGCATTCCTCTCCTCGTGGGTCGCACGTTTCAGCATTCCGGCGGACATTTCTTCAGACTGCGGTCCACAGTTCTCTTCCGAGCTCTGGAACGCTGTGGCCCAGGGTCTCGGCACCAAGCTTCACCGCAGCACGGCCTATCACCCGCAAGCAAACGGTTTGTGCGAACGTTTCCACAGATCGTTAAAGGCATCGCTGAGGGCCAGCCTCCAAGGCGCCGGATGGGTGGATAAGCTTCCATGGGTCATGTTGGGTCTCCGCACAGCACCCAAAGAGGACCTGCAATCGTCCGCCGCGGAGCGCGTGTACGGCCAGCCACTCCGCATACCGGGAGATTTCCTGACGCTTCCAACTGAGCCGTGGTCCGCAGCCAAACAACTCAGCAGCCACCGGGAAACAGCCAGGGCTTTTGCGCCTATCCCAACTTCACATCATGGCCTTCCATCTTCATATGTACCAGCGGAGCTAAAGAATGCTAAATTTGTATTCATTCATCATGATGCCCATAGGGATCCGCTCAAGGCCCCTTACACAGGCCCTTTTCGCGTACTGGAGACAGGCGACAAGAGTTTCTCTGTAGACATTGGTGGTAAACCCGACCACATATCCATTGACCGTCTCAAACCGGCACACCTGGACATCGACCAGCCAGTAGAGACTGCGCAGCCACCACAACGTGGTCGACCTCCCGCTGCACCCACGCCAGACCGAAGGCTTCCATCCACCAGCCCACCCGCTGTTCAACAACACCCACTCCAAGAATATAGGAGTCGCTCTGACAGGCTTGTCAGACCTCCTAGTTGATTGACTTTTACTGTTAAAGACAATTCTGGGGGGGCGCATGTGGCAGAGCCACCAGGGGGACGCTGATCTAATGTACATAATTATCTTTAACAAATTATTAGCTACAGAATGAATCTGTATCTTTGGTCATATCATTGCATGTACATAGCGCGGTCCCTTTAAGAATGAGACCAAACGCGATGACGTCATCGCATCACGTGATCCTCCAGTGGCGGGAAAACGTGATGACGTCAGGCTGGGGAGCCGCCCTAGCCAGTCCTCGTGGAGCCAGCAAAGAGTACAGACCTGTAATGTAGTTCTCCTGTGTTTTTGTTTTAAACTCTGTGGATTAGTATTAAACATCATTTGTTTGATAGACTGACTCGACCTCAGTCCTTTAGTTAGGAATCTAGCCATTCCTACAATATAAAGATAAGATAACACATTGGAAGACAAACATGGAAGGTACTTGCACAACACTAGGGAATGTGGAATTGGAAAATGCTTTGTCTGTTATTGTTCACCCATCCCTGAAAGCATCCTGTGGATGTGAAGCTATTATCAACAAGACTAACTGAGCAACAGCATTGAGGCTCTTGGATATTAAATTGCATCGTGTTACAGATCATTGGTGAGGTCAGATTGGGAATCATGTGTAATTTTAGGCATTTCATCTTCAAAAGGGCATGGACACATTGGGAAGGGTTCAGAGAAATGTGACAGAGATGATTCTGGGATGTGGAGCTATGAATTAGGAAGAAACCCACAGAATTTAACTTGCTTCCATTGGAGAGAATGAACTGTGAGTGATGTTATCCAGCTCGTTAATGTAAATTCAAGAGGCTATTTAGAAAGAAGAAATTATTTACATTTATAAAGTGCCGTATCACATTTCTCAGAAATATTTGAAAGCGCTTCACATTAAATGAGTTACATGTGAAGTGCAATTATTGTGGCCATGTAAGCAACTGCAGCAACCATTTTGTACTTACGAAGATATCATAAAGAGCAATGAGATCAAAGTTTATCTGTGTTTAGGTGATACTGATTGAAGAAGGGTTGTTGTACACCAGGAACGCTTCCTGTTGTTCAAATAGTGCCATTGGATCTTTAAGGTCCACTCAGAAGTGAGTGCACGGAGTATAAAGCCAGTACAAAATGAACAAACCTGCTGAGATTAGAAGAAATGCTTCTTCCCCCAGAGTAGTGGATAGGTGAAACAAATTACCACAAAAATCAGTTACTGGTGTGAAGATTAACTTCTTCAAAAAGAGCTGTATAACTATTTAACTAGAGAAGAGCCTGAAGGTTGTATGGTCAAGTATAGACCGAGGTGATGTGGAAGTAATAGGCCAAATTAAAGAATGGAGGTATAAGCCAGATAGACAAAAAACTTTAAAATATAGACTACAAAGTAGAATCTCAGAAATATGCAGAACAAAAAGAGCACTGCTAATGCATAGGATTCATGGAATTATCAAATTTTGGGGATTGATTACAATGCTGTAGTCCTAGTAAGAGAAACTGGCTCAACAACTTCAAGAAATGCCAGGAAAGTTTCTCTTTTGTCTAAAGTGGGCTATTTTCAATCATTATTTTAGATGTGCTAATTAAATCATTGGAACTCACGGTATTCAAATGAAAATATGTTTTTACTGAGAATGTGATTTTGTTAGCGGAAGTGAAAACAATTTTCCAATCACTTGTAATGAATCATTTTAATAATTCTGAAGCAACTAATGGAGCCACTTTGCTGGTATAAATGCCTGGGAACATGGTTAATCCAGGTATGAAGTGGGCAATTGCTGTGTACAATTGGCGCAACAGAAACGGAGAAAATCCCACTGTACCCATGAGGCGTTGCACTTGCAGGTACAGAACTGCAGTGTTGCAAAAAGGAGTCAGGTGTGTTCCCAGTTTTCCAATCCTCTTACCAAACACGTTCCTTATGTTCATCAACCTTTATTAAATTCGATTTGAAAAACTGATATTGAATAAAAATTCTAAACATTAAATATTTTGAATATCAATAAATTCAGTTAATATATATTAGTGTTATTACATGAGGGGCAGTAAGAAATGCAACATTCGTTACAAATTGCAGCTTAATACCGATACATATTTTACACTTATCCAGTTTGATAGATGATATGGAAATCCCACTAACTGCCTACATTACTGCAGCAGGAAAGCCATGAAAAGAATAATTTCTTAATTACTGTTCTTAGAAATAATAATCTCAACAGAATTCATTTACCACTTTACTATTTTAATTTTATTTCTTTTTAGCCTCTTTATATTTGGTCCCTCCCTCCTTGTATCTTCCTGAATGTCAATGCTGTAAATTGTCATGGTTGGGAGTTTAGTTCAGTCTGTACATTCTTTCCTATTGTACTAAAACCCTAGCAACTGTGTATAATTAAAATGATTACAATCTATCGGCTTTCCTAACTCAAATGTGATGTCACTTAATCACTGCATTACTAGAGAGCCATGCACAAAGGGAGCACCGGTCAGAGATAGGGCAACAATATTGTAACCCCGATGCTTTAGCCTCCGGTCCTTTCAAGTACAGCGCTTGCTAGGAGCATGGGATTGGTGAAATTACACTAAAGTGTCAGTTTGGTTGAATTTGTAACACTGCTGGGTTTGGGTTCAAGCCCAACTCCAGAATCTGAGTATAATCAAGGCAGACACTTCAGTGCAGTACTGAGGTGTCCTATATTGTTAGAGGCGCAGTCTTTCAGATGATTCATTAAACCAAGGCCCACCTGTCTGTTCTGGTGTTGTGGGTAGACATAAAGGCCGGAATTTTAATCTGGAGCAGGTCAGGAGAGGTGGGGGAGGGGATTGGGGCTAGAAAGTGGTCAGGAAACCCGGGAGAATGGATTTCCTGCAGGCGCTGCTGAATTTAACGGCAGGGCCTGATTAACATTTTAAAGCTCTGTCTCCCGCCCGCAGCCAGCTGGAGAGGCGGTCTGGCTGCGGGTGGGTAAGCCTGCGGCACTAGGCCGCAGAGAGGAGGGATGGATTGGGGTGGGGGTGGGTTGGGGTTGGAGGATGATCGGGGGATGTAGTCAGGGTCGGAGGATGATTGGGGGATGTAGTCGGGGTCGGAGGATGATCGGGGGGATGTAGTCGGGGTCGGAGGATGATCGGGGGATGTAGTCGGGGTCGGAGGATGATCGGGGGGATGTAGTCGGGGTCGGAGGATGATCGGGGGATGTAGTCGGGGTCGGAGGATGATCGGGGGATGTAGTCGGGGTCGGAGGATGATCGGGGGGATGTAGTCGGGGTCGGAGGATGATCGGGGGATGTAGTCGGGTCGGAGGATGATCGGGGGGATGTAGTCGGGGTCGGAGGATGATCGGGGGATGTAGTCGGGGTCGGAGGATGACCGGGGGATGTAGTCGGGGTCGGAGGATGATCGGGGGGATGTAGTCGGGGTCGGAGGATGATCGGGGGATGTAGTCGGGGTCGGAGGATCATCGGGGGATGTAGTCGGGGTCGGAGGATGATCGGGGGATGTAGTCGGGGTCGGAGGATGATCGGGGGGATGTAGTCGGGGTCGGAGGATGATCGGGGGATGTAGTCGGGGTCGGAGGATGATCGGGGGATGTAGACAGGGTCGGAGGATGATCGGGGGATGGGGTCGGGGGATATAGTCGGGGTCGGAGGATGATCGGGGGATGTAGACGGGGTCGGAGGATGATCGGGGGATGTAGACGGGGTCGGAGGATGATCGGGGGATGTAGTCGGGGTCGGAGGATGATCGGGGGATGTAGACGAGGTCGGAGGATGATCAGGGGATGTAGTCGGGGTCGGAGGATGATCGGGGGATGTAGTCGGGGTCGGAGGATGATCGGGGGATATCGTCGGGGTCGGAGGATGATCGGAGGATATCGTCGGGGTCGGAGGATGATCGGGGGATATAGTCGGGATCGGGGGATATAGTCGGGGTCGGAGGATGATCGGGGGATGTAGACGGGGTCGGAGGATGATCGGGGGATGTAGACGGGGTCGGAGGATGATCGGGGGATGTAGACGGGGCCGGAGGATGATCGGGGGATGTAGTCGGGGTCGGAGGATGATCGGGGATGTAGTCGGGGTCGGAGGATGATCGGGGGATGTAGTCGGGGTCGGAGGATGATCGGGGGATGTAGTCGGGGTCGGAGGATGATCGGGGGATGTAGTCGGGGTCGGAGGATGATCGGGGGATGTAGTCGGGGTCGGAGGATGATCGGGGGATGTAGTCGGGGTCGGAGGATGATCGGGGGATGTAGTCGGGGTCGGAGGATGATCGGGGGATGTAGTCGGGGTCGGAGGATGATCGGGGGATGTAGTCGGGGTCGGAGGATGATCGGGGGGATGTAGTCGGGGTCGGAGGATGATCGGGGGATGTAGTCGGGGTCGGAGGATGATCGGGGGATGTAGTCGGGGTCGGAGGATGATCGGGGGATGTAGTCGGGGTCGGAGGATGATCGGGGGATGTAGTCGGGGTCGGAAGATGATCGGGGGATGTAGACGGGATCGGAGGATGATCAGTTTGGGGGGGTAAATCGGGGCTGGGGGAGAATCAGGCCGGTGAATGATTGGGGGAGAATCAGGGCTGGGGGATGATCAGGAGATGTAGTCGGGGCGGGAGGATGATCGTGGGGGGTAGTCAGGGGCCAGAGGAGCATCAGGGCCAGAGGGGGGAGGCCGGGAAGGCGATAGGGGGCCGGAGAGGGAGATTGGAGGCCTCAGGGAGGGGAGGTCAGGGGGTGATTGGTGACCTCGGGGGGTGGGTTGGGGGTAGTTGTCCGATCGCAGGGGGTGGGTGAGGCAGGAACAATGGATCGAGCAGGTAAGTGTAAAGGCCATCTTCATCCCGCCTCCTCCAAGTGATTTTCCCCTGATTGGGTTTGTTAAGCCCACCCTGCGAGGTTCCCAGCCAATTAAAATGAAGCGGGTCTGATGATGCCATCTGATGACATGTCATCAGCCGGTTTCCTTAAAGGGGCCATGTCCAAATTGATTTTTGACAGTTGTGCTGTCAGTGATCTGCAGCATTGAGGTGCTGCAAACACTGACAAACACTGCGCAGAGGTGCATGACTGCACCCGGGCTCTCCCATGACACCCTCCATATGCTTATGGAGGGAGTCATAACATGCAGGTAGGTCCTCTTCCCTTCCAATGGGCAGAAGAGACCTCCCCAGGACACCAATGCAGCCTGGTTGCACATTGCACAGGAGGACAAACAAGCAGGGATGTCATCAGGAGGACCAGGCTGCAGTGGCACAAACCTTTCAACGATCACAGTAGATCATGAAACATTACTGCAAAACCACACTCAACCTCATCCTGCTGTGCCACTCATCACATCCCCATCACTCTGCCTTCCCTACCCTACTCCTGCACATCCTTACTCACACCAACTTGCCTTGCACCTCCACCCATCCCTCTCTATCTACATTATCACTTCACCATCTCACTAGCCACCCCTCACACTCACCCTCATCCTTGTCCAATTATACCAACTAACAACACACAAGGGTTGGCACTTGGGTGTTTTATCCAATGTTTATGTAAAGTTTCTGTTAATGTGGTGTCAAACATTGAAACCTTTATTTTCAACACTTTATGTTCTTGGACAGATTTGTATGCACCTTTGGAAGTGTCTCCGTGAGTTCCAGTGAATGGTGTCAATGTGGTTGGGTGCTGATGCCCTCTGTCATGGCCAGCATCAGGTGATTGCGGAGAAGGTTGTTGTTGGTGATGCTGGTGTGCCTGGTGATGTTGGTGTTGGGGCTGATTGTGGTGGGATTCTGAGGACCAAGGTAAGATTTTTTCAAGGGCACCGATGCTGCTGGAATAGATGGCAGCTGAAGTTGAGATGACAGAAGCGATCTGTCAATGGTGAGAGAGGTTGCTCCAAGGAGGTGACAGTGGATAGCGTTTACTCCAAACACTTCCAAACTGCATACAGCTCAAAAGTGTCTTCCAAACCCTGAAGGCTCAAGCTTCTGACATTGGAAAGTGAAGAGTTGTGAAATGGTAGCTTTTATACCACTTTTGCAGCTGTCACCTATTCACAGCAATGGAGAGTCATAGAGAACCCGACACACTTACCTGACGTGATCCCCAAGTGATGGGAACCTCGTGGAAAAGTTGGAAAAATGGTTAGAAGGTGGTAAAATGCTGTTCAACTACCTTTAAAGACCCTCTTAACTATCTCAATTGGCTGACCCGCCGCTTAGTGCCGGGACTGCAAAGCGCAGGCAGATCCCGCACTTGGGAAACTGACATAGAGGCGGGTTCAGAGTGGGATCCCCACCCACTGTCAATCTTTTAGATTTTGACAGCGGACCCACCTCTGAACCTGCCCTCTGAGCACCGACAAAATTCCGGCCATACTATACAGAGTCTGGTGACAATACATAACTACAACCTGGACAAACTAAGATTAGCTGTCTTCCCTAATTTTAAGAATTTTTTATATCCAAGTACTTGAGATCACAGTGTTGGTCTTTTTAAAAAAAAAAGACTGTTGAAGCAAAGAGGAGACCACCGAGGTTTTAAAAGCTCACAAGCGTCATTCTAAAAATAAGCATCATCCATATACACTAGTTTTGATGATGATGTTATAAGAAGTAAATAAATAATTTAGTTGATTATCAATCTACAATAACCTAATCTGCAGGGAGGTCGAAAATGTCGAGAAGAGATAACACACCATGGTCACAGTTACAAAGAATGTCATTCATGACTTTGGTTAGGGCTGTTTTGATGTTCTGGAAGGGATTGAAACAGAGCTTCAGGAGAGATGGACACAGATCAGTTTGCCCCCTTCAAACCAGTTTTTAATCCAATTTGCTACCCTGCCCCTAATCCCATACTTCACGTGTGATTGGGACTGTAACTGTGTACTAGGCAATGGATGGGAAGAGGGGAAAGGGTTGTGCAAGGGAGGAGCAGAGAAAATGGTGATTTTAATTTTTATTTCAAGGTTGAGAGAATAAGCTGGAGGCTAAATGAGTCTCCAACAAGAACAAAATTGGTAAAATTAAACAGTTCGAAAAAGAGTACAGAAAAGGCTAAAAATTGAAAGCAAAACTTTCCTGCAGTGAAATCCAACATGGTGGATGGAGGCTGTGAGATGTTTCAGAAAGGAGCTCTAAAGATTTTCACAAACTGAGCACAAAGGTACCTTGTAACCAGATTGTGTAATCACAGTGTGGCAAGTTTACATGTTGTGGAGATGCCAGAGTTGGACTGGGGTGGACAAATGTAAGAAATCACACAACACCAGGTTATAGTCCAACAGCTTTATTTGAAATCACAAGCTTTCGGAGCGCTGCTCCTTCTTCAGGTGAAGTGGAGAAATGCATAAAGACACAGCTTATATAGTCAGAGAATCATGTCAGATGTTTACAGGTAACCTTTCCAACTGCCATTTATCGCACCTCGGCAGAGAGATAATCACAGCAGTCAAAGGTGTGAATGGTGTCCAAACAGGTCAGTCAGGGAAACATTACATCAAAGAACAATGAGGTGGGGTCACAAGGGGTCAAATATTGCAGATGCTGGGGTCTGTATGAAAAACAAAAAAACAGACAAAAAACATTTTTTTTGGCTGGAAATCACAGCAGGTCCAGCCGCATCTGTGTAGAGAGAACAAGCCAATGTCGCAGCCTGCAACATGTCATCGATGACGACGAACACCTCGCTAAGGCCATCCCCACGCCTCCACTACTCGCTTTCAAACAGCCGCCTAACCTCAAACAGACCATCGTTCGCAGCAAATTACCCAGCTCCCAGGAGAACAGCGACCACGACACCACACAACCCTGCCACAGCAACCTCTGCAAGACATGCCAGATCATCAACACAGATACCATCATCACACGTGAGGACACCACCCACCAGGTACATGGTACATACTCATGTGACTCGGCCAACGCTGTCTACCTCATACGTTGCAGGAAAGGATGCCCCGGAGCATGGTACATCGGCGAGACCATGCAGACACTGCGACAACGGATGAACGGACACCGCGCAACAATCACCAGGCAGGAGTGTTCCCTCCCAGTCGGGGAACACTTCAGCAGTCAAGGACATTCAGCCTCCGATCTTCGGGTAAGCATTCTCCAAGGTGGCCTTCGAGACACACGACAACGCAAAATCGTCGAGCAGAAACTGATAGCCAAGTTCCGCACCCATGAGGACGGCCTTAACCGAGATCTTGGGTTCATGTCACGCTACATGTAACCCCACCTGATGCAGGGTCATCCAGACTCGAGTCGACATTGGCTTGTTCTCTCTACACAGATGCGGCTGGACCTGCTGTGATTTCCAGCCAAAAAAAATGTTTTTTGTCTTTTTTTGTTTTTCATACAGACCCCAGCATCTGCAATATTTGACCCCTTGTGACCCCACCTCATTGTTCTTTGATGTAATGTTTCCCTGACTGACCTGTTTGGACACCATTCACACCTTTGACTGCTGTGATTATCTCTCTGCCGAGGTGCGATAAATGGCAGTTGGAAAGGTTACCTGTAAACATCTGACATGATTCTCTGACTATATAAGCTGTGTCTTTATGCATTTCTCCACTTCACCTGAAGAAGGAGCAGCGCTCCGAAAGCTTGTGATTTCAAATAAAGCTGTTGGACTATAACCTGGTGTTGTGTGATTTCTTACAAGTTTACATGTGCAAAAGCAATTATAAATATGGACATAGGAATGTATAATGAAAAAAGTTTGCACCAAAAGTGTAACAAAAACGTGACAACATGAAGTCATGTGTAGTTGACACAACTGCAAGTTTAATAAAATAGATAGATATAGTAGCCTAATCATATTTCCAGTGTCATTTTTTAAAATTTTATGCTCACCAGCAAATGCTGTCACTTTAATAATAAGTACCCCCCCTAAAAAAAAAAGGAAACATATCCCAAAATAATATACATAACATTTAGGGATATCATGGAATGTGTTTCAAACTATAATCATAGTTCAAACTGGTTAGAAACCAGTTAATCTCTTTCTTGGTTTATCACTGCTTAATGACTGGGTTTGAACCAATTGATTAGATTATAGCCTTCTAACTTGCTCTTGGAAATCCATTATTTTTTAAGTAACGGTTGGATAAGGTTGAATACTATTTAACATACTGGACATGTGATTCATAGAAGAGTTCATTACACTAATAATGAGATGGGTAATGTGTTCGCAAAACATATATTAAAAAAGTGTAGATATAAAATTCTAATTTAAAAACCTTTAAATACAGTAGTCAATTCCTTTTTCAAATGGGCACATTTTTCTGGTACATAACGTCATTAAAAAAAAGCTTTTTTGGACATTTCTAATGGTTATGAGAAGATAGGTTTAAAGAAATGTAATTTATTAAAAATGAAACTAATGTATAAATCATTTTTGTAATATTATTCTGAAGCAGAAATATTACTGCAGCCCCTGAAAGATTAATGAAAATACAACACTTTTATTAAGCTGACGAATGATTGCATTAAAAAATCAAATCAGAAGAAATCTAAGTAGGACACAGTTTCAGATCTGCAAAACCAAAGATACTTTATTCAAACTACAAAGTAGCCCAAATTCAGATATAGCATGCACTTCTCGATTAAGTATGTGCCTTTCCAGGGAACATAGCTGTCTTCAGTCTGCCTGCCTGCATGTTTTAACTTCCCTGGAGTGCCCTCATTACCTTGCTCTAACCCATGCAGCACAGAATTAGATGAGTATAAAGTAGCTTAACAAGTTGAATTTGGTTTAAGTCTTCTAACGATGCAATCACTATCTTGCAAAAAAATCCCACCAAATTCTTTATAGTATTTCCAAGAAATGTTTTCGTTCCATTATCATTAAAGGTCTTAACATTGCTGGACGTCATCCAGCCTAGTTAAATCATCAATTACACACAAATTTAACATGCCAATGTGTTTCTATGGTAGATCACTGGGTAGTAGATCACTGGCTATGTGCCATCTGATAGGAATTTTCTGCTTGAAAATGGCCCAATCTCTTGATCACTGATCTTCAGTATGTGTTTGTAGGTTCTGAACACATAAGACACCAGTGAAGTCATAGGGGCATTCAAATTACAAGAACGGCAAATGATGTGGCGAAGCATCATATGTCGATGAAAAAATACTTTAAATGTTGGAATTTTAAAAAGTGATTTATTTTGTATTAACATTTTAATTTTAGGAGACATAATGGTACATTCTCTAGTACCATAGGAATTTAGACTCTATTTATGATTTGCAATGATGCATTCAAAAGCAAGCCATGTCCTACTTTAAAGCTCTTAATACCAAAGACCAATTACTTGCAGATGGTTTGCTTTAAGATGCATCATCAGTCTGCCTCAGGAACACGTTTTAATATTAATGTTGCTAAATATAATCTATACCTGGTTGAGTTTCAAACTTTGTTTCTCAAAATTGTCACTTAGCTTTTCACTTCTACACATGTAATTTTCCTATTTTTATTTGCATAATTTAGTGTGGAATGATTAGATTTATGAATGTTAGTCTAATGGCTTTCAAATCCAGGCCAGGATCTCCCTCAATCATTGAGTCATAGGGCAGGATTTTCATTGGGCCGTGGAGTCGGGATTGGAGGCGTGTGGGGGGTTAAAATCCCAAAATCAGGGGTCCCGACCCCATCCCGCACCCAAACCCGCCTCCATGCCAGTTTCAAAGGAGGCGGGTACCCGCCCTGCACTGGGACCCACCTACCCGAGGCGGGAAGGGATTAGTGCCAATTAACTGCCTGTTAACAGGTAGTTAACAAGCAGTTTTTAGCCTAATCCCTATTTTTAAGGTTGAAGTGTGGGATTCCCGACGGCTCCAAACCATGCCAAGTTAGAGAAGGCGGGCCGTCGGGTTGAAGGACTTGGAGGGGTCGAAATGTCGGTGTTCAGATGAGTGATGTGTTCATGAGTGCAAAGGTAAGTGTGTTTGGTGTGTCTAAAGTGATTAAAGAAGTTTAAATGACCTTTTCTTACCTTTTCAGCCTTCCTTCCTTTAGGTCCCGGGAGTCCCTCATCTCACCGGCACAGAAAGCAGAACGGCTGCAAACTGTCAAAAGTGACAGCCTTCAGCTTACTGTGCAGGAGAGATTTCTAACTGAGTCTGTGGAGAAGGACTCAGATTAG
The DNA here is from genome assembly GCF_052327205.1 of Somniosus microcephalus. Lineage (NCBI taxonomy): Eukaryota > Metazoa > Chordata > Chondrichthyes > Squaliformes > Somniosidae > Somniosus > Somniosus microcephalus. Next base: position 138,200,504 of record NC_140995.1, read on the forward strand.
AAGTAAGACTGTCAGTGTTTGACAGCTTCAAACAGCTTTCAAAAATTGATATTTCATCTGTCAAAACGTCTTGACAGATGAAATTTCAGTCTGTGACGTCACCTGTTGCTGGGTGGCCCTTAATTGGCCTGCTGAGCCTGCTGGGCAGGCTCAACAAGGTCAATCAAGTTAAAATCGCGTGGATTGGCCGCATCTTGATGGAGGCGGGACTACAACCCCGAAAGTTGTAGTCCCGCCTCCAACCCGACTCCTGAATGAAAATCCTATCCAAAGAGTCACAACAGCACAGAAGGAGGCCATTTGGCCCATCGATTCCATGCCAGCTCTCTGTAGAGTAATCCAGTCAGTCCCATTCCTCCGCTCTATCCTCGTAGACCTGCAAGTTTATTTCCCTCAAGTGCCTATCCAGTCTCCCCTTGAAATCATTGAGTGTCTCCGCTTCCACCACTTCCGTCGGCAGCAAATTCCAGGTCCTCACCACTTGCTGCGTAAAAAAGATTTTCCTCACATCCCCCCTGTATCTCTTGCCCAAAACCTTAAATCTGTGTCCCCTAGTCCTTGTACCCTCAACTAGTGGGAACAGCCTTCCCCCGTCTAGCCTATCCAAACCGGTCATATTAGTCAAGGAAATTCTCCTGAATACATTTCAGAAATTCCTCCCCCTCCTTTCCCTTTACTCATGCATTATCCCAATCGATATTTGGGTAATTAAAGTCCCCCAATATCACCACTCTATAGCTCTTGCATATCGCTGCGTTTTCCCTGCAGATTTGCTCCTCTACCTCCCTCTCACTATTTGGAGGCCTATAGAATACCCCCAATAGCGTGATCATACACTTTTCGCTCCTCAACTCTAACCAAATGGATTCTGTCCTTGTCCCCTCAAGAGCATCCTCCCTTTCCAACACTACAATGGGCCAGTAATTCCGGTCCCAATGCATGAGTACGGACAGTGTACTCACGCGTGGGCCCGTTGGAAGTGCCGGATTCCAGCATGCACAACGCATGCGCGGGAAACCGGCATTTCCTCTCCATCGAACTAAGGGGTTAAGAGGTCCAACGCGTGTGCGCAGGACTCTGCGCGCACGCGTTGAACTTCCTTCGTTTAGACAGGTTTGCGCATGTGCAAGGGACTGAACTTTTTGGAAATGAAAAAAGGAGGCGTAAGCAGTGGATTCTTGAAGGTAAGTGGTCTATTATTTAAAATTATTCCATTTTTTCCACAGCTTCATTGTTTTTAAGGACTTTACAGTAAGGTAAGTTTATTTTTAGACACGAATTCGTAAAAAAAAAAATGTTTTCAAAAATTTTATTAATTGTTTTAAATAGTTTTTTTAAGTTATTTATAGTTTATTTAATTATTGGGATGTTTTTTTAAATTTTAGTTAAAGTTAAACTAGTCTTTTGGGCGCCCGTACTTTTCATGAGTGACAGTCTTTACTATCAAACTCATGAATGATTTTCCCCTCCCCTGATTGGCTGCAGAGTGCTCACCTGATCCCAGACGGCACATCGCACTAACTACGTCGCTGGATCAGGTAAGCACATCGCGCCGACATCTGAACTGGGCCAGTGACAGGAAATGCAAGCAGGCCCGGGCTTCAGATGTCAGCGCGCAGGGTGAGTGCAGATCGGGGGTTTGCATGCACAGCAAGCACCCGATCCTAATTTCTGGCCCATTGTCTTCCTTAATCAGCACTGCCACCCCACCTCCCTTTTTTCCTTCCCTATCTTTTCTGAACACTTTGTACCCTTGAATATTAATTGCCTAGTCCTCACCGTTTGTAAGCCACGTTTCCGTTATTGCCACATCATATTGCCACACGGCTAATTGTGCTTGTAGCTCACCAACCTTATTCACCACACTTTGTGCATTTACATACATGCATTCTAAACCCATTTTTGAATTTTTCATAGTCTTTCTTAGTCTGCTCCTATCTAATATGGTACTACTACCGCCTCTAACATTATTTTCTCTAGTACTATCCAACACAATCAGTAATGGATTTCCTCATTTTATAAAACAAAAGACATGAAGAATGCAGTTTCCTACCAAGTCTCCGAGTAATTAATGCCTTATGTTCTTCACATATTTGTAAGAAATGTGACATCTTTTAAATACTTTAAAACATTGCAATCGAGAAAATGTCAGCAGACTCCATTCTTTCCTCTATTTTGGACAGCCCTCCCCAAATTGATCCTCGTTTATGTGCAAAAACTAAAAATCTTACAAATAAAAAATCTTGGTAATTGTGAAGACGACAACGGGAGGGCATTAACACTAAACTGGAATGAGCCTTACAATTTGATTGTTTCATTACCACCAAAAACATAGGGGGCGATTTTGCCGGCGCTCAGGGGTCGGGTTTGGAGGCGGGACTGCTGGCAAATCTAAAAGATTGGCAGCGGGTCCCGAACCCGCTTCCAACCCGCCTCCAGTCAATCTTCCCAGGAGTCGGGTCCCCAATTTGCACAGGGACCCGACTCCTAGCGGCAGGAAGAGGATTATAGCCACTTAATTGCTTGTTAACAGGTAGTTAACAGGCAATTAAGAGGCTTTTTCCAATTTTGACACTTCTACTGTGGGTTTCCTGATGTCGGGAAACCATGCCAGGGTAAGTGTGGCGTGCTATGGGTCTACTGTAATGTTTGTGTATTGATGACAGCTGCAGAAGTGGTGTGAAGGATCCAATGGGACACTGGTGAGTTGCAGAGGTAAGAAAATGATGGGAAAGTCATTTTTAATGTGTTTAGAATTTTCTATACGTGACAAGCTTTGAAGTGTTTGTGTAGTCCCACCTCATTGGGAGAACCTCTTTCACCAGTGACAAATCGCTTCTGTAACCTCACTTGCAACTGCCATCTGTGTTACCTTAGGAGAGAGTCACTGGAGAGTCTGGTGCAAGGGTTCACCTTTGTACAGTGATTGTCAGTGTTTGCAGCACCTCAATGCTGTCAAGCACTGAAAAAATCATCTGTCAAAATGAAATGGTGCTGGCCTCTATGAAAACCGGCAGGTGTCACGTCATCAACTGACGTCATCTGACACCGGCTTTCTCTTAATTGGCCGGCAAGCCCGCAGGGCGGGCTTAACAAGGCCAATTGACGCAAAATAGCGTCTGTGCGTCGGACGTCACTGGGGGCGGGACTAGAACCCAAAAGGCAGCAGTCCCGCCCCCAACACGCCTCTTCAGGTAAGATCCCGGCCATATATTCTGTGGTAGTATATATTACCAGATCTATTTTATGATCTGACTTCCAACCAAAATGGACGTGTTACTCACTCACTGCTGCCAACCTGAGGCTCAAGCCATTTTGTGGCCTGGGCCTTCTTAATATGCCTCTCCTTTCTCTTCTTGGCCCCACCACCAAAAAAATGAAACTTTCCTCGGTCATTTCTTGAGTGGACACCAGTGGTTTTTTAAGCACCATTGGTTAGCCTGCTCAATGCTTGGTACAAATTAGTGTAGAGTGTGCGGCATACAATCCACCCATTTGTACCTGAAAATCATAATCGGAGTCCACAGAATGCACACTATTCCTTATTGTATACAGCAAGCTACAATGAGATCTGTTAGTTTGGAAATGATCATTTCCATACATAATTGGGGTGTTCCACCATCACCTAATTTTAAGAACATCATTAATGGAAATAAAGAATGACGAAAGAATTTGCATTTATATAGCACCTTCAGGGAAGGAAACCTGCCACCCCTACCCAATCGAGCATATACGTGACTCAAGCTCCATTCTATGCAGTTGACTCATATTGCTCCCTGAAGTGGCTTAGCAAATCAGTCAGTTGTTCGGAATGGGCAATAAATGTAGCTATGCCAGTGTTACCCACATCCCAAGAATATAATTTTTTGAAGCAGTGACTAATTTGCACATATCACGGTCTCACAGACAGCAAATCAGATAAATGACCACTTAATCTGGTTTTTGGTTGGGTCGGTTCAGAGATAAATGTTGGCCAGGGCAACGGGAAAATTCCCCACCTCTTCTTCAAATAGTTGCATGGGATTAAACAAACTCTGCTTATATTGCTTGGCTTCTGCCTGGCTAGAATGTTAAATGTCCTGTTTAAGAGAGAGCTTTTGTGCCTGAACACATGCATTTATGGAGCTGTCGCCCAAGAGTTAGAAATTTAAGTGGGTAAACGGAGGTCAATGGAAAGGAAAATTGGGCGGGATGTATAGCAGGCAGTCGATCTGCTACTGCCCATTTCCCACCCCAGCCGATAGTTTAAATTAGCTCATAAATGTTTCCAGAGTGGAAAATCTCTGCTCTCTAAACATTTAAATTAAGGTCAGATAGGCTGACAAAATGTCCAGAGTGTGCAACGGAGCACTTTATAAACCAGATAATACTGCATTCGATATATACCCCATGTGACGTCAAGCCAAAGTATCATGAGAATACCCTGGCCATGGATTCTCACTTCACTTTACAAGAAAGAAGAAAGAACCTGCATATATATAGCACCTTTCACATCCTCAGGCATCCCAAAATGATTTAATGCCAATTAATTAATTTTGAAGTATAGTGATTTTTGTTTTATAGGCAAGTGCGTCCAACCAATTCGCACATAACAGGTTTGCTCTGGAGTCAGGTTGAGCACTGACTTTGCATTTACACTACCAGTTTAGCGTTCAAGTTAAAATCATTTCTTGCCAATGCTAAACTTGTAGCATACGCGCACTTGTAGTTACAAATTGTGGAATTTTGCTTGGAGTTGTAAAGTCGGTGGGTTGTGCAGTTAATAAATACACAGACTTGAGAAGTAACAAACAAACAGGTCTTTACTATTCGAAGGTCCGGGCGAATCGGCCCCAGCAATCCTGCCACAACACTTATATACTGGTGTGGTCACTATCGGTATTACAGCATACAGAAGCCAAACAAATAGTGCCACACCTAAAGTAGTTCTCTTAAAGGTGAACGGTTACATTCAATAGTTCCCTTAAAGGTAGACGGGTACATACACTACAATCCTCCCTTTTTAGCTTATTACTTACAGAGTCCCCGTTAAACATACATATCTTCAACTTCCTATAAAACAAATTACAGATATAATCTCAGTGGAGTCAATGTCATATAAAACAATTTACAGATATAATCTCGGTGGAAACAGTTCACAGGTTCAGTCTCTGCGGAAACAGTTCATAGATTCAATCTCTGATCTTGACTCGTTCCGAACAACATTTCTTTGGTGTAGCCGGTTCACCTGGCTAGCGTGACTCCTCCATAGCCTTTTTCTTGACGTAACAGCTTGAACTTTCGTCCTGTTGAACCAGCAGTGCGGACTTTTACAACCAACTGGCTGTCTTGACATTTTCCAGTTTTTCAACTAATTTAGCTCCTTTCGTAATGTCCCGCCTGGGATGGTAGAAGTGCTAATATTTTAGACAGTTATTATCTTCTGCTTCTTCTTTTTCTTTTCTGCCTTTTTGAAACTCTCGGAGCTCCTTTCTCGGCTGCCAGCTGTAGCGCCACCAACTCTCTATGTTCCTTAGACCTTAAGTGCTTCATCCGGATTTCAGCACTTTGGGAGTTTTCATCACAAGCTGGGCAGACCACATCCTCGTAATATTCAGTGTCACTTAACAGGTCATGGTAATATTCGGGTTCGGCCTGAGTTAGGCCAGCGAGAGAGCCTTCTTCTCCCTCCTCACCCGTCTGGACGTTAGCTGACGGTGGTTCCTTTCCTAGACATCTTTCTTGAAAAGCCTTCTTCATGCATTCATATTCATCCCGCTCTTCCTGGGTTATCTGCCATTCCTTCACGACGGACCTCATTTGTGAGTTCAATACCTTCCCTTCCATCGGGAATTGCGTTATCAGGCTATTTAAACCTTCTACTGAAGTAACGGTTTCCACATTCTTCTGTTCACCTTGACGTGATTCAACGTACTTTTGGCATCCTTGTAAAATTTGTGTTGCCACCTCAGCTATCTCCGTGACTTTTGAGAGCTCCGAACTCGTTCCCCCTGAAGATTGAAGCTCGTGTTCAGATTGTTCCCCTTGCAGAGTCTTGTCCTTCAGCATATGAAGGAGTTGGCTGACCGTTAACTCTTCCCTGGGAACACGGTGGATCAGAGTCTTCTCCATTTCATCCACCTCTTTCTCCAATACTTCCACCTTACGTTCCTCTTGAACTTTGGCTTTCAGCACTCGGAAAAGTTGCGCCCTGATGCTCTCTAGTTCATGTTCAGGGACCATTCTTACAGTCTCTGAGTTCCTTACAGTTTCCTTCTCTTCCACTGAAAGGATTCCCAGTTGAATCTGTTCTTCAAGTTGTTGAACCTCGGTCATTGCCGCCTCATATTTGTCTTGGGTGTCCTTCAATGTTTTTATGAGTTCTTGGACATTCCGTCTTTCATGCTCTGCCATGTTTTTCACCTCTAATTTCTCATCTATGGATGGAACTTCTACCGATGAGTCTGTCTTGGCCTTGAGCTCATCAAGAATTTCCTGCAGCCTTTGGACTTCTTGCTCATGTTCAACCTTTAGTTGTTCATATGCTTCTACTGAAACTAGCTTTTCGGAGGCTGCCGAGTTAACCCCCTCCAGAATTGTAGCCTGGGCCTGTTCATACTGTTCTTTCAACTTCTCACACTCTGCTTGTAAGGAGTCGTAGAGAAGAACTGGAATAAAATCCTGGCTTCCTGAAGATTCCTCTTCCTTTGGTTCGTTCTGTAAATATTCTAGTTCCTGAACAGCATCAGGGGAATGTGATTGGTATTTGACCACGATGGCTCTATGGTCGCTCTCTGCTTGAGCTAGCTGTCTCTGTAGTCTTTCCAGGTTCTCCCATTCGGTGTCCCAGAACCTTTCCATATTTTTCATCTCTTGTACGAGACGGTCACTCAACTGTTCTAATTGTTGTCGTACTTTGACATAAGTTTGCATCCGAGCTCGGTGTTCTTCCGTCGTGGATGAATCCTTTGCTTGAACAGGCTCAGAATTCTCTGTCAACCTGGAGTTCTGCTCTGCAGCTTTATTCTTCTTGGTACCATAAGTCCTTCTGCATGTCTTCGTTTTCTTCCCCATCGTCGGCAAGTCCCTTTTAGCCTTGACTTCCATATTCGACTTGGTCTTATCATCATCCATTTCAGAATCTGAGCTAATAGCTTGCACCGAGTCCTCCCTCATTAGGGCTTCTAGGTAATGCCATTCCATGTCTATTTTCTTAATCCACTCCCGTCCTAGAAGTGGTGTTCCTCCCTCAGGTAATACATACAAGTTCATTCTTGGGTGTTCTTTACCCCTATCTCTCACCTTGACTCTTATTTTCCCCACGGGGTATACGTTATGCCCCGTGTATGTCTGTAATACGAACTTGGTATTTCTTAAAGGTATGTGAGAGAATAGCCGGTGGTAGTCCCTTCGGTTGATGACTGATAGAGCTGATCCAGTGTCCAGCTCCATTCTTACTTGGACTCCAGCTATTTTTAGTATGACCCAGATGGTCTGTAGATCCGTTTCTTTACCCACATTGTGGATTCTCAGACTACCCAGCTCCTGGTTGTTTGGGCCTGAGTCTGAATTCTGTTCGTCTGAACTCTTCTCAGCCACCTTGTGTACCTTGTTGTACTTTTCTTGTGGTGGCTTCCTTTGATTGTTGGTCTTTTTCCCGGACCGGCATACCTTCGCGATGTGGCCCAGTTTGCCACATTTCCTACACTCTTGGTTCTTAAACCAGCATTGATTCTGGTCATGCGTTGTCTTCCCACAACGGTAGCATTTTGTTGTGCTTGAAGTAATTTGGTCCACCCCGAGTGCCGCCGCCTTTAGTTGCATTTCCGCCGTTCCTTTCGCTGTGGCTTCGTGCGATGCAGCTATAAGGACAGCCCTGTCCAGTGTGAGGTCGTTCTCTTCCAGTAGTCGCTTCTGCGTCCCTTCTTTGGACAATCCGCATACGAACTTGTCCCGCAGCGCTTCTGTCAGATTCCCTCCGAACTGGCAGTATTTCGCTAGCCTACGCAGTTCGACCAAGTATTCCGCATTGCTTTCGTCTTTCCTCTGCGTTCTTGCGTAGAATTTGAATCGTTCAGCCAGCATCATCGGTGTGGGGTTCAAGTGGTCCTTCAGCACAGCCACAATCTCTTCGAAGGTCTGATCCGCTGGTTTATTTGGTGCTATTAGATGCTTCAAGAGCCCGTATGTTTTTGCCCCCATCGAGTTTAGCAATGTTATCGCCTTGTCGTCTTCCTCTATTTTGTTGGCTTCGCAATAGATCTCTATGCGTTCCACGTACGTGGCCCAGTCTTCTATTTCAGAATTAAAGTCGTTGATATTCCCTCGCTTAGGCATCTTTCTTCCCTTGGTAGCAGCACCAGTATTTCTTTAAGTATTCTTATTTATTTGTTTATTTCTAAGATGGCGGTTTTCCCGCGAAATCGGCGGTTTCCCGCTCTTTCCTTCTCTCCCCGCCCACTTCAATGGCGGTATGCCAGTTAAGATGGCGGTTTTCCCGCAAAAATGGCGGTTTCCCGCTCTTCCTTTCTCGCCCCGCCCACTTCAATGGCGGTTTCCCGCTTCTGGCGTCTTCTCCGCCTAATGGCGGCTTCCTGCGTTTCTTCCCGGTGGAAGGGGTACGCTTCCCCCACAGCGGACAGGTTCAGCCGCTGGCTGGCTGCCGCACAGCTCCCCTTACTCGGCTCTGTCTTTTCCTCCCGCCCGCACGGCTCTACCGGCGCTGGGTACACCCCGTTAACGGAGGACAGTTCAGCCGCTGGACTGGCTCTCGCGCAGTCTCTCTCTCCGTACCCGGCTCTGTCGCTCTCTCACCCGCACGTTCGGTGCTACCGGCCCTGGGTACCCCGTTGGTGGAGAACAGTTCAGCCACTGGACTGGCTCTCGCACAGTCTTTCTCCCCTTGCTCGGCTCTGTCTCTCCCTCTCCCGCACGTTCGGTTCTACCGGCTCTGGGTACCCCGTTGGTGGAGGACAGCTCAGCCGCTGGACTGGCTCTCGCGCAGCCTCTCTCCCCTTGCTCGGCTCTGTCTCTCTCTCCCACCCGCACGGTTGCTGTTCGCCTCCCAGCCCTCTCGCAGACCGGTGTTTCCCTCCCCGGCTGCGGCTGGGTTTCTCTTCCCGCGCCTACTCAGTCTCAGCGCTTCGTGGCTGCGGTCGCTGCCCGGTTTTCCCGCCGATCGAGGTCCGACTGTCTCACGACGCCGTTGGACCTGACTTTCTGACCGGCTCCGTTCCCCCCTCGACCGTGGTCGAGTGCACAGCCCTTATCCTCCGGAAATTCTCTACACCTTCCCCTACTCACAGTCTCCGCGGCCGCCTTGTTTCCAGCTGATCGGCTCACTCCGCACCGTGGTAGAAGGGTAGTCAGTGCCTGTTGCAGATGGAAGCTTTTGTTGCTAAAGTCTTCCTCCTTCCTCCTGCTGCAGCCTCGTGTTTTCTTTCAGCAGCACGACGAGGGCAGTTGCCTCTCTTCGACGCTCTTCGTTGCTTTGGTAGTCTTGCCGCAGGGTACGATCGGACTCGTCGCCACTATAAAGTCGGTGGGTTGTGCAGTTAATAAATACACAGACTTGAGAAGTAACAAACAAACAGGTCTTTACTATTCGAAGGTCCGGGCGAATCTGCCCCAGCAATCCTGCCACAACACTTATATACTGGTGTGGTCACTATCGGTATTACAGTATACAGAAGCCAAACAAATAGTGCCACACCTAAAGTAGTTCTCTTAAAGGTGAACGGTTACATTCAATAGTTCCCTTAAAGGTAGACGGGTACATACACTACAGGAGTCAGGAAGAAATTTTGCAGAGCTTCCTCTCAAATAATTAAATGGGTGGAGTAAAATCCATGATAAGGCAAATTGCATATTATAAGTGTAATGTATGTACCTTTAAGGGGGGAACTACTTTCTACAGCTCATGTATACTGTAGTACCGGCAGTGACCACACCTGTATATAACACTGAGTAGTAATCTGTTGTTTCAGTTGCAGTTTGAACCACGTTGAGTAAACACCTGTTGTACCGTTCTCTGCAGTCCTTTGCTTATTATTACACGGACGTAACAGTGGCGACAAGCAAGTTCGAACCTACCTGCAACTCTGCATCACCACCCAGGGATTCGCTCCTGGAGAACAGTGGAAGAAGGTCGAGTCCAGAAGCACGGGTGTCAACCACGGGCAACCGCCCAGTCATCCAGCGGAGATTTGAGCATCGCAGGGGAGGCTGTCGAGAGCCAGGCTTGGCTTTCCAGTCACAGTGGTCCAGCGAAACGGGCTGGCAACAGGTACTGTGCAGACCCTTCCCGGACAGCGACGGGCTAGAGCCCGACCGAGCGGCACAGAAAAAGGCCGAGCAGCGTCGACGGGGGAGAGAGAGAGGGCAGAGCGCACAGGGCGCAGCCGGTGTTCAGGACCGAGCAGCGTCAATGGGGGAGAGAGGCGAGAGAGAGCAGAGCGCAGCCGGTGGTCAAGGGCCGAGCAGCATCAACGGGGGAGAGAGGCGCGCAGGAAAACACGAGGCGCTGCCATTGCCATGAGGACCGCAGAGAGCGGCATTGGCAGCAGCGCAGGAGCAGCGCACGAAACCCACAGGGCGTTGCCATTTGCCAGGAGGACTGCCGAGAGCGGCGTTGGCAGCAGCGCGGGAGACGCCATTTTAAGTCACAGCGGGAAAGAAAGGAAAGCGCGGGAGACGCCATTTTAAGCCAGTCTAACCACACCCAAAAATGCCGAAGAGTGGCAGTATCACAGCGTTCGACAATGAAGTCGAAGATTGGACGACATATGTCGAATGCATAGAAGTATACTGCAAGGCGAATGAAGTGCCAGATGACAAGAAAGCGCTGGTATTGTTGAATTCAATGGGTGCAAAAACGTATGGCTTACTATGAAACCTAGTAACCCCAGAGAAGCCAGTAGAAAAGGATTTTGAAAACATAGTGTCAATCCTACAGGACCACTTAAACCCCACACCGCTGCTGATAGCAGAAAGATTTAAGTTTCACAAAAGGAACCAGCATAAAGATGAAAGTAATGCTGAGTATTTAACGGAACTGCGCAAGCTATCAAAACACTGCCAGTTTGGAACGGGACTAGCAGATACTTTAAGGGACAAGTTTGCATGTGGGCTTCAAAGTGAAGGAACCCAGAAACGGCTTCTATCAGAAAAGGATCTTACGCTGGACAAGGCTTTCAGCATTGCAGTATCACACGAAGCAGCAGCACGGGGTGCTGCAGAGATACAACGGAGACCGCAAGAATATGGCACAAATGAAATGTCATATGGAACAGTGAAGTGCTATCGCTGCGGCAGAACAACACATGACCATAATGATTGCTGGTTCAACGACCAAGTGTGCAGACAGTGTGGAAAAGTAGGACACATAGCAAGAGTCTGCAGGTCGGGAAAGAAAACCAGCAGCAAGAAATCTCCACAGGAGAAGTACAAGAAGGTACATAAGGTGACGGAGAGTAGTTCAGATGAACAGAAGAGTGATACAGACTCCGGAAGCAAGGAGCTGGGTTGTCTGAAACTACAAAATGTGATCAAAATGGAGGATCACCAAACTATCTGGGTCACGCTCAAGATAGCAGGAGTCCAAGTGAAAATGGAATTGGACACAGGATCAGCCCTAACAGTCATAAACGTACACGGGGCAAAATGTTTACCCCAAAGGAAAAATAAGGGTGAACGTTATATATAACGGCAAGGAAACACCAGAAATGGACCTATATGTATTGCCAGATGGAAGACCACCACTACTAGGATGTGAATGGATCCGGAAGATACAGCTAGATTGGCATTCCATACAAGCACTGACTGTAGGTGCCAAAAAAGATGACGACGTCACACCTGGACGACTGTCAAAAATGCTAACTGACGCACAAGAAGTGTTCCAGCAGGGACTCGGAACACTAAAAGGCATAACAGCGACGATCAAAGTAGAGGAAAATGCAAGCCCAAAGTTTTTTAAGGCCAGACCGGTACCTTATGCGATCCGCCCAGCCGTCGAAGCAGAGCTGGAAGGTTTGGAACGTTCAGGAGTACTGTCCAAAGTGGACTGGAGCGAGTGGGCTACACCCATCGTTCCTGTAATGAAGAGGTCATTGAGTAATACGCCTGGGGAACCAAAGAAGGTTCGCATCGGTGGGGACTTTAAGGTGACAGTGAACCCAATCCTTCACACTGTACAATATCCGCTTCCGCGGATTGAAGATATTTTCGCCTCGCTATCTGGAGGGAACGCTTCACTAAGATTGATCTGGCCCAGGCGTACCTGCAAATGGAGGTAGAAGAAGCCTCAAAACAGTACCTCACGATCAACACTCATAAAGGTCTCCACCAATACAACCGGCTGGTGTTCGGGGTAGCATCAGCTCCGGCTATTTGGCAAAGGGCAATGGAACAAGTCCTGCAAGGGATTCCAGGGACCCAGTGTTATTTGGACGACATCCTGGTCACGGGCGAAAATGACAGTGATCACCTCGCCAACCTGGAGCAGGTGCTCACTAGATTGAAGGAATATGGGCTCCGAGCTAATCGCCACAAATGCGAGTTTTTCCAGAAGCAGATCTCGTATTGTGGCCACGTTATTGATAAAGAGGGATTACATATGTCCCCTGAAAAGATTGAGGCAGTAGTCAAGGCTCCAGCACCGGAAAATGTGTCACAACTGAGATCGTTCCTCGGGCTGGTGAACTACTACCATAAGTTCTTGCTGAATTTGTCTACCGTACTACACCCACTGAACACCCTACTGCAAACGGGGGTACCATGGAAGTGGAGTGATGAATGTAAACGAGCTTTCCAGAAGAGCAAAGCATTGATCACATCAAAAGAGGTGTTGGCTCATTTCAACCCAGCACTACCAATTCGATTGGCGTGTGATGCATCACCCTATGGCATTGGAGCGGTGCTGTCGCACAAATCCCGGACGGCTCGGAGAGGCCAGTCGTCTTTGCGTCTCGGTCACTAACCTCAGCCGAGCGTAACTACGCCCAGATTGACAGGGAGGCCCTCAGCCTAGTGTGGGGAGTGAAAAAGTTCAATCACTATCTGCACGGGCGGAAGTTCACCTTGCTGACTGACCACCAACCACTTGTCTCCATCTTTCATCCAAAGAAGGGCGTTCCGGTGATGACTGCGCAACGGCTACAAAGATGGTCCCTTTTTCTAGGGGCGCACCAATATGAAATCGAGTATAAAGGCACGAAACAGCATGGAAACGCTGATGGGCTATCACGCCTTCCACTGCCTACTGCGGAGGAAGCACCAGCAGTGGATCCTGTCGAAATATTTCATTCGACTATAATTGAATGCTTGCCAGTAACTAACGCTGGTATAGAGAAGGAGACCCGAAATGACCCGACACTGTCTCGGGTATATGATTTGACGGTGAAGGTATGGCCAGCACATGGCGACTCACTGTTGCCAGCATTCTCATCCAGAAGAGAACAGCTGTCAGTATGCCAGGGGACCTTGATGTGTGGATCCCGAGTGGTAATTCCACCCAAGTTAAGGGAGAGAGTGCTAAATGAGCTTCACGAAGGTCATCTGGGAGAGGTGAAAATGAAAAGCCTTCCTAGGACTTATGTGTGGTGGCTGGGGATCGATCAGCAAATCGAGGACCTGACAAAGAGCTGCTCAGGATGCCAGAAGGTCCAAAATGCACCACCACATGCCCCTCTACACCCATGGGAGTGGCCCTCATCTCCATGGCAACGGGTGCATATTGATTTTGCTGGTCCATTCATGGACTCAATGTTTTTAATAGCCGTGGATGCGCACTCGAAATGGCCTGAGGTGATCAAAATGTCCTCCACCACCACGGAGGAAACTATTGCAGTCCTACGGACCATTTTTGCCAGGCACGGCTTGCCAGAGCAGATTTGCTCTGATAACGGACCACAGTTTGTGTCCGAAGAGTTTCGAAGATTTATGAAAAGGAATGGGGTAAGGCATTACACATCCGCCCCATATCATCCAGCCACAAATGGATTGGCTGAGAGGTTCGTACAAACCTTTAAAAAAGCAGTAAAGGCCATGTGCGATGACGACATTCCACTGCAGCATAAGGTGGACAATTTCCTGTTAGCCTACAGAAATGTGACACATGCAGTCACCAACCAGGCCCCGGCCATGATGTTCTTTAACCGAAGGTTGAGGTCTCGTCTGGATTTGCTCAGACCAAATGTACGAAGAGATGTTGAGAGTAAGCAATTCCAGCACATCAATGAGAAGCCGACAAGGAGCTTCAATGTAGGGCAACCAGTCTTGGCCCGTGACTACCGAACAGAGAAATGGCAACCAGGAACGATATGCACACGGCAGGGGCCACTAATGTACACAGTGGATGTTGGGGAGAACATTGTGAGACGCCATGCTGACCAGATCCTAGAGTCACAGGAACGAGTCAACCCCATGTCTCGGCCATACGTACCTGGTGAGGAACCCGACGTACAGGTTGCATCTACCTCAGAAACAATAGCATTGGAAGCTGATGAATCAACTGACGACAGGGGGCTAGAATCGTCTCCGCACCAAGAGCAAGACACTCGGGAAAGGCGCTATCCAGAAAGGATCAGGCAGCCTCCCCAAAGACTGAATTTATAAATAGACTATTTTCAGCTAATGTTGCATGTTAAAAGTGTTAATTGTAATTAGTTTGATATTTAATTGTTAAATGAGTGTTATGGTACTGTTAATCTAAAAGGGGAGGAATTATAATGTATGTACCTTTAAGGGGGGAACTACTGTCTACAGCTCATGTATACTGTAGTACCGGCAGTGACCACACCTGTATATAACACTGAGTAGTAATCTGTTGTTTCAGTTGCAGTTTGAACCATGTTAAGTAAACACCTGTTGTACCGTTCTCTGCAGTCCTTTTCTTATTATTACACGGACGTAACAATATGCAAATGGAGCAAATTGTATATATGCAAAAGGAACAAGGCTTTTCTCTATGGATCAGTTAGTCACTAAACTTGCTGATCCATTTTACTTAAGCCTGATTTAGTCCAATGTCAGTGCACTGGTGTCTCAAAACACTACATTATGGAATGCTAGGATAGTGGCAACACCTTACCTCCTACACCACCATTTCTGAAATAACAACAGAAAATGCTGGAAAAACTCAGCAGGCCAGGCAGCATCCGTGGTGAGAGAAACAGAATTAACCTTTCGTCGGAACTGGAAAAAAGCAGGAAATGGAAAGCAAGTTTAGGGGCTGGGAAAAGGGGGAGGGCATGAAAGAACAAAAGGGAAGGTCAGTGATAGGATAGAAAGCAGGAGAGATTAAGAGACATTAAGAGATATTCAAGGCAAGAGGAGGTGGTAATGGGACAGGTTAAGGAACAAAGGATGGCTCTAGATGAAGTGTGAATTGCGCTGGCAGAGTGAAGGACAGCTGCCACGTAGGAGGGAAGAAAAAAAGGCCAAACAAAAAGTGTGGATAAAAAAAAGAAAATATATATATGTGATAGGGGCCGAGGTTATGATCTGAAATTGTTGAACTCTATGTTGAGTCCAGAGGGCTGTAGAGTGCCTAATCGAAAGATGAGGTACTGTTCCTCGAGCTTACGCTGAGCTTCAGTGGAACAATGCAAGAGGCCAAGGACAGTGAGGTCTGAGTGGGAATGGAGCGGTGAATTAAAGTGACAGGCCACCGGGAGCTTGGGGTCCCCCTTACGGACTGAATGGAGGTGTTCCGCAAAGCAGTCACCCAATCTGCGTTTGGTCTCCCCAATGTAGAGGAGACCGCATCGTGAGCAGCGAATACAGTATACTAAATTGCAAGAAGTACAAGTAAATCGCTGTTTCACCTGGAAGGGGTGTTTGGGGCCCTGGACAGTGGGAAGGGGGGAGGTATAAGGGCATGTGTTGCATCTCCTGCGCTTGCACAGGAAGGTGCCAGGACAAGGGGAAGGGGTGCTGGGAGTGGTAGAGGAGTGGACTAGGGTGTCGCGGAGGGAGCGGTCCCTACGGAATGCTGAAAGGGGAGGTGAGGTGAAGATGCGTTTGGTGGTGGGATCATGCTGGAAATGGCGGAGGATAATCCGTTGAATGTGGAGGCTGGTGGGGTGAAAGGTGAGGACAAGGGGAACTCTATCGTGGTTCCGGGGGGAGGGGCAGGGGTGAGGGCAGAAGTGTGGGAGATAGAATGGACACGGTCGAGGGCCGTGTCAACCACAGTAGAGGGAAATCCTCGGTTGAGGAAAAAGGAAGACATGTCAGAAGCACTGGTATGGAAGGTGGCATCGTCGGAGCAGATGCAGCGGAGACAGAGAAACTGGGAGAATGGAATAGAGCCCTTACAGGAGGTGGGGTGGGAGGAAGTGTAGTCCAGGTAGCTGTGGAGGTCAGTGGGCTTATAGTGACTGTTTGTCAATAACCTAGCCCCAGAGATGGAGCTGGAGAAGTCGAGGAAGGGAAGAGTCGGAGATGGGCCATGTGAAGATGAGGGAAGGGTGGAAATTGGAAGCAAAGTGAATTAAATTTTCTAGTTCAGGGCGAGAGCAGGAGATGGCACCGATACGGTCATCAATATACCGGAAAAAGAGGTGAGGGAGGGGACCCGAGTAGGAATGGAACAAAGAGTGTTCCACATATCTCACGAAAAGGCAGGCATAGCTAGGACCCATGCGGGTACCCATAGCAACACCTTTGATTTGGAGGAAATGAGTGGAGTCAAAGGACTTCAGACTTCATCTAGAGCCATCCTTTGTTCCTTAACCTGTCCCATTACCACCTCCTCTTGCCTTGAATATCTCTTAATGTCTCTTAATCTCCCCTGCTTTCTATCCTATCACTGACCTTCCCTTTTGTTCTTTCATCCCCTCCCCCTTTTCCCAGCCCCTAAACTTGCTTTCCTTTTCCTGCTTTTTTCCAGTTCTGACGAAAGGTCTTCAACCTGAAACGTTAACTCTGTTTCTCTCTCCACGGATGCTGCCTGGCCTGCTGAGTTTTTCCAGCGTTTTCTGTTGTTATTTCGGATTTCCAGCATCCGCAGTATTTTGCTATTGTAACACCATTTCTGATATTGGTTAGGAGAGGTCTACAGTGGAGCCCAGATGCTCACTAGCCCAGAGGAAGGGGATCAATAGAGAAGCCAGACTATACCACCTTTATTCATCCCGACAGCCCAGTTAGAGAACATCGGCTGATACAGGAGAGCACGTTCCCACTTTGGCCTTTTGCATGTGACAGTGGGGAGTGGGGGGGGGGGTGTGAGGCAAGAAGTAGGATATTTAAAAAAAATGAAAAGTGTAAATTTTAATCCTAAACTGTAATCTTAAAAGTAATATTTATAATATGAGCATATAGCTACAAAAGGAGCTATGGAATAAGAGAGTGGTCTGATTATTCTCAAAGAACATCCTGGCACAGGGTTAATGGGGTCGTTAATAAATGCAAAAGCAAGGAATGTAACCTTAGATCAACAATCATTACAAAACCACCTCTGGTTAAAGAGGAAAGGGGTGACATTATTGAAGAGTTTTGGGGCAAACGTAGTTACTAGTCTGAAAACTGTATTGCAAATTCACCATATTGAATATGGGGGAAACATGTTTTTGCATTTTAGGAAAATAAATTCCATCAGGTGCCATCAATTTACATGCCATCATGCTCTCTGTTTATAAAGATGGAATTTAATACAGAGAAGTGTAAGGTGATGCATTTTGGCAGAAGGGCTAGGGAGAGGCAATATACACTTAATGGCACAGTTCTAAAGGGCTTGATTTTACTGTCACTCAGAGGTCGGGTTTGGAGGCGGGTCCGCTGTCAAAATAGCAAAGATTGACAACCGGTAGGAAACACGCTGTCAACCCGTCTCCACGCGAGTCTCCCAGGTGTCAGGTCTGTCAGCGGAGAACTGACCCGACACCAAGCGGCGGGAGACAATTGAGCTCATTAAATGGCTTGTTAAGAGCCAATTTAATGGTATTTTGAGGCTTCCTTCCAATTTTACATACTCCCCCCACGGGTTACCCGCTCACCCTGGCGTGAGCTGAGTCTGCTCTGATGTATCTGATAAGCTGACAGCTGCAGCAGTGGTGTAAAGGATGGCATGTTGCAGATGGTCAGTTTCAGAGTGCAGAAGCTGTTGGTTACTGCATTTGTAAAACATATAGAGATTTCTTTAGCTTGCAAGTATTTAGAGTCAACTGTATGTCCAGTGCCACCTCATTGGAACAACATCTCTCACCGTTGACAGATCGCTTCTGTCATCTCACCTGCAGCTGCCATCTATTGCAGCAACATTGGTGCCCTAGAAACTATCTCACCTTGCTCCTCTGATTCCTTCGACGCTCAGCCCCAACACTAACATCACCAGGCACACCAGCAGCACCAACAACACCAACCTTCTCCGCCATCACCTGATGCTGCACAGGACACAGGGCATCAGCACTGGACAACATTGCTGCCCGGGAGGGGTGGCTAGTGAGATATGGAACTGATAATGTGGATAAAGAGGAATGGTGGAGGTGCAAGATAAGTTGGTGTGAGTAAGGATGTGCAGGAGAAGGGTATGGAAGGCAGAGTGATGGGGCTGTGTTGAGTGGCACAGCAGAGTGAGTTTGAGTGTGGCTTTGCAGTAACGTTTCGTGATCCACTGAGATCATTGAAAGGTTGGCACCACTGCAGCCAGGGACCCCTGATGACATCCCTGCTTGTGCCTGCCTGCACAATGTGCAACCAGGCTGGGTTGGTGTCCTGGGGAGGTCTCTTCTGCCATTGGAAGGGAAGAGAACCTCCCTGTGTGCTGTGACTCCCTCCATAAGCATATGGAGGAAGTCATTGGAGAGCCTGGGTGCAACCAACCACTTTTTGCAGTGCTTGTCAGTGTTTGCAGCACCTCAATGCAGTCAAACTCAATGTGACCGCGGTCCCTTTAAGGAAACCGGCTGATGATGCATCATCAAATGACGTCATCAGACCCGCTTCCTGTTAATTAGCTGGGAAGCCCGCAGGGCGGGCTTAACAAGGCCAATCAAGGGAAAATCCCATTGACAGAGCGGCTGGAGCGGGACTGGAACCTGGCAAACAGCTATCCTGCCACCACCCCGACACTGCTGAGAAAATCCAGCCCAAAGCGTGTGCAGGGACAGAGGGTTCACATGCATCGATCTTTCAAGGTGGCAGGACGTATTGAGAGAGTAGTTAGCAAAGCATATGGGATCTTGGTCTTCATAAATAGAGGTATTGAGTACAAAAGCAGGGAAGTTATGCTGAACCTTTATAAAGCGCTGATTAGGCCACAACTGGAGTATTGCGCCCAGTTCTGGTCACCACACTTTAGGAAGAATGTGAAGGTCCTCGAGAGGGTGCAGACGAGATTTACCAGAATGGTTCCAGGGATGAGGGATTTTAGCTATAAGGTTAGGTTGGAGAAGCTGGATTTGTTCTCCTTGGAGCAAAGGAGGTTGATGGGAGATTTGATAGAGGTGTACAAGACTATGATGGGTTTGGATAAGGTAGACAGAGAAAGGCTGTTCCCATTAGTTGATGGTACAAGGACCAGGGGACACAGATTTAAGGTTTTGGGCAAGAGATACAGGAGGGATGTTAGGAAGAACTTTTTTTACACAGCGAATGGTAATGACCTGGAACTCGCTGCCGACGAAGGTGGTGGAAGCGCAGACAATCAATGATGTCAAAAGGAAATTGGATAGGCACTTGAGGGAAATAAACTTGCAGGGCTAGGGGGATAGAGCAGGGGAATGGGACTGACTAGATTGCTCAACGGACAGCCGGCATGGATCAGATGGGCCAAATGGCCTCCTTCTGTGCCGTAATGACTCTTGAGATGGTGAATTGTTTAGCAAGACTCCTTACCATAATGACCCTATCCCTTTAGAAGGCATTTGGTTAAAGTAACACTCACTGAGAATTTGATCAAACCTGATCCTCAACCTGAACCCAACCTGTGATAAATTAGAACTGAACTCTGGTTTCCCTCACCTTATTCCCAGGTCAAAGCAATTACCTCCAGTGTATTTCATTCTTAGTTACAGAGCAACAGCCAAAACTGAATGGTACATAGGATTTACACACATTACACAGAGAATGAGAGCGATTACGGCATCAATGATTAAAGATGAAGAAAAATGTGTAAAGATTGGATTTAATTTCCTCAAGAAAAAAGGTCAAGTCTCATCATTTTAGTGTTTTAATAGAGACTATCTGACATGACAATTACCCATGTTCCCTGTTCAAATGCACATCGAAAACAACTATTATAATCAGAGTATCACAGAATGCTTTATCAACGGAAAAGGTGTAATTGGCATCTCTATTTCATCAACAAGAGAAATCACAGAACTGGGAGAATGGAATCTTTTCTAATGGAGCTTGGGTGGTGCTGTCAGATAACAATTTTCTTCTGTGCTGCACATTTTTACCTGCATC
Organism: Somniosus microcephalus; assembly: GCF_052327205.1. Classification (NCBI taxonomy): domain Eukaryota; kingdom Metazoa; phylum Chordata; class Chondrichthyes; order Squaliformes; family Somniosidae; genus Somniosus; species Somniosus microcephalus. Next base: position 138,220,895 of record NC_140995.1, read on the forward strand.
ACCAGTAGATTGTATTACAAGTATACACAAGTGAGATTACAACAAGTAAATAGTGCAGAAACACTAATGTTTAAAATAGTTAGATCCAAGGTTAGACTACCATTCAGACTTTATTTGCTTCTTAATTTCTCTCCTTGCTTTTGCTTATATGCTTCATGTGTTTCTTAGAATCTCACTCCCATGTCTCAATTCCTTGCCCTCAAGACTAAATTAACTGTCTAGTTGCTAAATATCTCTGCCTGAGTTCAAAAATTCGCAAACATTTTAAAAGTAGTCATCAAATATGGGAATGTAAACCCTATAGATCAATGGCCCTTAATCTCGATTTGTCCTGGGAAACAGGTGGTCCCATTAAACAGAACAATTCCTTTCCGTCTGGGAACACTTAGTTTAAGTAAGATGTCCCCATCCACTACTGTGACATGGTACATAAACGTCAGTGTTAGAAAAACACTTTCCACAGCAGCAGTGTGACTTTCACAGGCTCTCCCCTATGACTTACCTGTATCAGGTTGAATTTATTGCCAATTATGCTGAATTTGTGGGCCGTGAAAATTTAAATCAGTTTTTAATCATTTCCATTGATAAATCCTGAGATTTTCTTCAGGCAGTGAATCAGTAAAAAACGATTTCCTCTCAAATTTGAGTGGAAAAAAACCAAAATTACTCATTGTTTTCTCACATCTGGAGATGCGTCCATATCATGTTTATCAATGTATATGTTGCAAGTTGTATACGCTATGCTAACATCACAAACACAATGCTCGCATATCCCTGGACACAGCGGGTAAAGAAACAAAGGTTGTGCAGTTTGGAGTTTTGTGCAGTTTGGAGTTTTTTTTAAGGGGACCTGGAGCACCTTGGGAGGACGATATACTTTATACTGCAGCAAACTTCAGACTTTCATTCCTAGTTAAGTATGGAGCAAGGACAGCAGTGTGTTGGCATAGTTACAACACTGATAGTCTCCTGAAAACTGAGCTCATCAATCAAAGTCTGATTTATGATACACACCTAAACTGTTTACCAAAAACAAGATTGCAGCTGTTCCTTTGTGCATAACCTCCACCAATTAACCTACCATCGCAATAGCAAGTAAATAGCTGCAGCCATAAAAATAAATCTGGGGGACCAAATTTGCTTGGTCGTTCAGCCGGACTCTCATCATAACTCAGCCAGGTGTCTGGCAGAGGGCTCTGAAACAGGTTGGAACTTGGATGCGCTGGTCTCCACATAAGCTGGATTTCTCACTCAGTATTGTAAAGGGTCAGAGCCTCCACTTGCCTCTTACAAGGACACTCAGAGGGAGAGGGCAGGGTCTAAGCCAGGGAAGCAGCTTGGATTGCTGAAGAATCATTCTCCTTTATAGAGGGGCTAACAGAGGTTGGAAAAAGGTTTCTCAGGCAGAGAAGTTGGGCACCCCGCTAGATGACAGGTGGGTGCTAGAAATTCTGACAGCATGGGAGAAATGGACATCCGAGATGAGCCAAGTTGGCGTGGGCACCCACTGGCACCATGTGGGGTCAGCACGGGTGGGTATCAGCAGATAGGACTGGGGCCCATGGGTTCTTTTGCCCAGGTTCTTCCAATTTTACCCGTTTCCCATTTAGCGCTTTAAAAATGGCCTAAAGGAAATTCTAGGTCTATGAGTCTTGACTTCTTGGGGCGTGCTTATGAAAGATTGCTCTCTGAGCACAGTTTTCTTAGAGTCACTTAAAGCTGTCCAAAGCATTCTGCATAGTGTGGCAATAACTATGGAGGAGTCCACCAGCTGCATCGGTGGAGTCCTAGAGGAAAGTTTATAGGTACTGCAGTCCACCAAAGAGCATATGACAACTCCACAGTCATCTACAGTGGAACCCACTGTGCTAGAGGTCCCACCATAGTGGAAGCCTCTCTTGTGAATGGAGAAAGGAGAGAGTCATTACAGAGGTCTGCTATGCTACAAATCACTGGACGTGTTCAGGGCATCGCCCTGAGAGACAGCTGTCTCGTATGTCTGCTCCAGCAACTCTTAAAACAGCGAGCCATTCATCACAAGAGCGGGACACAGAATTGGGGCTATAATGTTGTCCTGTCTGTGGCCCATGTGAGAGTGTAGCAAGGCTCGCACTGACAGCAGACGCTCACAATTTCTGTCTTACAGTGCCCAGAGCAATTCAATGCTGGAGGAAGAAAACAAGTAAAACAATACGTGCGCATGTTTATAACTCTGGAAGTATGTCAGAAACCCTCTTTGTGCACCTAAACCAGGTTTCTGCCACACATCCAGTAAAATTACAGCGGTGAAGTGGGAGCAGCTCTGAGGGAATTCTCACCCAAAATCAAAGCAAAAAGGGAGACAAAATGGAAAATTCTGAAACATCACCTGTATCTGCTAATGTTTTATAAACTACAGGATGTGTTAAACATCTATTATTGAAGTGACATAGCCAATATTTTCATCTGGTGAAATAAGATTTGGGCCGTCACTGAGATCTTTGTTTACATTTATATGATGTGTGTCAAAATTAGGCAACAATATCAGGAGGATTAGACATTACTTGTCATCATTTGAATTCTTTGCAGGACAACAAGGTAAATTAATTATGTATTTGAAAAGCTGTTTGATTTTGTGCACTATACCTTCTATAATAATAATAACAATTCCTCAGCAACATGTCTGCTCATTCTGTTTCAACTCATTGACACAAGGTATAGAGATCTTTAAGCTCTGTCTTCTGAACCTATTGCTCTTACAATCTTGAATGACTGGTTGCTTTAAAAAAACATTCAATCAGGTTTTTATGGCAGAAAGAAAGAGTCTGGTGCCAGCTGAACTTTAATGACTGACATACAGAGACATACTCAATTTTTGAAGGACAATTTTTTTCTTCCTCTGTGTGTTTTTGTTAAATATTGCCATTTTGACAGGTATAGTGCTTCTGTCCTAGAGGCACAGCAAGCATCTGTAAGTCTAAAGAGATAAATGTAATGCTCAAATTTCACAATGTTATATCGAGTATAGATGTTAATAAAACCTCTCACCTCTTTCCTTGTGTATTCAACTTTTATTAAATAAATTTCGAAGTCTTAGCAGTTTTGACAGGTAAACTATTTTGTTCTGTGTACCCACCAGCTCAATTGTGTCAGTTATACCAATATCAGTGACACAAGACAAACTGTCTGAAGATGCAATCTAAATAGGTCATAATTTTTCAAGGTCATGTTCTACTTCATCTGTTTATTGTAGTGTCTTTAATAAAGACGACCAAGTGATTGTTATATTTTTGTATCCATTTTAAAATTGGAATATCTTCACTGAAAATAGCAAAATCAACCTTTTATTTTACTCTATCAGTATAAATGACCAAAAATATAAAGACAGAATGATCAAACATTCCATATTTTGTTTTAGGCCATGCTAACTGTATAATCCCTGGCAAAACCACATACACAGCAAGCTAGACCTTATTCTTCAAACAGATCTTTGAACAAGGTGGAGTTTATAGAGGGAGGAGGATGAGAGGCCAGCAGGTAGAGTGTTAAGTGTAGTTGAGTCTGGAGCAATAAGGATTGCAACAGTGCAAGGGGAAAGGTAGGGGCAGAAACAGGCAATGTTGCAGAGGTAAGTGATCTTGGTAATGGATAGGATGTGGGATTTAAAGTTCAGCTGAGTCAAACGGATGCCAATATTGCAAACTGTCTGGTTCGACCTGAGACACTGACCTATAGGGTGAATTGAATCAGTGACAAGGTAGCCAAAGACTATGGCGGGGCCAAAAACAATGGGCTGGATTTTGCAGGGGGTCAGCGGGTGCAATCGGTGGCGGGTCAGGTGGGAAAGGTTTTTTTTCCCCCAGCGGGTCGGGACCCCACTGTCAACCTGCCACCATGCACCTTTACCAAATGTTGGGTCTGTCAGCGCTGAGCAGACCCGACACACAGTGGCGGGGGAGCCAATTAAAATCATTAGTGGCTTGTTTACAGCCACTTATCAATGGTTTTTTCCCAGCTTTTTGGATTTGACAGGTCACCCACTGGTTTCCTGCTGTGACTAGACCTCATCTGTGAAGCTGAGGTGGGAGGTCAGTGGCCATTGAATCAGCTGATGAGTTGACAGCATCAAAGCTCCCAGCTGATTGAGATATGTTCCCTTAACCACTAGCTTCTCTAAACTGCATTTCCACTACAGATTCAGGATGCTGCAAGTCTTTACACAAGTCTCAATGCAGGCTGACCTCATTACCTCTCCCACCATTGACAGATCGCTTCTGTCATCTCTACTTCACCTGCCATCTATTCCATCAGCATGGGTGCCCTTGAAACTCTCTCGCCTTCGTCCTCAGAATCCAACCACAATCAGCCCCAACACCAGCATCACCACCAATACCAACCATCTCCACAATCAACTGGTGCTGCACAGGCCACGGCATCAGCACCCGAGCACATTGCCGCCCGGGAGGCCAGCGATGGCCTCACCATGGCCACATTTACTTCATTTGACATGCTACATCCTGGCTGCCACATGATGGATCAGGTTGGCACCACCTCATAAAGCAACCCTACAATGCCCAAGCCATTCCTTTCACACTCATCACCATTGCAGAGGCTACCGTTATGTCTCACCATTCACAGCAACTCACTAAGCCACTTCCAAAGGTGCATACAAATCTGTCCAAGAACGCAAAGTGTCGAAAATAAAGATTTCAATGTTTGACAGGACATTAACAGAAACTTCACATGAACATTGCATAAAACACCAAGTGCCTACCCTTGTGTGTTGTTAGTTGGTATGATTGCACTAGGATAAGGGCGAGTGTGAGGGGTGGCGAGTGAGATGGGGAAGTGATAATGTAGATAGAGAGGAATGGGTGGAGGTGCAAGGCAAGTTGGTGTGAGTAAGGATGTGCAGGAGTAGGGTAGGAAAGGCAGAGTGATGGGGATGTGATGAGTGGCACAGCAGGATGAGATTGAGTGTGACTTTCTATTAACATTTTGTGGTCTACTGAGATCATTGAAATGTTTGCAGCACTGCACCCAGGTCCTCCTGACCTCATCCCTGCTTGTGCCCTCCTGTGCAATGTGTAGCCAGGCTGTGTTGATCTCCTGGGAGGTCTCTTCAGCTCATGGGAAGGGAAGAGGACCTCCCTGCATGCTGTGACTCCCTCCATAAGCATATGAACAGAGTCATGGGAGAACCTGGGTGCAGACCTGCACCTCTGTGCAGTGCTTGTCAGTGTTTGCAGCACCTCAATGCTGTAGAACACTGACAGCACAACTGTCAAAGGAAATTTGGCGTTGGTCCCTTTAAGGAAACCGGCTGATGACACGTCATCAAATGATGTCACCAGACCCGCTTCCACTAATTGGCCGGTAAACGCACTGGGCGGGCTTAACAAACCCCAATCAGGGGAAGTTCATTTCTGAGGCCAGGATGGAGACAGCAGTGGGGTCGGGACCCACCAGCAACGTCGCCTGCCAGAGATCCACTGAGGTTCCTAAAATCACTGGCCATTGGCTTTAGTCTTCCCAATGTTAAGTTGGAGGAAGTTGTCATTCATCTAAAACCTGATGTCAGACAAAGGCAGTGAATTGGTTGAAAAAAGTGGTAGAGAGGTAGAGCTGAGAATCATTAGGGTACATATGTGCAGCATATTTCAATAAAGTTGCACATGACAGGCTGCTTAAAGCAGTGGGAAAACTAGGTAAAAGAGGCGAATAAAGAATTGTTTGAAAGAGAAAGTAGAGGAATCAGTTAGAGGAATTATATCCAACTGGGGACATATACTGAGTGTCGTGCCCCAGTGATTAGTGCAGGGCTCTTATTGTTCCTGACCTGCATGTACAATCTCGATTCAGAACACAACATGGGATGGTCCTGTTAAGGACTGATGTCAAGAAGCATTACGTCACGCAAAGAGCAATGGTCAAATTCACAGATTAAAAAAAATATTTGTTCTCGGGATGTGGGCAATGCTGGCAAGGCCACATTTAATGCCCATCCCTTGTTTCTCTGAGGGCATTAAGAGTCAACCATGAAGTGTAGGACTGGAGTCACATGTAAGCCAGACTAGGTATGGTGGCAGGTTCCCTTCCATAAAGGACATTTGTGAAGCAGTTGGGTTTTATGACAATCCAGCAGCTTTCATCGTACCAGGCCACAAATTACCAGATTTTATTAATTCAGTTTCCCAATTTGCCATACTGGGATTTTAACTCACAATCTCTGGGTTACCAATCCAGTAGGTAGGCTAAGTTGATATGTATATTCATACACCTGCTAAGAAACTTAAGAAATTAAGACAAATTAGCCTTTGCAAACATAAACAGCCCCTTTTGGAAAGGTAATAATGAACCTTTCACCTAATATCAGGTAGACAGTAAAGCCTGGTGTGTATGTTGGTGTTCTAGCACACTTTGCTATTGGGTGGTAGAATATGGATTTACACCTAATATTCCCCACTCAGCTTCTTAGCTCAGGCTGTTTCAGCAAAGATGCCAAAGACCAGGATCGGATGGAATGTGTCCGAGGATGCTGTGGGAATTGAAGGAGGAAATCACGGAGGTAATGGCCATAATATTCCAATCCTTCTTAGATACGGGGATGGTGCCAGAGGACTGGAAAATTGCAAATGTTATACCCTTGTTCAAAAAAGGGTGTAAAGATAAACCCAGCAACTACAGGCCAGTCAGTTTAACCTCATTATTGGGGAAGCTTTTAGAAACAGTAATCAGGGACAAAATTAACAGTCACTTGGACAAGTGTGGATTAATTAAGGAAAGCCAGCACGGATTTGTTAAAGGCAAATCATGTTTAACTAACTTAATTGAGTTCTTTGATGAGGTAACAGAGAGGGTTGATGAGGGTAATGCAGTTGATGTAGTGGTGTTCGACAAAGTGCCACATTATAGGATAGCAAAATACTGCAGATGCTGGAAATCCGAAATAACAGCAGAAAATGCTGGAAACACTCAACAGGCCAGGCAACATCCGTGGGGAGAAAATAGAATCAACGTTTCGGGTCAAACCCTTTGTCAAGACTGGAAAAGCACAGGAAATGAAATAGATCGAAAGGCAGGGCTGGGAGAGAACAAAAGAGAAGTGAAGAGACATTAAGAGGTATTCAAAACGAGACGAGATGGTGACAGGACTAGTGGAGACAAAAGACGGCTCTAGATTAGGTGTGAAATGTTCTGGCAGAATGAGAGACAGCTGCCATGTGGGAGAGAAAAAGGGGGGTGGGAAAGGCCAAAACAAAGGTGTGGATAAAAAATAATTAAAAATGTAATGGGGGCCGAGCTTATGATCTGAAATTGTCGAACTCTATGTTGAGTCCGGAAGGCTGTAAAGTGCCTAATCGGAAGATGAGGTGCTGTTCCTCGAGCTTACGCTGAGCTTCCGTGGAACAATGCAAGAGCCCGAGTACAGTAAGGTCTGAGTGGGAATGGGGCAGTGAGTTAAAGTGACAGGCGACTGGAAGCTCAGGGTCATCCTTACGGACTGAACGGAGGTGTTCTGCAAAGTGGTCACCCAATCTGTGTTTGGTCTCCCCAATGTAGAGGAGACGACATCGTGAGCAGCAAATACAGTATACTAGATTGCAAGAAGTACAAGTAAATTGCTGTTTCACCTGGAAGGGGTGTTTGGGGCCCTGGATGGTGGGAAGTGGGGGAGGTATAAGGGCAGGTGTTGCATCTCCTGCGCTTGCACGGGAAGGTGCCGGGTGAAGGGGAAGGGGTGCTGGGGGTGATAGAAGAGTGGACTAGGGTGTCTCGGAGGGAGCGGTCCCTACGGAATGCTGAAAGGGGAGGGGAGGGGAAGATGCGTTTGGTGGTGGGATCACTTTGGAGGTGGAGGAAATGGCAGAGGATGATCCGTTGAATGTGGAGGCTGGTGGGGTGAAAGGTGAGGACACGGGGAACCCTATCCTGGTTCCGGGAGGGAGGGGCAGGGGTGAGGGCAGAAGTGCGGGAGATAGAACGGACACGGTGGAGGGCCGTGTCAACCACGGTAGAGGGGAATCCTCGGTTGAGGAAAAAGGAAGACATGTCAGAAGCACTGGTGTGGAAAGTGGCATCGTTGGAGCAGATGCGGCGGAGACGGAGAAACTGGGAGAATGGAAAAGAGTCCTTACAGGAGGCGGGGTGGGAGGAAGTGTAGTCCAGGTAGCTGTGGGAGTCAGTGGGCTTGTAGTAAATGTTGGTCAATAACCTATCCCCAGAGATGGAGAGGGAGAAGTCGAGGAAGGGAAGGGAAGAGTCGGAGATGGACTATGTGAAGGTGTGGGAAGGGTGGAAATTGGAGGCAAAGTGAATTAAATGTTCTAGTTCAGGGCGAGAGCAGGAAATGGCACTGATACAGTCATCAATGTACCGGAAAAAGAGGTGAGGGAGGGGACCCGAGTAGGACTGGAACAAAGAGTGTTCCACATAGCCCACGAAAAGGCAGGCATAGCTAGGACCCATGCGGGTACCCATAGCAACACCTTTGATTTGGAGGAAATGAGTGGAGTCAAAGGAGAAGTTGTTCAATTTGAGAACAAGTTCAGCCAGGCGGAGGAGGGTGGTGGTGGATGGGGACTGGTCGTGCCTCTGTTCAAGGAAGAAGCGGAGCGCCCTCAGGCCATCCTGGTGGGGGATGGAGATGTAGAGGGATTGTATGTCCATGGTGAAAAGAAGGCAGTTGGGGCCAGGAAACTGGAAACTGTTAAAGTGGCGGAGGGCGTCGGAAGAGTCGCGGATGTGGGCGGGAAGAGACTGGACAAGGGGAGAAAAGATAGAGTTGAGATAGGAAGAGATAAGTTCGGTGGGGCAAGAACAGGCTGAAACGATGGGTCTACCAGGGCAGTCCTGTTTGTGGATCTTGGGAAGGAGGTAGAAGCGGGCTGTGCGGGGTTGGGGAACTATGAGGTTGGTGGCCGCGGGCCATTTCACACCTAATCTAGAGCCGTCTTTTGTCTTCACTAGTCCTATCACCATCTCGTTTCGTTTTGAATACCTCTTAATGTCTCTTCACTTCTCTTTTGTTCTCTCCCAGCCTGGCCTTTCAATCTATTTCATTTCCTGTGCTTTTCCAGTCTTGACAAAGGGTTTGACCCGAAACATTGACTCTATTTTCTCTCCACAGGTGTTGCCTGGCCTGCTGAATTTTCCAGCATTTTCTGTTGTTATGCCACATTATAGGCTTGCCAGCAAAGTTGAAGCCCATGGAATAAAAGGGACAGTGGCAGCATGGATACGGAATTGGCTAAGTGATAGGAAACAGAGAGTAGTGGTGAACGCTTGTTTTTTGGACTGGAGGAAGGTATACAGTGATGTTCCCCAGGGAGCGCTATTAGGACCACTGCTTTTCTTGATATATATTAATGACTTGGACGTGGGTGTACAAGGCACAATTTCAAACTTTGCAGATGACACAAAACTTGGAAGTATAGTGAACAGTGAGGAGGAGAGTGATAGATGTCAGGAAGACAGACAGGCTGGTGAAATGGGCGGACACGTGGCAGATGAAATTTAGTGCAGAAAAACGTGAAGTGATACATTTTGGAAGAAAGAATGAGGAGAGGACATATAGACTAAATGGTACAATCCTGAAGAGGGTGCACGAACAGAGAGACCTGGGGGTATGTGTGCACAAATTGTTGAAGGTGGTAGGGCAGGTTGAGAAAGCAGTTAAAAAGGCTTATGGGATCCTGGGCTTCATAATTAGAGGCATAGAGTACAAAAGTGGAAATGATGATGAACCTGTATTAAACATTGGTTCGGTCCCAACTGGAGTACTGTGTCCAATTCTGGGCACAAAAGGGTATGAAGGCCTTAGAGAGGGTGCAGAAAAGATTTACGAGAATTATTCCAGGAATTAAGGACTTCAGTTACGTTGATAGACTGGAGAAGCTGGGGTTGTTCTCCATGGAGCAGAGAAGATTGAGAGGAGATTTGATAGAGGTGTTCAAAATCATGAGGGGTCTAGACAGAGTAGATAGAGAGAAACTATTCCCATTGGCAGAAGGGTTGAGAACTAGAGGACGCAGATTTAAGGTGATTGGCAAAAGAACCAAAGGTGAAATAAGAAAACACTTTTTTACACAGCGAGTGGTTAAGATCTGGAATGCACTGCCTGAAAGGGTGGTGGAGGCAGATTCAATCACAGGTTTCAAAAGGGAGTTGGATAAGTACCTGAAGGAAATAAATTTGCAGGGCTATGGGGAAAGGGCGGGGGAGTAGAACTAACTGAAGTGCTTTTGCGGAGAGCCAGCAGGGGCCGAATGGCCTTCTTCCATGCTGTAACCATACTACAGTATGATTCTATGACAATCCACATACTCAGAGATACGTGTGTGTGTGTGTGTGTGTGTGTGTGTGGGGGAGATGGTGGGGGGAAAGGGGCGATTGACTGGTGAATCCACCACTTTAATGCATTTAGCTGTGAACTAAAGAGTCATGCTTAAAAACCTGGGAATATGCTTTCTTAGTTAGGACAGAATGGCCCGGATTTTGCAGTGGTAATGATGGCAAAACTATCAGCTTTCACCAGCATTACCCCTCTGAAACTGACTGCAATTTCAGGATTTAGCGCATGTGCAGATAAACATGGAAATCCTGAAGTTGGCGTCAGTCATTCACTACTCTGCCACATGTTGCATGTTGAACTCCCCACAGCGAGCAATCACTGAAATCACTTGAATGGACAAAAACTTTTCCGCTCTAAAATCGCTGTTAAAAAAACATAAAAAGTTAAGCCGTGGTCACTTAGTGCAAGTGGGTTTTTAATGCCGGTCTGAGTAATAGCTACTGCTGAACAACCATTCTGGCCCTGAAAAATTAATTTTTTTATTTGTGGAATGTCAAATTTCTCCATTATGATAAAAATTACTGGATTTAAAAAATAATAAATATATATATTTTTAAATTTGTTTATGATATTTTAGATTCTACCTTACCCCCATGTGTATGTCCCAATCTTTACTTCACTCTCTGCAAAACTTTTTAAAGGTGCATGAAAAGCACTGCTTTTTATTTCCTGGTTTGCTATCTGTGAGAATTCTTCAAATATGATTGGCTGCTTAGCCAGCTTGATGACATCACTACTGCTGGATGCTGGAGGTCCCCTATAGACAGCACTACAATCAAATTAACATCGAGAAAGCGAAAATTTTCACCACAGTGATCGTGAGATCATTGTGGGCTGCTTTCTTCGAGGACTGCGGCGATCACCGTCCATTCGCTGATGACCGCAAATTCCGGGCCATTTTAATGTATGCTTCAGGGAGAACCAAAAATATTAGCCAATTGAAAAGGGAAGGAGTATAAACCACAAAGCTGCAACAAAGAAAATAAAACTCGGGAGCACCACAAATTGAGTGCACGGATTCTCAATCTGAGCTCCTGCAGAGCGAGACCTCACGCAGGCTTACTGCTTTCAGTCGAACTTTCACCCTATCCAGCTAAATTCTTCAAGCTTTGCAGCAAGTTGGGTAGCTAGCTTAGATATAGATTTTTAGAACAACATGGTTTCGTCTACAGACTCAGCAATTTCCTGTACCTGCATGAATGATTGAGACACTTTTGGGGAAGCAATGAGACAACAGAGATGCTGTAAATAAAATATTTTTGTTTGAAAGTGCAACTCTGGACTTTTCTTTGATGATATAGAGAACCAGAGAGAGAGAAAATGATCATAATTCAGTTTGTCTACAGGTGCATTTTTAGCAATAAATTTGATCCACTGATAACATGCGACACCCGAGGAAGCTCCCCAAGAGCTTCATTTTCCAGATGATTTAGAATTTCTGCCAAATCAAGCAGGAGGTCATACTTCACACTAATCTCTAATTTGACTATCTCATATGATAGAGGTATGAACTGTATTATCACTATTCAATATTAAGCTTTGAGTGAAAAAATAATTTCTGTAATCTGAAGCAAATTACATAGTTTAAAAGTAGCTCAGCAGTACACTGAGAGTAGAAAAACTCCCTGTGACAGGCCTTTCACAGAAGGTAGCAGTATTTCACACAATTTTAACGGGTGTTTCCTTATTCACGTAAATAATTTTTCCTTAAATTAAAGAAACATTCTGCTGAGGGGCATTTACTATCAATACTTCTTAATGTTTTCAGTGTAAGACACCAAATAGTTCCAAACACTCTAACTTGGATTTGTACTTTTTTTTTAATACAGACATACAGGAGTTATCTTTAACGCTCCCAATACCATGGCAGTTTTTTTTTAATGTAGATTTTAGTTTACTGAATTAAGGTTACTAAAGGAAGGAATTTAAGGGGTAGTAGGCCTCAATAACACTTGGCTGCTCTGATGGACTCCCGCTGCAAATGTGGCAGGAGTCCGCCAGACCGGTCACAAGCTCAGTCAGGACCAGGCACCTTAAGTCCAAGTTTCCACGGTGGTCTTGAGGGAGGAGCTTCTGCCTGCCACTCAAGGGCATTGATCTAAGGTGGGGAGGGGGGGCCAGAGCAGGGACTTCCTAAGTTGTGAGTTCCAGTGTCTTGACCCTCAGTTGGGACCCAGTCCCACCAGGTAGGCCTGGTCCCACCAGTTATACCTGCCCCATCATGGTGGAAGTGGGGCCCACATGGGGGTCTAGATTGAGTCAGGGCCAGTACCTTTTGAAGCATTCAGCACCTTTATTCATTTTTCATGTACGTGTAGAAGATCCATGAGAAAAACTTAGATTCTACACATTTTACACATTCTACAAACAGCTGGGAAAATGAATGAGAAAAGCAAATCAACTATGAACTACAACTTGAGAACATATGATTCCACAGGTAGAGAAAATATTCCACTGGCTACTGTAAAGTACATAGTAAAACAAGCAGGAATGTTTTCAAGGATTCAGTCTTTTGATTCTTATACAGTTGTACTTCACTTCAACATTTGGCTACTAAAATCTCATTTGAACTGGGCTGTTTGCTGGACACAAAATTGCTACAGCTTCTGTTTGATAGGTTTTCACTTGACCTGTGGCTCACGGCTGTAAAGTTTTAAACTGCATGTAATGATCTGAGCTTTAGCTGACCTTTGGGTAGCACCAACTGTTCAAATGACTGAATACATGTCTGATTGTTATGAGCTGCAGGGTGAATGCACCTCCCGTCCTGGCAAGTCCTAGTTCTGGATGCCCAATGTACTGATAGAAATTCAAAGTGGATGGCACAGGTTGCAAAAAAAAATGCATTCATCAGAGAACACTTCAGAAGTGAACAGACACTCTCATTAAAAGGCATCTAAAACCAATTTATACACACAAAAAATGTTTCTGTTGTAGGAACGGAGGTTCCTATCAAAAAGACTGAGTTCGACTCAGGTAATTAAATTAATGAACTTTAATGAAACCAAACGAGTTTAAACTGGAAACTGCTAGAACACATCAATAACAGGTCTACTCTCCTTGAGGGCTCCACCAGGACTCATCCCCTGGTCCGAAGACTGACGTCATGACGTCATCACGTTCTTCCCGCCATTGGGGCATCACGTGACTAACGGCATGACGTCATCACGTTGAAACCGTGCTGTAAAGGTAACTAGGCATTGTACAGTCAAACAGTGTAATTAAAGGTACAGGCACAGAAAGTAACTACATTGTTGTTAAAGGAATGATGTACAACCGCTCTGAGTCCTTTGGTGGCTCCGCCACATGCGCCCCCCCAGAATTGTCTTTAACAGAAAAGGTGAGGCGAGGAGGAGACCTGATGAGCCTGTCCGATTGACTTCGATACCCTGGTAGAGGAAGTTGACGACCGGCGGTCGAGTTGGCAGTCGGTTGCGGCTGAGCAGGCGCGGCGAGCGTGGTTGAGCTGTCAGGCGGCTTTGGTTGATCTGGTGTGGCGGCAACGGACGGTCGGCCACGTTTGGGTGGTTGAGCGACTACGACAGGGTGGTCCAGGTCCAGGTGAGCCGGCTTCAAGTGGTCCACCGAGATGTGATCCGGCTTCCCTCCAACGTCGACCGAAAAGGATTTGTCTCCTGGTTCGATGATGCGGAAAGGACCAGTGTAAGGGGGCTTGAGCGGATCACGGTGAGCGTCGTGGCGGATGAAGACATACTCCGCATTCTTTACTCCCAGTGGCATGTAGGAGGTCTGCAAACCGTGATTGGACGTAGGTATCGGAGCAAAGCATCTGGCCGCTCCTTGGTGGCGAGCGAGTTGCCGGGGGGCAGACCATGGCTCTGTGGGAGAAGGGAGGAAATCTCCTGGGACACGGAGCGGCTGGCCATAGACGAGTTCAGCCGAAGGTGATTGTAGATCGTCTTTGGGTGCCGTACGGAGACCCAACAGGACCCATGGGAGTCTGTCCACCCATCCTGCGCCTTGAAGACTGGCCCGAAGAGAGGCTTTAAGTGATCTGTGGAATCGCTCGCACAGGCCGTTGGCCTGCGGATGATAGGCGGTGGTGCGATGAAGTTTGGTACCGAGCCCCTGAGCCACAGCGTTCCAAAGATCTGAGGAAAATTGTGGCCCGTGGTCAGAAGAGATGTCCGCCGGTACCCCGAAATGGGCAACCCAACAGGAGATGAAAGCTCTAGCGACGTCTGCCGACGTGGTGGAAACCAAAGGAATTGCCTCTGGCCACCTAGTGGTGCGGTCCACTATGGTGAGGAGATGAGTATAACCCTGAGAAGGCGGAAGCGGCCCCACGAGGTCCACATGCACGTGGTCGAAACGACGCTCCGGAACAGTGAACACAGCCACTGGAGCCTTGACATGACGCTGGACTTTGGCCTTCTGGCATACGACGCAGGTGTTAGCCCAGTCACGGACATCGATGTGCATACCTTTCCAGACGAACTTGGCTGACATAAGCCGTTGCGAAGCCTTCATCCCCGGGTGCGACAACCTGTGTATGGCATCAAAAACCTTCCGGCGCCATGCGAATGGCACGATGGGACGAGGAACTCCCATGGAAACGTCGCAAAGGAGCGTGGCGCCTGCGGCCTGGAAGATGACGTCGGTCACTTGGAAGCTAGAGGGAACGGTTCTATATGATTGGACCTCCGAGTCCGAAACCTGATCTGCAGCCATGAGGGCGTAGTCGATCCCCAGGTGCACCGCGTGGACCGTCGCACGGGAGAGGCAATCTGCCACCAGGTTGTCCTTACCAGACACATGTTAAATGTTCGTGGTAAACTCGGAAATGAACGTCAAGTGGCGTTGTTGACGAGTGGACCACGGTTCGGCGATCTTGGCCATGGCGAACGTAAGGGGTTTGTGGTCGACAAAAGCCGTGAAGGGACGCCCCTCCAATAAAAACTGGAAATGGCGAATGGCGAGGAAAAGGGCCAGTAGTTCCCTATCGAAGGTGCTGTACTTTTTTTCATTCTTTCGTAATTGACGGCTGAAAAACGCCAGCGGTTGCCACATGCCATTGACCCACTGTTCTTGCACTGCACCGATGGCGTAGTCTGACGCGTCGGTGGTAAGGGCGATAGTAGCACCTGGAAGTGGGTGCGCCAGCATAGTTGCATTGGCCAAAGCGTTCTTGGTGTCGCCGAATGCCTGGATCATTTCCTCTGTCCAGCTGATTGGATCTTTACCGGACTTGCCCTTGAGGGCCCCGAACAAGGGTTGCATGAGTTGAGCCGCCTTGGGGACGAAACGGTGGTAGCAGTTGACTATCCCCAGGAACTCCTGCAAGGCCTTGACTGTCGACGGCTGCGGGAAAGAAGTAACCACCTCCACCTTCGTCGACAAAGGGACGGCGCCGTCCGATGTTATGCGATATCCCAGGAAGTCGATTTGTTGTAGGCCGAACTGGCACTTGGCCGGGTTGATGATTAACCCGTGTTGGCTGAGGCGCGTAAAGAGTGAACGCAAATGGGAGATGTGCTCCTCCTTGCTGGCACTGGCGATGAGTATGTCGTCAAGGTAGACGAAAAGGAAACGCAGGTCTCGAAAAACGGAGTCCATTAAATGCTGGAACGCCTGTGCTGCGTTCTTTAAGCCAAACGGCATCCGCAAGAACTCAAAGAGGCCAAAAGGGGTGATGACAGCGGTTTTCGGGACGTCTTGGGGGTGCACTGAAACCTGGTGATATCCACGGACGAGGTTGACTTTAGAGAAGATAGAATTTCCCGCTAAGTGGACCGAGAAGTCCTGGATATGCGGAATCGGGTACCGATCTGGAGTGGTGGCGTCGTTGAGGCGTCGGTAGTCACCGCATGGCCGCCAGCCACCACCTGGTTTCAGAACGATGTGGAGAGGCGAGGATCAGGGACTCTTCGATCGCCTAATGATCCCGAGCCGCTCCATTGTGGCAAACTCTGCCTTTGCAGCTGCAAGCTTGCCGGGTTCGAGCCTTCTAGCCCGCGTATAAACCGGGGAGCCAGCAGTGGTGATGTTTCGTCACCGAAGAGGAGAAGGTGGGCCTTGTCAGCTCTGGAAACTCCCCGAGGAGCCGCGTGAAGTCATCTGGAGGAGGGAAAGCACAGGCAATGGAGTGCGCCACGAAGGTACCGTGGAAGCACGGAATCGAGTGGAAGGTGGCCGCGTTGATATCAGCCGGCGGTGCCGGACATCGACTAGTAGGCTGTTGGCACACAGAAAATCTGCCCCTAGGATAGCCTGTGAGACTGTAGCCATGACGAATTCCCAAAAGAAGCGCTGACCGCCGAAACAGACTTCAACCCGCCACTTTCGGAACGTTCGAATAGCTGCGCCATTAGCCGCTACGAGGGAAAAACCGAGGTTCCCAGTCTGCATGTCGAGCTTCGACGCAGGTAGAATGCTACACTGTGCCCCGGTGTCACAAAGGAAACGGCGGCCCGAGAGGGAATCGGTGATATAGAGGAGTTTCCCCATAGAACCGATGGCCATCGTCACCGCGGAATGCCCATTAGACTTGGTCATCCTTCGCCAGGGACGCCGCGTGCGTCTTCTTGGGTTTTTTTGGGGCGAAAAACTGCAGGGGGAACGGCAGCATCGTGCTTTCGCACCAAAACGGGTGTGGTAGGAGCACCAGCCCGCTGTAGGAGAAGCCGGGACTGCGTCTGTGGGGGGTGGGCACCTTGTGGCCGTGCAGCACTGCTGGGTAACCGTGAAAATCTTATTGGCTTCGGCCGCAAGCTTGGCGCAGTCAGTAATGTCGGAGCTGGCTAGGGCAGCCTGAACCTGTTCAGGCAGTTGATAGAGGAAAAGCTCCCGGAAGAGGAAACATTCCGGTTCAGCACCCAAGAGCGTGAGCATTCGGCTCATGAGCTCGGACGGTTTGGAGTCCCCGAGGCCGGGCAGCGTGATGAGCCGGCAAGCATGCTCCGACTTTGATAGCCCGAAAACCTGAGCAACCGCGCCTTAATTGCATCATACTTGCTGTCAGTAGGAGGACTACCGATGAGGCTGATGATCCGTGATGCAGTTGCGCTGTCGAGGGCGGAGACCACGTAATAATAACGGGTCTGATCCGCGATGATGTTCTGAATGGCGAACTGGGCTTCAGCCTGGATGAACCAGGCGTCTGGTTGTTGCTCCCAGAACTGTGGCAGTTTCAGCGTGACGGCGTTCGTGTCCATGTCGAATCTTCCACGAAAATCGTTCGTAGAAGTTGGGGTCACCAATGTAGGAACGGAGGTTCCTATCAAAAAGACTGAGTTCGACTCAGGTAATTAAATTAATGAACTTTAATGAAACCAAACGAGTTTAAACTGGAAACTGCTAGAACACATCAATAACAGGTCTACTCTCCTTGAGGGCCCAACCTGGACTCATCCCCTGGTCCGAAGACTGACGTCATGACGTTCTTCCCGCCATTGGGGTATCACGTGACTAACGGCATGACGTCATCACGTTGAAACCGTGCTGTAAAGGTAACTAGGCATTGTGCAGTCAAATAGTGTAATTAAAGGTACAGGCACAGGCAGTAACTACATTGCTGTTAAAGGAATTATGTACAACCGCTCTGAGTCCTTTGGTGGCTCCGCCGCACTATTTCTTTATTGGATTGACACCAAATGAATTCAGGGCAAGAATCAAAACAGCATCAAAAACTCCCAGGCTAGTTTTAGAGAATGAATCCGATTCAATGGAACCTGATTCCATTGGCACAAAGGACAGTAACAGCCATTCCAGTTCTATTTTACAGTGGACCATTTGGATTTACAAACAGCAGTCATATTACTTTTCAATAATTGCATAATCAGGTTTTTGGAAGTTCAGCAGCAGTCTTAGTTCACAGGTCAACCAGTCCTTTAAAAACATAGCTATTCACATTGTGTTATGTAAGTTCATGTTAAAGCAATTCCCAAATTATATTTCAAGATTCTGCTTGAAAAATCACCCAGATAAAATGTAATGTTAGCAGTTAATAGTGCTGATTTGAACAATCATCGGCATAATTCCAATATTTTCACAATAAGTAGTTGAGGCTGGGTCAGGAAAAAAAATATGATTACCTAACTACAGTCATTCACAATCTCCAAAATCCCTTAGAATAGGCCCATCATCCAGTCAGAGGAAAAGTCATTGGGATACTGCTCCACTTAAAGGAGAGAGATTTTGAGGAAATGGAGTGGTAGCACCCTGAAAATCGTGGGGTAGAACTTACCACCTGCTGTCAGCATGGCCGTCGCCATTTGCTGGGGTCCTTGGTTTGGGCAGCCGCAGAAGCAAGCACACATCTAATGTAGGTATTTAGATTGCGGTCCTACGATGTAAATAGGACCCCATTGCCATTTTAGCTCTCAACTAGGTGGAGCGTGGACGGTGCAAACTCTGCCCAGTATTAGCTGGCAGTCCAGCTGAAGAACGCCACAAAAGGTAAGTTCTTATTTATTTTTGTGGGGTCAGGAGGAGCAGGAGTTCTCCTGCAGGCTTCATAAAAATAACTTGGGCTGCTGCTGCATAGGTTGCACTTCCCCGAGAATGGCCTCCCCTGGCCTACCTTCCTGTGAGCCCAGAGGCTGGCCAGGCCGTTGCTGATATTGCAGCGGCCCAGAGCCATGGGCTGCCCTGGGGCACTCATTTTCCATGTGCAGCCCTCTGGCTCTAGGTTAATGAGGCCTCAGTCATCTCGCTCCCAACGATGCTTTGTTTAATGGGCCTCCCATGATGCTGGAGCCACCATCTCCTCTACTCCCAATTTGTGAGTCTCTCCCTACCACCTTTGCCATTAAGCTTCTACACTGCTGGGCCTCTCCAGACTAAGACCCTGCCACTCCTGCTGCCCGATAATGACCACCCCACCACTCATGAAGGTAGGGGGGAGTAGAGGGAGAGGGAAGACTTAAGAGAAGGAGGGAGAAAGAAGGAAGGGGAGAGAGGAGAGAAGGAGATGGATGAGATAGAAGGAGGGAACGATAGAGGTGTTGGATAGAAGGGGGAGAGGACAGGAAAGGGAGGAGGTGGGTGGGTGGGTGCAGCTAACTATCACCCTGATGGCATCACCCAGGCACGAACCAATAATGCTCCTCTGCTGGCTGAATATAGGCAGTCACCACCCCCTATATTTTAATAATTTTATTTAAGTACTTCCAATCAGAAATCTGATACAGTTCTTAAGGTTGCTAACAAAAATATTTGCTCTCTCCCTGCCACTATTTCCCTTCTCTGCCCATCTCCCCTCTCCCCCATCTATCTCCTTTCCCCCGTCATTCACCCTCTCCTCCCTACCTCTTTCATTTTCCATCCTCTCCCTTTCAATCCAACACCTCTATCCTTCCCTCCCTCTACCCTCGTCCTTCTTCTTCCCTCCTCTCTCCCCTCCCTTCCTTCTCCCTCCCTCTCCTAAGTCTTCCCTCTCCCTCCACTCCCCCCTACCTTCATGATCCTGCTTCCCCCTCCGTGTCCCCCCCTCTCTCACTCCCCCTTCCTCACCATCTAAGCCCACTTCACCTGAAGGCTGCAATTCATGTTTGTAATACCATTCACGATCGACGAGGAATAAAGAGATACATTCTATAATCCATCTAAGCAATGCATTTCCTAATGATGTATTGCCTATATTTCTTTTGTGGAAAGTCAACAAATAATGATCTAAATACGCAGAAATCGTAGTCTTATTGATATTGTATGGTCAGGAGGCTTAAACAGTCTATGCAGTAAAATTTCTATTCCATCTTCCATACATTTGTGGGAAGAAATTTTGAACACTGTAATCTCGAGAAAAAAGAAATAAGCTAGATAGATTTGATAAAACTTCAGATAAAGAATTAAGATAGTAACTACAATATGGCAGAATAGCTCTGAATGTTACTATTCGGTTCAAGAGTGTGACAGGGTAAGAGCCTTGGGGAAGGTAAATATTTTTTGACTGACTCTCAGTACCACTGTGGGATCTCAATTGTGCACATGTTTCCTTCTACATTAGGGTATGCTCAAAAGGATAATAAATAAAGGTATGCAAGGTTTAGTCCCACAGCAATATTGAGGACCAGTCAAAAAAGCTATCTCTTCCATCAGCTTTGACACCGGAGATGGTAGGTGGATGGGAATTTTCCAAACAGGTCCTTTAAGGGTTAGGCCACAGAAGAACCTGAAAAACTGAGTGGAGCTGTCCTGCTGAGTTTCTGATTGAGGTTGTGGAACAGGTGCTAGGCCCTCAGTAGCACATGCAAAGGGCCTAATGCCTGTCTCAGACGTGCGCCAAGAACACCTAGATATCGCCTGAGCCAATAGGGCATTGGATGTACTTCAGGCGCCACTCGGGCATGGGATGTAGCCCCACAAAAATGGTGCTTTTTACCTCCATTCTACTCCTGAAAAACTGGAGCAAATCAAATTTTTAGAATCAAATCACCTATGGAAGATACTAAGAGGAACTTAATGATCTAGACGAGGGAACTAGATGTAATATCGGCAAGTTTGCAGACGACACAATGCTGGGTGGGCGTGTGTGCTGTGAGGAGGATGCCGAGAAACTCCAGTATGATTTGGACAGGTTGGGTGATTGGGCACATGCATGGCAGATGCAGTATAATGTGGATAGATGCGAGGTTATCCACTTTGGTGGCAAAAACAGGAAGGCAGATTATTATTTGAACGGCGATACATTGGGAAAAGGGTAAGTGCAATGAGACCTGGGTGTCCTTGGGCACCAGTCGCTGAAGGTAAGCATGCAGGTGTAGCAGGTGGTTAAGAAGGCAAATGGCCTTCGTAGCGAGAGGATTCGAGTACAGGAGCAAGGATGTCTTGCTGCAGTTGTACAGGGCCTTGATGAGACCACACCTTGAGTATTGTGTGCAGTTTTGGTCGCCTTATCTGAGGAAGGATGTTCTGGCCATGGAGGGAGTGCAGTGAAGATTCACCAGATTGATACCTGAGATGGCAGGAATGACGTATGAAGAGAGCTTGGGTCGATTGGGCTTGTATTCGCTAGAGTTTAGAAGAATGAGAGGGGATCTCATTGAAAAACTTATAAAATTCTAGATCATTAATTCTAACAGGACTAGACAGACTAGATGCAGGAAGGATGTTCCCGATGGTCGGGGAGTCCAGAACCAGGGGTCACAGTCTAAGGATAAGGGGTAAGCCATTTAGGACCGAGATGAGGAGGAATTTTTTCACCCAGAGAGAGGTGAACTTGTGGAATTCTCTACCACAGAAGGCAGTTGAGGCCAATTCATTAAATATATTCAAGAAGGAGTTAGATATATTTCTTAAGGCTAAAGGGATCAAGGGACAGGGTACTGAATTTGGATGATCAGCCATGATCTCATTAAATGGTGGAACAGGCTCGAGGGCCGAATGGCCTACTCCTGCTCCTATCTTCTATGTTTCTATGTCTATGAACTGTGCCGCAGGAAGTTAGATTTCAAATGATCTTCAGTTCAACAGATTTGCAAAATCTGTATGAGTGAACTTTGTATTGTTCCATTGACTTAAATATTCTTTAGATTCTTTGGCATCCAAAGGTGCAGATGGAATGTCTATTTGGTTAAAGTAAGTTCAAACTAGAGTTGAATACCCAACTCTGGGAAGGAAACGTTCGAATGAAAGTTCATCGACCTGAAACGTTAACTCTGTTTCTCTCTCCACAGATGCTGCCTAACCTGCTGAGTATTTCCAGCATTTTCTGTTTTTATTTCAGATTTCCAGCATCCGCAGTATTTTGCTTTTGTGTCTGGGAAGGAAATGTTCATCAGAGTAAGGTACACTAGAGGGATAAGTAAATTGATCGGTTTAGGGCTTATCTCCTTTAAGATAATAACGGTGGCATAGTGGTTAGCACTGTTACCTCACAGCGCCAGGGACCCGGGTTCGAATCCGGCCTCGGGCGACTGTCTGTGTGGAGTTTGCACATTCTCCCCATGTTTGCGTGGGTTTCCTCCGGGTGCTCCGGTTTCCTCCCACAGTCCAAAGATGTGCGAGTTAGGTTGATTGGCTATGATAAATTGACCCTTAGTGTTAGGGGGATTAAATACGTGGGGTTACGGGGTATAGGGTGGGATATGTGTTGGTGTAGGGGTTACGGGGATCGGGTGGGATATGTGTCGGTGCAGGCTCGATGGGCCAAAATGGCCTCTATCTGCACTGTGGGGTTTCTGTGATTTGTGATTCTGTGATTATTAGGTTAAGACTAATTCTGACTCAATTGATCCTCTTATATTCTAATATAGGAAAGATCATGAAACATTGGAGTAACTCCAAGTTAATAATTGTGTCCTTGCCTAAGAGGACCATTGTGCAGATGATATAATACCATGTACAGTTTTGGTCTCCTTACCTAAGGAAGGATATACTTGCCTTAGAGGGCGTGCAACAAATGTTCACCAGACTGGTTCTTGAGATAGGGGGGATTGTCCTATGAGGAAATATTGAGTAGACTAGGCCTATATTCCCTAGAGTTTAGAAGAATGAGAGGTGATCTCATTGAAATGTATAAAATTCTTAAAGGGCTTGACAGAGTAGTTGCTGGGAGAATGTTTCCCCTGGCTGGGGAGTCTAGAACTAGGGGGTCACAGTCTCAGAATAAGGGGTCGGCCATTTAGGACTGAGATGAGGAGAAATTTCTTCACTCAAAGGGTTGTGAACTCAAGAGCTATAGTAATAGGGGATTCTATTGTAAGGGGAATAGATAGGCATTTCTGCGGCCGCAAACGAGACTCCAGGATGGTATGTTGCCTCCCTGGTGCAAGGGTCAAGGATGTCACAGAGCGGCTGCAGAGCATTTTGGAAGGGGAGGGAGAACAGCCAGTTGTGGTGGTGCATATAGGTACCAACGATATAGGTAAAAAATGGGATGAGGTCCTAAAAACTGAATATAGGGAGTTAGGAGGTAAATTTAAAAATAGGACCTCAAAGGTAGTAATCTCAGGATTGCTACCAGTGCCACGTGCTAGTCAGTAGAAATAGAAGGATATTTCAGATGAATATGTGGCTAGAGGAATGGTGCAAGGGGGAGGGATTCAAATTCCTGGGACATTGGAACCGGTTCTGGGGGGAGGTGGGACCAGTACACACTGGACGGTTTGCACCTGGGCAGGACCGGGACCGATATCCCAGGGGGAGTGTTTGCTAGTGCTCTGGGGGAGGGTTTAAACTAAAATGACAGGTGGTTGGGAACCTGAGCAGATAGACAGAGGAAAGGGAAACAAGGATAGAAGCAAAAGACAGGAAGGAGAAAAGCAAAGGTGGCAGTCAGAGAAATCAAGGGTTTAAATCAAACATGGCCACAGTAAATAATAATTCTAAGAGGTCTAAGAGTGTTAAAAAAACAAGCCTGAAGGCTTTGTGTCTTAATGCGAGGAGCATTCGTAATAAGGTGGATGAATTAGCTGCGCAAATAGAGGTAAGCAGATATGATATGATTGGGATTACGGAAACATGGCTCCAGGGTGACCAAGGCTGGGAACTAAACATCCAGGGGTATTCAATATTCAGGAAAGACAGGCAAAAAGGAAAAGGAGGTGAGGTAGCATTGCTGGTTAACACAATTGTAAGGAAGGATATTAGCTCTGATGATGTGGAATCTGTATGGGTAGAACTGAGAAATACCAAGGGGCAGAAAACGTTAGTGGGAGTGGTATATAGACCTCCAAACAGTAATGCGGAGGTTGGGGATGGCATTAAACGGGAAATTAGAGAAGCGTGCAATAAGGGCACAGCAGTTATCATGGGTGACTTAATCTACATATAGATTGGGCTAACCAAATTAGTAACAATACTATGGAGGAGGGATTCCTGGAGTGGACCAATATGTCGAGGAACCAACCAGAGACCAGGCCATCTTAGATTGGGTATTATGTAATGAGAAAGGATTAATTAGCAATCTTGTTGTGCGAGGCCCCTTGGGGCGGAGCGATCATATGATCGAAATCTTCATTAAGATGGAAAGTGAAGTAGTTGACTCAGAGACTTGGGTACTGAATTTAAATAAAGGAAACTATGATGGTATGAGGTGCAAGTTGGGTAGAATTGATTGGGGAATGTTACTCAAAGGGTTGACGGTGGATAGGCAATGGAAAACATTCAAAGATTGCTTGGATGAACTATAGAATTTGTTCATCCCTGTTTGGCATAAAAAGAAAACAAAAAAGGTGACTCAACCGTGGCTAACAAGGGAAATTAGGGATAGCATAAGATCCAAGGAGAGGACATATAAATTGGCCAGAAAAAGCAGTAAACCTGAGGATTGGGAGCAGTTTAGGATTCAGCAAAGGAGGACAAAGGGATTAATTAAGAGGGGGAAAATAGAGTATGAGAGTAAGCTTTCAGGGAACATAAAAACTGACATAAAAGCTTTTATAGATATGTGAAGAGAAAAATATTGGTGAAGTCAAGCATAGGTCTCTTGCAGTCAGAATCAGGGGAATTTATAATGGGGAACAAAGAAATGGCAGACAAATTAAATACATACTTTGGTTCTGTCTTCAAAAAGGAGGACACAAATAACCTCCCAGAGATATCGGGGAACATAGGGTCTAATGAGAGGGAGGAACTGAATGAAATCAGTATTTGTAGGGAAATGGTGTTAGGGAAATTGACGGGATTGAAGGCCGATAAATCCCCAGGGCCTGATAATCTATATCCTAGGGTACTTAAGGAAGTGGCCCTAGAAATAGTAGATGCATTGCTGGTCATCTTCCAAAATTCTAGAGACTCTGGAACAGTTCCCATGGATTGGAGGGTAGCTAATATTACCCCACTGTTCAAAAAAGGTGGTAGAGAGAAAACGGGGAATTATAGACCGGTGAGCCTGACGTCGGTAGTCGGGAAAATGCTAGAGTCCATTATAAAAGATGTAATAGCAAAGCACTTGGAAAACAGTGACAGGATCAGACAAACTCAACATGGATTTACAAAAGGTAAATCATGCTTTACTAATCTACTGGAATTTTTTGAGGATGTAACTGGTAGAATAGATAAGGGAGAACCAGTGGAAGTGGTGTATTTGGACTTTCAGAAGGCTTTCGATAAGGTCCCGCATAAGAGATTAGCGTGTAAAGTTAAGGCACATGGGATTGGGGGCAAGGTACTGACTTGGATAGAGAACTGGTTGGCAGACAGGAAGCAAAGAGGTGGAATAAATGGGTCTTTTTCCAAGTGGCAGGCAGTGACTAGTGGGGTACCGCAGGGATCGGTCCTAGGACCCCAGCTATTCACAATATATATTAATGATCTAGACGAGGGAACTAGATGTAATATCTCCAAGTTTGCAGACAACACAAAGCTGGGTGGGCGTGTGTGCTGTGAGGAGGATGCTGAGAAACTCCAGTATGATTTGGACAGGTTGGGTGATTGGGCAAATGCATGGCAGATGCAGTATAATGTGGATAAATGCAAGGTTATCCACTTTGGTGGCAAAAACAGGAAGGCAGATTATTATCTGAACGGCAATAGATTGGGAGAAGGGGAAGTGCAACGAGCCTGGGTGTCCTTGGGCACCAGTCGCTGAAGGTAAGCATGCAGGTGCAGCAGGCGGTTAAGAAGACAAATGGTATGTTGGTCTTCGTAGCGAGAGGATTTGAGTAAAGGAACAAGTATGTCTTGCTGCAGTTGTACAGGGCCTTGGTGAGACCGCACCTTGAGTATTGTGTGCAGTTTTGGTCACCTTATCTGAGGAAGGATGTTCTTGCCATGGAGGGAGTGCAGCAAAGATTCACCAGACTGATACCTGGGATGGCAGGAATGACGTATGAGGAGAGATTGGGTTGATTGGGCTTATACTCGCTGGAGTTTAGAAGAATGAGCGGGGATCTCATTGAAACTTATAAAATTCTAACAGGACTGCACAGACTAGATGCAGGAAGGATGTTCCCGATGGCGGGGGAGTCCAAAGCCAGGGGTCGCAGTCTAAAGATAAGGGGTAAGCCATTTAGGGCAGAGATGAGGAGGAATTTCTTCACCCAGAGAGTGGTGAACCTGTGGAATTCTCTACCACAGAAGGCAGTTGAGGCCAATTCATTAAATAATTTCAAGAAGGAGTTAGATATATTTCTTAAGGCTAAAGGGATCAAGGGATATGGGGAGAAGGCAGGGACAGGGTACTGAATTTGGATGATCAGCCATGATCTCATTGAATGGCGGAGCAGGCTCGAGGGGCCGAATGGCCTACTCCTGCTCCTATCTTCTATGTTTCTTTGTTTCTATGAATCTTTGGAATTCTCTACCCCAGAGGGCTGTGGATGCTCAGCCGTTGAGTATAGTCAGGACAGAGATTGATAGATTTTGGATACGAAGGGAACCAAGGGATATTGGGATAGTCTGGGAAGGTGGAGTTAAAGTAGAAGATCTTATTGAATGGCGGATCAGGCTCAAAGGGCCAAATGGCCTACTCCTGCTCCTATTTCTTATGTTCTCATGTGGAACTGGAGTCTCCATGTTGCCAAGGAAGACAGAGCCATGACTACCAGGTCTTTGAAGTTTCTATAGTTTATTCCTAGTTAAATAAAATGACACAGAACCTACTTAGTTGGTGCTTTTGAAACAGATTGGTCCCATACTTGAATGCAAGATACTGTGGACCAAACTACTTCCTCTCTGGCATCAAGATTTGATCTATTTCTGAAAACTGACCCCAAGTGAGTTGAGATGTGTTGAACTGCCATCCAGTTTTAAACAAAATATAAATTGTCAAAGTGAGTAAGCAAAAGGACATTTATAATTTCAACAGAAATAACTTAAATGCTCTTACTAGACTGCCAAATTATTAGCATATACCTTGGTTTTCTTTCTGTAGTGCCTCTGAGTTTTCTCTCCAGTTCAGTGATGGGAAATGGTCACGTTCAGTTGTCCCTTTGTTGGTCAAATATTGATTTTCATCTTGTTCGGTTTCATATCTTTGAGCTGGAGCTGGAGCTGGAGATAATGAGGAGAATATGTTGACATTACTGTCTTCTTGCTGTGGCATGGTGTGTTCTTCACTCATTATCAGTGAAGAGTTATGAGCTTTGTCAATTTTCCGCCCTTCAACTATATTTGCCAGAGGCTTGTTGTTCATTTTAGTAGAGAACCTCACTTGCTTGCTACCTGGTTCCATCTTTGTGATGCCATCAGAATCCTCAGTTTGTAGTGGCATAGCTCCTATGTCTTCTGTGGATCGAATTGGGGTCCATTTGGATAGGTTTTCTGACTCAGTGGAGCTAGTACTTGGACTGCGCTTTAAAATGCCTTTTCTTCTTGAATGCTCAGTCTCTCCTCTCCCTAATGATAGATTTGGTATGTCATTGTAATATTCTCCTGGCTTTTTGGTTTGGCTTGACATGTTGTTCATTAAACCTATAGATCCACCTGGTTCAGCACTTTGGTCCCAGATATTGTCTCTGTGTTGATCTTTCCCCTTTGATTCATTGGACTTTGTATTGGCTGCAACTGATTTTAAATCTGAAGGTCTTGAAGAAAACAGACTATCTATGTCAGGAGATTCACTCACAACACTTTCTTTTACTGGATTTTGCACTGCCGATATGTTTGATTTTATGGCACTATCTGTGTTGTCTTTTTGCGGCTTTTTAACACCCTGCAGAATTTCTGACAGCAATGTTGATGAATTTCTTGAAAATGAGTTCTTCTGCCTCATATCAGCATTATGCATGGGGTCGTTTTTCTTTGAATTGGATGGTATTTCTCCACTTGACACAGAAGGTCCCTTCATAAAGTCACTATTCTCTTTAGGTTCAGTCTCCTCTGGAGAAAAAACGGGTTGGGCACTTTTAGCTAAAGACCTGTCTGTCTCTATGTTTAGATCAGTGGAACTTTTTTTAGGACTATGCAGAATTAGGTCCTCTCTTGGAGTCCAGAACTCTTCTTGTTTGGCTGAGTGCATTGGTCGACTACTACTATAATCAGAATACGGATTCGTTTCAGATATCGGTTCATCTACTGCTGTAACGGATGAATCCATGTTGGATAGAAGCACCTCATTGCCTGGGGATGGAGACTCATTCTCATGATCCTGATTATGCCTTTTCATGTATGCTTTGATGTTGTCTTCTGTGAAAATGTAATTAAAGCTGCATGAGACAATGTCATGGTTCATAATATTCTATAGTTAATATGCTTCACTTACAAATTAAAATATTAAGAAATGCCCTCTGTACATTTCAAGTGACAACTGAAAGAATCACAGACATAAAATCTGTAACGACTTAAATAACAGTGTC
Source organism: Somniosus microcephalus (assembly GCF_052327205.1). Lineage (NCBI taxonomy): Eukaryota > Metazoa > Chordata > Chondrichthyes > Squaliformes > Somniosidae > Somniosus > Somniosus microcephalus. The sequence goes on from NC_140995.1 coordinate 138,249,428, forward strand.
AGTCCAATCCATCATATTAACCCAACAAATAGGTTGAGACTGAGTCAGGAATAAACAGTGAGCTGCTAAGAAAATATTGGGAAATGTGAATGATGTTAAACTACTAGGTGTCAGACTTGGCTCAGTAGTAACACTCTCGCCTCGGAATCAGAAGGTCATGGTTTCAAGCCTCACTCCAGGGACTTGAGTACATAATCTAGGGTGACACTCCAGTGCAGTACTCAGAGAGTGCTACACTGTCTAGGTGCCCTCTTTCAGATGAGATGTTAAACCGAAGTCCAATCTGTCCTCAGGTGGATGTAAAAAAATCTCACAACACTATTTGTAGAAGAACAGGGGAGTTCACCAGGTGTCCTGGCCAATATTTATCCTTTAACCAACACCAGATCATTTATTTCATTGCTGTTTGAGACCTAGCTGTATGCAAATTGGCTTCCACGTTTCCTACATTACAACAATGACTACACTTCAAATGTTTTTCATTGGTTGTAAAGCACTTTAGAATATCCTGAGGTCAAGAAAGGTGCTGTATAAGTACACATATTTCTACCTTTCTTTTCTCTACCCACCCACCTGGTTTCTGCCAGGCAGGTAGGGTTAAAACTGCTCCCTTGTTTTTTAACTGTATAAGATGTTTAGTCATCCTTTCAGTACACATTTATGCAATTGGAATTTTTTACACAAACCTTCAAGAGGCACTTCATCAAAAGCTTTTTGGAAATCCAAGTAAATGGTGTATACTGGTTCTCCTTGATCGACAAGTTTAGTTACTTCTTCAAAAACTGGATCAGGTTTGTCATTATCTCCTATCAGCCCTGTACTTTTAGATGATCATTTATAGGTGTGCCAATAACGTTTTCCATTAACATCTCCACCACAGAGGCTAAACTCACTGGCCAATAATTTCCAGGATGCAACTTTAATTCCTTTTTTAAATAAGGGCACCATATGTGATTTTCATTCATCATTTGGTACTACCCCTCTGACCTACTGAAAATATTCACCAGGGCATAAAACACAACCCCATTCATTAATTTTGGTGCCCTAGGATAAATTGAATCTGGCCCGAGTGCTTTTTCTACCTTGAGCCCTTTTAATTCAGTTTGCACAATCTCCCGTAAGGTGTGCAAGATTTCTGAGTTTTAGTCTTATCTGCTATGCAAGGGCAGATCCAACCTTTTTTTAAATTCATTCATGGGATCTGGGCATCACTGGCAACACCAGCATTTATTGCCCATCCCTAATTGCCCTTTAGAAGGTGGTGGTGAGCCATCTTCTTGAACCGCTGCAGTCCGTGTGGTGAAGGTGCTCCCACAGTGCTGTTAGGGAGGGAGTTCCAGGATTTTCACCCAGCGATGATGAAGGAACGGCGATATATTTCCAAGTCAGGATGGTGTGACAAGGATTTTAAACTAATAAATGGCGGGGTGGGGGGAGGCTCAGGTGGATAATGTAGTATAAATAATAGTTAAAAAACAAATGAAAAGGAAGAGAGTAGAGTAACAGTCAGAAATTGTGCTTCAGGCACCACAGATAAAGTGAAAACTAAAAGATGTAAAGTGACTAAACCAGGAGAGAGAAATAAGAAACATGTGAATAAAACATTGGAGCTGAAGGACAGGTTAGGGTGTGTGGCCCAAATAAGCGTACTTTATACATACACACGGAGTATAAGAAAGAAAGACTTGCATTTGTATAGCGCCTTTCATGACCACCAGACATCTCAAAGCATTTTACAGCCAATGAAGTACTTTTTGAAGTGGAGTCGCTGTTGTAATGTAGGAAACATGGCAGCCAATTTGCACACAACAAGCTCCCACAAACAGCAATATGATAATGACCAGATAATCTGTTTTTGTTATGTTGGTTGAGGGATAAATATTGGCTAGGGCACCGGGGATAACTCCCCTGCTCTTCTTTGAAATAGTGCCATGGGATCTTTTATGTCCACCTGAGAGAGCAGGCGGGGCCTCGGTTTAACGTCTCATCCAAAAGACGGCGCCTCTGACAGTGCAGCACTCTGGAATAAATTGAATGAACTGCAGGCGCAAATTCAACTTGGAGGGTATGACATGGTAGCCATTACTGAGACATGGCTGCAAGACGTTCAGGTCTGGGAACTAAATATACCAGGTTATAAGGTCTACAGGAAAGATAGGGAAAATGGTAGAGAGGGAGGAGTAGCCTTAGTGATTAAGGATGAAATCACTTCAATGATAAGAGAGGATATAACGAGAGGTAAGCAGGCAGTGGAGACTTTATGGGTAGAATTGAGAAATAGGAAAGGATTTAAGACTGTAGTGGGAGTTGTGTATAGGCCCCCTGGCAGCAGCTGTGAAGTGCTAGATTGTATAAATGCAGAGATTAGACAAGCGTGTAGTAAAGGCAGAGTGGTTTTAATTGGGGATTTTAACTTTCATATAGATTGGGATAAGCAGACTAGCACCTGTCAGAAAGGTAGTGAATTTCTTGAGTGTGTCCGAAATAGTTTTCTGTAACCTAGAGCCAACAAGGGGGCATGCTGTATTGGATTTAGTAATGAGTAATGAGCCAGATTTAGTTAACAGCCTAACGGTGTGTGAACATTTATCTAATATCGATCATAACATGATCAAGTTCAACGTAGTGTTTGAAAGGGAGAAGTGCAAAACTGATGAAACAGAGACTGTCCATTGTAAACTGGGCAAATCTGTTAATGGGTAAAATGACAGAAGATCAGTGGAAGGACCAATTTCCCTTAGCAGAAGGGTCAATAACCAGGGGGCATAGATTTAAAGTAATTGGTCGGAGGTTTAGAGGGGAGTTGAGGAGAAATTTTTTCACCCAGAAGGTGATGGGGGTCTGGAACTCACTGCCTGAAAGGGTGGTAGAGGCAGAAACCCTCATCACATTTAAGAAGTACTAGGATATGAAGTGCCGTAACCTACAAGGCTATGGACCAAGAGCTGGAAAGTGGGATTAGGGTGGATAGCTCTTTGTCGGCTGGCGCGGACAGATTGGCTAAATTGCCTCCTTCTGTGCTGTAAATTTCTATGATTCTATGATTCCAGAGACTTGAGCACAAAAATCTAGGCTGACGCTCCAGTGCAATACTGAACGAGTGCTGCACTGCCAGATATGTCATTTCTCAGATGAGACATTAAACCGTGGCCCCATCTGCCCTCTCAGGTGGACGTAAAAGATCCCATGGCACTATTTCTAAAAAGAGTGGGGACGTTATCCCCAGTGTCCTGGACAATATTTATCCCTTAACCTACATCACTAAAACAGATGATCTGGTCATTATCACATTGTTGTTTTTGGGAACTTGCTGTGCGCAAAATTGGCTGCCGTGTTTACTACATTACAACAGTGATAACGGACTGAATTTTGCTGGCCCTCAGAGTGCGGGTCCGCTGTCAAAATCAAAATGATTGACAGCGGGTTGGGAGCCCGCTCCGAACCCGCCACCATGTAAGTTTTCAAAGAGTCGGGTCTGCGATTTCAGAACAGACCCGACACCAAGCGGCAGGGGAGGCATTTAAGATAGTTAAATGCTTGTTAACTACAATTTTGCCAGCCTATTTCAATTTTACCACTTTTTTTTTTTAATGAGGTTCCCGCCACTCGGGGATCACGTCAGGTAAGTAGGGGTGGTTCTCCATGTCTCCCATTGCTGTGATTAGGTGACAGCTGCAAAAGTGGTATGAAAGCTACCATTTCACAGCTGGTCACTTTCCAATGTCAGAAGCTTGAGCCTTTAGGACTTGGAAGAAACTTTTGAGCTGTATGCAGTTTGGAAGTGTTTTGAGTAAACTCTCTATCCACTGTCACCTCCTTGGAGCAAGCTCTCTCACCATTGACAGATTGCTTCTGTCATCTCAACTTCAGCTGCCATCTATTCCAGCAACATCGGTGCCCTTGAAAAAATCTCACCTTGGTTCTCTGAATCCCTCCACGACCAGCCCCAACACCAACATTACCAGACACACCAGCACCACCACCAACAACACCAACCTTCTCTGCAATCACCTGACGCTGCACAGGATACAGGGCATCAGCACCCGACAACATTGCTGCCCGGGAGGCCAGCGATGGCATCACCATGGCCAGATTTACATTACTTGACGCTGTACACCCTGGCTGCCACATGATGCGCCAGGTTGACACCAACACCATAAAGCATCCCTACAATGTCCAAGCCATTCCTTTCACACTCATCACAATTGGGGGGGGGGGGGGAATTATGTCTCAACCTTCACTGGAATTCACTAAGACATTTCTAAAGGTGAGCACAGATCTGTCCAATAAAGTAAAAAGTGTTGAAAATAAAAATTTCAATGTTTGACAGTACATTACCAGAGGCTTCACATGAACATTGGCTAAACCTCTCAAGTGCCTACTCTTGTGTGTTGTTAGTTGGTATGCTTGCAGTAGGATGGGTGTGAGTGTGAGGGGTGGCTAGTGAGATGGGGAAGTGATAATGTAGATAAAGAGGGATGGGTGAAGGTGCAAGGTAAGTTGGTGTGAGTAAGGATGTGCAGGAGTAGGGTAGGGAAGGCAGAGTGATGGGGATAGGATGAGTGACACAGCAGGATGAGGTTGAGTGTGGCTTGGCAGTAACATTTTGTGATCTGCTCAGATTATTGAAAAGTTTGCACCACTGCAGCCTGGTCCTACTGACGACATCCCTGCTTTTGCCCTCCTGTGCAATGTGCAACCAGGCTGCATTGGTGCCCTGAGGAGGTCTCTTCTACCCATGGGAAGGGAAGAGAACCTTCCTGCGTGCTGTGACTCCCTCCATAAGCATATGGAGGGAGTAATGGGAGAACCTGGGTGCAGCCATGCACCTTTGTGCAGTGCTCGTCAGTGTTTACAGCACCTCAATGCTGCAGAACATTGACAGAACAACTGTCAAAATGAATATGGACATGGCCCCTTTAAGGAAACCGGCTGATGACGCGTCATCAAATGATGTCATCAGACCCGCTTCCTTTTAATTGGCCAGGACATGTGCAGGGTGGGCTTAACAAGCTCAATCTACGTAAAATCACTCGGAGAGAGTGGGCTGGCGCCGGGAGCGGGACCGGAACCCACCACCCACCTCTCCCGCCATGATCCCACCTCTGCTGGCGAAATCGCAGCCTACATTTTCAAAAAGTATTTCATTGGCTGTAAAGCGCTTTGGGACGTCTGGTCGTCACGAAAGGCGCTATATAAATGCAACTCTTTCTTTCTTTCTTTTGATTCTGTGGGTATGACTATGTCAGGCTGCTGCTTGATAGCCTGTAGGACAGTGCTCCCAATTTTGGCACAAGCCCCCAGATGTTAGTGAGGAGGACTTTACAGGGTCGACTGGGCTGATTATGCCTTTGTCGTGTCTGGTTCTTAGGTCGATGCCGGGCGGTCCGTCTGGTTTTATTCTTAGTATACTTCTTTGTAGCGATTTGGTAAAACTGAATGGCCATTTCAGAGGTCAGTTAAGCGTCAACTACATTGCTGTGGGTCTGGAGTCACATATAGGCCAAGGGTGGCAGATTTATTTCCCTAAAGGACATTAGTGAACCAGTTGGGTTTTTATGATAGTCCAGTTTCATGGTCACCATTACTGAATCGAGCTTTTTAATTCTAGATTTATTTAACTAACTGAATTTAAATTCCCCAGTTGCCGTGGTGGGATTTGAACTCATGTCTCCGAATCATTGGTCCAGTAAAATAACCACTATGCTACCGTACCTTCCCACTGTTGAAACATTTCTGATGTACTGTAGTAAGATCTTCTTGTGTCTGCATTTCTGGTAACAACTGCAGGCTTCCACAATCCACTTCTCCAGTCTCATTTTCTCCTGCAATATCATTGATTCTTTTGTTTGTCATTTCTGGTTTTACTGACCACAATATCTCACTGAACAACGTCCTGAATGTCTCTGGTCGTGCCTGGTCAGTTAACTAGATCTCCAGCCTTTTTTTTACATAATGCCATGCTAAGATGTCTTACAGGTTTTGCCTTTGAGCCCTATATCATTTTCTACAGCCAGTTCATCTCATAAATGCCACTATTCCTTAATACCAGTGGATAGGTCCAACTTGGCTTTTGACCATGCTGACCTATGACCACAAGCAGTCTTGCAGCATAATTCTTCTGAAGACTTGTCTTCTATTTCCATTATTTTATTGTCTTAATATGGGTAAATTTTTCATTATGTACTTGTCATACTTTCATTAATGGGCTCTTGAGAACGAATGTGTGACTGGGATTTTTTCTCTCACTTGTGCTAGACATCCAAGTCATACTTTTGCAGTATTAAAATTGTGCTTTGCAATTGTGACAGCGCTGCAGGTAATGGTTTTTCATGAAGCTCTCAAGTGGTTTATGGCCAATTTCCACTTTGTCCCTATGTCTATATTATAATTGAATTTTCTGCACTCAGTCACAATAGCTCATATCTGTCTATTTGCATGTAATTTCTTTGTGATTCAGTCAGTGCACATGATGTGTATGCCACAGGTTTCCAATCTTGGAGGACCACAACATCTAACCTGGTCCGTAATATGATCTCTTTTTTGTGGCAAGATGTCCTGGTGCTGGATATTTCCCACACCTCTGCTATTCTTGGAGCAAATGTTATACAATAGCTTTTGGTTTTTCTTCCTAATATATTCTTTGGATATCTGTCCATTTTTTCCCTCTATTAAGCACTATGGGACATTTTTATACATTAAAGGCACTGTATAAATGCCAGTTGTTTTTGTTGTGATAGTAGTAGTAGTATTGTCCCTATGTCATGACATTGGCTTGTGCACCAGTATCATTGTACCTTCAACCCAATCATCATTCTTTGCCATTGCTCCTACTTCCACAGAACTAGGCCTGGAATTTTTACTTTGGGCACACTCAGCAATCTGGTCGCAAATTGCGCCCAAAACTGCGCTAGTTTTGAGAAGTGTTTTTTTTAATCGCTCAGGTTTCGGCTCAAACTCATTTGCATATCGCCGAATGTAAAATCTGCCATGAACCAGCACAATCAGGCACCATTTTAGAACATAATTTAAAAAAATACTTTGCTTTAAAAAATATTCCTTGATATATTTAAAGAGTGGTAACTTGGTACAGTTTTATTAATACAGCTGAAAATGTGTTTATCACAAAAAATAAGAATTTTTAATCAGAGTGTCTCGTCCTCCACCTGTGAGTAACCCAATTTTAAATAACTGAAAATGACTTAATAAAACTATACAGAACCAGTACAGTAGTCAGTTTTCCAGTAAATTAAAAAAAAGTTATATTCAGAAGCTTTTAAAACGTGCCTATTACTGTCTTTACAACTAAAAAGAAGCTTAATTTTAAAAGCCTTCTCGAAGGCCCACAAACAGGCACAATTAGCAGAAACCTGCAATGGTGATTAATTCAATCTGGGGGCGTGGCTATTTTGTGACAGGGCATGTGGTATTTGGCATTCATGGCTGGTCAGGTCTCCCTGCTGTATGATAGTTACTGCCATGCCTATTATATTTGCTGAACTTATTATTTGTTAGAAATAATTGTAGAAAAGGAATTAGTTCTTTAAAAAAATATAGTAGAACTCAAGGTAGATAATTCACTGGACCCTGATGTCATGCACCCTGGGCTCTTGGAGAGAATACAGCAGAGGTCCTGGCCACAATCTTTCAGTCCTCCTTAAATATGCAAATTGAGCCGTGAGACTAGAGAATGATCATTCATTTGCTCAAGAAGAGAACAAAGGATAAACTGGGTAACTATAGACCAGTATATTTAACTTCGGGTGAACTCTTGGAATCCATAATTTGAGATATCATTCTAGACCATTTAGAAATGCATGGGTTAATGAAGGGCAGCCAGCATGGTTTTGTTAAAGGCAAGTTATATTTGACAAATTTTTTGAAGTGATCGATTGGATAGATAAAGGGAGGGCAAGAGATGTGATGTATATGGATTTTCAGAAGGTGTTTGATAATATGTCTCACACAAGGCTTGCTAGAAACATTCAGGAAGATGGTAGAAGAGGAAATAAAGCAGTATGGGAATAAATATTATTGATAAACAGGAAACAAGGAATCAGGGTAAATGGGAGAAGGGCTGGATGTGATGTACCCCAGGAGTCAGTGCAGTGCCCACTTTTGTTCTTGACAATTTGGATTTGGGCATAGGGAGCACAATCTCAATCATTGTTGGCAAACAATGAATAGGGCGGTAAAAGATAGGAAAGTGGGAGATGCCATCTCATGCATAAGACTGCTGCTGAATATAGCATATTAGTAGACCTGAAATGATTTGAAAATTAAGTTGGCATTGAACACTTTTAACCAGCAAAACAATTACACAAATAGTTCAAACACGAATGTTTGATAAAATAAATAAGTTTTATGACAAGCTCACAAATCCGCCTGATCAAAGAGAATGAAAACTATTTTGTTTATGTGGAGTTGAATCAATTACTGAGCCAGAAAACCACACCTACATAAAGAATCTGACAAGAATTTGCATACTGCCTTTTGGAAAACATGTGAATAGTCCTTGTCAGACTACATATTTATCTTTTATGGAATTAATTTTGTTCTCATCAAGATATGGTAATCAGTGCTGGGGAATAGAAACTTTTCCACTTATGGCATCTAACATCAATGTCAAAGTCTCCCAAGTTGGGTACAATGCAAGGTAAAGTACCTCACTTCACATCAATCTTAACCTCAGAAAAACACCCTGCAGTAACATAGTGACATTCCCATTTCTCGTGGAGTGAAACTAGATATTTGAATCTAATTAATGTTGAATTACATAGTTTTGTGCTGGGGACCTCAGAAAATGACAAGCAATGACTTGACATTCCAGAGTTAAATCCATTACGGATAATCCCCTGCAACTTGCAACAACCAGAATACATTATAATAGAAATCAACATTAAATCAGAGTGGAAGAGGATACTAACAATGTAAACCATATACAAGTGAATGCTAAACAAAATGGAAGTCTTGAACCTTAGTATTAATTTCCCAAGCCTCCTTTCAAAAATAAAGGAAGACTGTTCAAATGAAGCATTAGGAACACCAGAGACTGAAGCTTCACAAATATAGACAGAAATGATCATATAAACGGAAAATATGAAGCAGTACACCCTGGACACCCAACTTCAATAGGAACTACACAAATGTTAGCCTACAGGGCCCTCATGTGAACAACTCAATATATTATTTTCAATTTTTTCTTACAAAAAAAATTCTAGAAACTATGAATCCTGACAGGCTCTAAATAGACAGTCACCCCAAGAAAAACAATGCATAAAGCTTCACAAATGATGAGGAATTTAAAAGCAAAATGAAAATGCTTGCAAGAAAAACAGAAACCGCTAAAACAAATTGGAAAAGGCACAAAATCAAATGCTTCAGATGAACTGTCACAAAATATTATTGACCAGCTTCATCAGCACAAACTACCTGACACTTACTCTCACCAATCTATTATTAGCAATCTTTGGCTTACCTCTAGAGTACACTTTCAAATGAAAGGTATCACTAAACAATATCAAATTTAATGGGAAGACATTCCACACCCTGAGACTTAAGGGCTGATTTTCTCAGTACAGATTGAAGAGCCACTCTTGCTGCCGCAGATATCAAAATATCATAGGCATGCTTCCCTCGATTTTCTGTCCATTAGAACTAATGGATAGAAAATTGTGGGTAGCACCGTAATTATTTTCTGATATGCTCGGCCAGTGGGTGAGGTTCTTTGACAGTAGCAAGAACTCAGGAAATCAGTTCTTGAAGGTAAGTAATATTTATAATATTCCACCGAATGAGAGAAAAATTCACAAACCAATAACAATCCTAGGGGCGTCAGAAAAATCAAACCAACAGCATACAGCAGAATGGACTATGAATGCTCAGTGCACATTAGGGCACCTGGGGTAATGAAATTGTTTGTTGCTATTGGGCACTGCAGTTATTCATCTGAATCTATAACTAGTGCAAACCAACTGCTAGTCACAGAGTGAGCCTAATGGTGTTGTGAAGCCGCAGAAGCTACAGAATCTATTGAAAAGAAGAACTATAGCAATTCCACTATATAACCTTAAAAAATAAAATTTACCATATAACAAACACATTAAAAATCACCTCAAAAAAAATCACAAACTTGCCTATAAAGCTCAAGCCTCTTTTCCTTGACTAAGCTTTCACCCCAACCCAACTCTCTCCTTTCCCCCTTTGACTCAGTGTCTACACTTTGCCCACTGCCCCATAATGTGCTTCAAGACATTATTCTGGACATGGGAAGGCTATCAAAGTGCAATTTATTGTTTATTTTATTATTGTATCTCTCATACCCCACAATCACTTTCTAGGTCAAATATCTATCCAGTTCCTTCTTGACTTTTCCAACACTGTCCGCTTCCATTGCTTTCTAGACAGTCTATTCCATGTGTTCCCCACTTCTGTTCAAAGGCTAAACTGGCCACTCACTTTTTATTTTCTGAGTTTGAGTCTATTTATCACAACTTTTATCAAACCATTACAATTCTATTTTTCTTTCTTAATTTAACAAAAAAATGCTTGATATATTTTCACAAGAGCTGCCATAATGGTTTCATGTAATTACAACTCAATCAGCAGAATGTGATTATTTAGCAATAAACAGAACCGAATGAGAATTAGGATAATGGGGTTATTGTTGTGTATGTACCTTTAAGAGAAGAACTGATTCTATACTGCAGTACCGGTAGTGACCACCCCTGTATATAAAGCCATAGCAGGCTTCTGTACTTCAGTCTTAAGTTACCCTCTGTTCAGTAAATATCTGTTATTATTGTTCTCCTGCAGTCCGTGTATTATTGATACTCGGACACTACAGTTATTAACTAGAATCTAAAGATGATTTGAGGTTCACGTGCCTCACAACTGAACACCAATGTGTAGTAACTGACCTGAACAGCACGGTTATGCTGAATAGCCCTGACCTTACAAAGTGTTATGAATAGCCAATGGAATATTTTTTTCTGGTTTGATGACTGAAGTTGCAAAACTGATTGAAGTCGTGATGACTTATCAGACTGACAGTACTTAGTACCAGTACACATGTTAAATCAATACAGAGATAGCTCTCGGTCAAATCGGTCTCTGCATTGATCTACAAGATTTGTAATTCACACAGCAATGTTTAAAATGCCAGTTTAAATTATAGCCAATGTACTAGATTGCAATGCTAAGAGCCATATTTTCCTATGTGTGCTAGGTTTTACAATATAGTAAATGTGTGGAGTAAATGCAGAAAAAAAGGTGAGTGTGTTTTTTTTGTTTTTACTGCTGCTCTGTGTCTTTTCCCCATACTAAAATTTATTTATGAAAATTAGACAAGTAATTGTTTTTTTGAGGACCATTGAGGCCTTGTTAATGTCCAGACGTGAGAATGGCGCAGGGGGCAATAAAACAAAAATTCAGTTATCAGCATCTTGTTGCATAGGGACCAGTCTCCGTACAAGATAATGGCAGCTTTCCAGCACCATCTGTACAAGACGTTCATTGTATTGGAGGTTAGATTTGTCCTTCACCATGTGCTGACCACTGTCCAAGCAAATAGATTGATGCAGAGTGCATTGTGACCCTACTCATGATTACCATTATAGGGAATGATTCCATTATCCAGGTGAGCAAATCTTCTTAAATCGCATTTTAATGAATGGAAAATCATGGACTGCGCTGTTGCTCCTGGCTGAAAACTGAATCACCCTTGATTCCTAATAGTACAATGTTATGTAATCATGGTCTGGAAATTCGAGCATGTCCAATATTGGTCAAGCAGGTTACATGCCCTCTACTTGAATGGTGAGAGGCGGTGTTTGGGGTGGGGGGAGGGTGGGGAGAGGGAGTGATTGGGGGGTGGGGGGGGGGGATGGGAGGTGGTGGTGATCAGGGGGTTAGTAGCAATGACAACTTTCATTTTTTGGGGGGTGTGCGACCCCTTTAAGGGGCAGCACGGCCCATTTAAAATATCGCATATGTGCAGTTATTCCCATTTAAAAGCTGGCGAGCCGCCGAGCGCTGATCGGTTGTGGGGGGGGGGGGTTGGGTGGGATGATGATCAGGGCGGGGGTGGGGGGCGGGGGACAAGAGAGGCATTGATCGGGGGGGTGGGGGGGAGAGGCGGTGATCGGGGGGGGGGAGAGGCGGTGATCGGGGGGGGAGGAGAGGCGGTGATCGGGGGGGAGGAGAGGCGGTGATCGGGGGGGGAGGAGAGGCGGTGATCGGGGGGGAGGAGAGGCGGTGATCGGGGGGGGGAGGAGAGGCGGTGATCGGGGGGGGAGGAGAGGCGGTGATCGGGAGGGAGGAGAGGCGGTGATCGGGGGGGGAGGAGAGGCGGTGATCGGGGGGGAGGAGAGGCGGTGATCGGGGGGGAGGAGAGGCGGTGATCGGGGGGTGGAGGAGAGGCGGTGATCGGGGGGGAGGAGAGGCGGTGATCGGGGGGGAGGAGAGGCGGTGACCGGGGGGGGGAGGAGAGGCGGTGATCGGGGGGGGAGGAGAGGCGGTGATCGGGAGGGAGGAGAGGCTGTGATCGGGGGGGGAGGAGAGGCGGTGATCGGGGGGGGAGGAGAGGCGGTGATCGGGGGGGAGGAGAGGCGGTGATCGGGGGGGAGGATAGGCGGTGATCGGGGGGGAGGAGAGGCGGTGATCGGGGGGGGAGGAGAGGCGGTGATCGGGGGGGAGGAGAGGCGGTGATGGGGGGGGAGGAGAGGCGGTGATGGGGGGGGAGGAGAGGCGGTGATCGGGGGGGAGGAGAGGCGGTGATCGGGGGGGAGGAGAGGCGGTGATCGGGGGGGAGGAGAGGCGGTGATCGGGGGGGAGGAGAGGCGGTGATCGGGAGGGAGGAGAGGCGGTGATCGGGGGGGAGGAGAGGCGGTGATCGGGGGGGGAGGAGAGGCGGTGATCGGGGAGGAGGAGAGGCGGTGATCGGGGGGGGGAGGAGAGGCGGTGATCGGGGGGGAGGAGAGGCTGTGATCGGGGGGGAGGAGAGGCGGTGATCGGGGGGGGAGGAGAGGCGGTGATCGGGGGGGGAGGAGAGGCTGTGATCGGGGGGGAGGAGAGGCTGTGATCGGGGAGGAGAGGCGGTGATCGGGGGGGAGGAGAGGCGGTGATCGGGAGGGAGGAGAGGCGGTGATCGGGGGGGGAGGAGAGGCGGTGATCGGGGGGGGAGGAGAGGCGGTGATCGGGGGGGAGGAGAGGCGGTGATCGGGGAGGAGGAGAGCGCGGTGATCGGGGGGGTGGGGGGGAGAGGCGGTGATCGGGGGGGAGGAGAGGCTGTGATCGGGGAGGAGGAGAGGCGGTGATCGGGGGGGAGGAGAGGCTGTGGTCGGGGGGGAGGAGAGGCGGTGATCGGGGGGGAGGAGAGGCTGTGATCGGCGGGGAGGAGAGGCTGTGATCGGGGAGGAGGAGAGGCTGTGATCGGGGGGCAGGAGAGGCTGTGATCGGGGAGGAGGAGAGGCGGTGATCGGGGGGGGAGGAGAGGTGGTGATCGGGGGGGAGGAGAGGCTGTGATCGGGAGGAGGAGAGGCGGTGATCGGAGGGAGGAGAGGCGGTGATCGGGGGGGAGGAGAGGCGGTGATCGGGGGGGGAGGAGAGGCGCTGATCGGGGGGGGAGGAGAGGCGGTGATCGGGAGGGAGAGAGGTGGTGATCGGGGGGGAGGAGAGGCGGTGATCGGGGGGGGAGGAGAGGCTGTGATCGGGGAGAGAGGCGATGATCGGGGGGGAGGAGAGGCGGTGATCGGGGAGGAGGAGAGGCGGTGATCGGGGGGGGGGAGGAGAGGCTGTGATCGGGGAGGAGGAGAGGCGGTGATCGGGTGGGAGGAGAGGCGGTGATCGGGGGGAGGAGAGGGCTGTGATCGGGGAGGAGGAGAGGCGGTGATCGGGGGGGGGGAGGAGAGGCGGTGATCGGGGGGAGGAGAGGCGGTGATCGGGGAGGGGGAGGAGAGGCTGTGATGGGGGGGGAGGAGAGGCTGTGATCGGGGGGGGAGGAGAGGCTGTGATCGGGGGGGGAGGAGAGGCGGTGATCGGGGGGGAGGAGAGGCGGTGATCGGGGGGGAGGAGAGGCGGTGATCGGGGGGGGAGGAGAGGCGGTGATCGGGGGGGAGGAGAGGCGGTGATCGGGGAGGAGAGGCAGTGATCGGCGGGGGGAGAGCCGGTGATCGGGGGGGGGAGAGGCGGTGATCGGGGGGGGGGGGAGAGGCGGTGATCCGGGGGGGGGTGGAGAGGCGGTGATCGGGGTGGGGGGGGAGAGGCGGTGATCGGGGGGGAGGAGAGGCGGTGATCGGGGGGGAGGAGAGGCGGTGATCGGGGGGGAGGAGAGGCGGGTGATCGGGGGGGGAGGAGAGGCGGTGATCGGGAGGGAGGAGAGGCGGTGATCGGGGGGGAGGAGAGGCGGTGATCGGGGGGGGAGGAGAGGCGGTGATCGGGGAAGGAGGAGAGGCGGTGATCGGGGGGGGGGAGGAGAGGCGGTGATCGGGGGGGAGGAGAGGCTGTGATCGGGGGGGGAGGAGAGGCGGTGATCGGGGGGGGAGGAGAGGCGGTGATCGGGGGGGAGGAGAGGCTGTGATCGGGGGGGAGGAGAGGCTGTGATCGGGGAGGAGAGGCGGTGATCGGGGGGGAGGAGAGGCGGTGATCGGGAGGGAGGAGAGGCGGTGATCGGGGGGGGAGGAGAGGCGGTGATCGGGGGGGGAGGAGAGGCGGTGATCGGGGGGGAGGAGAGGCGGTGATCGGGGAGGAGGAGAGGCGGTGATCGGGGGGGTGGGGGGGAGAGGCGGTGATCGGGGGGGAGGAGAGGCTGTGATCGGGGAGGAGGAGAGGCGGTGATCGGGGGGGAGGAGAGGCTGTGGTCGGGGGGGAGGAGAGGCGGTGATCGGGGGGGAGGAGAGGCTGTGATCGGCGGGGAGGAGAGGCTGTGATCGGGGAGGAGGAGAGGCTGTGATCGGGGGGGAGGAGAGGCTGTGATCGGGGAGGAGGAGAGGCGGTGATCGGGGGGGGGAGGAGAGGTGGTGATCGGGGGGGAGGAGAGGCTGTGATCGGGGAGGAGGAGAGGCGGTGATCGGGAGGGAGGAGAGGCGGTGATCGGGGGGGAGGAGAGGCGGTGATCGGGGGGGGGAGGAGGAGGCGCTGATCGGGGGGGGAGGAGAGGCGGTGATCGGGAGGGAGGAGAGGCGGTGATCGGGGGGGAGGAGAGGCGGTGATCGGGGGGGGAGGAGAGGCTGTGATCGGGGAGGAGAGGCGATGATCGGGGGGGAGGAGAGGCGGTGATCGGGGAGGAGGAGAGGCGGTGATCGGGGGGGGAGGAGAGGCTGTGATCGGGGAGGAGGAGAGGCGGTGATCGGGGGGGAGGAGAGGCGGTGATCGGGGGGGAGGAGAGGCTGTGATCGGGGAGGAGGAGAGGCGGGTGATCGGGGGGGGGAGGAGAGGCGGTGATCGGGGGGGAGGAGAGGCGGTGATCGGGGAGGGGGAGGAGAGGCTGTGATGGGGGGGGAGGAGAGGCTGTGATCGGGGGGGAGGAGAGGCTGTGATCGGGGGGGGAGGAGAGGCGGTGATCGGGGGGGGAGGAGAGGCGGTGATCGGGGGGAGGAGAGGCGGTGATCGGGGGGGGAGGAGAGGCGGTGATCGGGGGGGAGGAAGAGGCGGTGATCGGGGAGGAGAGGCAGTGATCGGCGGGGGAGAGCCGGTGATCGGGGGGGGGGAGAGGCGGTGATCGGGGGGGGGGGGGGAGAGGCGGTGATCCGGGGGGGGGTGGAGAGGCGGTGATCGGGGTGGGGGGGGAGAGGCGGTGATCGGGGGGGGGGGGGAGAGAGACGGTGATCGGGGGGGGGAGGAGAGACGGTGATCGGGGGGAGGAGAGGCGGTGATCGGGGGGAGGAGAGGCGGTGATCGGGGGGGAGGAGAGGCGGGTGATCAGGGGGGAGGAGAGGCGGTGATCGGGGGGAGGAGAGGCGGTGATCGGGGGGGGAGAGGCGGTGATCGGGGGGGAGGAGAGGCGGGTGATCGGGGGGGAGGAGAGGCGGTGATCAGGGGGGAGGAGAGGCGGTGATCGGGGGGGAGGAGAGGCGGTGATCGGGGGGGAGGAGAGGCGGTGATCGGGGGGGAGGAGAGGCGGTGATCGGGGGGGGAGAGGCGGTGATCGGGGGGGGAGAGGCGGTGATCGGGGGGAGGAGAGGCGGTGATCGGGGGGGAGGAGAGGCGGTGATCGGGGGGGGAGGAGAGGCGGTGATCGGGGGGGAGGATAGGCGGTGATCGGGGGGGAGGAGAGGCGGTGATCGGGGGGAGGATAGGCGGTGATCGGGGGGGGAGGAGAGGCGGTGATCGGGGGGGGAGGAGAGGCGGGTGATCGGGGGGGAGGAGAGGCGGTGATGGGGGGGGAGGAGAGGCGGTGATGGGGGGGGAGGAGAGGCGGTGATCGGGGGGAGGAGAGCGGTGATCGGGGGGGAGGAGAGGCGGTGATCGGGGGGAGGAGAGGCGGTGATCGGGGGGGGGAGAGGCGGTGATCGGGAGGGAGAGAGGCGGTGATCGGGGGGGAGGAGAGGCGGTGATCGGGGGGGGAGGAGAGGCGGTGATCGGGGAGGAGGAGAGGCGGTGATCGGGGGGGGGAGGAGAGGCGGTGATCGGGGGGGAGGAGAGGCTGTGATCGGGGGGAGGAGAGGCGGTGATCGGGGGGGGAGGAGAGGCGGTGATCGGGGGGGGAGGAGAGGCTGTGATCGGGGGGGAGGAGAGGCTGTGATCGGGGAGGAGAGGCGGTGATCGGGGGGGAGGAGAGGCGGTGATCGGGAGGGAGGAGAGGCGGTGATCGGGGGGGGAGGAGAGGCGGTGATCGGGGGGGGAGGAGAGGCGGTGATCGGGGGGAGGAGAGGCGGTTGATCGGGGAGGAGGAGAGGCGGTGATCGGGGGGGTGGGGGGGAGAGGCGGTGATCGGGGGGGAGAGAGGCTGTGATCGGGGAGGAGGAGAGGCGGTGATCGGGGGGGAGGAGAGGCTGTGGTCGGGGGGGAGGAGAGGCGGTGATCGGGGGGGAGGAGAGGCTGTGATCGGCGGGGAGGAGAGGCTGTGATCGGGGAGGAGGAGAGGCTGTGATTGGGGGGGAGGAGAGGCTGTGATCGGGGAGGAGGAGAGGCGGTGATCGGGGGGGGGAGGAGAGGTGGTGATCGGGGGGGAGGAGAGGCTGTGATCGGGGAGGAGGAGAGGCGGTGATCGGGAGGGAGGAGAGGCGGTGATCGGGGGGGAGGAGAGGCGGTGATCGGGGGGGGGAGGAGAGGCGCTGATCGGGGGGGGAGGAGAGGCGGTGATCGGGAGGGAGGAGAGGTGGTGATCGGGGGGGAGGAGAGGCGGTGATCGGGGGGGGAGGAGAGGCTGTGATCGGGGAGGAGAGGCGATGATCGGGGGGGAGGAGAGGCGGTGATCGGGGAGGAGGAGAGGCGGTGATCGGGGGGGAGGAGAGGCTGTGATCGGGGAGGAGGAGAGGCGGTGATCGGGGGGGAGGAGAGGCGGTGATCGGGGGGGAGGAGAGGCTGTGATCGGGGAGGAGGAGAGGCGGTGATCGGGGGGGGGGAGGAGAGGCGGTGATCGGGGGGGAGGAGAGGCGGTGATCGGGGAGGGGGAGGAGAGGCTGTGATGGGGGGGGAGGAGAGGCTGTGATCGGGGGGGGAGGAGAGGCTGTGATCGGGGGGGGAGGAGAGGCGGTGATCGGGGGGGGAGGAGAGGCGGTGATCGGGGGGGAGGAGAGGCGGTGATCGGGGGGGGAGGAGAGGCGGTGATCGGGGGGGAGGAGAGGCGGTGATCGGGGAGGAGAGGCAGTGATCGGCGGGGGGAGAGCCGGTGATCGGGGGGGGGGGAGAGGCGGTGATCGGGGGGGGGGGGGAGAGGCGGTGATCCGGGGGGGGGGTGGAGAGGCGGTGATCGGGGTGGGGGGGAGAGGCGGTGATCGGGGGGGAGGAGAGGCGGTGATCGGGGGGGAGGAGAGGCGGTGATCGGGGGGGGAGGAGAGGCGGTGATCGGGAGGGAGGAGAGGCGGTGATCGGGGGGGAGGAGAGGCGGTGATCGGGGGGGGAGGAGAGGCGGTGATCGGGGAGGAGGAGAGGCGGTGATCGGGGGGGGGGAGGAGAGGCGGTGATCGGGGGGGAGGAGAGGCTGTGATCGGGGGGGAGGAGAGGCGGTGATCGGGGGGGGAGGAGAGGCGGTGATCGGGGGGGGAGGAGAGGCTGTGATCGGGGGGGAGGAGAGGCTGTGATCGGGGAGGAGAGGCGGTGATCGGGGGGGAGGAGAGGCGGTGATCGGGAGGGAGGAGAGGCGGTGATCGGGGGGTGAGGAGAGGCGGTGATCGGGGGGGGAGGAGAGGCGGTGATCGGGGGGGAGGAGAGGCGGTGATCGGGGAGGAGGAGAGGCGGTGATCGGGGGGGTGGGGGGGAGAGGCGGTGATCGGGGGGGAGGAGAGGCTGTGATCGGGGAGGAGGAGAGGCGGTGATCGGGGGGGAGGAGAGGCTGTGGTCGGGGGGGAGGAGAGGCGGTGATCGGGGGGGAGGAGAGGCTGTGATCGGCGGGGAGGAGAGGCTGTGATCGGGGAGGAGGAGAGGCTGTGATCGGGGGGGAGGAGAGGCTGTGATCGGGGAGGAGGAGAGGCGGTGATCGGGGGGGGGAGGAGAGGTGGTGATCGGGGGGGAGGAGAGGCTGTGATCGGGGAGGAGGAGAGGCGGTGATCGGGAGGGAGGAGAGGCGGTGATCGGGGGGGAGGAGAGGCGGTGATCGGGGGGGGGAGGAGAGGCGCTGATCGGGGGGGGGAGGAGAGGCGGTGATCGGGAGGGAGGAGAGGCGGTGATCGGGGGGGAGGAGAGGCGGTGATCGGGGGGGGAGGAGAGGCTGTGATCGGGGAGGAGAGGCGATGATCGGGGGGGAGGAGAGGCGGTGATCGGGGAGGAGGAGAGGCGGTGATCGGGGGGGGAGGAGAGGCTGTGATCGGGGAGGAGGAGAGGCGGTGATCGGGGGGGAGGAGAGGCGGTGATCGGGGGGGAGGAGAGGCTGTGATCGGGGAGGAGGAGAGGCGGTGATCGGGGGGGGGGAGGAGAGGCGGTGATCGGGGGGGAGGAGAGGCGGTGATCGGGGAGGGGGAGGAGAGGCTGTGATGGGGGGGAGGAGAGGCTGTGATCGGGGGGGGAGGAGAGGCTGTGATCGGGGGGGGAGGAGAGGCGGTGATCGGGGGGGGAGGAGAGGCGGTGATCGGGGGGGAGGAGAGGCGGTGATCGGGGGGGGAGGAGAGGCGGTGATCGGGGGGGAGGAGAGGCGGTGATCGGGGAGGAGAGGCAGTGATCGGCGGGGGGAGAGCCGGTGATCGGGGGGGGGGAGAGGCGGTGATCGGGGGGGGGGGGAGAGGCGGTGATCCGGGGGGGGGTGGAGAGGCGGTGATCGGGGTGGGGGGGAGAGGCGGTGATCGGGGGGTGGGGGGGAGAGAGACGGTGATCGGGGGGGGGAGGAGAGACGGTGATCGGGGGGGAGGAGAGGCGGTGATCGGGGGGAGGAGAGGCGGTGATCGGGGGGGAGGAGAGGCGGTGATCAGGGGGGAGGAGAGGCGGTGATCGGGGGGGAGGA
Source organism: Somniosus microcephalus (assembly GCF_052327205.1). Lineage (NCBI taxonomy): Eukaryota > Metazoa > Chordata > Chondrichthyes > Squaliformes > Somniosidae > Somniosus > Somniosus microcephalus. The sequence continues at coordinate 138,269,022 of NC_140995.1, forward strand.
GAGGCGGTGATCGGGGGGGGAGAGGCGGTGATCGGGGGGGAGGAGAGGCGGTGATCGGGGGGGAGGAGAGGCGGTGATCAGGGGGGAGGAGAGGCGGTGATCGGGGGGGAGGAGAGGCGGTGATCGGGGGGGAGGAGAGGCGGTGATCGGGGGGGAGGAGAGGCGGTGATCGGGGGGGGAGAGGCGGTGATCGGGGGGGGGAGAGGCGGTGATCGGGGGGGAGGAGAGGCGGTGATCGGGGGGGAGGAGAGGCGGTGATCGGGGGGGAGGAGAGGCGGTGATCGGGGGGGAGGAGAGGCGGTGATCGGGGGGGAGGAGAGGCGGTGATCGGGGGGGAGGAGAGGCGGTGATCGGGGGGGAGGAGAGGCGGTGATCGGGGGGGGGAGAGGCGGTGATCTGCGGGGAGGAGAGGCGGTGATCGGGGGGGAGGAGAGGCGGTGATCGGGGGGGAGGAGAGGCGGTGATCGGGGGGGAGGAGAGGCGGTGATCGGGGGGGAGGAGAGGCGGTGATCGGGGGGGGAGAGGCGGTGATCGGGGGGGAGGAGAGGCGGTGATCGGGGGGGAGGAGAGGCGGTGATCAGGGGGGAGGAGAGGCGGTGATCGGGGGGGAGGAGAGGCGGTGATCAGGGGGGAGGAGAGGCGGTGATCGGGGGGGAGGAGAGGCGGTGATCGGGGGGGAGGAGAGGCGGTGATCGGGGGGGAGGAGAGGCGGTGATCAGGGGGGAGGAGAGGCGGTGATCGGGGGGGAGGAGAGGCGGTGATCGGGGGGGAGGAGAGGCGGTGATCGGGGGGGAGGAGAGGCGGTGATCTGGGGGGAGGAGAGGCGGTGATCGGGGGGGAGGAGAGGCGGTGATCGGGGGGGAGGAGAGGCGGTGATCGGGGGGGAGGAGAGGCGGTGATCGGGGGGGAGGAGAGGCGGTGATCGGGGGGGAGGAGAGGCGGTGATCGGGGGGGAGGAGAGGCGGTGATCGGAGGGGAGGAGAGGCGGTGATCGGGGGGGAGGAGAGGCGGTGATCGGGGGGGGTGGAGAGGCGGTGATCGGGGGGGAGGAGAGGCGGTGATCGGGGGGGAGGAGAGGCGGTAATCGGGGGGGAGGAGAGGCGGTAATCGGGGGGGAGGAGGGGAATGGCGGTGATCGGGGGGAGGAGGGGAATGGCGGTGATCGGGGGAGGAGGGGAATGGCGGTGATCGGGGGGAGGAGGGGAATGGCGGTGATCGGGGGGAGGAGGGGAATGGCGGTGATCGGGGGGAGGAGGGGAATGGCGGTGATCGGGGGGAGGAGGGGAATGGCGGTGATCGGGGGGGTAGGAGAGGCGGTGATCGGGGGGGAGGAGAGGCGGTGATGGGGGGGCAGGAGAGGCGGTGATCGGGGGGAGGAGGGGAATGGCGGTGATCGGGGGGAGGAGGGGAATGGCGGTGATCGGGGGGAGGAGGGGAATGGCGGTGATCGGGGGGAGGAGGGGAATGGCGGTGATCGGGGGGAGGAGGGGAATGGCGGTGATCGGGGGGAGGAGGGGAATGGCAGTGATCGGGGGGGGAGGAGAGGCGGTGATCGGGGGGGAGGAGAGGCGGTGATGGGGGGGAGGAGAGGTGGTGATCGGGGGGGAGGAGAATGGCGGTGATCAGGGGGGAGGAGAGGCGGTGATCGGGGGGGAGGAGAGGCGGTGATCGGGGGGGAGGAGAGGCGGTGATCGGGGGGGGAGGAGAGGCGGTGATCGGGGGGGAGGAGAGGCGGTGATCGGGGGGGAGGAGAGGCGGTGATCAGGGGGGAGGGGAGGCGGTGATCGGGGGGGAGGAGAGGCGGTGATCGGGGGGGGAGAGGCGGTGATCGGGGGGGAGGAGAGGCGGTGATCGGGGGGGAGGAGAGGCGGTGATCGGGGGGGAGGAGAGGCGGTGATCGGGGGGGAGGAGAGGCGGTGATCGGGGGGGAGGAGAGGCGGTGATCGGGGGGGAGGAGAGGCGGTGATCGGGGGGGAGGAGAGGCGGTGATCGGAGGGGAGGAGAGGCGGTGATCGGGGGGGAGGAGAGGCGGTGATCGGGGGGGGAGGAGAGGCGCTGATCGGGGGGGAGGAGAGGCGGTGATCGGGGGGGAGGAGAGGCGGTAATCGGGGGGGAGGAGAGGCGGTAATCGGGGGGGAGGAGGGGAATGGCGGTGATCGGGGGGAGGAGGGGAATGGCGGTGATCGGGGGAGGAGGGGAATGGCGGTGATCGGGGGGAGGAGGGGAATGGCGGTGATCGGGGGGAGGAGGGGAATGGCGGTGATCGGGGGGAGGAGGGGAATGGCGGTGATCGGGGGGAGGAGGGGAATGGCGGTGATCGGGGGGGTAGGAGAGGCGGTGATCGGGGGGGAGGAGAGGCGGTGATGGGGGGGCAGGAGAGGCGGTGATCGGGGGGAGGAGGGGAATGGCGGTGATCGGGGGGAGGAGGGGAATGGCGGTGATCGGGGGGAGGAGGGGAATGGCGGTGATCGGGGGGAGGAGGGGAATGGCGGTGATCGGGGGGAGGAGGGGAATGGCGGTGATCGGGGGGAGGAGGGGAATGGCGGTGATCGGGGGGAGGAGGGGAATGGCAGTGATCGGGGGGGAGGAGAGGCGGTGATCGGGGGGGAGGAGAGGCGGTGATGGGGGGGAGGAGAGGCGGTGATCGGGGGGGAGGAGAATGGCGGTGATCAGGGGGGAGGAGAGGCGGTGATCGGGGGGGAGGGGAATGGCGGTGATCGGGGCGGGGAGAGGCGGTGATCGGGGGGGTGAGGGGAATGGCGGTGATCGGGGGGTGAGGGGAATGGCGGTGATCGGGGGGTGAGGGGAATGGCGGTGATCGGGGGGTGAGGGGAATGGCGGTGATCGGGGGGTGAGGGGAATGGCGGTGATCGGGGGGGGAGAGGCGGTGATCCGGGGGGAGGGGAATGGCGGTGATCGGGGGGTGAGGGGAATGGCGGTGATCGGGGGGTGAGGGGAATGGCGGTGATCGGGGGGGAAAGAGAGGCGGTGATCGGGGGGGAAAGAGAGGCGGTGATCGGGGGGGGAGGTGAATGGCGGTGATCGGGGGGGGAGGGGAATGGCGGTGATCGGGGGGAGGGGAATGGCGGTGATCGGGGGGGAGGGGAATGGCGGTGATCGGGGGGGAGGGTAATGGCGGTGATTGGTGTTGTGTATGTACCTTTAAGAGAATAACTGGTCTCAGACTGCAGTACCGGCAGTGACCACCCCTGTATAAAAGGCGCTAGTAAGCCTCTGTAGTTTCAGTTTCCCGATTGACTTCAATCAGTAAAGACTTGTTTTGTTCAACTCCTGCTGTCCGTGTCTCAATCATTCACGGACATAATACTGGCAACGAGCAGATACGAACTTACCTACAGTCTACACCACCTCCTGGGATCCATTCCTGCAGCGAAGTGAGCATAGGTCGAGGCCAGAAGGAAGAAAGAAGCAGTAGAAACGGGCGTCAACCGTGGGCATCCGCCCCTGTGTTAGCGGAGTTGAAGATTGCTGGAGAAGCTGTCGAAAGCGGGGCCTGGTTCCTGTCGACGGTGCTTCAGCTAATCGGGCTGGTGGCAGGTAATACATTGATCCTTCCTGGGCTGCTGCAGTCGCGAACTCGAGCGGGTGGCTTGCAACGGGGCCCAGCAGCGTTGTCAGGAAGAGGAGAGAGAGAGGGTGGAGCACACAGGGCGCGGCCGGTGCTACGAAGCTGGGCTGCGTATAGACCTGAGAAGAGGGAGGCAAGAGTCCCACAGGGTTGTTCCACGACGGGAAAATATTTTTTTTTTTAAAGAAATATTAAACGCGCAAGAAACCGCGAGGAGCTGCAGGTTGCAACGGGAACCGCAGAAAGCAGCGCTAGCAACAGCGGGGAAGAAGGCAAAGCGCGGGAGGCGCCATCTTAATCAGCGGGGAAGAAGGCAAAGCGCGGGAGGTGCCATTTTAGACTTTCAAGATGCCGAAGACTGGCTGTATCACTGCCTTTGATAATACAATAGAGGACTGGACCACGTATGTGGAAAGAGTCGAGGTATATTGCGAGGCAAACGAAATAGCCGATGAGAAAAAGGCATCGGTATTGCTAAACTTAATGGGCGCTAGAACGTATGGCCTGTTGCGGGACCTGATTACTCCAGCCAAACCGAAGGCGAAGAGTTTTAACAAAATTGTTGCTGTCCTACAGGAACACCTAAACCCTGCACCGCTGTTGATAGCAGAAAGATTTAAATTCCACAGGGGAACTCAGCATAAAGATGTGAGCAATGCTGAGTACCTTACGGAACTACGCAAGCTATCAAAGCACTGCCAGTTCGGAGCAGGACTGGCAGATACCCTATGGGACAAATTTGTCTGTGGACTCCTGAGTGAAGGAACACAGAAGAAGTTACTCTCAGAGAAACAGCTGACGCTAGATAAGGCTTTCAGCGTGGCAGTATCGTACGAAGCAGCAGCCAGGGGAGCTGCGGAAATTCAACAAAAGCCACAGGAATACGGCACCCACGAAATGACACGGGGATTTGCAAAATGTTATCGCTGCGGCAGAACTAACCATGACCAGAAGGACTGCTGGTCCAAGGACAAAATATGCAGGCAATGCGGAAAGATGGGACACATTGCACGAGTTTGCAGGTCTGGGAAGAAGACCAGCGACAACAAAAAGGCTACTAAGGAACCGTACAAGAAAATACAAAAGATGACGGACAGTAGTTCCGAAGACCAGATGAGCGATAGTGAATCCGGGAACAGGAGACTAAGCTGTCTCAAACTTCACAATGTAATCGCAAAAGAGGATCACCGAACCATTTGGGTCACCCTCACGATAGCAGGGTCCCATGTTAAAATCGAATTGGATACAGGATCAGCGCTAACCGTCATGAATCGACGAGACTACGAGCGGCTATTCTCACACATATCCTTGAGAGAGACATCCATCGTCTTGACGACGTATACGGGGCAAAAAGTATACCCAAGAGGAAAAATAAGGGTGCCTGTCGAATACAACAGCAAGAAAATACGGAAATTGTATCTCTACATACTGCCAAATGGTGGACCACCGTTATTGGGACGTGAATGGATCAGGAAGATAAGCTTAGATTGGCACTCCATTCATGCAATGACGGTGGATGGTAAAAAAGATGAAGACGTCACTCCTGGACGATTGTCAACAATCTTAGCTAACGCCAAAGAGGTATTTCAACAAGAACTGGGCACTCTTAAAGGCATAACCGCCTCGATAAAAATAGAAGAGAATGCAATTCCCAAGTTTTTCAAAGCAAGACCGGTACCATATGCAATTCGCCCAGCCGTCGAGGCAGAGCTGGAGAATCTGGAGAAGGCAGGCGTGTTGTCTAAGGTCAACTGGAGCGAGTGGGCGACACCCATCGTTCCTGTCATGAAGAAAACGTTAAGCAATAAGTCTGAGGAGCCAAGGAAGGTTCGCATCTGTGGGGACTTCTAGGTGACGGTGAACCCAGTCCTTCACACAGTACAATATCCTCTTCCAAGGATAGAAGACATCTTCGCCTCACTATCTGGAGGGAAGCGTTTTACAAAAATTGACCTAGCACAAGCATATTTGCAGGTGGAGGTTGAAGAATCCTCTAGGAAATATCTCACGATAAACACTCACAAAGGTCTTTACCAGTATCATCGATTGGTATTCGGAGTAGCATCGGCTCCGGCGATATGGCAAAGAGCGATGGAACAAGTCCTGCAAGGAATCCGGGGACTCAGTGTTACTTGGACGACATCCTTGTGACAGGTGAAGATGACAGTGAACACCTTAACAACCTAGAACAGGTGCTCACTAGACTACGGGAACATGGGCTACGAGCCAACCGCCCCAAGTGCGATTTTTTAAGAAACAGATATCGTATTGTGGCCACGTGATTGATGAAGAAGGGTTACATAAGTCCCCTGACAAAATTGAAGCGGTTGTTAAGGCCCCAGCGCCTGAAAATGTGTCGCAACTGAGGTAATTCCTCGGATTGGTGAATTACTACCATAAGTTTTTGCCGAATTTGTCGACAATTCTGCACCCACTGAACGCCCTACTATGAACGGGAGTAGCATGGAAATGGAGCAATGACTGTAAGCGGGCCTTTCAGAAGAGTAAGGACTTAATCACTTCAAGAGAAGTATTGGCTCACTACAACCCAGCACTGCCGATCAGACTGGCGTGTGATGCGTCTCCCTACGGCATTGGGGCTGTACTGTCACATAAATTCCTTGATGGTTTAGAGAGGCCGATAGCTTTTGCGTCATGCTCGTTAACTTCTGCCGAGCGTAACTACGCCCAGATTGACAAGAGAGGCCCTCAGCCTAGTGTGGGGGGTGAAGAAGTTCAATCACTACCTGCACGGTCAAAAATTTACTCTACTAACCGATCATCAACCTCTTGTCCCCATTTTCAACCCTCAGAAGGGCGTACCGATAATGACAGCGCAACGGCTGCAGAGGTGGTCCCTTTTCCTAGGGGCACACCAATATCACATCGAGTACAAAGGAACTAAACAGCATGGGAATGCTGATGGATTGTCACGCCTACCATTGCCGACGGTGGAAGAAGAAGACCTTGCAGTGGATCCAATGGAGTTATTCCATTCGACCATAGTCGAATGTCTCCCTGTGACGAATGCAAACATAGAAAAGGAAACACGGAATGACCCGACATTATCACGGGTCTATGATTTAACGGTGAAGGGATGGCCAGCACATGGCGAACCACTGCTGCCAGCATTCTCGCCGAGAAGAGAACAGCTGTCAGTGTGCAGAGGAACCTTGATGTGTGGATCCAGAGTAGTAATTCCACCTAGGTTGATGGATAGAGTGCTCAATGAGCTTCATGAGGGTCATCTGGGTGGGGTAAAAATGAAGAACTTAGCCAGAGCGTTTGTGTGGTGGCTGGGAATCGATAGAGAAATCGAAGAGATGACCAAGAGCTGTACAGGATGCCAGAAGGTCCAAAACGCCCCACCACAAGCTCCTCTACATCCATGGGAGTGGCCCTCATCTCCATGGCAAAGGGTGCACATTGATTTTGCTGGTCCCTTCATGGACTCGATGTTTTTAATTGCGGTGGATGCACATTCAAAGTGGCCAGAGGTAATAAAAATGTCCTCAACCACCACAGAAAAAACTATCACAGTTTTACGAACCATATTCGCCAGGAATGGGCTGCCTGAACAGATTTGCTCTGACAATGGACCACAGTTTGTGTCTGAAGAGTTCCGGAGGTTCTTAAAGAACAATGGTGTTAAGCATTACACATCTGCCCCATATCATCCAGCCACTAATGGATTGGCTGAGAGGTTTGTTCAAACATTCAAGAAGGCAATCAAGGCAATGTGTAATGAAGACATACCCCTACAACACAAGGTGGACAACTTCTTGTTTGCCTACCGGAATGCGACACATGCGGTTACCAACCAAACTGCAGCCATGATGTTCTTCAATCGAAGACTACGATGCTGCTTGGATTTGGTTAAGCCAAACGTCCGAAGAGATGTGGAGAACAGGCAGTTTCAGAATATGAATGAAAGGCTGACCAGGAGTTTTAAGATAGGTCAACCAGTTTTGGCCCGTGACTACCGCACTGAGAAATGGCAGCCAGGAACGATTTGTACATGGCAAGGACCTCTCATGTATACCGTGGACGTTGGAGAGAGCATTGTAAGACGCCATGCTGACCAGATTCTAGAGTCACTGGAAAACGTCAACTCCACACCACGATCTGATACACCTGGCAATGAAATCGACGTACCAATTGCAGCTACTGCAGAATCGGTGATATTGGAAGATGAACCAAACAACGACATTGATCCCGACTCAACATTGCCAGAAGAACCTGATACCCCAAAGAGGCGTTGTCCAGACAAAATCAGGAAGCCTCCTCAAAGACTGAACTTATAATTGCTTAAACTTAACCAATGTATCTAGCAACCGTAATTGTGATTGTAATTAGTTATCATTTAGTTGTTAAATGAATGTTATGTACTGTTTATCTAAAAGGGGAGGAATTGTTGTGTATGTACCTTTAAGAGAATAACTGGTCTCAGACTGCAGTACCGGCAGTGACCACCCCTGTATAAAAGGCGCTAGTAAGCCTCTGTAGTTTCAGTTTCCCGATTGACTTCAATCAGTAAAGACTTGTTTTGTTCAACTCCTGCTGTCCATGTCTCAATCATTCACGGACATAATAATTGGGGGGTGGGGGAGGGGTCTGGGGGGGCAGTGAGCTTTTGATTAATGTGGGTTCAGTTATGCAAATGTGAAAAACTTACCTTGTAGGTCACAGGTGATGTAAATGTTTGGTTTTACTGAGTGCCTCAGGGCAAACCAATCTTGAAGTAGGTACCTAAAACAGTCGCTCAGCCTCCTAGTTACATATACATTATAGAATATACGGCACAGAGACAGGCCATTCGGCCCAACCAGTCCATGACGTGGGTCGTATTTCCATCTGCAAAGGGCCTAACGCCTGTTTCAGGCCTGGGCCCCTATTTATTTTCCTTTCCCCATATGGCGGGGGGCGCATTTCCAGATGGAAAGGTGCCGTGCTTCCTGCCCGCCATATTGGGGACTTAGTAGGATAGTTAACCTGGATACCCAAATTTATATGCTCAAGTGTCGAAACTGAACTATTACATTTTCTCAGTGAGCAGTCTTTTCAACATAGTGCCCCCTAATGGAGAGTTACTATAACCCTATATTGCAGCCAACACAATAGAAACTTCCATTTTATCTATTTTAAATGTAAATAAGAAAGCATAGAACAAGAAAAGGTCATTCAGACGCCGAGGCCCAATGCTTCCTCAGACGATCGTTAATTGACCCCGAGTCTCAATCAAGTTAATCTCCTGAGGAAAAGTTTTGCATAAAAATTTATGGTTCTCAAAATATAGTCAAGCTAAACTCTTGACTTTTGATCTATTTATCCCAATGTCTCCCCTATTCAATCCTGGCCACCTCCACTTCACAAGTGGCATTGCACCCCAAACCCACTGAGCACCAGAATTATGGGCTGCAGGACCACCCTTAATAAACAGCAAAGAAAGACATGGTTATGTTAGAACCACTCTGTGTCTTGAGACAAAAATTGGATAATAAAAATGATTACTGAAATCAGTTCACAATCCCCTTGAGGAATTGAGTCGTCTCTTTCAGCTATTTGAAGGTTTCGGGAGCTAATTCAATTGAACAACATTTTTAAAAGAACAATTTCCTGCACCATCTTACAATGCTTTGAGATTCCTCTCCTACATAAACCACTACATAGCATTACTATAACAAAATCCCAACTTTATAGGCAATTTCTTTTAGTTTTCTACAGCTTGAATCACAATAGATGCATTAATGAAAAGCAAAAATTAGGTGCCAGATGTTAGAATTACCGGGATTGGAAGGAAATTTTCAAGCATAATTCATCAACATTAGCCCTAATACACCATCCATCATGTTTGTTACGGAATAGAATGTATTTTTAATGAGAGGTTCTCACATTAACATCACGTCTGCCATTTTGAGTAGAGCAGTAGAAGGAATGTTACTTATGTGACATTATACTTGCCACACTGACAGCATTTATGATTCATGAACAAGAACATATCATTGTTATAATAATGTGCTTGTCTTAAGGGTTATGTGGAAATTATTTCATTAAGTTGACTCACTTCCCTTAGTTTTCCTCAACTTCTAATTGAATTTCAATCCCGATCCGTTCTAGCAGGACTCGACTACATATTTGTGTTCCTGTGTAGTGAGGTGCTCATTTCTAATGAATAACCGCGTTATCTTTATTGGCCCAGAACTTGGTGTCGGGGGTTTGCCGCGCGTGCAAGCCCCCGATGTGCACTTACCCGGCGCGCCGACATCTGAAACCTGGCCCGCAGTGGATTTCCTGTCAGTGGCCCGGTTCTGATGTCGGCGCGCTGTGCTAACCTGACCCAGCAGCATAGTTAGTGCGATGTGTCGGCTGGGATCAGGTGAGCACTGTTCAGCCAATCAGGGGAGGGGAAACTTCATTCATAAGTTTGATAGTAAAGACTGTCAAACTCATGAGAAGTACTGCACCCCAAAACACTACTTAAACTTTAAATAAAATTTTAAAAAGCATCCCAATCATTAAATTAACTATGAATAACTTTAAAAAACTATTTTAAACAATTAATCAAATTTTTGAAAAAAAAGGGTCTAAAACTAAACGTACCTTACTGTAGATTCTTTAAAAATAATAAACCTGTGGAAAAAAAAATTCTAAATTGTACTAAAAGACCACTTACCTATAAAACTAAGTACTTACGTGTGGTTTTTCAATGCGTAAAAACCGGAGCCCTTTACACATGCGCAAATCTGTAAAAATACAGGAAATCCAAGTCGCACGCGCTGCCCAATACTGCGCATGCGTTCAGCCTCTTAACCCCTTGGGTCAGAGGACAGGAAATGCCGGTTTTCAGCGCATGCGCTGTGCATGCTGAAAACCGGCAATTCCTCCTGGCACACGCGTGAGTACCCCGTCCGTACTCACGCGTTGTGACAGGAATTACTGGGCCAATAAGTTGTTGATGTGCTACTGGTTACTGCTGCTAAATGAGGTCACAACAGTTCTTTTATACAAAGGAGCCAAAATTCCTCGGCGTTTCTTCCAGTCCCCTGGCAGGAGATGAGCAGAACCTCCCAGAAACAGTGGAGGCTCAGTTCAGCCCGAGCCCCGACCATTTCTGGGAGTCTCCTATTTGCCTGGTAAAAGGGCAGAGCTGCCATCCATTCCTTACAAGGCAAATGATGGTGAAGGGGATTGAGGCAGGGTTGGGGGATGGCGGGAGCCAGGTCATGCTTTTTTGGCTCAGAGAGGACCCAGCGTATCAACGGAGGCAATATTCCGAGTCAGTTAGAAACAGAAAAATAGGAGCAGGAGTAGGGCATTCGGCCCTTCGAGTCTACTCCGCCATACATGGCTGATCCTCTATCTCAATACCATATTCCCGCTCTCTCCTCATACCCCTCGATACCTTTTGCATCTAGAAATCTATCTATTTCCTTCTTAAAGTATATTCAGTGACTTCCTCCACAGTCTTCTGTGGTAGAGAATTCCATAGGTTCACCACCCTCTGAGTGAAGAAATTTCTCCTCATCTCAGTCCTAAATGTCCTACCCCATATCCTGGGACTGTGACCCCCTCATTCTAGACCCCCCAGCCAGAGGAAACATTCTCCCTGCATCCAGTCTGTCTAGCCTTGTCAGAATTTTATACGTTTCAATGAGATCCCCTCTCATTCTTCTAAACTCTAGTGAATACAGGCCTAGTCGACCCAATCTCTCCTCATACGACAGGACTGCTATCCCAGGAATCAGTCTGGTGAACCTTCGCTGCACTCCCTCTATGGCAAGTATATCCTTTCTTAGGTAAGGAGACCAAAACTGCACACAGTACTCCAGGTGTGGTCTCACCAAGGCCCTGTATAACTGTAGTAAGACAGCCTTGCTCCTGTACTCAAATCCACTTGCAATGAAGGCCAACATACCATTTGCCTTCCCAACTGCTTGCTGCACCTGCATGTTTGCTTTCAGTGACTGGTGTACAAGAACATCCAGGTCCCTTTGTGCATCAACATTTCCCAATCTATCACCATTTAAATAATACTCTGCCTTTCTGTTTTTCCTACCGAAGTGGATAACTTCACATTTATCCACGTTATACTGCATCTGCCATGTATTTGCCCACTCACTCAACTTGTCTAAATCGCCTTGAAGCCTCTTTCCATCCTCCTCACAACTCACAATCCCACCTAGTTTCGTGTCGTCAGCAAACTTGGAAATATTACATTTGGTTCCCTCATCCAAATCATTGATATATATTGTGAATAGCTGGGGCCCAAGCACTGATCCCTGCGGTACCCCACTAGTCACTGCCTGCCATCCCGAAAAAGACCCATTTATTCCTACTCTCTGTTTCCTGTCTGTTAACCAATTTTCAATCCATGCCAGTATATTACCCCCAATCCCATGTGCTTTAATTTTGCACACTAACCTCTTATGTGCGACTTTATCAAAGGCCTTCTGAAAATCCAAATACACCACATCCACTGGTTCTCCCTTATCTATTCTACCAGTTACTCCCTCAAAAAACTCCAGTCGGTTGTCAAACACAATTTCCCTTTCATAAATCCATGTTGATTTTGTCTAATCCTGTTGATATTTTCTAAGTGTCCTGTTATCACATCCTTTATAATATAGACTCCAGCATTTTCCCTACTACTGATGTTAGGCTAACCGGTCTGTAGTTCACTGTTTTCTCTCTACCTCCTTTTTTAAATTGGTGGGGTTACATTTGCCACCCTCCAATCTGCAGGAACTGTTCCATAATCTATAGAATTTTAGAAGATTCTATAGATTATGTATCCACTATTTCCATGGCTACCTCTTTTAGTACTCTGAGATGCAGATTATCAGGCCCTGGGGATTTATCGGCTTTCAGTCCCATTAATTTCTCCAGCACTATTTTTTTGCTAATACTAATTTCCTTTAATTCCTCCTTCTCACTAAACCCTTGGTTCCCTTGCATTTCTGGGAAGTTATTTGTGTCCTCTTCCGGGAAGACAGAACCAAAGTATTTGTTTAATTGCTCTGCCATTTACTTGTTCCCCATTATAAGTTCTCCCGTTTCTGACTGTAAGGGACCTACATTTGTCTTCACTAATGTTTTTGTTTTACATACTTAGTTGAGGCGTACCAGCCTCCAGACGGGTGGCTTTGCCCCTGCCAAAGAAGCAGCCTGAACCCCAGAAGAAAAGGATATTTGTGGGGGGAGGGGGGGAGAATTTCAAGGTCAGCCCCCTTACACAGGAGGCTGCAGAAACTATTGCTGGATGAGTGAGTGCTGGATTCCAATTTCCATTGGTAGGCAGGCTTCAAAAATATTCCCATCAGTCCCATTCTTCCGCTGACCCCGCAAACTCCTCCAGGTCAGTGCTTGAAGAGTATGGTGGGATCACTCCCAGTATAACCGTCGGGATTGCAACCCAGGGAGTTTCAGCCCCAAGCTCTGTATATCATTAACAGTGGATAATGGCCCCATAAGCAGTTATTTTGTGTAGTAACAAGTTTAACATTTGAGGTCTAGAGTTATATTATGCATTTACTGCACATACACTGATGGTGTGACTACCTCTTGAATCTATCAAATAAATATATATTACATCTGCACACACACACAGTAGATTGGTATTACAAGGGTAAATTCAGGATCATTGAACTCAGCCTATAATGTTATCTTTGAGACTCAAACAAAACATTTTAGAAAAGTGGATAACTCTTTCAGAGAGCCAGTACAGGTGCGATGACCGCACAGGCCCCTGTGCACTTCCAGCAAAGTAATACGGGTGGAACAGGAGCAGCTCCAAGGAATCTTCCAGCATATGGTTCTAAAAGGTGGCTCTTACAGGTCTCACTGGAGAACCACTGAAATAGTTCCTAAATTTACTGCTGTATCAGATAGCCATTATATACAGGCTTTCTATTAATTGCAGACCTTCAGTCAAGATTCTTTATGCAGAGCCTGGTTAAAGAAACTGCTTTTCTTTGAATAGTGAAATGGAATCTTTTAAGTTCATTTGAATAGATGAGGCCTCAGTTTAATGTCTCATTCGAAAGTACAAAAGGGTGTAAAAGATTCATAGCTTAGTAAATAAGGAAGCATTCATTAACCAGCTAAGATCAGGTCTGAAGACCACTGATTAACTCAATGTTCAGTGTCCATACTTTATAGCCACTTTTATACTAGTGCTGTTTTAATGTTCAGGATTCTGGTATGCCAACTCCTGCCATTTATATTACAAACTTGGCTCCTTTATCTTGATGATAAAATAGTAGAATAGTAGACCCACGTAACTTTTCATGACGTTTTGAAAAGACAGACAGAATGGAAAAGGAGGGGGCGGGGGTAGCCCTGATAATGAATAATGACATAAGGACAGTAGCGAGAAAGGACCTCGGCTTGGAAGGTCAGGAAGTAGAAATCAGTATGGGTGGAAATTAGGAATAACAAGGGGCAGAAAACATTGGTGGGAGTAATATATAGACCCCCTAACAGTAGCTATAACATTAGACAGAAAATTAATCAAGAAATAATAGGAGCTTGTAACAAAGGTAATGCAATAATCATGGGGGACTTTAATCTTCATATAGATTGGACAAATCAAATTGGCAAAGGTAGTCTGAAGGCCGATTTCATGGAATGCATTCAGGACAGTTTCCTAGAACAATAAGTCATGGAACCAAGCAGGGAAACAGGCTATTTTAGATTTTGTATTGTGTAATGAGACAGGGTTAATTAGCAATCTCATAGTAAAGGATCCTCTGGGCAGAGTGATCATAGTATGATACAATTTCACTTTAAGTTTGAGAATGACTTGCCTTAGACCGAAACTGGAGTTTTAAACTTAAATAAAGCTAATTACATAGGTATGAGGGGCAAGTTGGCTCAGGTAGATTGGAAAAATAAATTCAAACGTATGGTGGTAGATAAGCAGTGGCTAGCATTTAAAGAAATATTTCATAATTCTCAACAAAAATAAATTCCATTGAGATACAAAAATTCCACGGGAAAAGTGATCCATCTGTGGCTAACTAAAGAAGTTAAGGATAGCATTAGATTGAAAGAAAAAGCTTATAATGTTGCGAAGAATAGTAGTAAGCCTGAGGATTGGGAGAGCTTTAGAAGCCAGTAAAGGATGACCAAAAAATTGATAAAGGGAAAAAATAGAACGAGAGAAAACTAGCAAGAAATATAACAACAGATTGTAAGAGCTTCTACAAGTATGTAAAAAGGAAGAGAGTAGCAAAAGTAAACATTGGTCCCTTAGAGGCTGAGACAGGAGACATTATTATGGGGAATAAGGAAATGGCAGAAACGTTAAACAAATATTGTGCATCTGTCTTCACAGTAGAAGGCACAAAAAGCATACCAAAAATGGTGGAGAACCAAGGGTCTAATGAGGGTGAGGAACTTAACGTAATTAATATAAGTAGAGAAAAAGTACTAGAGAAACTAATGGGGCGAAAAGCTGATAAATCCCCTGGACCTGACAGCCTACATCCTAGGGTTCTAAAAGAGGTGGTTGCAGAGATAGTGGATGCATTGGGTTTGACCTTCCAAAATTCCCTAGATTCTGGAATGGTCCCAGCACATTGGAAGGTTGCAAATGTAACACCGCTATTCAAGAAAGGGTGGAGAGAGAAAACAAGGAACTACAGGCCAGTTAGCCTGACATCAGTCATTGGGAAAATGCTGGAATCCATTGTTAAGGAAGTGGTATCAGGGCACTTAGAAAATCATAACATGATTAAGCAGAGTCAACATGGTTATGTTGGACAAATTTAGAGTTTTTTTTGAGGATGTAACTGGTAGGGTAGCTAAAGGGGAATCAGTGGATGCAGTATATTTGGATTTCCAAAAGGCATTTGATAAGGTGCCACATAAAAGATTATTACACAAGATAAGGGCTCATGGGGTTGGGGGTAATACAGTAGCATGGATAGAGGATTGGTTAATGGACAGAAAACAGAGAGTAGGGATAAACGGATCATTTTCAGGTTGGCAGGTTGTAACTAGTGGATGCCGCAAGGATCAGTGCTGGGGCCTCAGCTATTTACAATCTATATTAATGACCTAGATGAAGGGACTGAATGTAATGTATTCAAATTTGCTGATGATACAAAGCTAGGTGGGACAGTAAGCTGTGAGGAGAACACAAAGGGCTGGATTTTGCCAACGGGGAGCTTTTGGAGGTGGGACTCCCACTTGTCGGGTTTTAGTCCCGCCTCCATCGACTTCTGGCCAACCCACGCTATTTTCCCTTGATTGACCTTGTTAAGCCCGCCAAGCGGGCTTAGCAGACCCATTAAGGGAAAGCCGGTGACAGAGAACGTCAGTGTATGACGTTTCATCTGTCAAAACTTTTTGACAGATGAATTGTCATCGTTTGACAGCTCTGTGAAGCTGTCAAACACTGACATTCTCTGTTGTTTGATGAGTTCTTGTATTCAAGACTCATCAAACCTCTTTCTTCAGCAAAAATCAGATGGCTGTTGCATTGGAGAATGCAGCTGCCATCTGTCATCTCTGCCGGTGAGATGTCGGTGTCTCCGGTTCCCCAACTGTTGAAGCCTGCAGGAAAAAACAAAGGTAAGTAAACATTTTCTATCACTTTTCACTCACCTCACATACTTAGCTCTCCACACTTGCACCCATCACTCACCTCCACAGCACACATTTGGACCCCTCCGACCGCCGCAGGCCTGCTGCTTGCCTCGCTGATCCTGGCGGGCTTTCCAGACATCAGGAAGCCCGCACTTGCAGGGGTAAGATGGGGGATAATCCTCTTAACTGCCTGTTAACTACCTGTTAACAGGCAGTTAAGTGGCTGTAATCCCCTTCCCACCTCGGGGAGGCGGCTCCCAGCGCGGGTCGGGTACCGTCTCCTGGGAAGATGGCTCGGAGGCGGGTTGGGGGCGGAATGGGCACCTGCCCCCAGATTCTGCCATTTTCCTGGCAGTCCCGCCTCCAAACCCACCTCCTCAGGGCTGGCAAAATTCCCCCCAAAGAATCTGCAAAGGGATATAGATATACTAAGTGAGAGGACAGTAAGGTGGCAGATGGAGTATAATGTAGGGAAATGTGAGGTTATTCACTTTGGTAGGAAGAATAGAAAAATAGAATATTTTTTAAATGATGAGAAACTTTTAAATGTTGGTGTTGAGAGAGATTTGGGTGTCCTCGTGCAAGAAACAGAAGGTTAGCATGCAGGCACAGCAAGCAATAAGGAAGGCAAATGGCATGTTGGCTTTTATTGCAAGGGGGTTGGAGTATAAGAGTAAGGAAGTCTTGTTACAATTGTACAGGGCCTTGGTGAGACCACACCTGGGGTACTGTGCTCAGTTTTGGTCTCCTTATCGAAGGAAGGAAATACTTGCCTTGGAGGCGGTGCAATAAAGGTTCACTAGATTGATTCCTGTGATGAGAGGGCTGTCCAATGATGAGAGATTGTGTAGAATGGGCCTATACTCTCTGGAGTTTAGAAGAATGAGAGCTGATCTCATTGAAACATACAAGATTCTGAAGAGGATTGACTGGGTAGATGCCGAGAGGTTGTTTCCCCTGGCTGGAGAGTCTAGAACTAGGGGGCATAGTCTCAGAATAAGGGGTAGGCCATTTCAGACTAAGATGAGGAGAAATGTATTCACTCAGAGGGTTGTGAATCTTTGGAATTCTCTGCTCCAGAGGGCTGTGGATGCTGAGCCTTTGGTATATTCAAGGCTGAGATAGATAGATTTTTGGACTCTAGGGGAATCGAGATCGAGCAGGAAAGTGGAGTTGAGGTCGATGATCAGCCATGATCTTATTGAATGGCAGAGCAGGCTCAAGGAGCCATATGGCCAACTCCAGCTCCTATTTCTTATGTTCTTAAAACTGGGATAAGGGACCAGATTGAGCAGTATATATAACAGAGGCCAGTTCATGGAGCCTAGACGTACAGAATTGAAACTAAAAACAGTGCCAGTATAAAAATGGCTTATGGTTAAAACATCTAGAAATATAATTTTTCAGCCTCAGCAATTATGAATAGCTCCACAGCTAGAAAATATTTGATGCTGGGCCTCATTAGATAAATACTGTAGATAGTGTTCAAAGAATAAATATATGGAATGTGCTTTTGGAAATAAGATAATGAGCTCACATATTTCTCTTATGTTGTTTGTAAAGCGTTTTTTTTGAGTTGCACAGAAACATTCAAGCATTAGAATTCAATGCTTCTTAAATTTGCCTCTCAAAATAGCAGTATAAATGTTGAGTACCTTCCCATGTCCTCGCTTCATCTTTCACTGCACGTCTGTCTGCAGTGGCCTACATTTGGGGAAAAATGAGAAAAAAATTAAATCGGAATGTGATCTGGCGAAAACAATTTTACTACGTGCATCTGCAATAACCCTTTGAGCTTCTTAAATTTGCAGCTGTTTTATTGGTTTTGCAGTTCACTGTCAGTTCTAGCAAGTTGTCTTTATAAATTGAAAATCAGCCAACCAATAATCGCTGTATAGCTGGACTGACCGACACACAGCCACAGCAGTAACATTTAGACAATATCTCGAAGAGAATGAACAGATGAGAGCACCCAAATTCACCAAACAAGGGGCATATATCTATTAAAATACTCCAGGATAAGGTCCTTGCTCTTGATTATTAATCTGCAGAATTCAGCTCTATACATAATTTTTTTTTTAATCCACAGGGGTTCGGCTGAGCCTCTGTCCATCCCTGGAGTTTCTAACATACCTTTAATTTTTGTTTCCAAATTACACATAAGGCTATCTTGCTATCAATTACTAGGTGAGATCAGGACAGTTTCAAACCTTGTTGTAGATAGAGGACAGCACAAACAGCGGGCTTTTTTACAGAGGCATACCAATCTCACAGACCGGCAGCGGCGTTCTGGAGCCACGTCACGATTCAAAAAGTGACACGGGCAAGAGGAAGCAGCTGTTTGGGTGAGTTCGGCCAGGGGAGTATTTATACTACTCTATAGTTTGACAGTTAAGATTAATAGTTTATAAAATTTAGAAGGTCTTAATTTTTGTGGTTATAGTTTCTAAGTATATCATTTAGTTGTAGTGTAATTAGTGGTATTGATTTGATTTAATTTAAATTAATTGAAGGGCAAGTCATGGCAGGACAGCTCGGCCCCGTGGCATGCCCCTGCGCTATGTGGGAAATCAGGGACACTTTCTGTGTCCCAGATGACCATGTGTGCGGGAAGTGTATCCAGCTGCAGCTACTGAGAGATCACATTGCAGTGCTGGAGCTGCAAATGGATACATACTGGAGCATTCGCAATGCTGAGGATATCGTGGATAATACGTTTAGGGAGTTGGTCACACCGCAGGTAAAGGCTGCACAGGCAGGAAGGGAATGGGTGACCACCAGGCAGTGTAGTAGATGCAGGCAGGTAGTGTAGGGGTCCCCTGTGGCCATCCCCCTCTCAAACAGATATACCACTTTGGATATTGTTGAGGGAGATGACTTATCGGGGGAAGGCAGCAGCAGCCAACTTCCTGGCACCATGGGTGGTTCTGCTGCACAGGACAGCAGGAAAAAGAGTGGGAGAGCTATAGTGATAGGGGATACTATTGTAAGGGGAATATATAGGCATTTCTGCAGCCGCAAACGAGACTCCAGGATGGTATGTTGCCTCCCTGGTGCAAGGGTCAAGGATATCTCGGGGCAGCTGCAGGGCATTCTGGAGGGGGAGGGTGAACAACCAGTTGTGGTGGTGCATATAGGTACCAACGATATAGGTAAAAAAACGGGATGATGTCCTAAAAGCTGAATATAGGGAGTTAGGAGGTAAATTAAAAAATAGGACATCAAAAGGTAGTAATCTCAGGATTGCTACCAGTGCCATGTGCTAGTCAGAGTAGAAATAGAAGGATATTGCAGATGAATACGTGGCTAGAGGAATGGTGCAAGGGGGAGGGATTCAAATTCCTGGGACATTGGAACCGGTTCTGGGGGAGGTGGGACCAGTACACACTGGACAGTTTGCACCTGGGCGGGTCCGGGACCAATGTCCTAAGGGGAGTGTTTGCTAGTGCTCTTGGGGAGGGTTTAAACTAAAATGGTAGGGGGTTGGGAACCTGTGCAGGGAGACAAAGGACAGTGAAGCAAGGATAGAAACAAAAGACAGGAGGGAGAAAAGCAAAAGTGGAAGGCAGAGAAATCAAGGGTGTAAATCAAACAGGGCTACAGTAAATAATAATTCTAAATGGACTAAGAGTGTTAAAAAAAAAAGCCTGAAGGCTTTGTGTCTTAATGCGATGAGCATTCGTAATAAGGTGGATGAATTCGCTGCACAAATAGATGTAAACGGATATGATGTTATTGGAATTACGGAGACACGGCTCCAGGGAGATCAAGGCTGGGAATTCAACATCCAGGGGTATTCAATATTCAGGAAGGACAGGCAAAAAGGAAAAGGAGGTGGGGTAGCATTGCTGGTTAAAGAGGAGATTAACACAATAGTAAGGAAGGATATTAGCTCTGATGATGTGGAATCTGTATGGGTAGAGCTGAGAAATACCAAGGGGCAGAAAACATTAGTGGGAGTTGTATACAGACCCCCAAACAGTAATGCAGAAGTTGGGGATGGCATTAAATGGGAACTTAGAGATGCGTGCAATAAGGGCACAACAGTTATCATGGCTGACTTTAATCTACATATAGATTGGGCTAACCAAATTAGTAACAATACTGTAGAGGAGGATATCCTAGAGTGTATACGGGATGGTTTCCTGGACCAATATGTCGAGGAACCAACTAGAGATCAGGCCATCTTAGACTGGGTATTATATAATGAGAAAGGATTAATTAGCAATGTTGTTGAGGAGGAGCGATCATAATATGATAGAATTCTTCATTAAGATGGAGAGTGAAGTAGTTGATTCAGAGACTTGGCTACTGAGTTTAAATAAAGGAAACTACGATGGTATGAGGCGCGAGTTGGCTAGGATGGATTGGGGAATGTTACTCAAAGGGTTGACGGTGGAAAGGCAATGGCAAATATTTAAAGATCGCATGGATGAACTACAGAATTTGTTCATCCCTGTTTGGCATAAAAATAAAACAAAAAAGGTGACTCAACCGTGGCTAACAAGGGAAATTAGGGACAGCATAAGATCCAAGGAAAGGACATATAAATTGGCCAGAAAAAGCAGCAAACCTGAAGATTGGGAGCAGTTTAAGATTCAGCAAAGGAGGACAAAGGGATTAATTAAGAGGGGGGAAATAGAATATGAGAGTAAGCTTGCAGGTAACATAAAAACTGACTGTAAAAGCTTCTATAGATATGTGAAGAGAAAAAGATTGGTGAAGTCAAGCGTAGGTCCCTTGCAGTCAGAATCAGGGGAATTTATAATGGGGAACAAAGAAATGGCAGGCAAATTAAATACATACTTTGGTTCTGTCTTCACAAAGGAGGACACAAATAACCTTCCAGAGATGTCGGGGAACATAGGGTCTTACGAGAGGGAGGAATTGAATGAAATCAGTATTTGTAGGGAAATGGGGTTAGGGAAATTGATGGGATTGAAGGCTGATAAATCCCCAGGGCCTGATAATCTACATCCTAGTGTACTTAATGAAGTGCCCCTAGAAATAGTAGGTGCATTGCTGGTCATCTTCCAAAATTCTATAGATTCTGGAATAGTTCCCACGGATTGGAGGGTAGCTAATGTTACCCCACTATTTAAAAAAGGTGGTAGAGAGAAAACAGGGAATTATAGACCGGCAAGTCTGGCATCGGTAGTGGGGAAAATGCTAGAGTCCATTATAAAAGATGTAATAGCAGAGCACTTGGAAAAGAGTGACAGGATCAGACAAAATCAACATGGATTTACAAAAGGTAAGTCACGCTTGACTAATCTACTGGAATTTTTTGAATAGATAAGGGAGAACCAGTGGATGTGGTATACTTGGACTTTCAGAAGGCATTTGATAAGGTCCCGCATAAGAGATTGACGTGCAAAGTTAAAGCACATGGGATTGGGGGTAATGTACTGACTTGGATAGAGAACTGGTTGGCAGACAGGAAGCAAAGAGTTGGAATAAACGGGTCCTTTTCCGAGTGGCAGGCAGTGACTAGTGGGGTACCGCAGGGATCGGTGCTCGGACCCCAGCTATTCACAATATATATTAATGATCTAGATGAGGAAACTAGATGTAATATCTCCAAGTTTGCAGATGACACAAAGCTGGGTGGGCGTGTGTGCTGTGAGGAGGATGCAGAGAAACTCCAGTATGATTTGGACAGGTTGGGTGATTGGGCAGATGCATGACAGATGCAGTATAATGTGGATAAATGCAAGGTTATCCACTTTGGTGGCAAAAACAGGAAGGCAGATTATTATCTGAACGGCAATAGATTGGGAGAAGGGGAAGTGCAATGAGACCTGGGTGTCATTGTGCACCAGTCGCTGAAGGTAAGCATGCAGGTGCAGCAGGCGGTTAAGAAGGCAAATGGTATGTTGGCCTTCTTAGCGAGAGGGTTCGAGTACAGGAGCAAGGATGTCTTGCTGCAGTTGTACAGGACCTTGGTGAGACCACACCTTGAGTATTGTGTGCAGTTTTGGTCGCCTTATCTGAGGAAGGATGTTCTTGCCATGGAGGGATTGCAGCGAAGATTCACCAGACTGATACCTGGGATGGCAAGAATGACGTATGAAGAGAGATTGGGTCAATTAGTCTTATATTCGCTAGAGTTTAGAAGAATGAGAGGGGATCTCTTTGGAAAAAAACGTATAAAATTCTAACAGGACTAGAAAGACTAGATGCAGGAAGGATGTTCCCGATGGCGGGGGAGTCCAGAACCAGGGGTCACAGTCTAAGGATAAGGGGTAAGCCATTTAGGACTGAGATGAGAAGGAATTTCTTCACCCAGAGAGTGGTGAACCTGTGGAATTCTCTACCACCGAAGGCAGTTGAGGCCAACTTATTAAATATATTCAAGAAGGAGTTAGATATATTTCTTAAGGCTAAAGGGATCAAGGGATATGGGGAGAAGGCAGAGACAGGGTACTGAATTTGGATGATCAGCCATGATCTCATTAAATGGCAGAACAGGCTCGAGGGGCCGAATGGCCTACTCCTGCTCCTATCTTCTATGTTTCTATGTAACACAAAGGTACTTGTTTCAATTCACTTTTCCCATAGATTCATTGAATATCCAATTTCAACTGTGCTGTCATAGGGAGGCAGCAAGTTTCTCCAGAGGGAAGGATTCACCTCAGGCTGCTGTCATGCACATTTTAGCAGCAGGTTTACAGGAATTTACTGGCAGAAACATGGGAGCAAGTCACATTGCCATCCTCTCAGCCAGGGTATTATAAATGGACTAGGCAGCATTTATTTTTAACTACAGCTAAATAGGTCAGGAACCTGATTCTAACCTGAAGCGGTGATGCAGATAGCGCCGTCTTTGCCTGTGGTACGGATTCTGCTTCTTTTAACAGCCTGTTTTAAAAAAAGTTAAAAGTGACACGAATGCTAAAGGAAATTTAAGTCTAAAAATGATCTAACAGTAGTAAAAATATGTTTGTCCTGGACGTGTGATGTCATTTCCTTTTTTTGTAAATCTGGCACAACAATAACCAGAATGTTCGTACTGAATGGGCTAAACAGTATCCCTTCCTTCACTTCTGGGACCAGGGTTTGAATCCAATCCAGGCTGATAGGATGAAGTTGCTTCCTCTGTTGACTAGTCCAACACAGAGCAAATTTGAAAAGTTTCACCCGGTTTCCTGGTGAACATGGACTCACAGAATAAAAGTGCGCTTAATTTGTCAATAAATGGCACTAGACTGGTAATCTAAGGCACTGCTATTACACCTTTTGAGATTATGGTCCTGAATCACCCTATTTATCAACAGATTTGGGCCACATCTGGTGTGGGAGTAGACATTCAGCACTGGAACTTGGGGCAGGGCCTACTAACATTTGGTCTCCACCCAGTTGCGCCTTCTGCTGAGATTCCCATGGGGACAGGAGTGGGTGGATGCTACATCTGCCCCCTTGCAATCCGACATCATTAATGGAGGTGGAACCAGTGGGATGGCATCTCCCACCAGAATTCCCATCTCTGCTGCCCTCAATGTACTTGCTGTATGCCAATCAGAGACAGACGTGCAGTGCCTTCTATGGCACGCATGGGCTCATAAGGATATTACAGGTCAAATTCGTGGCCTGGAACACTCATGGTAGATTTAGACCTTCCTATAAAAAGGAGCCAATTTCGTAATTTCTACTTGTCTTCAACCAGACCTACCAGCTTTGCCCATAAGTAACTGGCCAGCATCACATTTTACTGGGACATCCTTCCATTTAATGGGTCCCCAACTGCACCAATACTGGCACGGTTGCCTGTCATAACTGTTCAAATTGCCTGACCCCAGGAAATCCACCAGGGTCAGGCACTTTGATCCTGGGCATGCTGGAAGTGCTATTCCACCGCTGTGACAGTGATGAGCAGCGTCGTGCCCCAGAATGGATTTTTCAGGCCTGTGTATTTTTTTCCCACATCCCTTCCTTGTGATCTTGAATCAATACTATTCTTGTACACCCATACATGCAGAAGAGAATGTCATTTCACTTGTGTGTACACTGCAAAATATATGGGAAAAAAGCACACAAGATACAAGAGAAATACAGAAAAAATGATTGCAAAATAAATGCTGCAAAAATGTAACTCTTCAGTTCTTTTCCTTCCCCTCTACCACCCCCTCACCAATAAAACATTGGTTCAATGCCCCTCAAGAGAATATAAGCCTGGAAAGATTAACACACAGATCATGGTGCCCCAGTTTAGAGGAGTACTTGCATGTTGATCTAAATGATTTTCAGCTATGGTGACAGTCTGCACAACCTCAAACTACAACCATATCTAAAAGAACTGCATCGCATGAGTTGTTGCTCATGTTGTCAGCTGATGTGCTGTATTATAAGGACAAAATTGTCGAGGTGGTGGCAGAGGGGAAGGCAAGGAACTGAAGAGTTTAATATTTGCAGCATTTTTTTCTCAATCATTTTTTCTGTATTTCTCTTGTCTCTTTGCTTTTCTCCCATATATTTCACAGTGTACACAGAATTATTTTTCTGCTGCTGAGGTGTAGCTGGCCTGGTCCTTTAAGACCATATTGTTTAATTTCTGTACATAGGGACATCCTGATATCAAACAGAAGTGCTGGTGAGGGGAGTTTGCAGATTGGTAAATTTACACCTCCAGGTCAGAAGAAACCATAATGAAATAACTGCCTTTCTTTTAAAAAAAACCTGATTCTTTCAAGTGTGGTCCCCGTCATTCCTCCACCCGCTCTTGCTCTATCCAAATTTGACAAGCCTGGTCATATGAACTGGTCGCACTTCTGATGCAGCCCCACCTCCTGCAGGGCCTTGTGCCAGGAAACAGCAGGAACACAGGCAGAGCTCAGGGCCTTCTTGTTGGGAAGACTGCAAAAGAACGTAGGGCTTACTTTCTTAGACCTCCCTTGCCTTGCTGCCTTCCCCTCAGATCTTATGATTCAAGGTGATCCCAGACGCAAGTCCTAATGCCGACTTCTTCAGGCCCCCCTCAAAATGGGTGCTCTTCTGTCAATCAGAGATAAAACTGAGGTGGGAGGGCTGGGAATGCCCCTCCCCACTTCATTTCCCAGTCTGCCCTGGCCCTGCCCCTGTGATTCGGTGCAGTCCTAGGACCACCTCTCTGAGACAGCCCCAGGACCACCTCTCTGAGACAGCCCCAGGACCACCTCTCTGAGACAGCCCCAGGACCACCTCTCTGAGACAGCCCCAGAAACCCCATCGTTATAAAGGGGGCAGAGACCAGACATAATGGGAATTCACCTCATTGCCTCTCCATAGCAACTGGGAACTCGGCGATTCCCAGGCACTGTGGAGAGCAGTATCAGGGACCCAAGGGTTTAAATGTGATAGAAGACAAAGGAATAAGATTAGATCCTGAGTGGAACAAGCTACTTCATCAGTAAAAACCCCAGGTTAGTAATTAACATCAGAAAAAACTGAAAAGCATGGCAAAACGTTACTTCACAAAAGTATTTCATCCAAATACACAGCTTTTCTTCTAATATTAAAAATTCCTAAAAACAAATAAACTTGAAATTTGAATTTGTATATTAGCGCATGGGTTTTATGGGTTTGTGAGAAATTCCTTTCTCCGCTCTTTTCAGGGAAGTGCTAAGACATTTAGATAAACAGATTAATACCTGTTTCAAAACACAGAACAAGAGGCTTGCAGTATTACTGAGATGGTTCATTATGAAAATTTAGAAAACTCAATAAGAAGACCCTAAAGGCACAGACACACAAGAGGGAAACATAGAATTCTTCATTCTAAGGTAACAATTTCCTTAATTCTTTAACTCCTTAAATGAAAAAGCTTTACCAGCTCAGTACAGGTACTCACTTGCAATATAAGCATTATTATGCATTGTGCTTTCTCTAAACATTTCCTACCTTTTCTCTGACTTGAAGGTTTCAGGCTCTGGAGAAATATTTTGATATTGAGGGGTTGGACTGAGAAACACACTTGCATCCTTTGACGCCTTCACTGCAACATCCCGAACAACTGCACATGAGAAATAAACAGCAATTCATGAACAGGAACTTCCTCATGCTCTCCACTGTGTCCAAATTTATAAGATCTGATCTACCATGCAAAACAGATTTGGTAAAGGTCAGTGGCAGTAAAAAAAAAAGCAAATGAAAAATAATAATAGTACAGAATCAACATCCAGCGATAACCAGTGGAAAGGGCGTTAATCTATTGTTTGGGCTCATTTCCTTATTGGATTCATTTTCTTTCCCAATATGAAATTAGTATACTCACGTACATCCTAAAAAGTGTAAGTGATTACAATCAAAATTTTATTTGATCAGAATTTCATTAAGCTCAATATCAAATGATCTCAAAATTTCCCTATGGCAGGATTTCTTAGGGTTTTTTGGTCTTTAGAATGAGATTAAAATTCTAAAAAAGTGAACAGAGAAAATTGTCTGCCCAGATGTCGGAACAGATACTCCACTAGCCCAATGGTTCAGTTAATAAGTGCACTGAGGAACTGAGCAATACAGACAAAGAAGATTACAGAATAATCCCTGGTCTGTGTTGATGCCAGGCAGGGCAATGGTAAGGCACTACAATTAGCTTCAGCATCCCTGAGCTAGGGAGGGGAATTATTGAGCAGGTTTGCTCCTCCTGATCGCTATTCATTCTGCTGCAAAAATGTGAATGTGGGGACATCACATGAGGACAGGATGAGGTTTGGCTGTAATATGACTATGGTAAAATAGTCCACTGGCACTGGATTCAGGTTGAATTTCTGAATGCGTGCTCCTGGTATGGAACCTTACCAAAGAGAGCACATATTGGGACTATCATGGACATGCTCCTCATGATTTTCCATCCATCAGCTTTAATGCTCATGACTCCACACTTGGAAAAACATTCCTTGACTGTCTACAGCAACAACAACAATTTTCATTTATATCGTGCCTTCAACATAGAAAAACATCCCCGCCATGTCACAGAGGCATAATCAGACAAAAATGGACACCGAGACAAACAAGGAGATATTAGGAGGGATGACCAAATTCTTGGATAAAAGGAGTGAGTATTTAAAGAGGGCTTTAATGGAGGAGAGGGAAGTGGAGAGAGCAGTGCGTCCTAGACAGCTGAAGGCACAACCGCCAATGGTGGGCTCACACGTGAAGACTAGTCATTTGGCCAAGATACTTGAGGGATACCAGCATCTTCAGAACTGTAACATAGCACAAGTCAATACCTTCAGAGAGGAAAGAACACTGGAAAACAAAGGGCTAAAAATTCGGTATCGCCGCGCCAGGTCTTTAGCGCCCGAAATTTAGCGCTCGCCCGGATTCCCGTAGGGCCCGCCTGAAATTCAGTTGCGGCGGCCCAAGACGGAGGCGGGCGCTATTGCAGGGTTTGGCCGCCTCGCTTGGGGCGATGAAAGTCAGTTTCAGGCGTCCAGCTGCCGCTGCGGCACCCGATGCGGTGCGGCAAGCTGGGGTACTGCAGGCCTCCTCCTTCTCTTAAGGAGGAGCTGCCTGCAGCCATGAGATCGCCGCTGGATTCCCCTGGCAAATGAGCCCGGCACCACGGAGAAGTGCCGGGCTCGCGGGAGTCAGGCACCAATGCCGCGGGGGGGTGGTGCAGGAGTCCGGGGAGGGAGGTGCGGCCAGGCGGCCACCGGGAAAGTGGCCGGCCGCCCCTCCACCTTTATGCGCCGGCCTCTCGGAGCTGCAAGGCACCGTTTTTCAAACGCTGTTTGCGGCCGGCGCGGGCGAGGCGGCCGCAACTGAATTTGGCGGTCGGCACGGAATCGCATTGGAACTGGGGCGCTGCACACACCGATGACGTCATCGGTGCCGGCGCAGCGCTACCGGCTAACGCCAATGTTAGGGACCAACTGAACTTCCGGCGCAAACCACTCTATAGCCAATAAGTGGGCGCAAACGCGACTGAATTTCTAGGCCAAAATCTTTTCAAGGAAAAGTTACCTGGTATCTTCTTTTTTCTGTTAAATGCATTCTTTAGGAGGTCTATACCACTGGAAATATCTCCATAGCGCTTGGTTTTAACTTCAGTGAACCATTCACCTGTCATCACCTTCAACTTGTTTGAATCAGAATTGTTTTTCTTCAGTTTCCTGCAGAATAATTTTTATTTAAAGAATTAAATTTTTTAGTACTGTTCCACTTCAGGGTCTTACAGCAATGGACAAGATTCCAAGATACATGTATAAGAAGTTTTATGATTGTAACCAATAGATTAATTTATTAAATTGTTACTAGCCAATTAAAGATACAAATTTATATTGTGCAAATTCTAGCTCACTGACCAACTAGATAACACATTTTTGTAACATATGCCTATCCCATTCTTCTTGCTCTTTATTTTCTCTGGGACCTACTAATGCACAACATTTTTTCTAAAATTTGGGATCTCTCATTTTGTAATCTCATCTTTGCCCATAGAGAGGCACTAGAGGTGAAATTGGTCACAATCATAGCAAATCAGCAGCCTGTTTAATACCGCACTCAAATTTTTTTTCCATCGACTTCAATACTAAAGAAAATTGAGCACAATGTAAAACTGAGAGCTCTCCTCGACCTTCTCCTTCTCTGTGATCTCCCTGCAGCTGCAATTCCACCTGCTGCTGCTGCTCCTCTTCCTGTAGCTCAAATGGAATAGACAATAGGATACCCATTTGGCACAGTGCCCCCTTTAGCTTTTGAGGGTGGTCCAGTCACTACAAGCCAAAAACAACTATGACGAACAGCAAGATGTCTACCAAACATCTGCAGCAATTTAAATGAAAACAGGTGAGGACTCCTTTAAGTAGCACTGGAAATTACCTATCCACACTGCCTATGATTTGCGGGTAGGTTGAGGAAGTAGCAATGGCAGCGCTGATTTACACAAATACGGCGTTTGGGTTCTAACAACATCATAGGACCCTCATTTGAATATTTATTAGGCCCCTGCCTTTTCCGGCAGGAGTGCTAGCCACCTAAATCGAGGCCCTCCAGCAGTAAGATTGCAATTTTGTTTCCACTTTTCATTCAGCTGAAAAACAGGGTGATTGGAGTCAAAAATCTGCCCACTATAACTGAAAGCAATTGTTAAATTTTAGATATAAATAAAGAGAAGGGTTTAAAAGATTTTTTCCCTAGTTCAGGTGGTGAGAGTTTGAAATGATGCTGGTGTGGAAGAAACGATTCAGACACCTAATGGGACATCAAAGTTACAGCAAGTGTTTCAGTAGATCCCAGGTGTTATATTTATAACAGAGTGTGGGCGTGTTTTGTGAAATACCTTGGAGGTCATACTAAATAGGAATTGACTTAAGGAACAGGATCACAAGTAATGCTCTCCACCTGGAACCAAGGTTGTTCCAATTAAAATTCTATTCATTTTCCCAGTGCTTGACCCTTCAGGTTGAAGATTCTGCTTTTTTTGTTGAGTTGGAGAACTTGTGATAAAAAACGGAGGTTTTTTTTGCTTATCTTTTCTTCAAGGTTGGTTAACATCTCCTGGAGGATAAAAATGAAATGATCTAAGCACACAGAACAGCTTTGTCGCTCTCCTGCAATGTAAGCATTGAAGTTTTTGCTATCTGTGTGTGTGTGTAGAAAAGGCATGAAATGTGGCTATCCCAATAGAGAGATGTTAAATTGTCATTTACAGGCTTGAGAGAGTGGCCAGCTGGCATGGTAGTGTGAAGGGAATATAATCTAAAAAGAACAGCGGACCAAGAAAATAATTTCTTGCATGGGGATTATATTTGCTTGGATTTTCTTAGTCAAATTTATTTTTTGATGGGATTAATATACTATCATGTAATTTATATTCCAGTGGCTCACACCTGAACCATGGGTGAAGTACTGGCATCTGTTGGCACCTTTGCAACCATAACCATTCTAAAGAGGAGTGTGATGAAATATTCCATTCATCACTGCCTGTGACTGTGGTCGGTTTCAGTGTCATTTCCCTTCCCCCAGTCCTCATTGTATTGTTTATTGGAATGTGCTGGAATGTGCTGTGTGTGTAGGGCTCCGCCCATACTTGGCCCCTTTTGTAAGCTAGCTCAGTCTGGCCTCAGTCTCCAGAAGGAAGATACCTCTCTCTCTTACGTGTTACTTTCTAAGTTAATAAAAGCCTTGTTTTGTTTCGCTAACATCGAGTCTCGGAATTATTGAGGCACATCAATTTTATTAACTTATTTTTCAACACTATGGATCAACTCCTGAAACCCGAACGTTTGGATTTGGATCAACATGCTCCGGACGCATCAGCACGCTTCGGACACTGGTTTGAGTGTATGGAATTCTTCCTGGACAATTCCGCAGCCGTCAAAGACGCTACGGACGCTGCGAGGATGAGACTCGGAATTCTGCGGAATTGGGTAAGCCACCGGGTTTACCCCCTCATCCAAGACGCCGATACGTACCTGGCCGCCTGCGACATCTTAAAGGCGCATTACCAGCAGCCTACGAATGAGGTGTATGCTAGGCATCTGCTCGCTACTCGCGCACAGCGACCTGGGGAATTGGTGGAGGAGTTCCTAAGCACCCTGAAAATGCTTGGCAAAGACTGCAAGTGCCGAGATGTAAAAGCCGCAGTGTACACTGACGAGCTTGTTCGCGATGCCTTTATCACAGGCCTCAGCTCCACTTACATCCGGCAAAGACTGCTGGAAAAAACGGGGTTGGACCTGAAACAGGCTGCGGACACCGCACGATCCCTGGTTGTGGCCCAGAGAAACTCGGACGCCTACTCTTCAGCCCGCGCCGTCCACGCCGCCACGTGTGCACCGAGGGCGCCGCCATCTTGAAAGGCATCTTCCCCGCCCGGCAGCCCGACACCGGCGGGGCCCCGCTCTCCCCCCAGAAGCCCTACGACAGCCGCGACGCGTCAGGGACCCAACTGCTACTTCTGCGGTCAGCCAAAACACACCAGAAACCTGTGCCCGGCGAAAGGCACCACCTGCTTTAAGTGCGGTAAGAAGGGGCACTTCGGGAAGGTGTGCGGAGGGAACCCCGCCGGAAAACCAACCGCCGGAAAACCCGCCACCGCCGCGTGTGCGCTGTGGGAGCGGCCATCTTGGACGCCATCTTGCCCGACCTCGTGGGGTCCACCATCTTATGAGCAGACAGCGTGGACGCCATCTTGTATCGATCAGGGCCCTACAGTGGCATCGGTCACAGTGGACCAGACCAGGCCGCACCCGCTATCCAAATCAGTGGTGGACATCGAGGTAAACGGGTGCCGGGTTAAATGTTTAATTGACAGTGGAAGCACGGAGAGTTTTATCCACCCTGAACTGGCACAGCAACTCTCCCTAAAGGTGGTCCCTGCTCAGGGTACCATCTCTATGGCTGATAAAACCCAGACATCGACCATTCTGGGTTACTGCACGGTACAATTGGGCATTAACGGAACTGTATACGATAATTTTAAAGTATTAATCATGAAGAACCTATGTGCGAGCGTGATCTTGGGCCTGGATTTCCAGTGCAACCACCAAAGCATCACGCTCAAGTACGGTGGGTCCCAGCCGCCCCTCACAGTGTGCGGTCTGGCTACCCTGAAGGTAAAGCCGCCTTCGCTATTCGCGAACCTTACCCCTAACTGCCGGCCAATAGCGACCAAGAGCAGGAGGTACAGCTGGGAGGACAGGCGGTTTATCGCGACCGAGGTAGACAGGCTCCTGAAAGAGCGCATTATTGAACGCAGCAACAGCCCGTGGCGCGCCCAAGTGGTAGTGGTAAGGGGTAGCGAGAAGAAACGGATGGTGATCGACTATAGTCAAACGATCAACAGGTACACCCAACTAGACGCCTACCCGTTACCCCGCATATCAGAAATGGTGAACCAAATCGCCCAATACCGGGTGTTCTCCACCATCGACCTCAAGTCAGCGTACCACCAGCTCCCTATCAGACCAGAGGACCGCCCGTACACCGCCTTCGAGGCGAACGGACGCCTATACCAATTCCTCAGAGTCCCCTTTGGGGTGACGAATGGGGTCTCGGTTTTTCAGAGGGAGATGGACCGCGTGGTCGATGACCACCACTTGCAGGCAACCTTCCCCTACCTCGACAATGTCACCATCTGCGGCCACAATCAGCAGGATCACGACTCGAACCTCGAGAGGTTCCTGGAAACCGCACAAAAACTCAACCTCACCTACAACGAGGACAAGTGCATTTTCAACACCACGCGCCTCTGCATACTAGGCAGCGTGGTGGAGAATGGGGAAATCGGACCAGACCCCGACCGATTGCGCCCCCTACGGGAGCTGCCCCTGCCCAACACTCCCAAAGCCCTGAAAAGGTGCCTGGGGTTATTTTCTTATTATTCCCAATGGGTCCCCAACTACTCCGACAAAGCCCGCCCCCTCTTGAAAGCATCCTCTTTTCCGCTCTCTGCTGAGGCCCACGCCACCTTCAAAAGCATTAAGCAGGATATTGAGCGGGCCACGCTACAGGCAGTGGACGAGAACACTCCATTTCAAGTGGAAAGTGATGCGTCTGACTTCGCCTTGGCGGCCACCCTCAACCAGGCGGGGCGGCCCGTAGCTTTCTTCTCGAGGACCCTCCAAGGGCCCGAGATCAGACACTCCTCCGTGGAAAAGGAGGCCCAAGCCATCGTGGAGGCAGTGCGCCACTGGCGCCACTACCTAGCCGGCAAACGCTTCACCCTACTTACCGACTAGTGGTCGGTAGCGTTTATGTTCAATAATAAACAGAGGGGGAAGATTAAAAATGATAAGATTCTTAGGTGGTGGATCGAGCTCTCCACCTGCGAGTACGACATCATTTACCGGCCAGGGGCCCTTAACGAATCCCCTGACGCCCTCTCACGAGGGATGTGTGCCAGCGCCACCGGGGATTGGCTACAGACCCTCCACAACGACCTCTGCCACCCAGGGGTCACGCGGCTGTTCCACTTCATAAAGTCCCGTAACTTACCCTACTCGATTGAGGAAGTTCGGTCCCTGACCAGGAACTGCTGCACTTGCGCTGAGTGCAAGCCTCGGTTCTACCGCCCAGATAGAGCCCACTTAATCAAAGCTACACGGCCCTTTGAGCGGCTCAGCTTAGACTTCAAGGGCCCCCTCCCGTCCGTCGACCGCAATGTTTACTTCCTGAACATTGTGGACGAATACTCCCGGTTCCCATTCGCCTTCCCCTGCCCAGACATGACCAGCGCCACGGTCATTAAATGCCTCAACAGCCTGTTCTGCCTGTTCGGTATGCCGAGCTACATCCATACGGATAGGGGGGCGTCCTTCATGAGTGAAGAGCTACGCCAGTACATGCTGTCCAGGGGGATCGCCATGAGCCGTACCACCAGCTACAACCCCCGGGGTAACGGCCAAGTGGAGCGAGAGAACGGGACAGTATGGAAAGCAGTCACTCTAGCTCTAAGGACCAAGGGCCTCCCTATCTCCCGCTGGCAGGAAGTGCTCTCGGATGTGCTCCATTCGATACGGTCGCTATTGTGTACGGCCACTAATGCCACGCCTCATGAACGAATGTTTGTCTTTCCCCGGAAATCCACCTCAGGCGTATCCATGCCATCATGGCTCTCCACCCCAGGTCCGGTACTCGTGCGAAGGCATGTGAGGGGCCACAAGACGGACCCTCTCGTGGAGCCAGTACACCTACTCCACGCCAACCCCCAATACGCATATGTCCGGCACGCCGACGGAAGGGAGGACACCGTGTCCATAAAAGACGTCGCCCCAGCCGGCATCGACAACAACCACGGCAATAGCAGCAACAACGATCACAGCAACTCTTACCCACCCACTACTCTTTCATCACCCCCGGAAGAACATCGACCAACGGCACCCCCACCAACTACCCCTTCAACAACCCTGGCGGCACCCCCGGCAGAGACCCAGGAGACTACCGGGGACACCCAGCCGACACCCGCGGCACCACAACAGCCACGTCGGTCGCAGAGGACTATCAAACCCCCGAACAGGCTAAATCTATAGAAGGGGTGAATGTGATGAAATATTCCATTCATCACTGCCTGTGACTGTGGTCGGTTTCAGTGTCATTTCCCTTCCCCCAGTCCTCATTGTATTGTTTATTGGAATGTGCTGGAATGTGCTGTGTGTGTAGGGCTCCGCCCATACCTGGCCCCTTTTGTAAGCTAGCTCAGTCTGGCCTCAGTCTCCAGAAGGAAGATACCTCTCTCTCTTACGTGTTACTTTCTAAGTTAATAAAAGCCTTGTTTTGTTTCGCTAACGTCGAGTCTCGGAATTATTGAGGCACATCAAGGAGTATTCAGAAGGGGGCACACTCGGGTGAACAAGCTACAATATATCACTTCAAGTGCCTTTAATTTCAAACTTGATTCAATATTTTGAGGAATTTTTACCAGTCGATAAGGTCCCTTTAAATACATTTTAATAAACATTAGTACGAGCAATACAATTTAGTGTGAATCTCCCCTCTGTTTTAATAAGCCTGTGGCAAGACAGAATATTAATGACTAACAATCAAAGATTCTCATAAAGATCATAGTTAAATGTCTCCAAATACCATTGGAAAAACACATCTTTCATACTTGATTGGTATTTAACGAGCAGTCGATTTAATAACCATTCCCATGTATATTGCAGAACCCTGCCCCAGGTTTTAAAATGGAATTCTTCAAATTGCTGGTAGACATTGTTTTACCCGGTTTGCTACAGCAGAGTATGATCATTTACATACCACATTGTAGATATTTTATTAGCAGACAAGAAAAATTAAGACAACCACTCCCATCCCATTAACTGACATTTTCAAAAAAGTAAAAGGAATCAGAACTGTAAAATAGTAATCTGCAATTGATGATTGAATAAGGTTTGCCCACCATTATCATTCTATTGCAGTTTCTAATAACCATTCAAATTCACTTAAATTAAAAGGAAACCACCCTCCAAATCTTCAACTCATAAGCTATAAATTCTTTAAGATAGTAACTCAAATATTTGCAAGGATGCCAATGTATTGCACATAAGGAAGGAGCAGAAAGGCCATTCTCAAAGATAGTGTTGAAAATGTATTTGAGGAAACTAATTAGTAGTGACCCTGTTCGGTTGTGATTTATAATGGTCACCATTCTGCTTCTGCCTGTCATACACCTTAGAGTAACAGAAGCACTACAGAAAGTGCTGCAAAATAGAACTACCTACGTTAAAAGCTTTGCAAGCAAAAAAATAAATTTAGAATGTGATTACCAGGCATTTAGGGGTAGGAATTCATCTGGGCGCGATTTCAGGCCTAGAATCGGCTTTACGCAACCAGTGCTACCCAATCACGTGGGTGCAAAGTGAGAAGCAAAAGAAAGAACTTACGTTTATATAACGTTTTTCACAAACTCAGGACATTCCAAAGCACTTTACAGCAATTAAGTACTTTAGAAGTGGAGTCACTGTTCTAATGTAGGGGCCCTCAATGTTTAAATATGTAGGCTGCTAGAACTACTAGCACTATTGATTGGCAACCCTCCTAATGAGGGAGTGGGAAAATTGAGCATCCAGAATACCTTTTTTTTATATATCTATACTATATTATATTTTCTTTTCTTCAGAATCAGAAATAAGTGGGATTTTTTCTCGACTGAATGCTTTGTGGCGTCTTTCAGAGTAAAAGTTGCTGTGTGTGGGATCTTGCTGTGCTTTTTCATTTCATTCCATGCCTCTTCACTCAAATCAAATCAAGACAGGCAGGCCGGCCTTTATTTACTTTAAACAGGTGCAGTATCATCAGGTATTCTTGATTGGATTGACTGTTTTTCACCCTCCCTCCCCAGAATGCCATTTAAAGATAGACTGCACCGCATAATGGGGAGGTGCACTTTGACTGTAGGCAACACAGCCTAGAAATTCACTGGCGCCCCGTTTGGGGCGCCAGCCTTGCCAGGGCGCAGAAAGTAGCGCCCCGGAAGAAGTCGCGGCCACCCGCCGCAAATTCAGTTTGCGCGCCCCAGAGGGAAGCGCGGCGCTACTTGAGGCGCCCTGCATCGCTCTTGGGGCGCTGCAACTGAAGTTCGCAGCGCAACATGCCGCAGCGCCACACGCTGCGGCACGGCATGCTGCGGTACTGCAGGCCTTCCTCCCCTTAAAGGGAAGGGGCCTGCTGCAGCACGTTCGAAAAGTGCGAGTACTGGCAAAAGAGCCCATCACCGAGGAGAAGTGCTGGGGTCTTGGGACACAGCCGGCACTCCGCAGGGGGGGGGGACTCAGGAGGCCAGGGACGACGGCGCGGAGAGGTGCTGGCAGGTGGCCAGCAAAAAAAATGGACGCCCCGCACCTCAGTGCCTTTACCGCCGCAGGTAGGCCCCCCTGAACCGGTCGCAAATTGCGACCGGCGTTAAAGCAGGGGGCGCTGCGCACACCGATGACATCATCGGTAGCGGTGCAGCGCTAACGGCTAGCGCCGCCATTAGCGTCCCGCTAAATTTAACGGGAGGCGTGGCCAGTGGCGTAAAACCCACTAAGTGCCCTCTTTGGGCGCTAACGGGTGGCGCAGCCCACTGAATTTCTAGGCCCTTGCATTCAATTCCACTTGCAGAAATGGCAGGCAGGGGAGAAGCTGGAAGGGATCATCGGGTTTTCAGATGCTGCATTTGAGATGTTGGAGGAGTTGGGCAGAAGGAGGTTCCTCCTCTTCCCACCAGACTCCATGGCTGAAAGATATATTTCAGTCACACTGGGGCAGACAGGCAGGTAAGAGAGTTTGAAGAACTTGTAGAAGATAAGGCAAAAAAAAGCTCAAGAAAGCATTGGGAGCTTTAGTGTTCTTCAAAGCTGATAGTGTGAAGTACGATCAGACTCGGTTGTAGTGGTACCAAAAAAGCTGCCATGCCCAATCAAAGAATAACAGTTTGGGCAAGGTAACCATGGAACCATATATTATCATGAGGTACTGCCTTCAGGTGATTAAGGGAGACGAGATGAGAAAACTGGTCAAAAAGGGAATGTTATTTATCCAATTAAATAAACATATAGATGCAACTAATTGCAACATATAGAAGCAACAGACTGCAAGACTTTATGTAGTTTGTATTATTTAAAATGGATTTGAATATTTGATCATCAAGCTCAGCATCTGTTGCAGCTTTTAATCTTCTATTCCTTTTTTCATGACTCATTAAAGCACAGCCTAAGCCCCACAGGCTAAATTCAACCTGTTTAATCATTCCATCTATCTCAATGAATTTTAATCAACTTTCAGAATCTTTCATTTCTTTAGCAATTTGAATTATTTCTAGTGATGATGCAGCATTAAAAATTAAATCCCAGTGTGATCGCAGTTTAATATATTGAGGGTAGATTTTTCTTGCAGCACCGAGTCTGCTTTTTTGGGTCATGTGCGTCCAAACCAAGAGAGGCTCGAGGATCACCAGGAATTGGACCTTGGGCCTGATCTACATATTCTGCATGAGTTGCTGGCACTTGTTGCGTCTTCACGGGCAGCTCACTCCACAAGAAAAATCTATTTCAGGCCGCCTGCCTCATCGGCAGCAACCCGCAGGTAAGTTGAAGGAGGGGGTTTGGAGTAGGCATGGGGGGGTGCCAATTGCCAGTGCTGTGGAGTTGGGAGAGCACTCTCCTGGCTCCACGGGAAAATTATTTTTTAAAATAAAGCTTACCTTTAGTTGGTAACTGCAGGGGTCGCTGAAGAATCCAGCACCTGTCCTGCTCATTGGTAACTAAATTTATACAGGAGTCCTTCAACAGGCATTGGGTCCCTAATTAACAATAATAATAATTCAACTTTATTGTCATTGTACAATGCACAAGTACATGAACAACGAAATGTGATCTTGCAAGCTCCCATGAGTCCAGTACAAATAACATTAACATTAACGTAAATAGCACCGTCCTGGGAGAAGTAAAGCCGCTGCGTCTGTGCGCGCCGCCATTCCATTTCCACCATTCCTCCTGTCCGACAATCTTCAGCCCAACGCCCGGGCCTGCTCACCAGCCGCCCCTCCCGGGGCTCCTTCCGTGACCTTCTCACCAACCGCCCCTCCTCGGGGCTCCTTCCATGACCTTCTGCAGCTGGTCTTCCCTGATGGTCACCCCTCCAGGTACTAACCAGGCCTGGCTCTGCTTAGCTTCCAAGCCTTGCCAGTGACCCTGTCCCTAGTCCCAGGAACAGGAACATATTCAACACCTCTTTTAGACTGCCGCCCGGGACAACCATTTTAGCAGTGGGACCAATGCCAGTGCAGATTGGGCGCAGGCCATCCCACTGCCAAATTGCTATGCTTTGTGCCCATTATATGCCCAAGAAGCAGGCACAATGCATACCAATTTCAACCTCATTGAGTTCTTGGCAAAATTAAAATCTTAAAATTGCAGTGCATTTTTCTGCAAATTGCTGGGGTGTCACAAGATTGCATTTTATTTGGCAATTAAGATTAATTTAAGAAGTGAAAGAGCAATAGTACCTAGATTTCCTAAGGCGCTTCACAGGAGCGTTATCAAACAAAATTTGGCACGAACCACGTAAGGAGATAGTAGGATAGGTGAACAACAGCTTGGTCAGAGGTAGGTTTTAAGGAACATCTTATAGGAGGTGAGGTGGGAGGGAATTCCAGAGCTTAGGGCCCTGGCAGCTGAGGCACGGCCACCAATAGTTGAGCGATTTTTAAAATCGGGGATGCTCAAGAGGCCAGAATTGGAGGAGCGCAGAGATCGCGGAGGGTTGTGGGGCTGGAAGAGGTTACAGAGATAGGGAGGGACGAGGCCATGGAAGGATTTGAAAACCAGATGGGAATTTTAAAATCGAGGCAACGAGGCAACAGTGCTAACCACTATGCACGGTGGCATAGTGGTTAGCACTGTTGCCTCACAGCGCCAGGGACCCGGGTTCGAAGCTGGCCTCGGGTGACTGTCTGTGTGGAGTTTGCACATTCTCCCCGTGTTTGCGTGGGTTTCCTCCGGGTGCTCCGGTTTCCTCCCACAGTCCAAAGATGTGCGGGTTAGGTTGATTGGCTATGATAAATTGACCCTTAGTGTTAGGGGGATTAAATACGTGGGGTTACGGGGATAGGGTGGGATATGTGTTGGTGTAGGGGTTACGGGGATCGGGTGGGATATGTGTTGGTGCAGGCTCGATGGGCCGAAATGGCCTCTATCTGCACTGTGGGGTTTCTGTGATCTGTGATTTACAGAATATAGGGAAGGCATCTGAGTGTGAGGTAAAAGAGTCTTAAATATTCAGTGAATCTCAGGCCTAACACTCCAGAGTGGATGACAGCAAAAGCACATATATGTATCCAATTTGTAGAAGTAACCCTGAATGTTAAACAAGCTGAAGAGGTGAGAGCCTTTCCCTTCCTCATAAATCCCCAACCATCAATTAATGAATTACTTTTCCCATCCACCTGCTCCACAATACTGATTACTAAAAGAAGGAAAGCTACTGATTAAGGAGGAGCAGGTTTTCAGAAATGTTTCAGGATTGCTTCCTTACTTAGTTTAGCACACAGCAACATGACATAAATAATTCTGGATCTCTATTTAATAATGATCCAGGCATGGTAAATAAAGTCAAAATGGAGGAACCTACGAGAATCCAGACATCATCATTCACGAAGGCTTGAGAAAAACAATGACAGAGAAATCCAAAAAGAGCTTTTTTTTGAGAGAATGTAAAATGAATTTAAACAGTTAATTGAAACACCATGGTAGCCAGGTGGCCAAGAATAGAAAAGGTGGGAATATTTAAGAACTGTTGATAAATCATCCATTGAAATACATTTTGACTAGGTTAAATAAGATTAAATGGCATTCAGGTAAAGTGGGAATATAAAGAGAGGTATTCAGGACAAGCAATAGGCTCTTAAAACTAACAAAGTTTGGTAAGCATCAACATTGGGTTAAATTATAAATATAATAAAGCAGGTTAAAAAATACAAAATGCTAAAAAAAAATATTGAGCATAAGATTTTTGAAAACTGGTCAAAACCATGAAGGGTTTTTCAAGAATATATGCAATAAATAAAGGATAAAGAAAGTTTTGAGTCACTTAAAATGATAGTGGGAAGCTAGAATTCAGGGACAAAATAAGAGTTATTAAATAATTACTTCAAATCTGCCTTTACTCATGAAAAGGACAAGTAGCCTAAATTAGATATTAGGGCCTAAAAATTGGATTGTGCCCTAAGATCCAATTAAGAGCATATAACCTTCATTATCATCTGTTGATATTTGTATTCTCTTTAGCTCCTCCTCTGCTGGAAACCTAGGCCGAGAAACTCGATGGCACCGCGCCTGTTTATTGGCCAAAAAACAGATGCTATAGCACCCAATGTGGCATGCGACGGACCAATCCTGGCAGGACCACGGCAAATTGTTCCGTCGGCCTCATTTGTATGTTTCCAGCGACCTGCGGGCACCAGTAACAGTCTCAGAGGGAAGTGAAATTGTCCGACAGGGACGCTGGCTGACAGCCTAAGGTGAGCTCGGGTGGGGAAGCAATTGGGAGGGGGGTGAGTGTGGGCCGGCAGCAGCCCGCAGTTTTAAAGTGGTGCTCTATTGTACGTGGAATGTGATAAACCTTTTGACAAGATTCCATATCAACAATGAACAAATATGTAGTCACTAATTAGCTGGTAATGATCCTAGACAAATAATCACCTTAAGTTAACGAACAATAACACCTTGCATTTATTTTGCACATTTAACATCGAAAAAAGTCCCAAGGCACTTCGCAGAAACTAATCAGACAAAAATTGGCTCCAAGCCAAAGAAGAAGAAATTAGGAGGGATGAATAACATTTTGGTCAAACAGGTAGGTTTCAAGGAGCAGGGTCTTAAAGGAGGGGGAATAAAGGTGCAGAGCTGTGTGAATGGAAGTCCAGAGCCTAGGGCCGAGGCAGCTGAAGGCATGGCCGCCAATGGTGGGATGAAAGTTGGATCAGAGTTGGAGGAATGCAAAGTTCTTGAAGGGTGTAGGGCCGGAAGAAGTTAGAGAGGGAGGGGTGAGCCCATGAAGGGATTTGAACATAAGGATGAGAATTTTTAATTAGAACTGTTGGGGAACCAGGAGCCAATGTAGATCATGGAGCACAGGGGTAATGGCTGAGCTGGACTTGGTGCGGGTTAGAATACGGGCAGCTGAGGTTGTGAACTACCAGCTTCAGCCTAAGACAGTGACCAGGGAAGGGAGTGGAGTTTGTGGGGAAGCGGCCGAAGACAACACTTTTGTTCTGCCCATTGTTTAACTGGAGGAAATTGCAGCCCATCCAGGACTGGATTTTGGGAAAACAGGCTGACAACACAAAGGCAATGTAGGCGATGAGAGAGGTGGTGGAGAGGTAGAGCCGGATGTCATCAGCATACATGTGAAACTTGAAACCATGGCCCCGATATTTATGGGGGGAGGGAGAGGTGGCGCTTGTTTGTTGTGGGGGTAGGAACCCGGGAATGTGGAGGTCCTGCCAAATTTAACTGCAGGACCTAATTATCATTTTTTTACCCCAATTCCTGACCGGTAGCCAGACAGATTGACAGGTGGGAAAGCCAGCGGTAAAGATCACATTCGGGAACCATTGAGGACAGTACTCGGCAAGCAGAAACATCGCGGGTTGATGCGGGGGTGGGGGTTGGACCAACAGTTGGGAGGGAGGGGATACCAGGAGAGATCACAGGGTTGGTGGGTAGTGGGGTGGAAGGGTGGCGGGGGGGTGGGGGGGGCGGTTCAGACCGAAGTCTGCACTCCATTGGCTTGATGGAGAGAAGATGAGGACCATACCAGGGGTAAGACCAGGGTGGGTGAAAATAAGGGTTTTATTGGGGACAAGAGCATCAAAGGCAGGGGTGAGAAAGCGATTGAGCAGATCAACAGCTGCAGAAGTACAGGTATCATGGTGAATGGAGGGCCAAAGGAAACAGAGAATAGCTATAAATTGAAATTTCCAAGCTGAAAAAAGATTATGAGCAGACCCTTGCAATTTCAAATGATTGGCAGGCACATCATATAACTAACACCTAGCTTTGGAACGTTATCAAATTAGAAGGAATTCCAAATAATGAGAAACCGTGCAACCAGATTCAGAAACATTTGAGTCTTTTAGGTAGCTGAAAGAGGCATGAAAATCCTTCTAACGATAATTCTAGCGCAAAGTCGGCGTGAATGCAAAATGGGAAATTGTTTTATTTGCTAAAATTAACAGAAGGAATTGCACTCTTATGGCCAGTAGATGGCAGATACAGTTCAATGTGAAATAAGTGCAAAATAATTAGTATGAAATGAACCAAGGCTGTATGTGTTAAATAGAACAGTCACACAATTCCATAACTTTGGATCTATGAGGATAGAAATGTCATCACATTGCTTAGCAAATTTTATTTGATAACTATTGCAACATTACAATTAATTTTACATGTACAGTGTTTGTATACCATGCATTTTCATAATATAAATTCTACTTTTGTATCATTTACAACTAAAGATGGAAAGCCTGGGATTATAGATCTCTTTATACAGCCTGGTGTAGAACTGTCAATTACATTGAATCATGCTGGCAATTGATTATACCATAAAATACATGTAACTGATTGCTAACTACAGGCATTATTGCAAAATTACTGAACAAGACTGTAATGATGAAAAGTTATTTCTGATCAAATCAAATCAAATCAACTTTTATTGTCATTGTTAGTGCACAAGTGCAGTACAACGAAATGTAGGCTTGCGGCTCCCG
This sequence comes from Somniosus microcephalus, assembly GCF_052327205.1. NCBI lineage: Eukaryota > Metazoa > Chordata > Chondrichthyes > Squaliformes > Somniosidae > Somniosus > Somniosus microcephalus. The sequence continues at coordinate 138,311,873 of NC_140995.1, forward strand.
AGAGTGTACATTTAGATTAAGACATTTAAACATTCAACATACATTTGGCTTGTAATACATTAACATAAACATAACCATAATAAAGTGCATTGGCAGATGTGCAGGCTTTAGAGTTTATTTGCACACAGTAATCCAGAAGGTAAACATACCAGCACTCCCCACCTTCTACTTTCTCAGTATTGTGGGCACTCTCTATGTGCCCCTAATGCTACAGACACCCATCAATGGCACACAAATCAGGGAACTAAACTCTACCGGGGTCATTGCAGTGGGCATATCTTGACTAATCATGGATTTTTGGGGCTGTAATTTCTAAACTTCAATCCATGTATAGGGAACTTTCAGAGCTTTGGAGAAAGATCTCCTGCAGGAAAAGGAAAGCCACTTCGCTTAATAGTGTGGGGTTATTTGAACGTCCCTGTGTTTAAAAATAGTCTAGGCTTATAATATTGTAATAAAAAGTCTTATAACTTTATGTTTAGTTCTATACTGATGGTATAAACAGAAACATCTCAATGACAAACTAGTAACAATGGAGGCTCTCCTACTCCTGATCAGACCCACATTACAACAGTGACTCCACTTCAAAAAGTACTTCATTGGCTGTAAAGCGCTTTGAGACGTCCGGTGGTCATGAAAGGCACGATATGAATGCACTTCTTCCTTCCCACACCTGTGGCATTCATGAATTATTTACCTTCCTCCATCCCTTGCAACATAAATTCAGTATTCGAGGAATTGCCATCAATGGGCAACTCTTACGTTCAGCTATACCAGCCAAGTTCAGGTTTATTCACCCTATATTCTTGCTGGGAAGATCACTAATTACAGGCTAATAGAGTCTTGATCTAAAGGATTTAGTACACAACCAGTTTTTAAATGTAAAATAAATAATATATTATGATATTTCCTCATTAATGCAATGAATCCCTTCTTGGTTACACAGCATGTACAGAGGACTAAGAATTATTAAGACTGTTGGCTAATCAAATAAATACCTGCATGGAATACTGTTTAATGTATAGAACATAACTCTGCTGTAATCATTCTGGGATCTAATGTCTGTTAGTGAAACATAATTTAACACATCCTCCACTGCAGCTTTCCCATCAAATTGTAAAATAAAAAGAGATTGAACACACAATGGTGCAGTAAGGGAATCTTTTGTGTGTATGTGGAAACACCCAAACCATAAACACTAAAGCTGCAAAATACTCAGAATAGTTTGGTGCATAAGTGGAGGAACACACACAATGCATTATCAGTGTTCCAGTTACCCTCCAACTTAAGTATGTTCTCTAATGTATCAAAGATTAATGGATAAAGATAATGGTTGCTTTATGAATTTTGTCACTGTTAGATTTAAACAAAAATACATTTCAAAACCCTGCGTGTCCCACGACTGATTTAAATGGTGTTGCTACCATGGTACAATCTTCTCTCTTTCACTGTCAGCTTTTTTTTCCTCTTTCGCAATCACCCTTTCTTCTCAGCCCAATTCAAAACATTTTCTTTTTTTATAAACTATATAATCACCAGTAATTAGGAGCACTGAATCCCAGCACTGCTATCAATTGATCCAAACACGTAACATTTTTTGAAGCTATAAATTTGTATGCAAACATTGTACTTGAAACGGCAGAACTGCTGCCAACGTCCTTCTGTTTTCCTCTTGATAAAATGATTGTTTACTTTGCTTTGAAATCCTTTTATAGCCAAACTCATCTACATTTTTGTTTCAAACTTTTCTGTAAAATGTTGTGCTTAACAATGCATTCATTCTTTAGATTAAAAAATTGTGTTTTTAGAATCAAAAATATTTAAATTAAATTTTGCTCATAGATATAAAATAATAACTAAGAATTAATAATAGCATTTATGAGATTTGAGGACAAGTATACATAATTTTACATAAATAAAAGAAAGTTTATTAAGTAAGAAACAATGATAACATACCAGGATAAGCATAATATAAGGCTTCTTTCAATCTCTATATAATACGAAACCTTAAATAAGGCATTTCCATCATGTAAAATTCCATGCAACTTGCTTTTTGTTATTGAGTTAGAGTGAGCTGTAAACATGTTGACACAAAGGAGAAGGCTAAAATGCCAGGGCAGGGTTATGTAAAGCTATTCACAGCCCTACAATGACAAGTCAAAAGATTAAGTGGGAGGTCAGAAATGCTTCTTGTAAGTGAAACATCTATAGGCATGTAGTAGGGGTGTTTCGGTTTTGAGAAATGATTGTCAACAAAGGAATGCCTGAATAAATACACAGCCAGAAATAGAGATTTCACAACTACGGAGACTTTAGCATTGCCTCTGTAAACAGCGGAGCTAGTTAGCACCTGCATCCACAAGTACAGGCATTGGTTTAAGCAGGGAATACATAGCAATCAAGCTTTAAAAATGCAATAGAACATTACAGCATTAAGAAAAATGAACGGCCTTAGTACAGCTTAGTAAAGAGAGTAAGCTTGCAGGGAACATAAAAACTGACTGTAAAAGCTTCTATAGATATGTGAAGAGAAAAAGATTGGTGAAGTCAAGCGTAGGTCCCTTGCAGTCAGAATCAGGGGAATTTATATTGGGGAACAAAGAAATGGCAGAGCAATTATATGCATACTTTGGTTCTATCTTCACAAAGGAGGACACAAATAACCTTCCAGAGATGTCGGGGAACATAGGGTCTAATGAGAGAGAGGAATTGAATGAAATCAGTATTTGTAGGGAAATGGTGTTAGGGAAATTGATGGGATTGAAGGCCGATAAATCCCCAGGGCCTGATAATCTACATCCTAGGGTAATTAAGGAAGTTGCCCTAGAAATAGTAGATGCATTGCTGGTCATCTTCCAAAATTCTATAGACTCTGGAACAGTCCCCATGGATTGGAGGACAGCTAATGTAACCCCAGTATTTAAAAAAGGTGGTAGAGAGAAAATGGGGAATGATAGACCGGTAAGCCTGACATCTATAGTGGGGAAAATGCTAGAGTCCATTATAAAAGATGTAATAGCAGAGCACTTGGAAAACAGTGACAGGATCGGACAAAGTCAACATGGATTTACAAAAGATAAATCATGCTTGACTAAATACTGGAATTTTTTGAGGATGTAACTGGTAGAATAGATAAGGGAGAACCAGTGGATGTGGTGTATTTGGACTTTCAGAAGGCTTTCGATAAGGTCCCGCATAAGAGATTAGCGTGCAAAGTTAAAGCACATGGGATTGGGGGTAAGGTATTGTCTTGGATAGAGAACTGGTTGGAAGACAGGAAGCAAAGAGTTGGAATAAACGGGTCTTTTTCCGAGTGGCAGGCAGTGACTAGTGGGGTACCGCAGGGATCGGTGCTAGGACCCCAGCTATTGAAAGGATTCGCAAATTTCATGTCTCCCCTGAAGATTTACTTTTGGCTTATTGAAGAAACCTGGCTGGACTGAGTTTAAAATCCAGGGCTCAACAAGATGGCTCCGGTCAACCTCATGGCCAAGGCCTGTAAGTTTCAGTTTTGGGCTGAAAAAGAAGGAACTTTCCAGAAATTAGAATGTAGACAAACCTTCTGCATTTATGCATGAGAAGCAAACCCAGTGGCATTCGGGCCTCTGATTAAAACCCATCAAGGTCGTTTGCACAGTCAATCAATATGTAATAGCTGCGTTCAGACCTTTGTTAGAGGACATCAGCACTGTTTGCAAATGATCAACAGGGCATTCAAGCTGGAATGGCCCCATCACGAAACCAGTGGGACAAAGGGAAACACTTATGAGATGTTCAAAAACCGATTAACCGGCCATCCAGGTCGATGGGCCCAGATCGGTTTCCTTTGTATAAGCTTCAACACGTCCAGGTCAGACAAAGGAACAAGCTGATCTGGTGGGAGATAAGGACTCCCAGGAGGGGTATAACTAGTCCCTCAGGAAGCCATCTCTCTCTCTCTCTCTCTCTCTCTCTCTCTCTCGCCTCGCCTCCAGTGCCCTGCCGTATTATCAACCCAGCGAGAGGATCATCGACGAAGAGCCCATCCAGGGAAGCAGGATACCCGCAGTTACATTTAAATCACTGGGGTATCTCTGTTTTGGGCGGTGAAAACCCTAAAGATATCGGCAGGCAACGGGGCATGCAGCAGGCGTTCCAACTTCCTAGACTGGTGAGCATCAATTTTCTGGCCCATCACAAGACAACCTTGATAGGTGTAAAGGGTGGGAGGTAAGAGGATTGCTAAAATTGTCATTTTAGTCATTTTCCCTCGATGTGTCCGTTTCTCCTCCCCTGCTAAGTGTAATTGTGTTGCATCCATAGTGATTTTCTCTGTATAATAATTGTTTTCTCTATTTTAATAAACATTGGTTTTCTTTGCACCAAACCACTGGTCTCGTTTGTCTATATCGCTACTCGAAGAGCTGTCAAAACTTATAAATACTACGGGCCCCAAAACATCACTAAATCTTCAAATAATTTTTTTTTAAATCACATTTTTTAATTAAACTATAAATTACATGAAATAACTATTTTAAACAATAATTTAAATTTTTGAAAAAAATAATTTTATTTTCTAACAGGGCTAAAAATAAACTTACCTTGCTTTAAAGTATTTAAAAATAATAAACCTGTGGAAAAAATGTTTTAATTTTAATTAATTCACCACTTACCTTGTAAAAAGCAGGTCTTATGCCTGCTTTTTATATGTGTAAATTCTGCAGACTTACCCTCCCGGGGAAACCTGTGGGGGGTAAAAAAAACTAAGTTTGATGCGCACGTGCAGCCTCTCCCGCGCATGCGTTCGAATTCTGAACCCCTTCGTTCAGGGGAACGGAAGTGCTGGTTTCCCGCGCATGCACAGTGCATGCACAAAAGTAGCACTTCCATTGGGCCTACGGGTGAGTACCCCATACGTACTCACCCGTGGAGACCCGAATTTCTGGGCCATTATTATCTGAACGGCAATAGATTGGGAGAAGGGGAAGTGCAACGAGACCTGGGTGTCCTTGTGCACCAGTCGCTGAAGATAAGCATGCAGGTGCAGCAGGCGGTTAAGAAGACAAATGGTATGTTGGCCTTCATAGCGAGAGGATTCGAGTGCAGGAGCAAGGATGTCTTGCTGCAGTTGTACAGGGCCTTGGTGAGACCACACCTTGAGTATTGTGTGCAGTTTTGATCACCTTATCTAAGGAAGGATGTTCTTGCTATGGAGAGAGTGCAGCGAAGATTCACCAGACTGATACCTGGGATGGCAGGAATGACGTATGAGGAGAGATTGGGTCGATTAGGCTTATATTCACTAGAGTTTAGAAGAATGAGGGGGGATCTTATTGAAACTTATAAATTTCTAACAGGACTAGATGCAGGAAGGATGTTCCCGATGGCAGGGGAGTCCAGAACCAGGGGTCACAGTCTAAGGATAAGGGGTAAGCCATTTAGGACTGAGATGAGGAGGAATTTCTTCACCCAGAGAGTGGTGAACCTGTGGAATTCTCTACCACACAAGGCAGTTGAGGCCAACTCATTAAATATATTCAAAAGGAGTTGGATATATTTCTTAAGGCTAAAGGGATCAATGGATATGAGGAGAAGGCAGGGACAGGGTACTGACTTTGGATGATCAGCCATGATCTCATTAAATGGCGGAACAGGCTCGAGGGGCCGAATGGCCTACTCCTGCTCCTATCTTCTATGTTTCTATTACTGATTGAGGAGTGCTGTTGCTCCTATTATTTATCATTCTCAGCGAAGTAGTAAGGTCCCTTAATAAAGAGATGTGCTGTTTTGACATTGTACCTCAGGTTACCATCAACCTACAACGGTCAGAATAGTTGACAAACAGCCCCCAAAAAATGCACAATGCAAAAAAACAATGTACGACTGAAAATCTGCCCTGAATGCAGGTCGATGTCCAAAGCCACTCCTTCAAGGTGACTTGGCAAGTTAAATTAATTTTTATTACATTGGATTTCAGGAAAGTGAATTTCGGTGGGGATTCTCCCACTCGCTGTAGTGCCCGCTGTAACTTTAGCAGAAGAGTCGTAGAAATCCCAGAAAAACAGTATAGATGGTGAACTTTGCAAGGAAAAGTAAACCGGGTGAAGAGGGAAGAGCGGGGGAGTGGGACTAATTGGACAGCTCTTTCAAAGAGCCAGTACAGACACAATGAGCTGAATGGGCTCCATCTGTGCTGTTTTCCCCAGGTTCCCACGAACTTTCTGCCGTAGTTACGACAGACAAAGGGGACAACCACCACTGCCATCCCCCACAGATTATTAGTAGTGTTTGGAATCATTTTCTGCAATTTAGTTTGTTTTTCCATGAAAACTGAATCCCAATGGCCTCACAAATGATATGGGAGAAGAAATAGGGGAAATATTTCTACAGGGCTCTCTTGATGTCCCACTGTAACTTCAGAAACCCTGGAGAAATGGTGTAAATAGCTATTTTTGGCTGAGTACACCATTTCGCCAGACCTTTTTTTATTAATTCATGGACTGTGGGTGTCGCTGGCAAGGCAAGCATTTATTGCCCATCCCTAATTGCCCTTGAGAAGGTGGTGGTGAACTGCTGCCTTGAACCGCTGCAGTCCATGAGGTGAAGGTACTCCCACAGTGCTGTTAGGGAGGGAGTTCCAGGATTTTGACCCAGCAACGATGAAGGAACGATGATATATTTCCAAGCCAGAATGGTATGCGACTTGGAGGGGAACTTGGAGGTGGTGGTGTTCCCATGTGCCTGCTGTCCCTGTCCTCCTTGGTGGTGGAGGTCACGGGTTTTGGAGGTGGTGTCGAAGAAGCCTTAGCGAGTTGCTGCAGGGCATCTTGTAGATGGTATACAGTACAGCAACGGTGTGCAGGTGGTGGAAGGAGTGAATGTTTAAGATGGTGGATATAATGGCAATCAAGCGGGCTACTTTGTCCTGTATGGTGTCAAGCTTCTTGACAGTTGTTGGAGCTGCACTTATCCAGGCAAGTGGAGAGTATTCCATCACATTTCCGACTTGTGCCTTGTAGATGGTGGAATGACTTTGGGGAGTCAGGAGGTAAGTCACTCACTGCAGAATACGCAGCTTCTGACCTGCTCTTGTAGCCACAGTATTTATGTGGCTGGTCCAGTTAAGTTTCTAGCCAATGGTAACCCCTAGTATGTTGATAGTGGGGAATTTGGCAATGGTAATGCCATTGAATGTCAAGGGATGGTGGCTGGACTCTCTCTTGCTGGAGATTGTCATTGCCTGGCACTTGTGTGACATGAATGTTATTTGCCAATTATCAGCCCAAGCCTAAATGTTGTCCAGGTCTTGTTGCATGTGGGCATGGACTGCTTCATTATCTGAGGAGTTGCGAGTGGAACTGAACACTGTGCAATCATCAGCAAACATCCCCACTTCTGACCTTATGATGGAGGGAAGGTCATTGATGAAGCAGCTGAAGATGGTTGGGCCTAGGACTCTGCCCTGAGGAACTCCTGCAGCGATGTCCTGGGGCTGAGATGCTTGACCTCCAACAACCACAACCATCTTCCTTTGTGCGAGGTATGACTCCAGCCAGTGGAGAGTTTTCCCCCTGATTCCCATTGACATCAATTTCTTGCTGATTCCCCACTGGAGAACCCCTGTGGAAGTTCCAAGCAATGGTTATAATGGGAATGCAGTGAAACTTAACCTGAAGCTGCAATTGTACCCAATGTTCTATCAGTTGTACTTTTTTTTTTTTAAGTGGAATTTTGAAAGGGAAAGCGAGCTCTGATGATGCATAATTATAATTTACTAAGGGCGGGTGGTGGTCTTCGGTCTCATCCCTGGAGAGATACAGTTATCTCTTTGTTGGTGTGTTTTCCAGCCTTCTGATTAAAGGAACTTTTAAAATGCATATTGTTGTAATGTACAAAAACATCCCAAGGCATTTCACAGAATTGTAAAGGAAAATGGATAGATGATTTTGGTCAAAGAAATGGGTCTTAAGGAAGAGAAGGAACTGGAGGAATGGAGGAGTTTTGGGAGAGAAATCTAAAGCGTGGGGCCTAAGCAGCTAAAGGCATGGCCATCAGTGGTGGAGCAAAAGGAGGAGGATATACAAGAGGCTGGAGTCCGATGAATGGAGAATTTGGGAGAGGGTTTGTAGTGCTGTAGGAAGATACAGAGACAGGGAACGATGAGATCATGCAGCGATTAAGGATGAGAATGGAAAAACTCCCACAGCTGCCTTGATTACACTTTCTCTAACCCCGCTTCCTGTAAGGACTCTATTCCATTCTCCCAGTTTCTCTGGCCTAGAAATTCAGTCGTGTTTGCGCCCACTTATTGGCTAAAGAGTGGTTTGCGCCGGAAGTTTTTTAGTGCCCGAAATTCAGTTGGTCCATAAAATTGGCGTTAGCCGTTAGCGCTGCGCCGGCACCGATGACGTCATCGGTGTGCGCAGCGCCCCAGTTACAACGCGATTCCGTGCCGACAGCCAAATTCAGTTGCGGCCACCTCGCCCGTAGCGGCCGCAAACAGCGTTTGAAAAACGGGGCCTTGCAGCTCCAAGAGGCCGGCGCATAAAGGTGGAGGGGCGGCCGGCCGCTTTCCCGGCGGCCGATTGCCCGCTCCTTCCTCCCCGGACTCCCACACCACCCCCCCGCGGCATTGGTGTCTGACCCCCGCGAGCCCGGCACTTCTCCGTGGTGCCGGGCTCATTTGCCGGGGGAATCCAGCGGCGATCTCACAGCTGCAGGCAGCTCCTCCTTAAGAGAAGGAGGAGGCCTGCAGTACCCCAGCCTGCCGCCCCGCATCGGGTGGCGCAGCGGCAGCTGGACGCCTGAAACTGACTTTCAGCGCCCCAAGCGAGGCGGACAAACCCTGCAATAGCGCCCGCCTCCGTCTTGGGGCCCTGCAACTGAATTTCAGGCGGGCGCTATGGGAATCCGGGCGAGCGCTAAATTTCGGGCGCTAAAGACCTGGCGCGGCGATAGCGAATTTCTAGGCCTCTGTCTCCGTCTGTTCTGAAAATGCCACCTTCCACACCAGTGGTTCTGATATGTCTTCCTTTTTCCTCAACTGAGGATTCCCCACCACTGTGATTGATAAGTTCCTCAACCGTGTCTGCCCTATTTCCTGCACTTCTGCTCTCACCACTTCCCCTCCGGCCCAGAACCATGATAAGGTTCCCCTTGTCCTCGCCTTCCAGCCTCCAGATTCAATGGATCATCCTCCACTATTTTCACCACCTCCAGTGTGATGCCACCACGAAACGCATCTTCCCCTCCCCTCCCTTTTCAGCATTCCGAAGGGATCATTCCCTCCACAACATCCTGGTCCTCGTTTCAATCACCCCCAACACCCCTTCCCCTTCCCACGCCACCTTTCTCATGCAAGTGCAGGAGATGCAACACCTGCTCTTTCACCTCCTCCTTTCCCACCATCCAAGGCCCCAAACACTCCAGCCAGGTGAAACAGTGATTTACTTTTACTTCTTTCAGTTTAGTATACTGTATTCGCTACTCGCAATGCAATCTCCTCTACATTTGGGAGACCAAACACAGATTGGGTGAACACTTTGCTGAACACCTCCATGCAGTCCGTAAGCATGACCCTGAGCTACCAGTCGCATGTCACTTTAATTCTCCGTCCCACACCCACTCTGACCTCTCTGTCCTCAGCCTCCTAAACAGTTGCAGTGAAGCTCAACAGAAGCTTGAGGAACAGCACCTCATCTTTCGATTAGGCACTTTACAGCCTTCCGGACTCAACATCGAGTTCAACAACTTCAGATCATAATCACTGCTCCCATTTTTGCTGTTGTTAATGATTCTGCTGTTGCCATTTACACCTCCTTCAGATCCCTCTTTTGTTTCTTTACTTGTCCCATTACCACCGCACTTTTGCATTGCACCATCTTTCCTTTTGTCATTTAAATCATTTCTGCCTTCCACCCGATCACAGACCTTCCCTTTTCTTCTCTCCTCACTTCCCCCCTTTCCCTGCTCCTGTCCTTGCTTAAAATCTGTTACATCTGACGAAAGGTCACAGTGTGGCAAAGCCACCAAGAGACTCTTGCAGTAATAATGTATATAATTGCCTTTAACAGGGGCTTGTTACCTTTAAGTGTTTGCTCTGTATAAACAGCGCGGGTTCGGTAAAATAGCGATCCAGCGCGATGGCGTCAGCACGCAGGTCACGTGACGTTCCCAACGGCGGGAAACGTAATGACGTCAGAGGGGAGAGGCGTTCCCCCTCTGTCCTCATGGAACCAGTTGGTGTACAGACCTGTATAGAGTTTCTCCTGCGTTTTTGTTTGTAACATTTACTCGTGCATTAAACCACGTTTGGTTAACTGCTAGTTTCAGTCTCAGTACTTTCATTAGGAGTTCAAGCACTCCTACATTGGTGACCCCGAATCCTCGTGGACGTTCTTCGCGGCAGAAACGGAACGCAGGGCCATGATGGAAGCCTTTGGAGCTCCCCCAATTTTGGGAACAACAGGCGGCCTCCTGATTCGTACAAGCGGAGGCGCAGTTCGAGCTCCGCAACGTCGTGCAGGATCAGACCCGTTATCTTTATGTGGTCTCCGCACACGACAGCTCGACGGCGTCGAGGATCATTAGCCTACTGGAGAACCCCCCAGCCACCGACAAGTATGTCGCCATTAAGGCACAGCTAATGCAGGTATTCGGCCTTACGAAGGCAGAGCGCGCATGCCGCCTACTCACGCTGCCCGGGTTAGGAGACTCCAAACCTTCGGATTTGATGAGCCAGATGCTCTCACTCCTGGGGTCTGAACCACAATGTTTCCTGTTCCGCGAACTGTTCCTCAGTCAACTGCCCGAACAGGTGCAGGCGGCCCTCGCCAGATCGGACACCGGGGATTGCATAGCGCTCGCCGAAGAGGCGGATGAATTATACGCGGTCCGACAACAAACTGCGCCGTCGTGAGACGCCCCGCCCCAAAGGGCCCTGCTGCGATGCCTCCAACAACCGGTTTCTGTTATTACCACGCTCGGTTTGGCTTGAAGGCCAGAAGCTGCCGTCCGTCTTGCAGTTTCGTGCCCAAAACACCGAACAAGCAACTGCGCATCAAGAACACCGATTCCGGGGCGTGCCCCGCGGCCACGATGGCGATCAGCGATTCCGGGAAACTACTTTATTTAACCGACTCCATCTCAGGCCGTCGTTTTTTGTGCGACACAAGGGCGCAGTGCAGCATCCTTCCCGCGTCAGTCCTCGACCTTCGGTCCGGCAGGCGTGGTTCTCCCCTCCAAGCTGCCAATGGGGGTGCGATTCGTATTTGTGGGACACGGCGGGTCCAGGTCTGCTTCAGTGGCCAACGCTTTATATGGGACTTCGTCACCGCCAAAATTTCACAGGCACTCCTAGGCGCCGACTTTTTATGCGCCAACGGCCTGTTGGTTGATTTTAAAAATCGTCGGCTCGTTCACGCCGCCACGTTCGACTGTATTCCCTGTGTGCGCGGCACGGTCGCACCGCACTCGGTCTCCTGCGCTCGGCCACCCCCCGATGTTTTCTCCCGCCTCCTCAGGGACTTTCCTTTATTAAAGACAATTCTGGGGGGGCATATGTGGCAAAGCCACCAAGAGGCTCTTGCAGTAATGTATATAATTGCCTTTAACAGGGGCTTGTTACCTTTAAGTGTTTGCTCTGTATAAACAGCGTGGGTTCGGTAAAATGGCGATCCAGCGCGATGACGTCATCACGCAGGTCACGTGACGCTCCCAACGGTGGGAAACGTGATGACGTCATGACGTCAGAGGGGAGAGGCGTTCCCCCTCTGTCCTCGTGGAACCAGTTGGTGTACAGACCTGTATAGAGTTTCTCCTGCGTTTTTGTTTGTAACTTTTACTACTGCATTAAACCACGTTTGGTTAACTGCTAGTTTCAGTCTCAGTACTTTCGTTAGGAGTTCAAGCACTCCTACAACAGACCTGAAACATTAACTCAGTTTCTTTCTCCACAGATGCTGCCTGACCTGCTGAGTACTTCCAGTATTTTCTCATTTTTTATTCATTTATGGGATGTGGGCGTCGCTGGCGAGGCCAACATTTATTGCCCATCCCTAATTGCTCTTGAGAAGGTGGTGAGCCGCCTTCTTGAACTAATGCAGTCCGTGTGGTGAAGGTACTCCCACAGTGCTGTTAGGTAGGGAGTTCCAAGATTTTGACCCAGCGATGATGAAGGATCGGCAATATACTTCTAAGTCAGGATGGTGTGTGACTTGGAGGGGAACTTGAAGGTGGTGTTGTTCCCATGTGCCTGCTGCCCTTGTCCTTCTAGGTGGAAAAGGTAACGGGTTTGGGAGGTGCTGCCGAAGAAGCCTTGGTGAGTTGCTGCAGTGCATCTTTTAGATGATACACACTGCAGCCACAGTACCCCGGTGGTGGAGGGAGTGAATGTTTAAGGTGGTGGATGGAGTGCTAATCAAGTAGGCTGCTTTGTCCTGGATGGTGTTGAGCTTCTTGAATGTTGTTGGAGCTGCACTCATCCAGGCAAGTGGTGAGTATTCCATCACACTCCTTACTTGTGCCTTGTAGATGGTGGAAAGGCTTTGGGGAGTCAGGAGGTGAGACACTCGCCGCAGAATACCTAGCCTCTGACCTGCTCTTGTTGCCACAGTATTTATGTGGCTGGTCCAATTAAGTTTCTGGTCAATGGTGACCCCCAGGATGTTGATGGTGGGGGATTCGGCGATGGTAATGCTGTTGCATGTCAAGGGGCGGTGGTTAGACTCTCGCTTGTTGGAGATAGTCATTGCTTGGCACTTCTGTGGTGCGAATGTTACCTGCCACTTATCAGCCCAAGCCTGAACATCATCCAGGTCTTATTGCATGTGGGCATGGACTGCTTCATTATCTGTGGAGTTGTGAATGGCGCTGAACACTGAAATATGTGGTGATAAATTAAATGTGAGGGATTTGGGTGCTGGGAGCCAAGGTAGGTCCACAAGGCAGGGGTAATGGGTAAGAGGGACTTGGGATAGGATACAGGCAGCAGAGCTTTCCTGATGTTTGTGCTGGGTGAGAATGGGAGGCAGGCCAGGAGAGCTTTGGATTACTTAAGTCTGGAGGTGACAAAGGGTTTCACTAGTGAATGGGCTGAGGTAGGGTGTTGTGGGGGGAGGGGGGGCGGAGGCGGGTGATACTACGGAGGTGGAAATAGGTGGTCTTTGCGATGGAGAGTAGTTGCTCTGCTTAGGGTTAAATAGGCTGACTGGGTTGTGAACAGTCTGGTTCAGCCTGAGGCAATGGCCAGAGAAGGGAATGGAGTCAGTGGTGAGGGTACATATTTTTTGGCAGGGGCCAAAGATAATGGTTTCTGTCTTCCCATGTTTAGCTACAGGAAACATGGCTTATCCAACACTTGATGTCGGACAAACAGTCTGACAGTACAAAGGCAGTGAAGTGATAGAGAGAGAGAGAGAGTGAAGAGGTGGAGTTAGGTGTCATCAGTGTACATATGGAAGTTGATCCTATTTCTATGGATGATGTCGCCGAGGGGCAGCATGTAGATGAGAAAGAGGAGATGGATGGTGTGGGGTGGTAAAAGATGCCATTGTTGGAGATGCTCTGGCCACAAATGGCTAGGTAAGAATGGAACTGAGAGGGCAGCCCCACCAAGCTGGACAGCAGAGGAGAGGCATTGGAGGAGCATGGTGTGATTGACTGTCAATGTTGCAGAGAAGTCAAGAAGGACAAGGAGGGATAATGCACTATAATCATAGTCATTTTACTAAATTGATCTGTGCCTGCATGAATTTATATTATTAGAAGTAGCATTTCTGTCAAGGTGTGAGCTGAACCTGAAACATAAATCAACAAACATACAGATGGAAGTCATCCATAACGGCAAACAATAGGTGTTATTCTTTCAGCGGGCAATTTCAGGATAAGGTCAATATACAATCTCGAAGGTGGCTGCTTATCATTCTGTGCTTAGCAAGTGTAATGAATCAATCTATCTTCAGTTAGTCGTAAACATAAGACCTGGCAGTCTTAATCTGTGCCTCTAACTGTTAACTGTTTGCACATGAGCAACCAATCAACCGGACTGACAAAGATTGCAGATTTTCAAGCACCAGTTTATGAAAGCCAAACATTTCATCCAGGGACAAATATTTCAGTTACCACAAAATCAAAATCTTAAAGCTCCAGTTTAGAACATCGCACACCAAGTACCACATGACCAAAAGTTTCATGTGGCTTGACTTTCAAACTGATTGTGAAGCTATGGGGGTATTTTCACCCCCCAGGATGGGTGGGTTGTGGGCAGGTGGGAAGGTAAAAATGTTAAAATCCTTAATTTGCTTTCAGCCCGCCCACTTCTGGTTTTAATGGAGGCGGGTCAAGGGGCGGGCGGCCAACCCGCTCTCGGGAGGCAGGTCTGTCGCTGAAATCATTTAAGGAAGCTGTGTGCCTCCATTGTAACTAGATTTTTATTTTTAACACATGGAGACCGGGATTCCGGGGTTTCGGGAATCCCGGCAGATAAAAGGAGGTGAGAAGGGCCAGATCCATGAAGTAAGTCCGTTTATTGCACTGCTTGTGGGTCAGGAGAAGTAGGAGTGTTTCCCCCAGGCCCCAACAAACTTACTCCACACAAATGGATCACCATGTTCGATGGACCCCCACCCCCGCTACCCGCGATTTCAGACAGTCAGTCAGACTGGCTGTTGGGCAGGAAACCTGTTGAAAAAATTTGAAAGATGTACTGCAGTTAATATCTGCAGGACGTCCGGGAAACCCATACTTCCGGGTTTCCCATCTGAGAATCCTACCCGTGCCCCCCCCCCCCCCCCGTTCTTTTCCAAAACTCCTGCTGGGAATGTACAGCATTCCACAAAATGCTTGAGAAGAGCAAGCCTTCTTTGAATGGGGTCATGTTATATATAACAATTATATTGTTTGTCAAAGACATCATTGTTGGCAGTCAAATTCCATTGGTCATAACGCACCATTCAGAAATGGTAGACAACACGATTATGTGGCTGTCACCATGTGCTGGCAATTCACAACATTAGAGAAGTACTTTTGTTCAGTGAGGGTTTTGTTAAGGTACTCTCCAGCACGTTAGAAATGTTAGGAATTAGTTAAATAGTTCTATGGTGTGGGAGGGACTGGCATAAGAATATAAGAAAGCATGGAGCGTGAAAAGTTCATTCAGACCATCAAATCCACTGCCGTACACATATACCCCATTAAGCAATCAGACCCATTTATTTAATCTGGAGGGAAAGTTCTGTATAATTATTCTCTAATTTTCAAAAGCAATTGAGCAAAATTCAAAATATATGCCCACCCTCAAGATGTTGCTATTCATCCCTGGCCTCCAATAATTCCCATCTCCCACCTCACCCCAGCAGCACAAAAGCTAGGACTGGCCTAGACATTGGTTTGCGCCCGACTTTGGGCTCGAAACCAGCAGTGGCCACGAACCGCCATGCCCAAAACTGATGCGCAAGAAGACCACACCAAATTGGTTCTCCATCAGGATGCGAATGGCATGTTGTGGACAGCAGTCACGCCCCAAGAGGCAGTGCACCAGTCCTGAAGAGGACGAAAGTCAGCCGGTGGGGATGCTGGTCTACAGTGAATTCGGGAGAAGGAGATTGGGAGGTGGGGGCGAGCGGTGGCTAGCAGCGGCCCACAGTTTTAATGTGGAGGACTCCTGCTCCTTCTGCCTCCACATACAGGTAAATCCTGGTAGCCTCGAGTGATCCTTTTAAAGACCATTGGTTTGGCTGCTTTTCGCCTAGGAAATTGACCACAGCATGGGTCTCCATTTCGTAATGGGGCCTGAAATAGGCATTAGGCTCTCGATTTGCATATTCAAGGAGTGTAATGCCAATATCTGACTGCCTCCCTGGATGACTACAGGTCGCCCTAACCAATAAGGAATGAGTACGCATGCATACGCAGCATGTCATATCAGCTGTCATTGTTTGCTGAAAAGCAGGTGCTACACAATCCAACTTCTATGCCATTGTGTCCTGTGGAGTACTTGAACATATCAGTCTGTACTTATTCCTATAATCACCTGAAAGAGTATACTTTCGAGACTAAAAGCACAGGACTTTTATCTCATTACGATCATTATAAACCATTTGAAAATAATGCTGCATAGTAATCATAAAAAATTTTTTTTTTAAATAAGTAGGATTCACACGTGTTCTTTATATATGTTTGCTTTGCACTTGCTATATCATTTAAAAAGAAAAATACTGCCGATGTTGGAAATCTTAAACAGAAGCAGACAATGCTGAAAATACTCAGCTGGTCAGGTAGTATCTACTGAGTACAGATGTGGTAACCATTTGGGTTATAGATGTTTACTTGTCTGTTATCTCCACAGATGTTGACAGATCTGCTGTGTTTCCAGCATTTTCTTGCTGTATTATCATTAGTTTTGCTTCAAGGCCAGACAGTATAAATTCTTTATGAATGGGCTGAAAAGAAGGCGAAGTGTACGGGTTCCATATTTTTCTCAAGGCCATGACGACATCACTGCAACATTAATTCCCACTCCTGATTGGCATAATTATCTAAAACCTTATAACAGCACTCGACCAAAGAGTGCACAAAACATGCACAGATAAAAACCCCTTCACAAAGACCATTCAGTTTCTAATTAATACTACATTAAAATTAAACTATTGCCATTGAAAACTTACATAAATTCCATTAGTTTCAGGGCTTAAGCTGTGCTGGAAAGCAGTGACAGTTTTAAGTGGTATTGGTTTACTTTTGGGAATTCTAATCCGCCCTGTGCAGCAATATGCACATGGCCAGCTCCAAACCTAATTACAGAGACCCAGTAAGCTGACTTACTGTCTTGCTTTCATCAACTTACATGAAAAGATGCTAATGTGCATTTTATTCATACTTCTAAAGAAAATGAATATCAATTGCAATAAATTGTGGAGGAAAGAAAAGTCTGGTGATTGCTGATTTTTATTTGGATGGAGCAGTCATTGGCAATCTCTCTGAATTGAAAATTTTGACTGGGTATCTAAGCACAATGACTATTTATTATTTTGAGGTGTTGCATCATGGAGAAAAAAATAGGTTTCAAGAACAGTAAATATTCACAATATGTTGTCCACATTCCTATCTCAAATTTATATGCAAGAAATTTACATGCAGGCTAGTCAAATGAACCTATTGCTTTATTATTTTTTTCATTTAAAAAATTTGTACTGTTCCTCCCCCTTTCCCACTCTTACTTATGAAAACTGTTTCTGAAGACAAAAAGCAGCTGAAAGTGACGTGGAGTGAAGTAAGTGACATCATAATATAAATTCTTAAGCAAAACATTTTAATTATCACATGACCGGTAGAAGGGAAGATGTTTAATGGGGAATGTACACCATAAATGCAAAAGTGAAGTAGCCCAGAATTTAAAGCTGAATAAGTAAGTAAACAGACTTAACAGGGATCCGCAAAACAATCTCAGCTCTCCAAACCTGACACTCGGAGGTCGGACCTCCAGTACAGCAAACTGGCATTCAGGGAGCCAAGCGCTCCAGACTGACTTTCCTGGATGTCAATTGTAGCATCTACATTTGTCTGACTTCTGAACCTCAAGTGCACAACAGCCAATAGTGGCTGGGATTTCTAGGAGCTATGCAACAATTCAAGAAAGAGCGTTATAATTGCCAAAAGCCTCTTTCAGCAATAGGAAATCAGAGAGAATAGATAGATACTGAGTGAGAGAGGGTGGGGAGGGGGAATGCTCTGAAAAACCAGACCAGGAAGATGGTCCCCCTAGGAAGCCATAAAAGGAGAGGAAAGCTGTAGCTGGCAGGAGAATTCCAGAGTGACTAAAATGACTGGTTAAATCCAAAAGAAGCATTTTAAGGGTATTGAAATAAGTCTGACTGCGGGAATAAGAGGTCGGCACGATTTGGCTGGCTGGCTGGACAGCTCAGAATAGAGTGGAACAGTCAGGCTTGAAGATGCATGACAGGGAACTCTTAAGAAGACAGATGGGGATTTGGAAACAAGAGATTGAAGAATCCAAGAGCTACATTTTCCTCTCTCTGCCATCTGGTGCACAGCCTGGAGGGAGATAAAGGATTGTGAAATCATAAGACTCTGACAGTTTGGACAAAACAGTAAAACTTTGCTCTTGTAAGTTAGGTTGTTACCTGAACCCTTTGAATGTGTTACAGCATTGTAACTTCTCCATTATCTGTTATACGATATCTACCAACAGAAACCAGCGACACATTTTAGTTCCATTTGATTTCCCTTCCCTACTTTCTTATGTCAGCAAAACATGCATGAGATCTGGGCCAAACTGGTAATACTAAAGTATTAAATTATTGGTTCCATTTTAATTTAAGTTTAGTTGTTTTTGTTTATTTTGAATAGAAGAAAATTATGAACAAGAAAAGACATCTACATCTCCTGCTTAGCCTCCCTGAGAATAATAAATAATTGGAAGATAATTACATAATTTGTCTTGTTTTTGTGGATGTGACAATTTCTACGAAGGTGGCAGATCATGCGTTCATTGTAGCTAGCTAACATTTACAGAACTAGCGTGCCTAAACTACCCACTGTTCCAAAGACCTCTATATTTTACCATAATAATTACAGGTCTGAAAAATTTGCAAGAAACAAATGAAAGATCATTTTAAAAATTAACAAACAAATCTAAGCCAAATTGTAAACCAGATCGAGCACATCCTAACCTACTTTTTCCTGAAAGGTTTATATTGTCCTAACTATCCACAATTATACTATTATCTTAACGAGAACTGATCTATCCAAATGCACAGCCATTTGACACAAATGAAGCGCATTGTGGAATGGGAAAAATATTTGAGTATTAAAGAATAATTTCCTGGCAGTGTTTATATTGTACTACCTTTTAGAATGATCAGAATTGTCTTCCAATTCTCCTCCCCCCACACCCCCCCCCCTCCTCTCTTTGGCAGGATGTAATCTGAGACTGCAGCAGCTCTCTGTAGTCTTACCCAATTGACCATTCTCTACTTTTCAGGCTAGACAGAGTGTCAAAAGACTATTCTACCATTGGTGAGCGCACTGTCAGGCATGACCTTGTCTTCACAGCATCCACAGAGGCGCACTTTCCAGTAGAGATCACTGCATAGCAAACAGTGGTGAGAATCCTGGCTGATTTATTTCCCCTGCCAAGCCCTGGGGTGTTGTGGCCAATTGTAGCATAGTAACAATTGATCTGGTTGAGACCAGCTAACTTAGCACAGACCTGGGGCCTCCATGGATCGCCTAGCTCAGTAAAACATCAGATAATGTCATTAAGGAGCAATGGCATATTTTTCAATATTAATATATACTGGGATGATTTACTATGTTAAAGGCGCTATATAAATGCAAGTTATTCAATAAGATTATTCAACAATGGAGGACAAGATCATTTTAGTTAATATTGATTTTTTTAATATGTTGGCAGAGTTTTTTGTACAAATTCATGAATTCAAAGACTAGGGGCTAGAAACTCATTATAGCCAAGGAATGGGCAGTGTTTAGACTAAAAATGGTTAAGTAGCACCAGGTGAAAATCGTCTAGACTGCACACAAAATTTGTCCTCACCACCTCATTTAAATGATTGCAGTCGTGATTCTCATCTAAAAACCCAAGCTGCACTGAAAAGATGGACCAATATTGGGTGTAGTCCCAACTCAAGTAATGATTGCCACGGGATTTTTTCACTACTTAAAGGGGAGGTTCATTGATGCTGTAGCACCTCATTCTCAGCATTGTTGGGTGTGCAGCTGCCTCAACAACCATAAGAAGAAGGACAAGGAGAACGAGCACTTATTTAAAAATCCTGATGGCAGATCACCGCCCCAGGGAGAGAGCCCGGAGTTTTTCCGATGAAGCTTTGGAGGCATTGATTTTAACGGTGGAGAGAAGGCGGGCAGCCCTGTATCAACTGGCAAGAGGCCCTCACCACAAGTCTGCCGGACTATGTGGAGGGAGGTGGCACATCACGTCACGGACAGCACTGTGCTCCCCAGGACCCACACCCAGTGCAGGAGGAAGTTTAACAAGCTCACACGGGTGGCCAGGGTGAGTGAAGGCTTCAACAAATGCCACATACCACCATCTATACCACAAGCTTCACACACTGCTCAATGCACCACATCACCAGCACTCACCCACCAACAATCTCTACCTAGCAACACTAACACCCACATCTCTCACCTTGCACACAATGACAGCTATTCAATTATGGCAGGCACAAGGGCCCTTACTTATTAGAATTCATGTAATATGTGTGATATGTTTATAGATAAAATTATTAACTGTTTGAAATATTTTGCGGTCTCTCTCATTTCACCTTTGTGCCCAAGAGGACGCTGTGATATGGCGTGAGACAGGGATGTTATGATGGGGATGTGGTGAGCAAAGGATATCTGGGGTTTCATTCATTCAAATCGCAGTCTGATGAGACGGTCACAGCCAGCCCGTCTGGAAGGCCAATTTTCTTGCTGCCTCCTTCTTCCCTGCTGTTCCTCCTCCTCCCTCGTCCTCATCCTCCTCCTGAGGTGGTCCCGCAATCCCTGGTGGCAAGGGCTGCGCCCTCATGATGGCCACGTTGTGGAGCATGCAGCTGACCACCACAAAATGGGACACCCGCTCTGGTGAGTACTGGAGGGCTCCTCCTGAGTGGTCAAAGCAGCGGAACTGTTGCTTCAATAAGCTAATGGTCTGCTCGATGATGTTCCTGGTGGCAGCATAGCTCTCATTATGAGTGCTGGGTATGAGTGTCGGGGTTGCGGAGGGGAGTCATGAGCCAGGTGGAGAGTGGATAGCCTGTGTTTCCGAGCAGCCACCCTCGAGCTTGATGCGGTGGCTGGAACAGTGCTGGCACACTGGTCTGGCACAAGATGAAGGCATTGTGGCTGCTGCCAGGATAGTGGGCATTCACATTGAGGATTCACTGTCTGTAGTCACACACCAACTGCACATTAAGTGAATGAGTGTTGTATCTTGAAGCCTTTCAAAAATAATGAGGGAGTTTTGTACTTACCAGAACACTCCTTGATCCCAAAGAACCTTGAAATGACTAAGGAAAACTCTTCCAGTAGCAGGAACTAGCACACAGCCACTCAAACTTCAAAACCCTGATGGGTGTGAGTGATTGGTGAGGATCCCTTTAAATAGCGTCGCTGCAGCTGACTTCCTGCTGCTGCACGCCACCTGAAGCTGTCGTTGCTTTCTCCAGTCGCTAAGTACCTTGGCTAAAACGAAGTTGGGAGATCAGGTATCCAGTGAGCGTTGCACACTCACTGGTGTCACGATCTCCATCATGGCAAGCTCGTTGGTGATCGAGGTTACTGGCAGCATTACTGGCCCCACTGATATGGCGTACGGCACTGGAACCGGCATCGTTACAGCTGTCAATAGCACTTTAGCGCCATCTCCTGGCGCTAACATCACACTAATTTCTCCCCCTAGTTGTTCATCACTATATGCATTTATGTAGCATTAATATGCAGAGATTAGGATGCAGAAACCACAATGACATTCCCATAAATCTTTAATGTTCTGCCATTGTATCATGATAAATGCCAGTTGTGCAGTCACTTTTCTTCCGAGCGGTTCTAACTGAAACATGATTCATAACTCTAGGATTTTTCAACCAGTCTAATCAGTTCACCCTTACAGTAAATAGGTTTGAACGACAGCAGCTGGCACAGTTCATTGGACTGGTATTTGCTCCTCATCCCTCAAGAATCTGACAGGCTCCAGTTAAGAAGTGTTTTCATACCAATAACAGATGCCTCAAATTCCTTCAGAACCAGCTCCCCCTTGCAGACCACCTTCTGCTGTAAAATTTACTTGATTTCCTTAATGTACAGTCTGTGGTGAACCACTGTCATACCTGTCTGTGTCTGTATGTGTATTCCACTAGGTACAGGTCTGGACATGCCTCGGCTGACTCCTCCCACTATTCCAGGTATATAAGTGACTACCTCCCAGTCCCTTAGTATTCTGGACGGGTCGACCACTCGAGACAAGACCTTCATTCTTTAGTTAATAAAAGCCTGATTGTTACTCGCTCAACTTCAGTCTTTTGAGTAATTGATGGCGCATCACAGTCAGCTTACCTGGACAAGCTATTTTATCAGCAGCTTATTGCCAACAATGCTGGTAAATGATCACTCATATCCTACTGATGGATTCTCTTTCACTGAGAGACTTTCTTTTTCACATGAGACTAAGGTGTTATGGTCAGATTTTTTTTTCCCTGGCTTTTTTTTCTTTTCCTCTTTTTTTCCCCCAAAATTTCTCCTCCTTTTCTGTGGCAAGAAATGACAGATGAAGATGACTGCTTGAGGGTCACCTGCATTTTTTGAATTACGGCAATTCTAAGTTTTCTTCTTTAAAAAGGATGAGATAGATTGTTGATTCACCTTTTCCAGCTTGCAATTTTATTCACAAGGATTGTTTTGTACCAGCCATGCCATGGCTAGCAACATTATAGCTGATTCTGGATTCCAATGCTCTCCTGGCCAGTCACCCATCTTCCACCTTCCACCCTCCATAAACTTGAGTTCATCCAAAACTCTGCTGCCCGTATCCTACCTCACACCAAGTCCCGTTCGCCCATCACCCCTGTGCTCGCTGACCATTGGCACCCGATTCAGCAATGCTTCGAATTTAACATTCTCATATTTAATTCCCTTCATGGCCTTGCCCCTCTCTACCTCTGTCACCTCCTCCAGCCCTACACCCTCCAAGAACTCTGCGTTCCTCCAATTCTGGCCTCTTGTGCCTTCCCAATTTCCTTTCCCCCACCATTGGTGACCATGCCTTCAGCTGTCTAATCCCTAAACTCTGAACTTTTCTCCCTAAACCCCTCCACCTCTCTCCTCCTTTTTAAGATGCTCCTTAAAACCTACCTATCACCTGCCTAATAGTGTTTAAAAATGTACCAACAAAAATGATGTTCTCCAAAAGGAAATCAGTCAGCACTTTGTGGCTATAGTAGTATTGTAATTTATTACCATCTCACCACCGAAGCCTTATGACACTTTTAGACACCTGGTAGAAATCTGGAATCAGGTTGCCTGTTCACACTCTTAATCAGGAAATGGTATGTGAAAAATGGGAGACAGAATGAGATGAGGAAAACAAATGTAAAATGGGGAGTGGTAGAGAGACAGAAGAGGTTGCTTAAATAACTTTGTTTTTTTTTTACAGGAAGTTGAAAGAAAAACCTTATGAATACTGAAAGTCTGAAATTAATACAGAAAATGTTGGGAAGACAATTCAGACCCATCAGCATCTAACAATAACCATAGCATCATAGAAGTTTACAACACAGAAAGAGGCCAATCAAAATTAATCTCATTGCCCTACTCTCCCTCTCTAGCTCTGTATCTTCCTCTGCTTCAGATGTTTATCCATAGAATATAGGGTTACGAATTTGTTTTGACCTATTCCAGATATTAATTGATTTGCTCTGTGCTTCCAATATATTCTGTTTGAATTTAGTGCAAGGCTATATGTATATCCTACATAGACAATCAATTACATGAACTGTGTAAGGAACCAATTTCTCCTTCACTTTGTAACAGAGTTCTTTTTGAAACATGCCTGATTGACCTCTCAACTCCCCCATGAATACGTTAATTAACTTCTAATTTTAGAATATAGTTTTGAAGATTAGTTCCCTGTCAACTGTGAAAGTTAATAACAGTTGGAGGCCTGTGCAATCCAATTGATTTGATGGCAGGCTGTGCTTGTAACGAGACTGAAAAAATATCTGTCCTTTTCTCTCTCAAGAATGCCAATATGTGTGTGTATATATACTGTACAGATAGCAGCAACAACTTGCATTTATATAGCATCTTTAATGTAGAAAGACATCCCAAAGCTCTTGATAGAAATGTAATCAAAAAATGGATGTTGAGCCAAAGCGTGAGATAGAGAGGTAGAATACTTTATGGAGCGAATTTCAGAGCATGGGGCCTTAGGTGGCTGTAGGCATAGCCACCAAAGGTAAAGCAATAGGAGAAGGGATGGATAAGAGACTATATTTAGTCTGTTTTGTATGAAAATGACAAACTGCACCAATCTTCAATTTTCACATCAGTGCCTGTGGTAGAATTTTCAATCAGTCCATATTTTTTTCCTAAAAACATTTTCAAGGTTCGTCAATTCAAACCAAACCAATACAATGCTATGACAGAAATGACTGAAAGAATCGTCTGTAGGTTCAAATAATCACATTCATTTCTTCCAGCTTATATAAGGTTCAATTTTAAATTAAAGTTCACATTTGCACACACAATTGCCAACAATTACAGTTTAATTAAATTGAATTGATTTTTTTTGCTGCCTTGATGTCAGGTACAGAAACCTGGCCAACAATTCCAGAAGTGAAAAGCACATCAAAAGACATTCATAATTTTGAGACCAAAATATTTATTTTTACACAATTTTTAATGCAAGTTAGTCATTATGATTGACAGCGGGTAGGAAACCCGCTGTCAACCCGCCTCCATGTGAGTCTGTCAGCGGAGAACTGACCCGACACCGACATTGGGGATACAATTGAGCTTGTTAAATGGCTTAAGAGCCAATTTAATACTATTTTGAGGCTTCCTTCCAATTTTACATTCTCCCCCATGGGTTACCCGCTGTTTGGGAAACACACCAGCTCAACCTGGCGTGATTTGAGTCTGCTCTGAAGTTTCTGATAAGCTGAGAGCTGCAGAAGTGGTGTAAAGGATGGCATGTTGCAGATGGTCAGTTTCAGAGTGCAGAAACTGTTGGTTACTTCATTTTTAATACATAGAGATTTTTTTTAGCTTGCACGTATTTAGATCCAACTGTATGTCCAGTGCCACCTCATTGGAACAACCTCTCTCACCATTGACAGATCACTTCTGTCATCTCACCTGCAGCTGCCATCTATTGCAGCAACATCGGTGCCCTTGGGGAAAAAATCAGACCTTGGTCCTCCGAATCCTTCCACGATCAGCCCCAACACCAACATCACCAGGCACACCAACAACACTTCACCAACAACATCACCAACCTTCTCCCCCATCACCTAATGCTGCACAGGACATCAGCCCATGACAACATTGCTGCCTGGGAGGCCAGCGATGGCATCACCATGGCCAGATTTTCTTCCCTTGATGCTGTAAACCCTGGCTGTCACATGATGCGCCAGTTTGACACCATCCCACACCAGCACCGTGGAGCATCTCTTTAATGTCCAAGCCATTCCATGCACACACATCACTATAGCGGGGAGTGGGGGGGAAGTTATGTCTGAACATTCACTAACTCAGTAAGACACTTCTCGAGGTGCACGCAGATCTGTCCAATAAGGGGCAGTGTTGGAAAAATAGATTTCACCGTATGACAACCATTACCAGAAACTTCACATGGACATTGGCTAAACCTCTCAAGTGCCTACCCTTGTGTGTTGTTAGTTGGTATGCTGGCAGTAGGATGAGGATGAGGTTGAGTCTAAGGGGTGGCTAGTGAGATGGGGAAGTGATAAAGTAGATAGAGAGGGTTGGGTGGAGGTGCAAGGTAAGTTGGTGTGAGTAAGGATGTGCAGGAAAAGGGTATGCAAGGCAGTGTGATGGGAATGTTTTGAGTGTCACAGCAGGGTGAGTTTGAGTATGGCTTTGCAGTAATGTTTCATTATCCACTGAGATAATTGAAAGGTTGGTGCCACTGTAGCCAGGGACCTCTGACAACATCCCTGCTTGTGCCTTCCTGTGCAATGTGCAACCAGGCTATGTTGGTGTCCTGGGGAGGTCTCTTCTGCCATTGGAAGGAAAGAGAACCTCTCTGCGTGCTGTGACTCCCTCCATAAGCATATGGAGGGAGTAATGGGAGAGCCTGGGTGCAAGCGTCCACCTTTGTGCAGTGCTTGTCAGTGTTTGCAGCACCTCAATGCTGTCAAACACTGACAGAACAACAGTCAAAAACTCAATGTGGCTGCAGTCCCTTTAAGGAAACCGGCTGATGACGCATCATCAAATGATGTCATCAGACCCGCTTCATGTTAATTGGCTGGGAGTCACGCAGGGCGGGCTTAACAAGGCCAATCGAGGGAAAATCCCTTTGACAGAGTGGCTACAGCCAGGATTGTGACTGGAACCCAGAAGTCAGCTCTCCCGCCACCATCCCACCTCCACTGGGAAATTCGCGGCCAAAGTATTTAAGCAGAATAGTCTTGAAGCAATGTTATAGCTTGGCTTACATTAAGGAAATAATTCAACATACAGCATTCATGTGTTTTGCATATCTCATGGGGGTAATCAAGCAGGATTTTATTTAGTCAAGCAGGTTTCAGTCAGTCAGAAGATAGATGCAGATGGCCATCCAACCCATTTTAACTCATCCATCTAGAAAGAGACTAAAGTCCCTCCATTACTCCATCTAATTATTTCTTAAATTATTCCAGTGGGCTTGTCTCCACCAATCTACCAGGAAGTCTATTCCATGCATTGATCAGAGTTACTTCATCAGACTTGTACTCTATTTCATTGGTTAAATAATTCAATAATTTATTTGCTTTGTTTATTGTTACTCCATAGTGATTGGACATGTTGAACATTGATCAGGCCTAGAAATTCAGCTCCGTAGCACCAGATTTTTCAGTACTATGGGTGCTGTTTTGTGTCCAAAATGGCATCCAAGCCACGCGCACAATTCTGGTGCAGGTCGCGCCGAGAGGCATATTGGTAAAGGCCAAACAAGAAGTGTCCTTTACCCACATCTGAAGCAGGCATTAGGCCATTAACATATGCAAATAAGGGCCCTACTGCCTGATTCTGCGCCATCTTGCAACTTTGGTTTGCATCTGAGGCAGCCAGCGCCAGTGCTGTTTGCCGCCGAGAAAACCAATGCTAAACAGCACGGAATTTAAAAAAGGTAAGTATTTACCGTAATCACTGGTGCTCCCGGTCCCGAGATCTCCAACCTCACTCCCGACTCCGATCTCTTCCAGGCCCCAGCACCGACCACCTAGCCCCCCATCCCCGGACAGCACTCACGATCCCCCAATAATATTCCAGGCCCAGTGATCTTCTTCCCCGACCCCCAACAACCCTCCGATCGCACTCCGACGCCCACCCATTCCTTGTCCAGACCCCTGCGACCTTCTTCCCCATTCACTTACCTGAAAATTGCCACACGAACCTGTACGGGCTCCTACCACTGCGCCATCTGCATGATAATGAGCTCCGAGGCCTAAAGTCCTGGGCTCCTCGGACCTTCACATTTGAGCATGGGCTGTCAGTAGCCCATGCTCAGATGTAAAGGTCCGAGGAGCCTTACTCTGCGGGTAAGGCACCCAAAACATGGACGCTACCAAATTTCTAGTCCCGAATCTCTTAAACTTCCTAGAACTCTTTCAGCTTCACTTTTAGTTATCCCTAATCCTTGATTCTTATAAAAATTAGACTTTGTTTACAGATTGACTGGTCATTCATCTATTGTTGTTTGTGGGACTTTACTGGTGTAGAATGACTGCTGGGTTTGATACAGAATAACAGTCAACACACTTGAGAACGTACTTCATTGTGTAAAGTGCATTGAGATGTTTCAATGTGAAAGGTGCTATATAAATGTAAGCTTTATTTACACTAATATATTTATAATAATATTCTAAATGTTGTTACTACTTGAAGGGTTCTACTGTTGCTATGGTTTTGCTCTCTTTTGGATTTTAGTGCAGAATAGGCTGTTTAGCTGCTGTCCATGCAAGTCCTTAACTATTTTGTTTGGGGGTTGGGGTGATTCATCTTGTCAATACTTCTTTCTCCTTTAATATTAATTTTCAAAAAACAAATTTCAACAAATCTTATCCAATGAGAGCTAGTGAATGTGAGCCCCACTCCAGAATATAAAGAAAGCACATGTTTCCTTTTGTAGACCCCTAGCCCAGGTTGGGAATTTGATGTCACACATGTTCAGCCCTCTTAAGATTCTGCACTTTAAATCTCCGTCTGGGACAGATAAACAAATGTTAACTGTGCATTCACTGGACATTCAAATGAGTTTCCTGATATTCAGCAGCCTAAAAGTTAATATTATTTACACGGATGATCAGGCCAGTTGCTCCCTTTAACAACGATCCTAACAAATACAGGTGAAGAATAGAATTGTACCTCAGTGTCCTCGCTCATGCAATGATGGATTACTCAATTACATGATAACTTGCTTGTTTACAGAAAAGTTCAATGGGAAGTACTGGAACATTAATAGAATCAGCTCACATCAGTTGAGATTGTGACTGACATTGCAAACACACAGTATTCACGATGCAATCATGGCAGAACTGCTGACCAGCAGCTCGGTAGCAATGCTGATGCCAGCAATATCCAATTAGCAGGACAGGATGGTACAATTTAAAATGGATGGAATATATAATAATGAAGCAAATAGTGTTCTAACATGCTATGTCATGAAGTAATAGCGTTTGGGTTCACAACTGCAGTTTCCACACATTTATTCTCAGTCAGGCACAGTTGGTAGGAAGGTAGGAAGGCAAGAAGAGGCCAAATGCTTCTAATAGCAATGGGGGGAAAAATATATATTTTTATAGAATAAAATAAATGGAGGGCCAATTATCCCAGCCACTCTTGTGTGTTTCTCAGATTATTTGAGAATAGGTTGTCTAACTACATTCTCAGTCAGAAAAAGGGGAAAATGGGGAAACTGGGTGGCACATAACATTCACACATCACTTTTCACCCCTGGCATCTGGGCTTGTATCAACCTGTCTAGAGGCTCTATATGAAATGAGCAGTCTGAACCAAGTTCCCAGTGGCCATGGCATAACATTATCAATCTCACTCAGAAAGGACACAGCAGGGTAAATGTTCATCTTCACCCCATGGGTGGAAATTTGGTAGAGCAGATCACTCACCTGTTATAGAAACAGCTTGATTTTCATTCCATAGATTCTAATGAAATGCAAATTGGACAGATTCTATAATGGCTGGGCAATCTGTTCCGCCAGATTACCACCCAAGCAGTGAAGACAAAAATTTACCCAAGCGTGACTTGTAGAAAAATTCACATTAGTGCAGTATGGGTGCTCTTCTGAAGTTGGGCTATGAAATATTGCTGGGTCAGAGTAGAAAGAGCTATACCCTGGCTCTAACTATGATATGTACAAAATACATGTTGTTGGCACTTATCTGGTACCTCATCCAGGTGATTATTCTTCGTGTTTGTCCAAACAGTGAGTGTTAGCAGCTTATTCAGCTGGAGAGGCATCCCAGCCGAGGCTGATCCTATCCATATGTACATTATACTCAGACAGACTTTCTTACTAGGACGTGTCACTGAATAGCGATATGGAGTGGGAACTTTGGCTGATTTTCTTCCTACCTAGCCAGAGAACCCTGAAGCTAAGTGCTCCCGCTGAGCCATATAATGGAGATTCATTTTAAATCAGCAATATGTGTTTGATCAATGAAGTATGTGTGTAGCATCTTGACAAATTAAGGATACTCAAAGATCAATATGCTTAGTGTTTGATCTCATCCTATTCAGCCAGACTATTCGCACCTTAGTATGTATGCATTGAATGATTGCCTAATGGAATCGTTACATAAAACAGTACAGGGGAGAAAAGCACCATCTGTCATGCCTTGCAGGAAGTAGAAACCTTGTGAATCCAATCATATGGTAAAATTGAAGTGCCTACCTGCATTACCGCATAACTTTAATTTGAAACAAACTAAACAATCCTACCCAATATCCAAGCCTCCTGAGTGGCCTATTTTGCTCATGACATCCCTCATAACCTGCAGGTCATTTGCAGCTTTCTATTTGTCTCAACTCTACAAGATGGAGGTGATTTGAAAACAGAAATTGCCCTCAAGGAAACATACATTTTAAAATGTATTTATGTTAGCAGTCCGAGATCAGGAGACTTGGGAAAGCAAACATCATGTGGGACAGGGGGAGTAAGGAAAAAAATCATAGAACTTACAACACAAGAGAAGGTCATTTGGCCCATTGAGCATGTGCTAGCGTTTCAACTGAAGTTCTCTACTTTAATCCCATTATCATGCACTGCCCCCATATCCTTTCAAATTCTTCCTTTTGAAAGCTTTATCCAATTCTGTTTTAAATGATATAGTTTCTGCCTCAATAGTCACTTGTGTGAAAATAACCCCCTCTGAAAGAATTCCCCAGCTATTCCTTTTTATATCCTTTTTAATACCATGGGCTAAAAATTCGGTCTCGCCGCGCCAGGTCTTTAGTGCCCAAAATTTAGCGCTGGGCCGCATTCCCCTAGCGCCCACCTGAAATTCAGTAGCGCCGCCCCAAGACGGCGGCGGGCGCTATTGCAGGGTTTGGCCGCCTCGTTTGGGGTGAAGAATGTCAGTTTCCGGCACCCAGCTGCCGCTGCGGCAACCAATGCGGTGCGGCAGGCTGGGGTACTGCAGGCCTCCTCCTTCTCTTAAGGAGGAGCTGCCTGCAGCCGTGAGATCGCCGCTGGATTCCCCCGGCAAATGAGCCCGGCACCACGGAGAAGTGCCGGGCTCGCGGGAGTCACACACCAATGCCGCGGGGGGGGTGGTGCAGGAGTCCGGGGAGGGAGCTGCGGGCAGGCGGCCGCCGGAAAAGCGGCTGGCCGCCGCTCCACCTTTATGCGCCGGCCTTTCGGAGCTGCAAGGCACCGTTTTGCAAACGTTGTTTGCGGCCGCAACTGAATTTGGCCATCGGGACGGTTTACCATTGGAACCGGGGCGCTGCGCACACCGATGACATCATCGGTGCCGGTGCAGCGCTACCGGCTAATGCCGATGTTAGGGACGAACTCAATTTTGGGCGTAAAAAACTTCCGGCGCAACCCACTCTATAGCCAGTAAGTGGGCGCAAACGCAACTGAATTTCTAGGCCCATGTGTTTTAATTGTTATGACACGGTTATCTGTGGGAACACAGCATCGGCGGCAGTTACATCGGTGGCAGTGAGTCAGGAGCAGCCCGACTAGAGCGGGCCTTGTGGGAACACAGCATCGGCGGCAGTTACACCGGTGGCAGTGAGTCAGGAGCAGCCCGACTAGAGCGGGCCTTGTGGGAACACAGCATCTGCGGCAGTTACACCGGCGGCAGTGAGTCAGGAGCAGCCCGACCAGTTCAACAGCAGGGGAGAGAGGTAAAAAGTAATCAAAGTGTGACGTCACCAGGAAGCAGGTAAGTGATTGGTTGGTGAGTATTTGGTTGGTGAGTATATATTTTTTTTAAACTTTAACTCTGGTTTATAGTTTCTAAGGTCTCTCTGGTGTAGCAGGGACTGTTGGTAAACCAGTTAACTGTAGTGTAATTAGTGGGATTGATTGATTTAATTTAAATTTAATTAATTAAAGGGTAAGTCATGGCAGGACAGCCGGGCCCCGTGATCTGCTCCTCCTGCGATATGTGGGAACTCAGGGACACTTCCTGTGTCCCTGACAACTACATGTGCAGGAAGTGCATCCAGCTGCAGCTACTGACAGACCGCATTGCGGCGCTGGAGCTGCGATTGGACACATACTGGAGCGTTCACGATGCTCAGGACAACGTGAATAGCACATATACGGAGTTGGACACACCGCAGGTAGAGGTTGGACAGGAAGAAAGGGAACGGGTGACCAACAGGCAGAGTACTAGGCGCAGGCAGGTAGTGCAGGGGTCCCCTGTGGCCATCCCCCTCTCCAACAGATACACCACTTTGAGTACTGTTGGGGGGGATGGCTTATCAGAGGAAGGCAGCAGCAGCCAACTTCCTGGCACCAGGGGTGGCTCTGCTGCACAGAATGGGAGGAAAAAGAGGGGTAGAGCTATAGTAATAGGGGATTCAATTGTAAGGGGAATAGATAGGCGTTTCTGCGGCCGCAAACGAGACTCCAGGATGGTGTGTTGCCTCCCTGGTGCAAGGGTCAAGGATGTCTCCGAGCGACTCCAGAACATCTTGGAAGGGGAGGGTGAACAGCCAGTTGTCGTGGTGCATATAGGCACCAATGATATAGGTAAAAAGCGGGATGAGGTCCTAAAAGCAGAGTATAGGGAGTTAGGAGATAAATTAAAAAACAGGACCTCAAAGGTAGTAATCTCAGGATTGCTACCAGTGCCACGTGCTAGTCAGAGTAGAAATAGAAGGATACTTCAGATGAATACGTGGCTAGAGGAATGGTGCCAGGGGGAGGGATTCAAGTTCCTAGGACATTGGAACCAGTTCTGGGGGAGGTGGGACCAGTTCAAACCGGACGGTTTGCACCTGGGCAGGGCTGGAACCAATGTCCTAGGGGGAGTGTTTGCTAGTGCTGTGGGGGAGGGTTTAAACTAAAATGGCAGGGGGTTGGGAACCTGAGCACGGAGACAGAGGAAAGGGAAACAAGGATAAAAGCAAAAGATAGGAAGGAGAAAAACAAAAGTGGCAGTCAGAGAAATCAACGGTTTAAATCAAACATGGCCACAGTAAATAATAATTCTAATAGGTCTAAGAGCGTTAAAAAAACAAGCCTGAAGGCTTTGTGTCTTAATGCGAGGAGCATTTGTAATAAGGTGGATGAATTGGCTGCGCAAATAGAAGTAAACAAATACGATTTGGTTGGGATTACGGAAACGTGGCTCAAGGAAGGCCAGGACTGGGAACTCAACATCCAGGGGTATTCGATATTCAGGAAAGATAGGCAAAAAGGAAAGGGAGGTGGGGTAGCATTACTGGTTAAAGAAGGGATTAACACAATTGTAATGAAGGATATTAGCTCTGGTGAGGTGGAATCTGTATGGGTAGAATTGAGAAATACTAAGGGGGAAAAAACGTTAGTGGGAGTAGTTTATAGACCTCCAAACAGTAAGGCGGAGTTTGGGGATGGCATTAAAAGAGAAATTAAAGAAGCGTGCAATAAGGGCACAGCAGTCATCATGGGTGACTTTAATCTACATATAGATTGGGCCAACCAAATTAGTAACAATACTGTGGAGGAGGAATTCCTGGAGTGTTTACGGGATGGTTTCCTGGACCAATATGTCGAGGAACCAACCAGAGATCAGGCCATCCAAGACTGGGTATTATCTAACGAGAAAGGATTAATTAGCAATCTTGTTGTAAGAGGCCCCTTGGGTCGGAGCGATCATAATATGATCGAATTCTTCATTAAGATGGAGAATGAAGTAGTTGACTCGGAGGCTAGGGTCCTCAATTTAAATAAAGGAAACTATGATGGTCTGAGGAGTGAGTTGGGTAGGATTGATTGGGGAATGGCACTCAAAGGGTTGACGGTGGATAGGCAATGGCAAACATTCAAAGACCGAATGGATGAACTACAGAATTTGTTCATCCCAGTTTGGCATAAAAATAAAACAAAAAAGGTGACCTAACTGTGGCTAACAAGGGAAATTAGGGATAGCATAAGGTCCAAGGAGAGGGTATATAAATTGGCCAGAAAAAGCAATAATCCTGAGGATTGGGAGCAGTTTAGGATTCAACAAAGGAGGACAAAGGGATTAATTAAGAAAGGGAAAATAGAATATGAGAGTAAGCTTGCAGAGAACATAAAAACTGACTGTAAAAGCTTTTATAGATATGTGAAGAGAAAAAGATTGGTGAAGTCAAGTGTAGGTCCCTTGCAGTCAGAATCGGGGGAATTTATAATGGGGAACAAAGAAATGGCTGACCAACTAAATACATATTTTGGTTCTGTCTTCACAAAGGAGGACACAAATAACCTCCCAGAGATGCCGGGGAACATAGGGTCTGATGAAAGGGTGGAACTAAAAGAAATCAATATTTGTAGGGAAATGGTGTTAGGAAAATTGATGGGACTGAAGGCCGATAAATCCCCAGGGCCTGATAATCTACATCCCAGGGTACTTAAGGAAGTGGCCCTAGAAATAGTAGATGCATTGCTGGTCATCTTCCAGAACTCGATAGACTCTGGAACGGTACCCATGGATTGGCGGGTAGCTAATGTTACCCCACTATTCAAAAAAGGTGGTAGAGAAAAAGCGGGGAATTATAGACCAGTAAGCTTGACATCGGTAGTGGGGAAAATGCTAGAGTCCATTATAAAAGATGTAATAGCAGAGCACTTGGAAAGCAGTGACTGGATCGGACAAAGTCAACATGGATTTACAAAAGGTAAATCATGCTTGACTAATCTATTGGAATTTTTTGAGGATGTAACTGGTAAAATAGATAAGGGAGAACCAGTGGATGTGGTGTATTTGGACTTTCAGAAGGCTTTCGATAAGGTCCTGCATAAGAGATTAGCATGCAAAATTAAGGCACATGGGATTGGGGGCAAGGTATTGACTTGGATAGAGAACTGGTTGGCGGACAGAAAGCAAAGAGTTGGAATAAACGGGTCATTTTCCGAGTGGCAGGCAGTGACTAGTGGGGTACCGCAAGGATCGGTCCTAGGACCCCAGCTGTTCACAATATATATTAATGATCTGGACGAGGGAATTGGATGTAATATCTCCAAATTTGCAGACGACACAAAGCTGGGGGGGAGGGTATGCTGTGAGGAGGATGTCGTGAAACTCCAGCACGATTTGGACAGGTTGGGTGATTGGGCAGAAACATGGCAAATGCACTATAATGTGGATAAATGTGAGGTTATCCACTTTGGTGGCAAAAACAGGAAGGCAGATTATTATTTGAATGGTAATAGATTGGGAGAAGGGGAAGTGCAAAGAGACCTTGGTGTTCTTGTACACCAGTCGCTGAAGGTAAGCATGCAGGTGCAGCAGGCGGTTAAGAAGGCAAATGGTATGTTGGCCTTTGTAGCAAGAGGGTTCGAGTACAAGAACAAGGATGTCTTGCTGCAGTTGTACAGGGCCTTGGTGAGACCACACCTTGAGTATTGTGTGCAGTTTTGGTCGTCTTACCTGAGGAAGGACGTTCTTGCCATGGAAGGAGTGCAGCGAAGATTCACCAGGCTGATACCTGGGATGGCAGGAATGACGTATGAGGAGAGATTGTGTCAATTGGGCTTATACTCACTGGAGTTTAGAAGATTGAGAGGGGATCTCATCAAAACCTATAAAATTCTGTCAGGCCTAGACAGACTAGATGCAGGAAGGATGTTTCTGATGGCCGGGGAGTCCAGAACCAGCGGCATAGTCTAAGGATAAGGGGTAAGCCATTTAGGACTGAAATGAGGAGGAATTTCTTCACCCAGAGAGTGGTGAACCTGTGGAATTCTCTGCCACAGAGGGCGGTGGAGGCCAGTTCATTAAGTATATTCAAGAAAGAGTTGGATATATTTCTTAAGGCTAAAGGGATCAAGGGATATGCGGAGAAGGCAGGGACCAGGTACTGAATTTGGATGATCAGCCATGATCTCATTGAATGGCGGAGCAGGCTCGAAGGGCCGAATGGCCTACTCCTGCTCCTATCTTCTATGTTTCTATGTATCTGGCACCTGATCAAAGAGTAACAGATTGTTACACAGACAATGTTGTATCCTTGTTATTTGGACCATCTTCCATTCTTTCCCACTTCAAAGTGTACATATGGAAGGACACATTCATGTTCTATGGACACCATAGGGTAAAACTATGAACTAGTTTATGTGAAACTAAAAACATTGTAGGCCTTTCAGCCAATACCTCTACTTTTCAGAGTTATTCTGACCATCCATTTATAAGAATTTTATTCTTAAGAATTGTTTGTTCACTTAAGGGTTGACTATAATCATTTATCTTTAAGTTGTGTTATCAAGATTGTGTTACGCCCAGGGAGTTAAAAGACAAATCTAAAAGATAAACAAATAAAAGCAGATTTTACAAATATGCACGACCAGCAGAAAATCATGGGCAGAAAACCTGCAGCTTCCCAATATGCACAGCCGATGGCCAAGGTCTCCTGTGGGTAGCATACATTTATAAATGCAGCCCTAAAATGTATCGTAGTTATGAAACCAGATGCCACAAGATAATTCAAAGTTTATATAATTAACAGGAAGATTGGCTATTTCAGGAAATACATTAGAACTGTGAACTAGTACAGCTCCAAATTTTAGATTTCTGGTAGATTGGATTCATTCGGACAAAATATATGGGGGCTCAATTGGATAGTCCCTGAAATAGAGCATGGGGATCATGATGCATGATTAACCCGTGCCCATTGATTGAAATGCAGGCACCACGTCATCTTTGTGCTGCTTGCTCATTAAAATGATTGCTGCGTACCGCCGGCACTAATCGCATTGCTCATTGGCTGCATGCACAAGCAGGGGGCACAAAATCATCACTTCCTAGCACCACTTAAAGCTAGTCTGCACCTCATAAAGGGGGGGGTGCATTATGGCTGAAGCAGGTGCTGGCAGTTATGCAGGATGTGAATCTGACTGGGAAAAAGTGAAGAATGGCACAACATGGTAGAGAGAAGACTCCAAGGTTTTCGGACACTGCACCGGAGGCCTTGGTGGAGGAGGGGGAAAGTAGGAGAGAAGTGCTGTAGCTGCAGGTGGTCAGGAGGCCCTCTAGACACATGCTCAAAAGGCAATGGGAGCAGATAGCCGTGGAGGTTAATGCCAGGAGTCTAGCCATGAGGACCTGGATGCAGTGCCGCAAAAAGTTCAATGACCTCACACGAGTGGTCAAGGTCAGTGAATATATCTTCAAATGCCACATCCTACCAACTGCACCACTAGCTTCAGACACTCCTCAATTTACCAATGCCCCATCACTCACCTACTAACAATCTCTGTCAAACAGGACTCATGTCTAACATTCAAATGCTGCACTGCACCCTCACACACTTGGCAATGCTGCTAGCCTCACATCCACATCTCACAGCTTGCACACACTGCCAGGTATTCAACCATGACAGCTACATCACCCAAACAGATTGCCCGACACTCTCTGACACATTTTCCTCTCTCTTGCAGGACAAGGTGGTGCACAACCAGAGGCAGCAGGAACTAACCGGAGCAGGAGAGGTGTGCCTGCATCTTCTAACCCCCATCAAGGAGATGGTGCTGGTCATTATGGGGAAGGACCATTGCTGAGGCCGTGGTCACAGCGGGACTGAAGCCATTGAAGATGAGGGTATCCGCATACCTAATTCTTGTTCTCTCATCCCACTTCTCCCTCATCCCACAATCTCTTCTGACAGTGAAGCTGCTGATAGTGTAAGCACGCACTTCTTACTTTCTCCTCTCCCCTCACCACAGCCCAACCCTTGTCACTTTTTCCTTTCAGATAATCAAGAACT
This sequence comes from Somniosus microcephalus, assembly GCF_052327205.1. Taxonomy (NCBI): domain Eukaryota; kingdom Metazoa; phylum Chordata; class Chondrichthyes; order Squaliformes; family Somniosidae; genus Somniosus; species Somniosus microcephalus. Next base: position 138,349,047 of record NC_140995.1, read on the forward strand.
GCAACCTGCCTAGGCAGTGGTGGAAGAGCAGAAAGACAATGAAGATGAAGGCACATCATCACTCGATTTCACAGTCGCAGTCACCAGCTCAGATACTTACACTGCACGTAATTTAGAGGCTAGCATAGAGGCGGGATTGGCACTTGGTGTGACACTGGGCACAAGTGCGCTACAGCCAAGGCAGGGGGCAAGGATAGCGCAGGTGCCAGCTCGCCGGAGGGCGACGTCGCCCACAAGTTCTGCTGCAGATTAGGCAGATGAGGACTTTGATGGGGCAGGCTACAGGAGAAGGCTGATGGGTATACACAATGAAATGCTTGGTGCACTGATAAGCCTGCCAGAAAGCCTGAATTCAATGTCATGGAGCATGGAGGAGTCCAGCACCAACTTGACAGAGGGCTTTTCTATTTTAATTTCCGAATTCCAGAATTTGCAGTCATCCTTTTTATTCATGCAGTTTATTTATTTTGTTTAACAGGATGAATTGTGCATATATATCATAGATACAAAAATTGAGCACTTCAAATTAAATTTAGTCAACTTCATGTTTTAATGTCTCACCAATGAATCGATTTTAATAAAGTAAATTTTACAGGAGCCACAGTTTTTTTTGCCAAACACTGCTGATTTAAACAAGATACTTTGCAAAGAAGGTGAGGCATTAACGATTAAATTTGCCTTTTAGTGGTTGAAGACAACAAAAAACACCTTTTTGCAGTTTCAACTTATTTGTGTAAACTTTGAGTTGAGAAACAATTACAGGAGGCCATATTCAGGAGCAAAGTTAAGAGGAAAATTCTGCCCATGGTTTAATGCATGGTTCACAATCCAATTTCCAATAATTATCACTGGATGGAATTTCAAATGATTCATGTAACCCTTCAGGTATTGTACATTCCTGAATAATAATTAGATTCTATTGTATTCACAATATGGCACAATCATGGAAATATAATACAAACTGTAAGTGATGTATGCATTCTTTCTTGGTTACTTTTCATGCATTAAAGGCTACAAGTTGCTAATGTTGGTACTGTATCACAGAAATATATCCACAGGAATAATTTGCAACATTATTAGCCTGAGTAAGAGAAGTTGGTGGCTCGTGCTGAGGGTACAAAGCACAGCAACAATCTGAACTAGAAGCCAGATGTATGTCAGTATTTACAAGGTAACTCATTTATCTTCTCAGTCTTGAGTGCCCACGTTTGAAGAGAGAATCAAAGGAGGGCTCGGCACCTTGTGACAATCTACATTGTGGCGAGGCACAATTTCATTTGCTTCTAATCTGAAGATATTTTAATTTAAGAAGTCATCAAAAATAACATCCCAGGCTTCTTCAGGCCTTTCTTGTATTGTGCTTGTTACCAAGCAAGCACATCAATTTTACTGGACAAGATACCTTTGGTAGAGTACCATTTGGAAACCTGTAAGAACACAGAGGTCTCACTATTTTCAACTGGATTTCAACTGTAGTATAAGAAAGCATATGCCTCACTCAAATCTTCTTTATTCAGGTCTTCGATAATTTTGTACTCATATGTAAATATGTAAAATTAAGATTAATCTGAAGTGAAGGAAGAAATCACAGAGGGACTGGCCATAATCTTCCAATCCTGCAAGGGTCAAGGATGCCTCGGAGCGGGTGCAGAGCATTCTGAAGGGGGAGGGGGATCAGCCAGTTGTTGTGGTACATGTAGGTACCAACGATGTAGGTAAAAAGAGGGAGGAGGTCCTACAAGCTGAATTTAGGGAGTTAGGAGCTAAATTGAAAAGTAGGACCTCAAAGGTAGTAATCTCTGGATTGCTACCAGTGCCACGAGCTAATAAGTTTAGAGAGAGTAAGATAGATAAGCTAAATACGTGGCTTGAGCAGTGGTGCAAGGGAGAGGGATTTAAATTCTTGAGGCATTGGAACCAGTTCTTGGGGAGGAGTGACCTGTACCAAGGGGACGGTCTACACCTGAACTGTGAGGGAGCCGATGTCCTCGGGGTAATATTTTCTAGGGCGGTTCGGGAGGATTTAAACTAATTTGGCAGGGGGATGGGAACCTAGGTAGTGGAAAAGAGGGAAGTCATATGAAGTTAGAAATAGATGGTAGAAAGGTGAGAAGCAATAAGCAAAGGAGAGAAACACAAAGGGCCAAACTAATTCATAATGAGAGTGTGAAAAAAGCAAGCCTGAAGGCTTTGTATCTTAATGCTAGAAGCATTAGGAACAAGGTGGATGAATTAGTTGTGGAAATAGAGGTAAACAAGTATGATTTGATTGGGATTACAGAAACGTGGCTGCAGGGTGGGCAAGGCTGGGAACTTAACATCCAGGGATATACAATATTTAGGAAGGATCGGCAAAAAGGTAGGGGAGGTGGGGTAGCATTGCTGGTAAAGGAGGGGATTAATGCAATGGAAAGGAAGGATATTAACTCGGATGAAACGGAATCTGTATGGGTAGAAATGAGAAATAGCAAGGGGAGGAAAACGTTAGTGGGTGTGATATATAGGCCTCCAAATAGTAATGTGGAGGTGAGGGAAGGCATAAAAAGGGAAATTAGAGAAGCATGCGATAAGAGCACAGCTGTCATCATGGATGACTTTAATTTACATATTGATTGGACTACCCAAATTAGTAAAAATTCTGAGGAGGAGGAATTCCTGGAATGTTTTCGGGACGGTTATCTGGACCAATATGTCGAGGAGCCGACTCGAGATCAGGCCATTTTAGACTGGGTATTGTGCAATGAGAAGGGACTTATCAGCAATCTTCTTGTACGAGGCCCCTTGGGTCAGAGCGATCATAATATGATCGAGCTCTCAGTCGAGATGGAGAGTGAGGAAATTGAATCAGAGACTAAGGTCCAGAACTTAAATAAAGGGAATTACGAGGGTATGAGACGGGAATTGGGTAAGATTGATTGGGTGGTGTTTCTGGGGGGATTGACAGTGGATAGACAATGGCAAGCATTCAAAGATAGAATGGAAGAATTCCAGAACATGTTTATACCGGTTTGGCATAAAAATAAACCTAAAAAGGTGACTCAACCGTGGATAACGAGGGAAATTAGGGACAGCATAAAATCAAAAAAAAGGGCATATCAACTGGCAAAAAAAAGCACCAGACCGGAAGATTGGGGGCAGTACAGGATACAGCAAAAGAGGACAAAGGGATTAATCAGGAAGGGGAAAATAGAATACGAAAGTAAACTTGCAGCAAACATAAAGACAGACTGCAAAAGCTTTTATCGGTATATCAGGAGGAAAAGACTGGTAAAATCCCAAGTCGGTCCCTTGCAGTCCGATTCGGGAGAATATATAATGGAGAATAAGGAAATGGCAGACCAATTAAACTCATACTTTGGTTCTGTATTCACAAAGGAGGACACAAATAACCTCCCAGGAATATCGGCAAACATAGGGACTAATGAGAGGGAGGAGCTGACAGAAATTAGTATCTCTAGGGATATGGTGTTGGGTAAGTTGAGGGGACTGAAGGCCGACAAATCCCCAGGGCCTGATAAACTACATCCTAGGGTACTTAAGGAGGTGGCCCTGGAGATAGCAGATGCTCTAAGGATCATCTTCCGGAACTCCATTGACTCGGGAACAGTACCCGTGGATTGGAGGGTAGCTAATGTTACCCCAATATTTAAAAAGGGGGGTAGAGAGAAAGCAGGGAATTATAGACCAGTAAGCCTTACATCGGTTGTGGGCAAAATGCTAGAGTCCATTATTAAGGATAAAATAGCGGAGCACTTGACAAATGGGGAAAGGATCGGACAGAGTCAACATGGATTTACAAAGGGTAAATCGTGTTTGACTAATCTGCTGGAATTTTTTGAGGAAGTAACTGGTAAAATAGATGGGGGAGAGCCAGTGGATGTGGTGTACCTTGACTTCCAGAAAGCCTTCGATAAGGTTCCACACAAAAGATTATCATGCAAAATTAAGGCTCATGGGATTGGGGGCAAAGTATTAACGTGGATAGAGAACTGGCTGGCGGATAGAAAACAGAGAGTTGGAATAAACGGCTCGTTTTCGGAGTGGCAGGCAGTGACCAGCGGGGTGCCGCAAGGATCTGTCCTGGGACCCCAGCTGTTCACAATATATATAAATGATCTGGATCAGGGAATTGGATGCAATATTTCCAAATTCACTGACGACACTAAACTAGGAGGAGGGGTGGGCTCTGATGAGGATGTCAGGAGGCTACAGTGCGATTTGGACAGGTTGGGGGAATGGGCGGATACGTGGCAGATGCACTATAATGTGGATAAATGCGAGGTTATCCACTTTGGGGGTAAAAACAGGAGGGTGGATTATTATCTAAATGGCAATAGATTGGGAGATGGGGAAGTGCAGAGGGACCTGGGTGTTCTTGTGCACCAGTCACTGAAGGAGAGCATGCAGGTGCAACAGGCGATTAAGAAGGCAAATGGTATGTTGGCCTTCATATCAAGGGGGTTCGAGTATAGGAATAGGGATACCTTACTACAGCTGTACAAGGTGCTGGTGAGACCGCATCTGGAGTATTGTGTACAGTTTTGGTCGCCCCATCTGCGGAAGGATGTTCTTGCCATGGAAAGAGTGCAGCGGCGATTCACCAGGCTGATACCTGGAATGGCGGGAATGACCTACGAGGAGAGATTGAATAGTTTGGGCTTGTACTCACTGGAGTTTAGAAGATTGAGAGGGGATCTCATCGAAACATATAAAATTATGGCAGGCCTGGACAGGCTGAATTCAGAGAGAATGTTTCCAATGGCAGGGGAGCACAGAACCAGGGGCCACAGTCTAAAAATAGCGGGCAAATCATTTAAAACAGAGATGAGGAAGAATTTCTTCACTCAAAGAGTGGTGAGCCTGTGGAATTCCCTGCCACAGAGGGCTGTGAAGGCTAATTCAATAAATATTTTCAAGAGAGAATTGGATATATTTCTGAAGGCTAAGGGGATTAAGGGTTACGGAGAAAAGGCGGGGACGGGGTACTGAACTGGTAAGATCAGCTATGATCTCAGACGAAGATCAGCCATGATCTCATTGAATGGCGGAGCAGGCTCGAAGGGCCGAATGGCCTACTCCTGTTCCTATCTCTATGTTTCTATGTTTCTATGAAACGGGGGTGGTGACAGGGGACTGGAGAATTGAAAATGTTATACCCTTGTTCAAAAAAGGGGGTAAAGATAAACCCAGCAACTACGGGCCAGTCAGGTTAACTTTGGTAGTGGGGAAGCTTTTAGAAATAATATCAGGGACAAAATTAACAGTCGCTTGGACAAGTGCAGATTAATTAAGGAAAGCTAACACAGATTTGATAAAGGCAAATCGTGTTTAACCAACTTGATCGAGTTTTTTGATGAGGTAACAGAGAGGGTTGATGAGGGCAATGCGGTTGACGTGGTGTACATGGATTTCTAAAAAGCACTCGACAAAATCCCACATAATAGGCTTGCCAGCAAAGTTGAAGCCCATGGAATAAAAGGGACAGTGGCGGCATTGATACGAAATTGGCTAAGTGACAGGAAACAGAGAGTAGTGGTGAACGGTTGTTTTTTGGACTGGAGGAAGGTATACCATGGTGTTCCCCAGGGGTCGGTTCTAGGACCACTGCTTTTCTTGATATATATTAATGACTTGGATGTGGGTGTACAGGGCACAATTTCAAAATTTGCAGGTGACACAAAACTTGGAAGCATAGTGAACAGTGAGGATTATAGTGATAGACTTCAAGAGGACATAAACAGGCTGGTGGAATGGGCGAACACATGGCAGATGAAATTTAACGCAGAAAAGTGCAAAATGATACATTTTGGTTGAAAGAATGAAGAGAGGAAATATATACTGAAGGGTGCAATCCTAAAGGGGGTGCATGAACAGAGAGACCTGGGGGTATATGTGCACAAATCGTTGAAGGTGGCAGGGAAGGTTGAGAAAGCAGTTAACAAAGCTTACGGGATCCTGGGATTCATAAATAGAGGTATAGGGCTCGATTTTGTCAATGGGGAGCTTTTGGAGGCGGGACTCCCACTTTTTGGGTTGTAGTCCCGCCTCCATCGATTGTGGCCAACCCACGCTATTTTCCCTTGATTGACCTTGTTAAGCCCGCCCAGCAGGCTCAGCAGGCCAATTAAGGGACACCTGGTTACTGGTGACATCAGCGATTGACATTTCATCTGTCAAGAGCTTCTGACAGATGAAAAATCAGCGTTTGACGGCTCTGTGAAGCTTCAAACACTGACAATCTGTCATCTAACTTGAGTCCTTCTACTCAGACTCAGTTAGAGAGCTCTCCAGACCAGAAAGCACAGGCTGCAGCTTTTGACAGTTCAGCGGCCATTCTGCTTTCTGTGCCGGTGAGCTGAGGGACTCCTGAGAACTAAAGGAAGGAAGCCTGCAGGAGAAAGTAAAGGGAAGTAAAACTTATTAAAACACTTTACACTTACCTCACACACTTACCTCTGCACACATGCACCCATCACTCACCTGCACAACAGACATCTCGACCCCTGCAGACCGACGGTCTGCCTCGCTAACTTGGTGTGGTTCGGAGCCGTCAGACAGCCCACACTTCAGGACTAAAAATAGGGATTAGGCAAAAAACTGCCTGTTAACTACCTGTTAACAGGCAGTTAATTGGCACTAATCCCCTTCCCGTCTCGGGGAGGCGGCTCCCAGCACAGGTCGGGTACCTGCCTCCTGGGACATTGGCATGGAGGTGGGTTGGGGGCGGGATGGGTTCCTGCCCCCCAATTCTGCAATTTTCCCACCACTCCCGCCTCCAAACCCGCCTCCTCGGGCCTTGGAAAATCGAGCCCATAGAGTACAAAAGCATGGAAATTATGATGAACCTTCATAAAACACTGGTTTGTCTCAACTGCAGTATTGTGTCCAACTTTGGGCACCACACTTTATGAAGGATGTGAAGGCCTTCGAGAGGGTGCAGAAAAGATTTACGAGAATGATTCCAGGGATAATGATTCCAGCACGGTGGCATAGTGGTTAGCACTGTTGCCTCACAGCGCCAGAGACCCGGGTTCGAATCCGGCCTCGGGCGACTGTCTGTGTGGAGTTTGCACATTCTCCCCGTGTTTGCGTGGGTTTTCTCCGGGTGCTCCGGTTTCCTCCCACAGCCCAAAGATGTGCGGGTTAGGTTGATTGGCTATGATAAATTGACCCTTAGTGTTAGGGGGATTAAATACGTGGGGTTACAGGGATAGGGTGGGACATGTGTTGGTGTAGGGGTTACGGGGATCGGGTGGGATATGTGTCAGTGCAGGCTCGATGGGCCGAAATGGCCTCTATCTGCACTGTGGGGTTTCTGTGATTCTGTGATTCTGTGATAAGGGACTTCAATTACGTGGATAGACTGGAGAAGTTGGGGTTGTTCTCCTTAGAGCAGAGAAGATTGAGAAGAGATTTGATAGAGGTGTTCAAAATCATGAGGGGTCTAGACAGAGTAGATAGAGAGAAACTGTTCCTGCTGGCAGAAGGGCTGACAACCAGAGGACACAGATTAAAGGTGATTGGCAGAAGAACCAAAGGCGACATGAGGAAAAACTTTTTTACTCAGCGAGTGCTTAGGGTCTAGAATGCACTGCCTGAAAGGATGGTGGAGGTAGACTCAATCATGGCTTTCAAAAGGGAATTGGATAAGTACCTGAAGGAAAAAAAATTGCAGGGCTACGGGGAAAGGGCGGGAAAGTGGGACTAGCTGAAGTGCTCTTGCAGAGAGCAGGCACGGGCTCGATGGGCCAAATGGCCTCCTTCTGTGCTGTAACCATTCTGTGATGCTATGATCAGTATGTTTGTGATGGCATGTTATCATCCCAGACTGTAAACTGATCTCTTCCTATAGCAACATAATCATGAACATCCTCCTTGCCACTATTATAAATAATAGTAGAAATGAACACTGAACTAAAGTTCAAACTCAAAGTGACCTTATTTGAGCCATTCTGCAAATATACAACTTTGCTCCAAAGTAGTGTCTTTCCTCAGTTCTTAAAAAGAAAAGTCACTGCACAAGCTGTTTCTCTGAACATGTTCCTTTCCATTAGCTTACTGTCACTACAGTGAGCAGCTGTTGACATCTGTGAATGGTATGTGGCTCTTCAACAAAAAAGGAGATAATAAAATTCATTTGCATTTTTAATGGTCGTTTACTGGGGCAAGGTGTTGGGCAATCCCTGATGGCCCAGTGTTTCAGTATGTGTCAAGTCTAAGGAAGTTTGGTACCACAGGGAGCATTCAACCCAGTCCCATCTGGTGAGTAGAAACTGTTTGCTATCACATTCTAAATATGGTCTGTATCTGACCCCTGGCAGTCCAAGGAATGGTATCTGGTCTGAGTTCAATCACAGGTAGTGTGAGTGATGGTACATGGTCTTTATTTAATTGCTGGCAGTATAAGTAATAGTAGATGGTCTGTGTCTAACCTGTTGCTATCTAAGCAATGGTACATGGTCTATATCCAATCCCCTGTAGTTTTTGAAGGTGGCAGGACAAGATGAGAAGGCTGTTAAAAATGCATTTGAGATCCTTGGCTTTATAAAAAGAGATATCGAGTACAAAAGTAAGGAAGTTATGCTAAACCTTTATAAAACACAGGTTAGGCCCCAGCTGGAGTATTGTGGCCAATTCTAGACACCACACTTTAGGAAGGATGTTAAGCCCTTGGAGAGGTTGCAGAGGAGATTTACTAAAATGGTACCGGGGTGCAGACTTCAGTTATGTGTAGAGATTAGAGAAACTGGGGTTGTTCTCCTTAGAGCAGAGAAGATTATGGGGAGATTTAATAGAGATCTTCAAAATCATGAAGGGTTTTGATTGGGTAAATAAGGAGGAACTGTTTCCAATGGCCAAAGGGTCGATAACCAGAGGACACAGAGTTAGATCATTTGCAAAAGAACCAGAGGCAACATGAGGAAAAAACATTTTACGCAGTAAGTTGTTATGATGCGGAATGCACTGTCTGAAAGGGTGATGGAAGCAGATTCAATAATAACTTTCAAAAGCGAATTGGATAAATATTGGAAGGGGAAAAATTTACAGGGCTCCTTCTGTGCTGTAAGATTCTATGATATATGGCTTATGTGCAATCCACAGCAAAATGGAGGTCAATACAGAATTGACTTTAGCCTTTGTAAAAGGTTACACATTTTAGACATTTTTTAGTTAAAGACTTAGGGCTGGATTTTGCCAATGGGGAGCTTTTGGAGGCGGGACTCCCACTTGTCTGGTTTCAGTCCCGCCTCCATCAACTTCTGGCCAACCCACGCTATTTTCCCTTGATTGACCTTGTTAAGCCTGCCCAGCACTGACATTCTCTGTATTTTGATGAGTTCTTGAATTCAAGAGTCATCAAACCTCTTTATTTAGCAGAAATTAGATGGTTGTTGCATTGGAGAATGCAGCGGCCATCTGTCATCTCTGCCGCGGAGGTGCAAGACTCTCCGCATACCCACCGATTGAAGCCTGCAGGAAGAAACAAAGGTAAGTAAATTTTTACTAACATGTTCCACTTACCTCACATACTTGCCACTCCACACTTGCACCCATCACTTACCTTCACTGCGCACTTTTGCACCCCTCTGACCCCCGCAGACCCACTACTCGCCTCGGTGACCCTGGCGGGCTTCGGAGCCTTCGGGAAGCCTGCACTTGTGTGGGCAAAATGGGGATTATCCACTTATCTGCCTGTCTGTTAACAGGCAGATAAGTGGCACTAATCCCCTTCCCGCCTCCAAGGAGACGGGACCCGGTGTGGGTTGGCTACCCGCCTCCTGGCAAGATAGCACAGAGGCGGGTTGGGCACCTGCCCCCAGATTCTGCCATTTCCCGGCAGACCCGCCTCCATACTCGCCTCCCCAGAGCTGGCAAGATTGCGCCCTTAAACATTAATACTCATTCCAAATTGGTAATGCTATGTATGGGTTCTAAATAGGAGTTCACTGTAAGCAAGTGTTCATCTGTAGTATTAACTTCCAACTAATCAGTCAACTCTCCAGCTGATCATGCCCAAGAGCAATTTTTCCCCACAGACTGCTTCCAATTCAGTCAGTGGGGCAGATTGTAACTGTAACGTTTGGGTGGCGGACCAGTGGTGTGAGTCGGCCGGCTGGCTGTTCCAGCAGCAAAAAGGCTGGAGCCATTTTGAGGGCTCCTTTAAATAGAACTGATGAGCTGCCATCCCAAATGGGCCGGCACAGCATTGGACGGTGTGAAGGCTGCCAGGCTTGCAGCAAGGTAGGTCCTTAGAGGGCAGGAGGGTGGTTGGGTGGGCGGGGGGTCACAATTGTAGAAGGGGGCAGCCCAGTGTGGCAGAAGCCTAAATTTTGGCAAGTTAAAATCGACCCCATGACTCTATTACAACAACAACAACAACTTGTATTTATACAGTCATCAATTCTAAAATCGTCTCTCTTTTTGGGGGTAAGGAAAAGAGACAATGTAGCCTTTCTGTCACAGCAGGAGTTGTTATGGGACGAGTGGTGTCTCGCATCCATATCTATTTTGTGATGTTTGAAAGAAGGCATGAAGACTTGAGAATAAGTGTTAATACTGGTGTCAAGTTTATTTGCAGTCCTGATTCTCCCAGTTTAAACAACAGATGGCTTGAATATTTATTCTTCAGTGCAGCAGTCAATAATATTAAATGTAATGTCCATAGCAACAAGAGCAGGTTTTTTTTTTAAAGAATATAATATGTAGTTTAGGTGACTGTGAATCTTTTTGTGAATCTGTGAGACAACATCTACACAACTATTTACCAGGTTTGAACACCTGAGCTGGTTTTCACTTGAAATACTTGATTTTATTGACTCACTGACAAACAGTTAAATAACACTGAAATGTGTGTGCATCCTCCTCCAGTGGAATAGTGACAAGTAATATAGGTGGTTTTAACCTGCTAACACAGTAATAATAACTCTAGCCACAAACGCCACATATTAACAGTGTCCAGAACAAGATCATCAAGCTCCCTTGGTACTAGACCAAACCAAATTTATGCGCACTGTTTATCTACTTAATTAAAATAATTTGCCAGAACGGTACAGGAGACATCAATTATTCATGTTCTTAGCCCATTACATAACTAACAGCTCTCATTATCAAATGTTGAATCAGTAATACCCCATTCTGGTTTTATATAATATGTTTCTAAAACGGCAACAGTCATGCAGCAAATTAACGCAAAAGTCATAGGATAAACACGGGTTCAATCCCTCAGCCATTGAGTTGACAATCCCAATCTGTATTGTTTTTGGGAACTACCAAACAGAGACCTGGGGATGAATTTTCAGGCCACCCACCTGGCAGAAATGGGGCAGTCGTGCCCTGAAAATGGTGGGCAATTACCTACTGCCCCATTGCCACTGTCTCTGTGGCTACATCAATGTTCCCCGGACTTACTGTTGGGCTGCCCCGGGCTGCAGCCCGTCGTCCTGATGCTAAGGAGGCCCTGCCCTTAAAATAGACTGGGCCCCCCCGCTGGCGAAACATTCACACAGCACAGACCAGCCGGCGCAACATACACCCAGCACAAACCAGCCGGCACTACATTCACCCAGCACAGACCAGCCGGCACTACATTCACCCAGCACAGACCAGCCGGCACTACATTCACCCAGCACAGACCAGCCGGCACTACATTCACCCAGCACAGACCAGCCGGCACTACATTCACCCAGCACAGACCAGCCGGCACTACATTCACCCAGCACAGACCAGCCAGCACTACATTCACCCAGCACAGACCAGCCGGCACTACATTCACCCAGCACAGACCAGCCAGCACTACATAAACCCAGCACAGACCAGCCGGCACTACATTTACCCAGCACAGACCAGCCGGCACTACATACACCCAGCACAGACCAGCCGGCACTACATTCACCCAATACAAACCAGCCGGCACTACATTCACCCAATACAGACCAGCCAGCACTACATTCACCCAATACAGACCAGCCGGCACTACATTCACCCAATACAAACCAGCCAGCACTACATTCACCCAATACAGACCAGCCAGCACTACATTCACCCAATACAGACCAGCCAGCACTACATTCACCCAATACAGACCAGCCGGCACTACATTTACCCAGCACAGACCAGCCGGCACTACATTCACCCAATACAGACCAGCCAGCACTACATTCACCCAATACAAACCAGCCGGCACTACATTCACCCAGCACAGACCAGCCAGCACTACATTCACCCAATACAGACCAGCCGGCACTACATACACCCAGCACAGACCAGCCAGCACTACATTCACCCAATACAAACCAGCCGGCACTACATTCACCCAATACAAACCAGCCAGCACTACATTCACCCAATACAGACCAGTCGGCACTACATTCACCCAATACAAACCAGCTGGCACTACATTCACCCAATACAAACCAGCCGACACTACATTCACCCAATACAAACCAGCCGGCACTACATTCACCCAATACAAACCAGCCGGCACTACATTCACCCAATACAGACCAGCCGGCACTACATTCACCCAATACAAACCAGCCGGCACTACATTCACCCAATACAGACCAGCCGGCACTACATTCACCCAATACAGACCAGCCGGCACTACATTCACCCAATACAGACCAGCCGGCACTACATTCACCCAATACAGACCAGCCGGCACGACATTCACCCAGCACAGACCAGCCGGCACTACATACACCCAGCACAGACCAGCCGGCACTACATTCACCCAGCACAGACCAGCCGGCACTACATACACCCAGCACAGACCAGCCGGCACTACATTCACCCAATACAGACCAGCCGGCACTGCATTCACCCAGCACAGACCAGCCGGCACTACATACACCCACAGACCAGCCGGCACTACATAAACCCAGCACAGACCAGCCGGCACTACATACACCCAGCACAGACCAGCCGGCACTACATTCACCCAATACAGACCAGCCGGCACTACATAAACCCAGCACAGACCAGCCGGCACTACATACGACCAGCCGGCACTACATACACCCAGCAACGACCAGCCGGCACTACATTCACCCAGCAATGACCAGCCAGCACTACATTCACCCAGCATAGACCAGCCGGCACTACTTTCACCCAATACAGACCAGCTGGCACTACATACACCCACAGACCAGCCGGCACTACATAAACCTAGCACAGACCAGCCGGCACTACATAAACCCAGCAACGACCAGCCGGCACTACATTCACCCAGCAATGACCAGCCGGCACTACATTCACCCAGCAATGACCAGTCGGCACTACATTCACCCAGCATAGACCAGCCGGCACTACATACACCCACAGACCAGCCGGCACTGATGGTAAGGGCGGGGATACAGTGGGAGGCCACCCCTCCCAATTTTTCTTGAACTATACCACTAAATTTTTGGCTATTTGGCAGAGGAATATCCAGCGCAAGTTTGGCTGTGATGCCTCATGGGGGAATAGTCCGATGGCACTCACGGTCCATGCTCTTATTTGGAGAATGACCATTTAACGGGGGTGCTGGTGCCAGTGGAACTATGTGCCAGCATGAGTTAATGTTTTCAGGACAAATAGCAGAAACATATTTTTAGGCATTTTAAATATTTTCCATTTTGTGTTAGCAACAGGGGAGAAAGAGTGAACATTTTGGTGGAAGTTATGTAAATAAAGGTCATCATCAAAAATGTTTTATTATTTTTGTATGAGAACAAACCCGTTACACAGAAGTAAGCATCAGTGGAAAATTAAATGGAGCAATTTCTGTTTAATGCTCAAGTCCACATTTGGGGTCATTTTAACGTTGGAAGATGGTGTAAAATGGCCATAAGAACATAAGAACATAAGAAATAGGAGCAGGAGTAGGCCAATCGGCCCCTCGAGCCTGCTCCGCCATTCAATAAGATCATGGTTGATCTGATCCTAACCGCCAATCTACTATCACAGAACCATCTCCTGAATCTAACAGAATTAGACACACGAAATAGCAGCAGGATCAGGCTACACGGCCCCTGGGCCCGCTCCGCTACCCACAGGGCCATGTCCGATCCGAACCTGGACTCATGTCCAAATTCCTGCCCGCTCCCCGTAACCCTTAATTCCCTTTACTTCTAGGAAACTGTCTATTTCTGTTTTAAATTTATGTAATGATGTAGCTTATACAGCTTTTTGGGGCAGCATATTCCATGGACCTACCACCCTCTGTGTGAAGTAGTTCCTCCTCATCTCAGTTTTGAATGAGCAGCCCCTTATTCTAAGACTATGCCCCCTAGTTCTAGTTTCACCCATCATCGGGAACATCCTCCCCGCATCCACCCAATCCAACCCCTTCACAATCTTATATGTTTCAATAAGATCGCCTCTCATTCTTCTGAACTCCAATGAGTAGAGTCCCAATCTACTCAACCTCTCCTCATATGTCCATCCCCTCATCCCCGGGATTACCCGAGTGAACCTTCTTTGTACTGACTCGAGAGCAAGTATGTCTTTTCTTAAGTATGGACACCAAAACTGTATGCAGTATTCCAGGTGCGGTCTCACCAATACCTTGTACAACTGAAGCAATACCTCCCTATTTTTATATTCTATCCCCCTAGCAATGAAAGCCAACATTCCATTGACCTTCTTAATCACTTGCTGCACCTGCATACTAACCTTTTGAGTTTCGTGCACCAGGACCCCCAGATCCTTTTGTACTTCAGTACTTTCCAGTTTCTTGCCATTAAGATAATAACTTGCTCTACGATTTTTCCTGCCAAAGTGCATAACCTCACACTTTCCAGTATTGTATTCCATCTGCCAAATCTCTGCCCACTTACTTAGCCTGTCGATGTCCCCTTGCAGGTTTTTTATGTCCTCCTCACTCACTACTTTCCCTCCCATCTTAGTATCATCTGCAAACTTTGATATGTTACACTCGGTCCCCTCCTCCAAATCGTTAATATAGATTGTAAAGAGTTGGGGACCCAGCACTGACCCCTGCGGAACACCACTAGTTACTGATTGCCAGTCTGAGAATGAACCATTTATCCCAACTCTCTGCCTTCTGTTAGATAGCCAATCCTCTATCCATGCCAGAATATTACCCCCAATCCCGTGATTTTTTATCTTAAGCAATAATCTTTTGTGTGGCACCTTGTCAAATGTCTTTTGGAAGTCTAAATACACTACGTCCACTGGTTCCCCTTTATCCACCCTATACGTTACTTCCTCAAAGAACTCCAGCAAATTTGTCAAACATGACTTCCCCTTCATAAAACCATGCTGACTTTGTCCTATTAAATTATGATTATCCAAATGTCCTGTTACTGTCTCCTTAATAATGGACTCCAAAATTTTACCTACCACAGATGTTAGGCTAACCGGTCTATAGTTTCCAGCCTTCTGTCTACTGCCCTTTTTAAATAAGGGTGTTACATTAGCAGTTTTCCAGTCTGCCGGGACCTTTGCTGAGTCCAGGGAGTTTTGGAAAATTATTACCAATGCATCCACAATCCCTACCGCCACTTCCCTCAAGACCCTAGGATGTAAGCCATCAGGTCCAGGTGATTTATCCGCCTTGAGTTCCATTATTTTACCGAGTACCACTTCCTTAGTGATTTTGATCATGTTTAGCTCCTCCCCCCCCATAGCCCCCTGTTTGTCCAGTGTTGGGATATTCTTAGTGTCCTCTACTGTAAAGACTGATACAAAATATTCATTGTGTTTTTGCCATCTCCATATTTCCCACCATTAATTTCCTGGTCTCATCCTCTAAGGGACCAACATTTACTTTAGCCACCCTTTTTCTTTTTATATAACTGTAAAAACTCTTACTATCTGTTTTTATATTTTTTGCTAATTTACTTTCATAATCTATCTTCCCTTTCTTAATCAATCTTTTTGTTATTTTTTGCTGTCTTTTAAAGTTTTCCCAATCCTCTATCCTCCCACTAGATTTGGCTACCTTATATGCCCTTGTTTTTAGTCGAATACTATCCTTAATTTCTTTACTTAGCCACGGATGGCTGTCGTTTCTTTTACACCCTTTTCTTCTCAGTGGAATATATATTTTTTGGAAGTTGTAAAATAACTCCTTAAATGTACACCACTGATCATGTATCGTCTTACCCTTTAATCTATTTTCCCAATCCACTCTACTCAATTCCGCTCTCATACCTTCATAGTCTCCTTTATTCAAGCTTAGCACACTTGTTTGAGATCCAACCTTCTCACCCTCTAATTGAATATGGAATTCAACCATGTTATGGTCACTCATTCCAAGGGGATCCTTTACTAGGACATTTTTAATTAATCCTGTCTCGTTACACAGGACCAGATCTAAGGTTGCTTGCCTCCTGGTCGGTTCAGTTACATACTGCTCAAGAAACTCATCCCTAATACACTCAATGAACTCATCCTCAAGGCAGCCCTGCCCAATTTGATTTGTCCAATTAATATGATAGTTAAAATCCCCCATAATTATAGATGTTCCCTTATTACAAGCCTCAACTATTCCCTGATTGATACTCCGTCCAACAGAGTTGCAACTGTTCGGAGGCCTATAGACTACGCCCACTAATGTTTTTTTCCCCTTATTATTCCTTACCTCCACCCAAACTGTTTCATTATCCTGATCTTTTGACCCAATATCATTTCTCTGTATTACAGTGATTCCTTCCTTTATTAACATAGCCACCCCACCTCCCCTTCCTTCCTGCCTGTCCTTCCTGATCGTTAAATAACCTGGTATGTTTAATTCCCAGGCATTGTCACCCTGCAGCCATGTTTCTGTAATGGCCACAAGATCATACCCATATGTAGTTATTTGTGCCATTAACTCGTCTATTTTGTTACGAATGCTACGTGCATTCAGATAGAGAACTTTCAAATATGTTTTGTGACACTTAGTTCCTGCTTTTGCCCTTTTTATTACTTTACCTTTTACTCCATACCTTCTGCCCCTTCCTGACACGCTCTGGTTTTTAATTTCCCCACTGCTACCTAAGTCTATGACCTTCTCTGTTGTCATTTTTATTATTTGCTCTCTAGGAACCTCCCCCCCACTAGTTAGTTTAAAGCCCTCTCTACAGCCCTAGTTATATGATCCGCCAGGACTCTAGTCCCAGCACTGGCCAAGTGAAGCCCGTCCCAACGGAACAGCTCCCTCCTGCCCCAGTACTGGTGCCAGTGTCCCAGGAAGCAAAACCCATTTCTCCCACACCAGTCTTTGAGCCACGCATTTAACTCTCTAATTTTATTTGTCCTAGCCAAATTCACTCGTGGCTCAGGTAATAATCCAGAGATTATTACCCTTGAGGTTCTGTTTTTTAATTTGACTCCTAGCTGCTCATACTCCTTTAACAGAACCGGCTTCCTAGTCCTATCTACGTCGTTTGTACCAACATGGACCACGACAACTGGATCCACCCCCTCCCACTGCAAGTTTCTTTCCAGCCCAGAGGAGATGTCCTTAACCCTGGCACCGGGTAGGCAACACAGCCTTCGGGACTCTCGCTCTCGGCTGCAGAGAACTCTATCTATCCCCCTAATAATACTATCCCCTACCACTACAACATTTCTATTTACTCCCCCCTCTTGAATGGCCCCCCGTTCCACGGTGCTGTGGCCAGGTTGCTCATCCTCCCTGCAGTCCCTGCTCCTGTCCCCACAGGGAGTAAGAACCTCGAACCTGTTGGACAAGAGCAAGGGCTGCGGCTCCTCCAGCTCTACCTCCTGGATCCCCGTACCTGCCTCACTCGTAGTCACACCGTCCTGTCCCTGACCATGGGCTACATCTGAAATAATTAACTTCATAGGTGTGACCACCTCCTGATACACAGAGTCCAGGTACTTCTCCCCCTCCCTGATGTGTCGCAGTGTCTGAAGCTCAGACTCCAGCTCATCAACACGAATTAGCTGCCCATTATACACCTCGAATGGAAAGAAAAATCAGGAGGGTTGCTCATTGGATAGCGCCCATTTTACACCATCTCCCAAAGTTAAAATTACCCCCACTTTGTTTCATAGAATCTTAGAATGGTTACAGCATGGAAGGAGGCCAGTCAGCCCATCAAGCCCGTGCCAACTCTCTGCAAGAGCACTTCAGCTAGTCCCACTGCCCTGCCCTTTCCCCGTAGCCTTGCACATTTTTTCCTTCAGGTACTTATCCAACTCCCTTTTGAAAGCCGTGATTGAGTCTGCCCCCACCACCCTTTCAGGCAGTGCATTCCAGATCCTAACCGCTCGCTGAGTAAAAAAGTTTTTCCTCATGTCGCCTTTGGTTCTTCTGCCAATCACCTTCAATCTGTGTCCTCTGGTTTCACCGACTTATAAATTTTGAATTCTGAGTCTCCGCTGTGCTATAGTGGGGAACTTGAGAGCAGAAACCATAGGGAGGGAAGGCAAATGAGAGTAGAACTGGGCTGGTCTGGCACACCTCCTGTCAGTCAGCTGTAAAACAGGACTGACAGACTAGAAACAAGACCAGTCCTGGCATTCACCCAGCGAAGTGGATGCAGGAGGTGTGATTTTCTACAGGAAAAGGAGGGCAAAAAAATCACTTAAAAATTCAAACATGTATTTACTGGACTAAGGAATTAGGTCTTGATTTTAACTAACTTGATATGTGAATTTGTGAGTTTCAAAACTGAAGACACCCCCTGCAAAGTATAATCTCTACGCAGAAATTCTGTCTACACTAAATGGTGTAAGTAGATAATTCTACAGACCTTTATAGGATTAATAATATATTCACTCAGCTGACGCATACTTCAGTTTTGTTTTACAGTTTAGACTAAACATCAAAGTGCACCAGATTAAAAAGGCGATGCCATTAAATTTTAATTAAGTAAGGAACTGTACCAGAACATGTAGTTCACGGAAAATTTTCACTATCATTTTTCAGATCAATGCTGCCCACAACATAAGAAATAAATGAAATAATTGGGACATGTGCTTATCCATTATTTTGCAACTCGACTGCACTATAGCAAAACATAATATCTATCAGCAGAGTGTTGCTGTGTTAGGCAGTAACATCCAGATGCAGAAATAAATGTTGGAGCATGGCAAAACCAAGATATTTATCAAACAGCACCCATACACTAAAAACTTATCCCAGAGTGACTTTTACTACATTATAACAGGTCACTTGCAAAAACAAGAAAAATCACTTTTTTTAATTAAAAAGAACAATTTACGGTAAGCAGGTGAGAAAGAACGAAAGGTGGAACAGGCTCGAGGGGCTAAATGGTCCACTCTTGTTCCTATGTTCCTATGAAAGAGTTGCATTTATATAATGGCTTTCATGACCTCAGGACGTCCCAAAGCACTTTACAGCCAATTTGAACTACAGTACTTTGGAATTGTAGTCACTGTTGTAATATAGGAAATGCGGCAGCCAATTTGTGCACAGCAATGTCCCACAAACAGCAATGAGATAATGACCAGATACTGTCATTTGTTTAGTAATATTGGCTAAGGCGCCGGGAGAACTCTCCTGCTTGTCTTCGAAAAGTGCCATGGGATCTTTTCCCTCCATCTGAGAGGGCAGATGGTTTAACGTCTCATCCGAGAGTTGTAGGAATAGAGAGAAAAGCAAAGTATGAAGTAAACAGTGCTGATGTAGGAGAGAAGGAAGGGATCTTACCTGATGCGATTCTCTTCAAGCTTTTTCAAATCAGCATCTCTTTTAAGGACTTCCTGAAGAGCTAACTGTTCGTCCTCTGACAGAAAGCTCAGGTCCATGATTTTAGTCGGATCCATCTCTGTTTTCATTTTCCAGCAACTCCACTACCAAAAGTATCAGGACTTCTAACCTTCTTCTTCCAGCTATTACACTGTCTGTATTTGTTCAAAACTTTCTACTTTATGTTTTCCTCTTAAAATTGTTTGGAGATAATAAGAGGTTAAGCCAGTTGCTCGTGTACTTTCAGGCTGATTAAAGATATTCTGTCACATTCACAAAGTTAGATTTGTGTCAGACGTTTAGGATCCTTCAGGAAGATTTTATAATCCCATGCCAGGGAAAAGCAGGTGTTGCAGACTCTGTGAAGGAATAAAATGCAGCAAACTATTAGACTCCTGTGTCATGTATTTTCTGTATGCAAATTAAGTTATCACAGGAATGTGAACCTGTATGTATGTCTGAGTTGTCATACAGGTTTAGACTTCACAGGGTTTGTGTTCCTTATTTGTTGTTTTAAATATGATCAAGAGAACAGACTACACATTGAGCTGGCGAAATCTAGTATACTGCAAGGAAATTACCTGTGGAAACAGGTCAGCTCTTAAAAAAGAAATGAGCACAGATTTCGAAAGCTCTAGTAAACTGAAAATTAAACATGAATGGATTTATTTCTCAACCTATGGTCAGTAAATGATGAGTTTTTAGCAAGGGTTAGGAGCAAATAAAAAGGGTTACAAATTTTTTAAAATGTAACTGAGATTGACTTTATTTATTTGTGTACGCTGTTATATTTTTACCAGAACTTGTGGGACCCACCAAGAGTCAAGAATAGATATAAAGACTGTGGGGCCTAAGTTTATTACCGTCCAAAAGCAGGAGCGATTCCAGAGGCAAGCTAGAACAGAGAGGTCGGAGGACTGAAGGAAATTTGCCCTCATGCCTCATCACCATAATTCAGGTGAGCTATGGGCGCCAATCAGGTGCCCCAGCATAGCTCGCCTGACAGGGCCTTATCAATTTCTCCACGTGCCAAGGCTCGCAGGTAAGTCTGGGAGGGGTGGACGAGAGCAGGCCGGCAATGGCCCACAGTTGTCTTGCGGAGCCAGATGGAACTCCTTCCAACACCACAAATATCGCATCTCCGGAATTCTTGTTTTGAGCTGCTTCCAGTGATCTGGTAAAAGCTGCTTGAAACCTGGAAATCCATAAAATGGGCCTAAAACAACAATGTTAAATTTAGACTCCTGTATGCCTAGTCCACTGAAAGCATAAATCTGTACTTCAAATTTGTAAGTGTTAATTACTTAAAACTAAAGGACATGCTATGTAGCTTTGAATACCATGAAACCTGTTTAATTTCAGTTAATAGATCTGCTGTATCTTTCCATGTCTGACTCGCTGCAAATGACTATTTGAAGAATGTATGTGTGTCCCACCCAACTACCCTTCAGTTTCATTCTGCCTCTCTGGTTGAACAAAGACACATTTAAATTTGCATTGCTTTCTCGGTGACACCATAAAATTGCATACACAAGCCTGCCGTCTCTTGCAGGCAAGAATTGGAACAATAGTAACAATTGAATCATAAATGCTGCAGGACTGGTTTTGCTTTTATTCAAATTGACCTTTATGTAAAAAGCATACACTTCGCAGCTGACAGTCGCTAAGCTGTACAATATTAATCAGAATGTGAGCTTCTCTCTCTCTCTCCGTTGGGCAGGTCATTTCTGGCAATTTTAAGATGTGCAAAAACTGAGCGTTATTTTATGATTCACAGGCGAGCCTTTAATTGTACTCATTATAGGACTTAAAATCAAACTTATCACCTAGGGCTTCATGTCAGCACTAAAAAAAAACATATATAGAGCTAATAGGCTCTGAAATGATTTAACAGGGTGATCTAAAGTGTACTATTGGCTGCAGCCAGTAAGTTTGCAGCAGTTATCGGCAAATGCCAGATATTCTGACTTCAACTTGATATGTTTGCAGAATTCATAGCACCCTGGTGGTGAAGCAGCAAGGTGCCACCTCATTAAACTTTGTGTGTGATGTAGGTTCCCATTAAACAGCCTGTAATGTTGGACAGTTTTTCTAATCATCTGCCTTTTGCAAAACTCAGTCTTGTATCCTGCATGTATGCAGCTTGTAAATGCTTTAATTAGCAACCCTGATTTATAGAGATTGTTTACAGACACTAAACATTGTAATGACAATCTGCTACTAGGCAAAATAATGTGATGTTTTAATGCAGTACAGTATCTACTAGTGATGCCTATTGATGAAAAAAAACACTAGTCAATAGGAGTTAGCGATAATATTTGCTATATGGCAGGTAACATTTTAAGTTTGTAATATGCACTTTTTGGTTTTTATTTCAGTTGTCCCAACAGTCATATTTCTTTACATTGGGACAGGATTAGGCCAATCAGCCCTTCAAGCCTGTTCCATCATTCAGCTGTGGCTCAGTTGGTAGCACCCTTGCCTCTGAGTCAGAAGGTAGTGGGTTCAAGTCCCACTCTTGAGCACAAAAATCTAGGCTGACACTCCAGTGCAGTGCTGAGGGAGTGCTGCACTGTTGGAGGTGCTGTCTTTCAGATGAGACGTTCTGATGGCACTATTTCGAAGAAGAGCAAAGGAGTTATCCCTGGTGTCCTAGCCAATATTTATTCTTCAATCAAAATCACTAAAACAGATTATCTGGTCATTATCACATTGCTGTTTGTGGGAGCTTGCTGTGCGCAAATTGGCTGCCGCGTTTCCTACATTACAACAGTGGCTACACTTCAAAAAGTACTTCATTGGCTGTAAAGCGCTTTGGGACATCCGGTGGTCATGAAAGGCACTATATAAATGCAAGTCTTTCTTTCTTTTTCAATCAGATCATGGCTCATCTGTACCATAATCTGGTTGAATAGCATATGAACATATTTTTTTAATGTTGATTTTAACACTTTACCAGATTTCATCCACAATGGTGTTTTAAGTCTGCTATCCAACATAATTTTCCAAGGTACAAAGTAAGATAGTGTGAGGCAGTATATTCATCACAGTTTTATCTTATTAAAAGAGTATTATTGCTTCTATTTCAGATCCTAAAGGAGCAGATCTCAGGCAGACAAATGGTGATCTAATTTTAATTTTTTTCCAGTGCCACAGCATGTTGTAAGTACAACGCACTGTGCCACAGAATGTTTGTTTATGTCTGTATCCACAATACCCAGTCTGGTGAGTTCAATAACTAGAGCAATTGGGAGAGGGAGTGATTGGAAGCCCGGTATTTCCAACAGCGAAATAGAGAAAATTTGAAAATGAGATAATGCTGAGCTCTTGCATTCCTTCTAGTGGCCAGCCACAGAGCATGGGATGCACTTGACTGGGTACATGTTGCCTGCCCTCACCCTCTCAGACAGAGCATTGCATGCTGTACAGAAAGAGACCTAAACAGGGAAAGGGGAGAACATATATAACAGCATACGAGTAAAAAATACTGTTTGCATAGGTATTTTAATAAGATTTGTTTTATTTATAATAAGTCACAAGATCCTGCTGTGACAGGAGCCACACAACAAATTCTCTTCTTCACGATATCCTGCTCTCTCTTCAGCTCTCTTCGACAGTACAGTATACAGCAGTTTAAAAAAAAAACTGTTCTAGGGTTTTGCCACAAAATGTATAAGGATTTCATTTTGTGTAGAGATCAAGAGAGAGATCAGAGTCCCATCAAGCAGTGGTCATGAAACTCATGCAGATCATCATGATTTCTCCTCTGTCTTGAGCGCATTTATGTCAACTTGGAACTTAATATAAAATAAATTAAATAGTGTATATACTGTATTTTTAAATGACAAGCTCACTCTAACACATCACAAACTCAATGTGCAGTCATCATGGGAGATTAAAGAGTTCCCTTTAGAAGGCGACAGCAAAAATTCAGAGAGGGTCGCTCTATCACTTTCATTTCCCTAACATTGCTATTACTGACCATACCACCACTTTACATTCACTTTTGACCCTACTAATTACAGCTTGGTCCAAAACATCAGTCAGCTCTAAAAGACCGAGTTCAATCAAACTGCAACTGAGCCATGGTTCATTTTTAAAAGCTCATTTCTTCAAAATTATATGTTGTGTCACAATGTTGTACTAAGACACAATTTTGGCAGTAAATATGTGCAGATAATATATTTACCACTGATCTGAGAGCACGATATGTTCACATGCCTTCCAAGCTGAGGAAAATATTATGAGGCTGAAGACAGATCCAAGCCCTTAAATGATGAGATGTAGCCAAGTTGGCCAGGGATTTGGAGGCTACTTTAGACTCCCAGGAGCTTTGGGTTGTCACAAATCCCTCATTCTGGTACAACCCAATAAACTAAGTAATGAGATAGGTGTCTAATTATTGTTAAGAAATAAGGATATCATTGTCAAAATGAGGGTGAGATGGGAGGTATGTTCCATGTTCCCATGCAGTAATTTATGCTGATGACAAGTCAAGGTAACAAATCAGATAGAAACATAGAAGATAGGAGCAGGAGTAGGCCATTCGGCCCCTCGAGCCTGCTCCGCCATTTAATGAGATCATGGCTGATCATCCAAATTCAGTACCCTGTCCCTGCCTTCTCCCCATATCCCTTGATCTCTTTAGCCTTAAGATCACACTTTCAGCAATGTTTGACTAATGTAACAAGTTGGAAATTAAATTCTTGATCCCTTTAACTTACCACATAGTGATACCGTCATCATAAAATGGAAGGATAATAGTTAACTTATAGAAGATACTGAGGAAATCCCAATTTACTAAATAGGAGATGAATCTCACAGTTGATGAGCCTCTCAAGAGGAGGCCAGCCAGTTGGGAAACCAAAAGGAGGTACAAAGATCCATTTGCCCATTACCCCAGGGCTCACTGACCTCCACCAGCTCCCCATCAAGCAGTGCATTGATTTCAAAATTCTCATCTTCAAATACAATTTCCTCTGGCTTTATTTCGCTCTATCTCCACGACTTCTCGGAGTCCGCTGACCCAGCTCACACCTTCAAGACTCCTGAGTCTGGGTGACTGTGGAATCCTTCTCTCTCAGCTCTATCATCAGTTCCACAGCCTTCAGTCGTTATGGTACTGCATTCTGCAATTCTCCTCCTAAACCATTCCACATGGCCACATCACTCACCACCTTCAAAATCCAACTAAAAACTACCTCTTTCAGGCTACATTTACACATTGGCCCGGATTTTACGGTGCTTCCGACAGCATACATTGTTGGAAGCCTTCAGAATGGCCCCGCAAGTTCCTGGTTTCCAAGTGCACTGCGCATGCGCGAAAACCCGGAACTTGCGATCTGTCAAGTTTCACTTGGACAGATCCACCGCATCCACTTGGACAGATCCACCGCATCCACTTGGACAGATCCACCGCATCCACTTGGACAGATCCACCGCATCCACTTGGACAGATCCACCGCATCCACTTGGACAGATCCACCGCATCCGCTGTAAATTCACTTTTACTGGTGCAGAGTTATTTGCCCAACTACTGCCCAGTGAATACCCACAAAACCTTTACACCTGGTAAAAGTAGGCATAAGGCCTTCTGGTACCAGCGTAAGTGTTAAAATAAATGTTAAAATGACTTAAACATTCACTTACATTTAAAATTAGTTTAGGTAAATTTTGCCGCGTTTAAAAATGTTTACATTTATTTTTCAAAAAATTAAATTTTTATTTTAAATGTTTAAATTTTAAAGGTTATTTTAATTCATTTTGAACCTGTGTTCATTTATTTTTATTTAAGTAATGTGAAATGTTATTTATTAGGTGATTCCTATTATGCTTATGGGGATTCCGTACATAAATAGAATTCCCATAAACATAATGGGAATCCCCCTTTTGATTGGTTGACCTGGCCCACATGATCCCAGGGACGTTTGCGAACCGCATGCACCCCAGGATCCATGGGCCTTTACATAGGCGTACACACGCAAGCCCAGGGCCAGAACAGCCTGACGCTCTAGGGACACCAGGTATGTTCGTAGTTTTCTTCCGGTTCGGATGCACACGCGGGCGTCAAGCTTCTGACCGCAATTTCCAGGCCAATAGCTCTAGTATCAGTGTGAAGTGAAATTGCTTACAGTGTGAGTATCAACTTTAATCCAGAGTCAGGGCTTGATTTGATAGCAGAGCACAGACTTGCTCCAGAGTCAAGTTGGACCTTAGCACCGATTTGCATTACTCAGGTTGAGCATTTGTGTAAAGTGAAAACTGCTCCACAGTAATGATAAACTTGTGCTGTAAATGCATCCTTAGTATTAGTTGCTGTTGAGGGCCACTAATGCTTAAAGACCTGCAAGGAAAAGGGTGCCTAGTTTTCTTGCGGTAGAGTACCTGGAGGCAGTTATAGGCTCAGCACATGGGCAGGACTACTGATGGTTATCTGAACTGTTTTCAAATATCTATTTCAAATTAACAACTTCTAAAGCATGGTATTTGATAATTAGTTAAAATAATTTGACATTCATTTATCATTGTCAAGTGCATCCACACAGGTATCAAATATTACAGATGCCTTTATTATGAGTTTATTCTTGTGGAAAGTCCATGCATTCTCTTTACAGATCAGGCTGAGCCATCAGGGATTCCATAGATGCCATCTGCATTAGAATCATCCCCCTGAGGGACAACAGCATTGGGAAATATGCAGTAAGTGCAAGAAGAATCCACAGCATCACCACTACAATTTGAAACTTCGGCAAATAAAACGAGATTGTGGGACTGCCAGTGGAGGAAGATCTCCCATTTTGAATTCAAAAGAGATGGAGACCAGAGGTACTGGATAAAGAAGAAGTGTGAACAAATCTCTAGTTATCCCTAATTCAGGAAAAGATTCTGGCACATCGAAAGTGACACATTTAACATACAGGGGTCGTTCAAGCTGGCATGCAAGACTTATAAAGTTCCATTAGTGGCCTTCAAGAGTACTGGATTGCTGTTGAGCAGATTATGCACAGTGCAGGATAGTTTAACCAAAGTGGCACTACTATATAATCTGCTCTTACTGTTCGATTGACTAGTTTAGGTGTTGAGGTACGTTGTGTTGTGTGCTCTCTTGCTGAGATTGGGGCTTAAATACGGTCAAGTTTTGCTGGTATTAGGGATGATTTATGATCAACACTGCAAGAAGGTTGAACAGATAGTGGTTATCATCCACCTTGATATCAGCCAGGTTGCTGATCACCTGGATGTTCTGCAAAGTCCTGTACAATTTGATGTGAAACCCCTTCAGGTAGACAATGGCGTTTTGGTCGCCATCGTTTTTCTGGAAGTGTCAGATCCAAACTAAAGGTTAATTGAAGTGATAACAGAAGTCATTTTTCTCTCCAGTGAGATAAAAGACCTCATTATCCCCGAGACAGAACTGACATTCAATGGTAAATATCACAGCCCATTCCTGACATCAAGGAAGGATGAACTGGGCAAAGAAGTCATAAATAATGACTAGTTATTTATAAAGTAGTCAATTACAAAGTAAATAATTATTATGAGGTAGATTTTTCCTGTGCCATTTCCAGCTATCTGGCTGGTGGAGTGCACTTCCTAGCCACTTTGTATTGCCAGCTGGAAGCCCAGTGCATTTTGAGGGCTAGGCCTCATTAACATGGGGCC
Source organism: Somniosus microcephalus (assembly GCF_052327205.1). NCBI lineage: Eukaryota > Metazoa > Chordata > Chondrichthyes > Squaliformes > Somniosidae > Somniosus > Somniosus microcephalus. Next base: position 138,376,378 of record NC_140995.1, read on the forward strand.
GGCAGGATGCGGGCAGAAAACAATACCACGCTGTTTGTGCCGGGCTCAAGGCCTCAACATTCTACCCCTATATTTCTATATATACACAGGAAAAGGTTGGTGTTTAACTGCTGAAATTTGTAGGAAAGCTTCACAATGCTTGAAATAGAATTTTTGGGGGTGAATTGTGGCTCCTCCATGGGGTCAACATTTGAGGATAATGAGTATAGTTAAGGTCTGTAACGTATTATCACATGGCTTGTCACATGGTTTCACTTTGTTTTTGGTTTCTGGTACCAAACTTATAGCTCTCTGCTATTTCTAACAGCTTTGGGTCGAAATGGTCCTCGAGTCTCTCGACAATGCCTTCAAACAACACATCCTTTGCTTTCACTGGCACGAGTAGGTTTGTCAACATTCCATAGACATCTGGCCTGATATCCATCAGAAAAATTGCTTTCTTCCATTCACAAATTACTTCATTTTGAGCTTGAAATTTCTCATCTGCACCTTCGGTCTCAATAATGTTATTGGCCCTAAAAAAACATCTCCATCCGCTCAATGTAAGAACTGAATGGTTTGCGAGCTTGTCCATACATGCCGAGGCTTCCGATGAATCCTGTAGGTGCAGCCATGATTGTCCTGATCCCATTGAACAGTGACTCAGCACGCTACCTGTGTACCTGTGAGAATCAACGCCACTGTTGCTGTGTATACATACACACGAAGGCAAAGCACAGATGATTCTCCGTCAGCATTAACAGTAAAACATCGCAAAAATTCAGTTTAGGTGTCACAAATTCACCTTAAACTTGTCCACACAAAGGTTCAACATTGTGTCCCTCCATGATCCCTAAAAATGGCTTTGGGATCCAATCTCTTTGCCAAAATGTAATATACTTGGGTAGAACAAATGAAGGACAGAGACACGATGAGCTGTTAGTCCATGTGCTTGCTTTATTAGCCCAGAGTGAACTGAGCATGCTCATACCAAACCATGTGACAAACCACGTGACACTACATTACAAGGTCTGAAGTTGTTAAAGTCAATATTAAGGCCAAAGGCTGTAAAGTTCCTAGTAGACAGACGAGGGGGGGCTAAATTGAGTTTCATTGGAACAGTGTAGAGAGGCCAGAGTGGGGGTGGGATGGAGAATTGAAGAGAGCAGAAGATGTTTTCTCTCCATATTCGCTCTGTTACTGCCAGTGGCAATAAAATATGACTTATAACATACAGTGAAGTGACTACATTTCTGTTATGTGGAATCATTTGCATGACTCCACTGGTGGTAAACCAAAGCTTGAAAAAGTGGCAAATCACGTTTGTGTTTCAACAGTAAATATAAATCACATTGTGGAAAGCAGATTTTACGCTCCAAGCATCAGCAACTTGGCTGGTGTCAATGTGGGTGAGATTCCAACTGTCTGTCCAGTTTTCTTGCAGCGCAGACCACAAGCCATCACTAACGTCATCAAAAGCGGATTGTATTCCAGCACTGTCTTCATCACCCAAATACTTTTACTGGCAAGAAATAGGACAAGACAACCACCAATGTTCATTGCCATAAACAAGCTAAAACAAATGAAATATCACAACTTCTTTGGTTATCTAAATGTGGCCAGGCTTTGAGGTATACATGTACAGTTACGGAACTGCCATGCACTGCATGCAAGTGACAGTGATTGCTCCCTAGTGTGGGGAGGGGGGGGGCTGGTGGCTGACGGGGAGCCCTATTCTGGGAATCAATACGAGCTAACAAAGGAAAGATTGTAAGAACACTGATGATTGTAATATTTTTGTATCTTACTTTACTATGGGATTCAAACAAAAATAATTCTATGACAGTATGAGCATGGTGTTAATTTCAAAATACTATACAAGTGCTGGCACTACCACATGACCTTCAATTCAAGGTGAAACCACAATTCCCCAGATACGTTACTAATCCTGGTGATGTCATTAAAAGACACAAGCTTCCCCATATGGCGGGGGTGGGGGGATCAGAAACCTAATCGTCCTTCCCTCCTGTTTTGCCCTGCTGCAACCTGGCTGAAGACATTAGCAGAGGTCTGGGAATAGCTTGTCTAACTACACAGCTTGCAAAGGTTTGCTGCATGGTCTTGAAGACATAGGAGAATTAAATAGTAACACTCCAACTAGTGTTTATTTCATAACTGATTCTCATTTCCTGAGGTACAAGTCTTGGATTTTCATTGCTCAACTTTGACATTGCTCATGAGCACCAAGTTCTCACTGGGGAATTTCAAAATATTTGAATCCACTGCATATATAAACAATACTTGTTATGAGGCCACTAATGTTTGGCTGTCAACAGAAAAAAATATTTGGACTTCCTGAACTGTTTCCATGAAATTACTAATATTATATCGTAGCACATTTAAGCGAAAATACTGGCAAGTGTCCAAAGTGCCTTACAAAAAAAATAAAGTGAAGTCTATTGTTTCACCCTATCCTTTCAGCATACTCTGCAACATCAGATCTTATTTTTTATATTCGTTCCTGCCCAGCCCGAGTTGCCCTTGAGAAGGTGGTGGTGTTTGCAAGGATAACTCAATGACAGCATGTAGAAATCAACTCGTGTCGTTTTAATGCCCGATCCAACTAACCCCTACAAACCAAGGCAATCGAGTACCTATCACCAATGTCAGACATAACATAACGATAACAGCACTATCAAACTTCATGTGCTAGAGTAATTCTAATGCAGCACTGTACCCCAGTGTGCAGACACAACAGAGCTGCCTTCTTGAACTGCTGCAGTCCGTTTGGTGAAGGTACTTGTTGTGTCTGTGTATAATAAGACACAGACTGCAGGAGAATGGTACAACAGGTGTTTACTCAACGTGGCTCACACTGGAACTGATCTGTACAGATTACAACTCAGGGCTATATACAGGTGTGGTCACTGCCGGTACTGCAGTATACATGAGCTGTAAAAGATAGTTCCCCCCTTAAAGGTATATACATTACAATTCCTCCCCTTTTAGATTAACAGTACCATAACGCTCATTTAACAATTAAATATCAAACTAATTACAATTAACACTTTTAACATGCAACATTAGCTGAAAATAGTCTATTTATATATTCAGTCTTTGGGGAGGCTTCCTGATCCTTTCTGGATAGCGCCTTTCCCGAGTGTCTTGCTCTTGGTGCGGAGGCGATTCTGGCCCCCTGTCATAGGTTGGTTCATCAGCTTCCGATGCTACTGTTTCTGGGGTAGATGCTACCTGTACGTTGGGTTCATCACCAGGTACGTATGGGCGAGGCACGGGGTTGACTTGTTCCTGTGACTCTAGGATCTGGTCAGCATGGCGTCTCACGATGCTCTCCCCAACGTCCACTGTGTACATTAGTGGGCCCTGCCATGTGCATATCGTTCCTGGCTGCCATTTTTCTGTTCGGTAGTCGCGGGCCAAGACTGGTTGCCCTACATTGAAGCTCCTTGTTGGCTTCTCATGGATGTGCTGGAATTGCTTACTCTCAACATCTCTTCGTACGTTTGGTCTGAGCAAATCCAAGCGAGATCTTAACCTTCGGTTAAAGAACATCATGGCTGGGGCCTGGTTGGTGACTGCATGTGTCGCATTCCGGTAGGCGAACAGGAAATTGTCCACCTTGTGCTGCAGCGGAATGTTGTCATTGTACATAGCCTTTATTGCCTTCTTAAAGGTTTGTACGAACCTCTCAGCCAATCCATTTGTGGCTGGATGATACGGGGCGGATGTGTAATGCCTTACCCCATTCTTTTTCAAGAACCTCCGGAACTCTTCGGACACAAACTGTGGTCTGTTGTTGGAGCAAATCTGTTCTGGCAAGCCATTCCTGGCAAAAATGGTCCGTAGGACTGCAATAGTTTTCTCCGTGGTGGTGGAGGACATTTTGATGTCCTCAGGCCATTTCGAGTGCGCATCCACGGCTATTAAAAACATTGAGTCCATGAATGGACCAGCAAAATCAATATGCACCCGTTGCCATGGAGATGAAGGCCACTCCCATGGGTGTAGAGGGGCCTGTGGTGGTGCATTTTGGACTTTCTGGCATCCTGAGCAGCTCTTGGTCAGGTCCTCGATTTGTTTATCGATTCCCGGCCACCACACATAAGTCCTGGCTAGGCTTTTCATTTTTACCCCTCCCAGATGATCCTCATGAAGCTCATTGAGCACTCTATCCCTTAACTTGGGTGGAATTACCACTCGGGATCCACACATCAAGGTCCCCCGGCACACTGACAGCTGTTCTCTCCTTGTCGAGAATGCTGGCAACAGTGAGTCGCCATGTGCTGGCCATCCCTTCACCGTCAAATCATATACCCGAGACAGTGTCGGGTCATTTCGGGTTTCCTTTTCAATACAAGCGTTAGTTACCGGTAGGTATTCAACTATAGTCGAATGGAATATTTCGACAGGATCCACTGCTGGTGCTTCCTCCGCAGTAGGCAGTGGCAGGCGTGATAGCCCATCAGCATTTCCATGCTGTTTCGTGCCCTTATATTCAATCTCATAGTGATGCGCCCCTAGAAAAAGTGACCATCTTTGTAGTCGTTGCGCAGTCATCACCGGAACGCCCATCTTCGGATTAAAAATGGAGACAAGAGGCTGGTGAACAGTCAGCAAGGTGAATTTCTGCCCGTGCAGATAGTGATTGAACTTTTTCACTCCCCACACTAGGCTGAGGGCCTCCCTGTCAATCTGGGCGTAGTTACGCTCGGCTGAGGTTAGTGATCGTGACACAAAGGCTATTGGCCTCTCTGAGCCGTCCGAGAATTTGTGCGACAGCACCGCTCCAATGCCGTAGGGTGACTCATCACATGCCAACCGAATTGGTAATGCTGGGCTGTAATGGGCCAATACCTCTTTCGATGTGATTAGTGTTTTGCTCTTCTGGAAAGCTCGTCTACATTCGTCACTCCACTTCCATGGCACCCCAGTTTGCAGTAGGGTGTTCAGTGGGTGTAGTACTGTAGACAAATTTGGCAAGAACTTATGGTAGTAGTTTACCAGCCCGAGGAACGACCTCAGTTGTGACACATTTTCCGGTGCTGGAGCCTTGACTACTGCCTCAATCTTCTCTGGGGACTTATGTAACCCCTCTTTATCGATAATGTGGCCACAATACGAGATCTGTTTTCTAAAAAACTCGCATTTGGGGTGGTTAGCTCGGAGCCCATATTCCTGCAATCTAGTGAGCACCTGCTCCAGGTTGGCAAGGTGATCACTGTCATTTTCGCCCATGACCAGGATGTCATCCAAATAAGACTGGGTCGCTGGGATCCCTTGCAGGACTTGTTCCATTGCCCTCTGCCAAATAACCGGAGCTGATGCTACCCCGAATACCAGCCGGTTGTATTGGTAGAGACCTTTATGGGCGTTGATTGTGAGGTATTTTTTTGATGATGCTTCTACCTCCATTTGCAGATACGCCTGGGCCAGATCAATCTTAGTGAAGCGTTTCCCTCCAGATAGCGAGGCGAAAATATCTTCAATCCGCGGAAGTGGATATTGTACGGTGTGAAGGACCGGGTTCACTGTTACCTTAAAGTCCCCACAGATGCGAACCTTCCTTGGTTCCCCAGGCGTGCTGCTCAACGACTTTTTCATCACAGGGACGATGGGTGTAGCCCACTGGCTCCAGTCTACCTTGGACAGTACACCTGAACGTTCCAGACTCTCCAGCTCTGCTTCGACGGCTGGGCAGATTGCATAAGGTACCGGTCTGGCCTTAAAAAATTTTGGGCTTGCGTTTTCTTCAATTTTAATTGTCGCTGTCATGCCTTTTAGTGTTCCGAGTCCTTGCTGGAACACTTCTTTCGTGTCAGTTAGGATCTTTGACAGTCGCCCAGGTGTGACGTCGTCATCCTTTTTGTCAGCCACAGTCAGTGCCTGTATGGAATGCCAATCCAGTTGTATTTTCCGGATCCATTCATGTCCCAGTAATGGTGGTCCTCCATCTTGCAATATATACAGGTCTAGTTTTGGTGTTTCCTTACCGTTATATATAACGGTCACCCTTATTTTTCCTTTGGGGTAGACTTTTTGCCCCGTGTACGTCTTCAAAATAATTTTTGTGTCTCTCAAGGGTATGTGTGAGAATAGCCGCTCGTAGTCCCGTCGGTTTATGATTGTTAGGGCTGATCCTGGGGCCAATTCCATCTTTACCCAGATTCCTGCTATCTTGAGAGTGACCCAAATGGTTTGGTGATCCTCCGTTGTGATCACATTATGTAGTTTCAGACAACTCAGTTCCCTGCTTTCAGAGTCGTTATCACTCTTTTGTTCGTCTGAACTATTCTCCGTTATCTTATGTACCTTCTTGTACTTTCCTTTGGTCGGTTTCTTATTGCTGGTTTTCTTTCCCGACCTGCAGACTCGTGCTATGTGTCCTACATTTCCACACTGTCTGCACACTTTGTCTTTGAACCAGCAATCATTCTGATCGTGTGTTGTTCTGCCGCAGCGATAGCACTTCTCTGTTCCATATGACATTTCGTTTGTGCCATATTCTTGCGGTCTCTGTTGTATCTCTGCAGCGCCCTGTGCTGCTGCTTCATATGATACCGCAATGCTGAAAGCCTTTTCCAGCGTAACGTCCTTTTCAGATAAAAGCCGTTTCTGGGTTCCTTCACTTTAAAGCCCACACACAAACTTGTCCCTTAAGGTATCTGCCAGTCCCGCTCCAAACTGGCAGTGTTTCGATAGTTTGCGCAGTTCTGTTAAATAATCAGCATTGCTTTCATCCTTATGCTGGTTCCGTTTGTGAAACTTGAATCTTTCTGCTATCCGCAGCGGTGTGGGGTTTAAATGTCCCTGTAGAATCGTTACTATGTCTTCAAAACTCTTTTCCATTGGCTTTGTTGGGGTTACTAGATTTCGTAATAAACCATACGTCTTTGCACCCATTAAATTTAACAATACCGACGCTTTCTTGTCATCTGACACCTCATTTGCCTTGCAGTATACCTCTATTCATTCGACATATGTAGTCCAATCTTCGACTTCATTGTCAAATGCGATGATACTGCCACTCTTTGGCATTTTGGGTGTGGTTTAAAATGGCGTCTCCCGCGCTTTCCTTCCTCCCCCGCTGCTGCCAATGCCGCTCCCGGCGGTTCTCGTGGCAATGGCGGCGCCCTGTAGGTTTCACGCGCTTCTCCTGCGCTGCTGCCAACGCCGCTCTCGGCGGTCCTCGTGGCAATGGTGGCGCCTCGCGGGTTTCTGCGCGTCTCTCTCTCCCTCTCTTCGACGCTGCTCGGCCCCTGAACACCGGCTGCGCCCTGTGCGCTCTGCCCTCCCTCTCTCTCCCCCGTCGACGCTGCTCGGCCCTTTGCTGTGCCGCTCGGTTGGGCTCTAGCCCGCCGCTGTCCGGGAAGGGTCTGCGCACTACCTGTTGCCAGCCCGTTTCGCTGGACCACCTCGACTGGAAAGCCAAGCCTGGCTCTCGACAGCCTTCCCCGCAATTCTCGAGTCTCTGCTGGATGACTGGGCGGTTGCCCGTGGTCGACGCCCGAGTCTCTGGCCTTGACCTCCAATCCACTGATCTCCAGGAACGAATCCCCGGGAGGTGATGCAGAGTTGCAGGTATGTTCGAACTTGCCTTGTCGCCAATGTTGTGTCTGTGTATAATAAGACACAGACTGCAGGAGAACGGTACAACAGGTGTTTACTCAACGTGGCTCACACTGGATCTGATCTGTACAGATTACTACTCAGGGCTATATACAGGTGTGGTCACTGCCGGTACTGCAGTATACATGAGCTGTAAAAGATAGTTCCCCCCTTAAAGGTATATACATTACAGTACTCCCACAGCGCTGTTAGGGAGGGAGCTCCAGGATTTTGAACCAACGACGATGAAGGAACGGTGATATACTTCCAAGTCAGGATGGTGTGTGACTTGGAGGGGAACCTGGAGGTGGTGGTGTTCCCATGCGCCTGCTGCCCTTGTCCTTCTAGGTGGTAGAGGCCGTGGGTTTGGGAGGTGCTGCCAAGGAAGCCTTGGCGAGTTGCTGCAGTGCATCTTGTAGATGGTACACACTGCAGCCACGGAATGCCAGTGGTGGAGGGAGTGAATGTTTAAGGTGGTGGATGGGGTGCCAATCAAGTGGGCTGCTTTGTCCTGGATGGTGTCAAGCTTCTTGAGTGTTGTTAGAGCTGCACTCATCCAGGCAAGTGGAGAGTATTCTATCACACTCCTGACTTGTGCCTTGTGGATGATGGAAAGGCTTTGGGGAGTCAGGAGGTGAGACACTCATCACAGAATACCCAGCCTCTGACCTGCTCTTGTTGCCACAGTATTTATGTGGCTGGTCCAGTTAAGTTTCTGGTCAATGGTGACCCCCAGGACATTGATGGTGGAGGATTCAGCGATGGTAATGCCGTTGAATGTCAAGGGGCTGTGGTTAGATGCTCGCTTGTTGGAGATAGTCATTGCCTGGCACTTGTGTGGCGCGAATGTTAACTGCCACTTATCAGCCCAAGCCTAAGTGTCGTCCAGGTCTTGCTGCATGCAGGCATGGACTGCTTCATTATCTGAGGAGTTGCGAATGGCACTGAACACTGCGGTCATCAGCGAACATCCCCATTTCTGACCTTATGATGGAGGGAAGGTCATTGATGAAGCAGCTGAAGATGGTTGGGCCTAGGACACTGCCCTGAGGAACTCCTGCAGCGATGTCCTGGGGCTGTGATGATTGACCTCCAGCCATCACAACCATCGTCTTTTGTGCTAGATATGACTCCAGCCAATGGAGAGTTTCCCCCCTGATTCCCATTGACTTCAGTATTACTAAGGCTCCTTGATGCCACACTCAGTCAAAAGCTGCTTTGAGGTCAAGGGCAGTCTCTCTCACCTCACCTCACCTCTGGAATTCAGCTCTTTTATCCATGTTTGTACCAATGCTCTAATGAGGCCTGGAGCCAAGTGGTCCTGGCGGAACCCAAACTGGGCATCAGTGAGCAGGTTATTGGTGAGTAAGTGCTGTTTGATAGCACTGTCGATGACATCTTCCATCACTTTGCTGATGATTGAGAGTAAATTGATGGGGCGGTAATTGGCCGGATTGGATTTGTCCTGCTTTTTGTGCTCAGCACATACCTGGGCAGTTTTCCACATTGTCGGATAGATGCCAGTGTTGTAGCTGTACTGGAACAGCTTGGCTAGAGGCGCGGTTAGTTCTGGAGAACAAGTCTTCAGCACGACAGCTGGGATATTTTTGGGGCCCATAGCCTTTGCTGTATTCAATGCCCTCAGCCATTTCTTGATATCACGTGGAGTGAATTGAATTGGCTGAAACTGGCTTCTGTGATGGTGGGGACCTCAGGAGGAGGCCGATATGGATCATCCATTCGGCACTTCTGGCTGAAGATGGTTGCAAACGCTTCAGCTTTGTCTTTTGCACTCACGTGCTGGGCTCCACCATCATTGAGGATGGGGATATTCATGGAGCCTCCTCCTCAGAGTTTAATATGCTGAAAAGATTTCACAAGCTGTTGCTATGGATTAAATAGCTAACAAATTAACACCAAACATTGGTGGCATAAACAGAATCATGTTGAAGTGCTTAATATGATTTTCATTGTACAAGTGAGATCTTTCTTACAAGAGGGAAATTATATCAGACACTTCAATGTGTAGAGCTGAATAACAATAATGGCAAATAAATATTAATTTGTTTAAGTATGTTAACTTCCAGCAAGAGTTCATATCTTCACGTTGAAAATTTCAGAAGAAAATTCAGAAGGATACCATGTGCTGCAATGCAAATCCCAATGGTATTTACTCTATAACATCTAGATGGAAAGGATATGTTTAAAAAGCACAACTGGAGTATTTGAGATGGAAAGGAAAAGTGCAAATGCTAGAAATATGTTAAACCGAAAAGGGATACCCACAGCTGGTCAGTCACCATGAAACAAAAGACATATTCAAGAGCTGGAGACAGTGCATTGAAGAGCCATGAGGCTGATCCATCGTGTCATTGTTTGAGTTATAAGGAAAGATCTGGAGACACTTGGGGGGGGGGGGGAATTGGGTTGCTTTGCGCCACCCATTAGTGCCCCGGTGAAGTTAGCGCACGGGCGCAGCGCCACCCACGCCTCACGCGAAATTCAGCGGCGTGCACAGCACCCCCCTCGCACCCCAACTGCGATCTTCGGGAGCGCCCCCGACTCACCGCCGGATGCTATGTCTGATGGGGTCAGGGGGGCCTACCTGTGGCCAGGGAGGCGTTATTTAAAGGCGAGGTGCGGGGCAGCCATTTTTGTTGCTGGTCGCCTGCCAGCACCTGCCTGCACTCCCGTCCCCGGCCTCGTTACCCGCCGCCCCGCAGAGTGCCGCTGCGCTCCATGAACCCAGCACTTCTCTTGAGTGCCGGGCTCTTTTGCCGGCACTTCTGATCCCCGGGGGCCCAGCTGGGCTCCGGCTCGCACTGCGCCATGCCCCTCCCCTTTAAGAAGGGGAGGAAGGCCTGCAATACCATGACGTGACGTGCCGCAGCGCCGCGATATTGACTTGTAGCGCCCCAAGAGGGATGCGGGGTGCTTCCAGTAGTGCTCTGCTTCCTTCTTGGGGCGCAACCACTCAATTTCCGGCGCGTGGGTGCTAATTTTTCTGAGGCACAAAAAGTAGCACCCCAGTGAAGTTAGCGCCCCAGATGGGACACTACTCAATTTTTAGCCCCTGAGCTTTCCAACTTGGAAAGGAGGCATCAGGGAGGTATGTAAGATTGTTATAAGTAGAGAAAAAAAAACCTAGAATATTATTTTATATTAAACTATGGGAGTAGAACTAGGGGACACAGGTTCAAACTACTAAATGTGAATTTTTGGATTGATATCAGGAAAAAATCTTCACAAAGTAGGTATTTTTGACTTTGAGCGATATTGTAAAGCAGGTGGTAGCAAATCAGCAGCCTAGTTTACATCTCTCCTGATTTTTATTTCCATCACCCTCCAACTGGCAAGCTGCCTATGAGTGCTGAAATAGAGCTCACAGCTTCCCGGGAATATGGAAATAAGGTCCGGCCCTCAAAAACGGCTTGAGCCTCATGTCAAGGACGTCTGACATGTGGTGTAATCGCAACGTCTGCCTCATGTCTCCCTGGAGGTTAAAATTGACCCCACTTGAACTACCCACCAAAGCTTCATACAAGAACACTAGAAACCATTAGCTGCTTAAAGTGTCCTGTTTAAACTGTCCACCACAACCACTGCCAACAACAAACAAGGAACAAAAACTATATAAACGATCCTCCCAACTTTTCATTATTTTATATGAAAGGGTAGATGGGAAGGTATTTCCGGACTGTAATCTCGGCCTCGATTTTCTCTACCTCGGCGGGTCTGAGGCGGGCAATGTCAGTGGCAGGTCTCGGCCCCACTGCTGGCTCCACCCTGGCCTCTGATATGACTTTCCCTGGATTGGGCTTGTTAAGCCCGCCCAGTGCGTTTGTCGGTCAATTGAAGGAAGCGAGTCTGATGACGTCAGTTGATGACGCATTATCAGCCGGTTTCCTGAAAGGGACCATGCGCAAATTTACTTTGACATTTGTGCTGTCAGTGTTCTACAGCATTGAGGTGCTGCAAACACTGCCAAGTACTGCACAAAGGCACAGGGCTGCACTCAGGCTCTCCCATGACTCCCTCCATATGCTTATGGAGGGAGTCACAGCATGCAGGGAGGTTCTCTTCCCTTCCAATGGGTGGAAGAGACCTCCCCGGGAGACCAAAGCAGCCTGGTTGGACATTGCACAGGAAGGCACAAGCAGAGATGTCGTCAGGAGGACCAGGCTGCAGTAGCGCAAACCTTTCATTGATCTCAGTAGATCACGAAACGTTACTGCAAAGCCACACTCAACCTCATCCTGCTGTGCCACTCATCACATCCCCATCATTCTGCCTTCCCCCCTACTCCTGCACATCCTTACTCACACCAACTTACCTTGCACCTCCACCCATCCCTCTCTATCTATATTATCACTTCCCCATCTCACTAGCCACCCCTCACACTCACCTTCATCCTAATCCAATCATACCAACTAACAACACACAAGGGTAGGCACTTGTGTGTTTTAGCCAATGTTCATGTGAAGTTTCTGTTAATGTGCTGTCAAACATTGAAATCTTTATTTTCAACACTGCGTTCTTAGACAGATTTGTGTGCACCTTTGGAAGTGGCTTAGTGAGTTGCAGTGAATGGTGAGACATAACAGTAACCCTTGCAATGGTGATGAGTGTGAAAGGAATGGCTTGGACATTGTAGGGATGCTTTATGGTGCTGGTGTGGGGTGGTGCTAACCTGGTGCATCATGTGGCAGCCAGGGTGTGCAGTGTCAAGTCATGTGGCCATGGTGAGGCCATCCCTGGCATCCCGGGCAGCAGTGTGGTCGGGTGCTGATGCCCTCTGTCCTGTGCAGCATCAGGTGATTGTGGAGAAGGTTGGTGTTGTTGTTGTTGGTGCTGCTGGTGTGCCTGGTGATGCTGGTGTTGGGGCTGATCATGGTGGGATTCTGAGGACCAAGGTGAGAGAGTATGAAGCGCACCCATGTTGATGGTATAAATGGCAGGTGAAGTAGAGATGACAGCAGCGATCTGTCATTGGTGGGAGAGGTAATGAGATCAGACTGCATGGAGACTTGTGTAAGGACTTGCAGCATTCTGAATCTGTCGTGGAAATGCAGTTTAGAGATGCTAGTGCTTAAGGGAAGATATCTGAATCAGCTGGGAGGTTTGAGTTGACATTTGAAGCTGTCAACTCATCAGTTAATTCAATGGCCACTGACCTCCCACCTCAGCTTCACTGACGAGGGCTAGGCACAGCAGGAATCCTGTGGGAGATCTGTGAAAGGTAAAATGTTGGGTGAACAAAAGCATTGTTAAGTGGCTGTAAACAAGCCACTAATGATGTGAATTGGGTCCCCCGTCGCTTCCTGTCAGGTCTGCTCAGCGCTAGCAGACCCAACATCAGGAAATGCAGGTGTGCGTGTTTTGACAGTGGGTTCCTGACCTGCTGTCAATGATTTTAAATTTCACAGCTGACCTGCCACCAATGAGGTCCGCTGAACGCCGGCAAAATCACGGCCTTCATTTTAGGGTTCAAATGGGCTTCCTGCAATTGATGATGTCATGGGAACCTCTCCATGAAATTATGCCTACTTATCATTCGTAGGCTGTCATTGTTCACTGTAAAATGTAAAGGGTAAACCTTCCCATTAATTTTGACTGCCTTCCCTGATTTTACTTGCGATGTGTTCAGATTTTTATGAATGTGAACATGTCACCATGTTCTAAAAATTTCTGAAATTGTGAACGCTGCCCAAATCATGCTTCCCGATGAAACATCACAGATTTTTTTTGGCAGCAGAAAGTTGTACTTTTAATCACATATCTTCTGAATGGGCTAATTTTTCCCTGCCAACCCTTCATGCAGATGTTACTACTGGTATCACGCAACTACACAGAAAAGCTGATAGGAGACAACAGTCCACAAATAGCTCTCTTAGCTAAGCCTGGAGCAAATGAGTGTATTTCTTACCAGTGAAATTTGGTTAAATCAATATCCCAGGGATGTGTACTTAGCTTCTAAGGAGTGAATGATTATTTTGCTCTTTACGTACATTTGTGAAATAATTTGGGCCAGGTTCATTCTTGATAGTTTCCTCCTAATGGAAATAATGCAAGAACATAAGAACAGGAAAAGGTCATTAAGCCCAACAAGTCTACCCTGTGTAAGGGGTTTTCTCCAATACTGGTCCCTCGTTACACACACTTCTTGGACGTCAGGATTTATAAGAACAAAATACACACGGCACAGGGTTTTGGCTCAACCTTTGATTCATTCGTTTATTGAACACACACACACAATTACCTCCCCGGTATAAATCCCTACGATTTATATCAGGCTAACAACCCCAAAATACAAACCCCTACGCAAGGGTCATTTGCATCGACACAATATGACGCAGTTAAACCCGTCCGCGATTTGACTGTTACATATAAAGTTACCCAGACTCAATCACAAAACCTTATTGTGATCTGACGGAAACTTACAAACTTACTCAGACTCAATCACAAAAGCCCCCTCTATGATTTGACTGAAACATACAATCACCACTCCCGATCGGCTGTCTCCTGGAGTTGATTGTAGGCCCGAATCTTTCTGCTCGCTGTTTTTGCGTTAGCTTCCCACGCCGACCCTCTTCGAAGTGCCTCTTACTTTTAACCAAAACCAACTTGCAATATCTTGAAACACATTTCCTGGCCTCCTCCTGTGCATACGATGGCCGTAACAAAATGTGTGAATGTCTCTAGCAGAGAACTCTTGATGGCTAATCGTCTCTCGTATTGTCCATTGATTATTGGGCACTGACTGTCTGTAATTGAGGTTCTTTCTGACAATGTAACCTTCCCAAGGTGACTGCATATGCTAATTGTTGGTTTCTGTTAGCATTCGTATTCAAATGGTTCAGGGCCCGGCCCATTGTCTAGGCCTGCACTGCTACCATGGTCCAAGGTGAACAATGTAATCCCTGTAAGGTACATGAATATGTGAATGTTCTTGTTCAGAAGCATTCATATTTTAGATTGTCTGTGATCATTGATATCCAGCCTCTTGATGGTTCGTAGCTTTAGCTGCAATGTTTGAATTAACCCTTTATTGCCCATCTCTTTTTGCGGGCTGTGCAGTTCTGGGTTTTTATATTTCATAGTCCAATTTTTACCGTTGTGGGGGAGGAACGGATCCTATAATCCTTTTTTCAGTAATTTAACCCCATCTACCCATGTTCTCACCATGGGGCTGATTTTCGTCCCCATTTTCAGGTGAGAACGGCGCAGTAGTGGGCCAAAACCTGCCCTATAGCACTTACCGCCCGATGTCCGACTTGTCCCAATTTTGGAGCAGGCCAAGGAACAGGCGAGCAGCGTCCCCACCTGGAACAACGTTCCAGCCAGTGGAACTGAACACTGAGTGTCCGAAACAGCAGTCTTTACAGGGATTACTGTAGGCCTCACCAAAAATAGGGCAAAAGAAACTTTGCCACTGATCCTCGTGGGGTCTGGAGAACCATGACTGTCTGTGAATCTAAATTTTCAGATTTTAATTGAAAGTCTGAATTTCTACAAACATTTTTCAATAACAATCATCCAAAAAAAAAAAATTTTCAGTTTCTACTGTTCATTATCCTGCTAAGCAATATCCTTATTAACCTCTCAATCAATAGAATAGTCCAGCACATAGAACAGTAATACTCCAGAAGGGCTTTGACCATTGCCTTACACCACTTTGGCGATTTCTGCACTGTAAGAATTAGGTTCTGAGAGTAATCTAACAAGTCTAAATGGCCATTCATTTTAAAAGGTGCAAAACAGTGAGTAGTGCATCCAAAATTCCTGATTTGTGCTACCGATGGGTGAGGCTCCCTGCCAGCAACATGGCCTGCAAAAATGATCCCTTTCATAATTCCTTTTTTGCTCACTTACTATCGGCAACCTTCATAACCTTTTGCTTGGCTGTAAGTTTTTTGTCTTTTGGGAATCAGCTATAGATCTGAAGTTGGAATCTGAACAGATTGAATTTGGATTGTGAATTAATTCAGAAAAATAAAAGGGGGAGAAATTCGGTATCGCCCCGTTTGGGGCGCAATTATCAGCTGGGCGCAAAGTTTAGCGCCTGGCGCAAATTATCGCCTCCGACTGCAAACTTGGCTTCTATCGCCCCGGAGGTGATTGGAGCACGAAATCAGGCTACACACCTGTCTTAAGGTGTTAACGCTGAGGAGCGAGGTGCTACCTCAGAGCGCTGGCGAAGCTCATGTGATGTCCGTCAGCAATGGAACACAGACATAATGGCGCCGGCCAGTTCTTAAAGGGGCGGGTCGATCTTGCTCTCCAGCCACAGCCAGCTCATTGCAGCCTTGAATGTCAGCCTGGAGAGATCTGTACATCAAATCTGCTGGAAAGAACAATGGAGAGGCCCAGGGAAAGAGCTCAGAGTGCAGCCCCCACAGTCTCTTCTAAATCGATGCAAGGGAGGTCAAAACAAAATGAACCTGCAAAGTGCTGCTCAGTACCCAAAGCTCCTTCACACAGCGTTGAATCTCTCCAGAAGTCTCTCTCTCTCCCTCTCTCAGAAAGCGTGGTGCAAAAATGTTGCTGTCAAAAAATGGCAGGAAGTGGTCGCCTTTAAATAGCGCTCCCCCAGTCCATTCCCGACTGCAAACGCTCCCCTCAACCTGTCGTTGCTAGCAGCAGGCGGAAAGGCAGGGGGCACCACTCAATATCTGGTCCAGGGCGCAACCAGGGCATTGCACACTCGACTGATGTCACAATCTGCGGGCGCAGGTGATCGTGGCGATAGTGTTTAGTGCCGCCGCAAAATGTCTGGTCAATTTCGCAAGCGACGTAAACATCACCGCTCTCGGGCGCTAGTTGCTTTGCGACTTACTAGCGCCCTCTTAGGGCGCTAATGGGAGGCGCAAAGCAACCAAATTCCCCCCCCCCCCCGCCCCCCAAGATTTGGCTAATTCATATCAATTCACTTAGCTCAGATTTGGAGGTGTCTGTCTCTTTAAACAAGATGGTAGCCAAAATCTGTTTGTCAAACTGTATTGCTGCCCAATCATGCAGAAAGTATTTGAGCATTTTTTTAATGCTTATCAAGATGCGAGTGGTAATGCCAACGTCAGCATTAAGCACTTATAGATCAGGTGCAAAACAAAAAAACCTTCCCTTTTGTTTTTTCCTCCCCTCCCCCATTTCCCTGCCTCTGCACCTGCTTAAAATCTGTTACATCTCTAACTTTTTCCAGTTAGGGTTAGGGTTAGGGTTAGGTCATTGACCTGGAATGTTAACTCTGTTTCTCTCTCCACAGATGCTGCCTGACCTGCTGAGTATTTCCAGCATTTTCAGTTTTTACTCCCTCTACCCTGCCTGAAGAATTTACTTTCTTTCTTTTCCCAATTCTCTTTGCCTTTTCCGTTCTCTGCTGAAGGTGCTAATTCTTGCTGCGGTACAGTTCCATCGGCACCAGCAACCATCTGATATCTTACCCAAGTGGCTATTCTTCATGTTGAGTCCAGAGTATCTGGCTATTCTACAACAGAGGGCATTGCAACAACAACATCACAATCAAGTCGAATCCTGTTCTCACCCAACATCCACACGTGTGCACTGTCCAGCTGGAGATAGCATTTAGAAGCAGGACTTCTTTCTTCTTATTGTTAGTCCTGGGCCACTGAGAAACTGCAGTGCTTCACCAGCTGAGATCAACTAGTTCAGCACAGAATGTAAATCAAACCTGGAGACTCTGGACTGTATGGATTAGTGCCGCATTGTGCGGTGTCTTTACTCACTGGTCCTTTGGGGGCACCTGGGTAAGATATTTCCAGAGGAGTGTCCCTATTGCATCAGTGTAAGTTTTTCCATTTCCCATACATACTCATTCTCTGAGTATGTTAGCCAACCTGTGGCCAAGCTGTGCATTGGGCTTGCGTCCACTGTGAACTAGATGAGATCCTGCTCAAACTCCTTTTACATGGGACTTTACAGTCATCAATCAAGTGGTTTGGACTGGATTTTAACCTAGATTGCAAAGGTTAAGCAACAGTCGGCTAATGTATTACTCCTCCCGGTCCTTCTCTTATGAATTCACACACATGGCACAAAGTGTGACACACTGAGAGCACAAACCAGGATTTTGGGCTTTCATATGACCAGCGACTGGGAATGTGGTTAGACCAATAACAGTGAATCAGTATGCTGTTCATGCCTTTTAAAAATGTGAATTGCATATAGGTTAGTTGAAGTTCTTATCTTTTGATCCATGGTGGAGTCGAGAAATGTCCAATCACTGCTATTGTCTCGTGGTGGGTCTGTGCCTGAGCCTTGGTGGCCAAGATAACGCTCCAGTGGAGGATGACTTTGTTTGCATATCTGAATATTCAGATTTAAATTGAAAGTCTGGATTTTTACAAACATTTATCCACAACAATCATCAAAAAATATAATTTTTTCACAGTTTCTACTCACACATCATCCTCCTGCCGAACAATATCCTCATTACTCTGCTCAATCAATAGGCCAGAATGGTCCAGCCCTCACATATCTCTGGTGAAAAGCGTGTGAAAGACTTAAGTTTTCCCTCACCAGAAGACAATCTGGTTAACACTTGCAAGAGACTCTCTCAGGGGAAGCTGGATATCCATGGTATTTAATCAAAATGGATTAATATTAGACAGCCTGCCCAGTCCCCCCACACATTATCTGAACTGCCTTTTTAAATTTTTATTTTAGCGTTTAATTGGGTTCAAGGTATTCTTTAGAGCAGCATAGCACCGGTGGTTCCTGGGATTATACAGGTGCATTCCAACGGATACAGTTTGTGTAGCATTTATTGCTTCAAATATTTTTCAACCAAAATAGATTCAATTATAGCTATAATCTGCACAACAAACTATAAAGCAAGCACTCCACCCATTGAGCTCATTTTCCTTCATAAAGTAATATTCATTCAAATAAATATTTTAGGTAGGGTTTCCAGTGTCTAGTTCGCTCTGTAGCCCTGCCACTTCTTCCCCAAACCCTGTTGGTTTAGTAGATTAAAAGCTGAAATGTGCAACACCCTCACTGAGCCAACCTTTAATAGCAGTCGGTGTTGCATTCTTTCTGATCCAAAGCATCGTTTTCTCAATTACTAATTATCCCAGCAATGCCACTCCCAGGTTTGAATACTTGAATCATTTGACCCTTTCTCCTACTGCATGCAAAAGTAGCAAGTAAAGAATCTGTATTTTTAAATCAGGCTTAAAGATTTTGTTAAAATCCTTCCAAAAGCATCTAGCCTTAGGATGTACTGAATGTAAGCGTGGCAGAACGCTTGCCTACTTTCAACGCTTCTAACAGTGTGCCAGTATTAGCAGCTCCATCTGTTGCAGTTGACTTGGGGTACAGTCAAACCTGTTTTGAATCTTTTATCTGGATTAAATGGAGATCCCTTGCAGCTATGTCACCATCTGTTAGCTTCTAGGTCCAAATCTGGATCCCAAGCTTACTTTAAAAAAAAATCACATTAAAAGTCCTGATTCCCCCTTCTCCTACATCACCACTTCATAAGTTCCCTTCTGTCAGGAACAAGAATGCTGGCCCCACCACCAAGATCTCCCCAATCTACCATTTGTATACTTATGAAAACGCTGAAGACCGTGGATCGCTCCAGGCATTTAACGCAATCTGTTGAGATATACGAAAAACCATGTTTATTTCATTCTTGCTACTGGGAAAACTAGACTATTGATTTCTACAAACTGGTTTTTAAGGCTGCACTGGCCCACAGAGCATTCAAAAGCACTTAGTATGATATCTTTCAGTTGGAAAATCTTTAGCTTTTTTTCAAAGGTTCTTTTCTTACATAGAGTCAAATCCAAATATATGTGAACTAACATTATGAAATTTCAGCCAAAATTCTGATTTTTACCAAGCCTCAGCTTATTCCAGAGTAAAACCACATTTAGCTTTTTATAGCTATCTTTCTGTAAATTGGGTTTTGCCTTTTGAAAAGTTTATACGATATCAACAAAATTATATTTGCTCTCCTTTTCCAGGAAATCAGCAGATGTGCAAAGGAACAGAGCTGACACATTAAACAACAGGCTAAATGTATAGAATGAAGCTTTTATATCCTTTTAGTGGATTTGTTTTACTCTGTAATAGCTGTTGTGGTTAAGGGAAGAGGCCTTACTCCATGTGATCTCAGGTGACTGATTTTAGACGGACATCGACTAGACCTGCTGACTGAATACCAGCAATTGTCTCTGTTCAGGGAGGTTGGGAACAGCACCCAGGCATTAAGGAGGAAGCTGATTCAGATAAATAGTAAAATGGCCCATTACACACCAGTAAGCAGCATGTTAACCAGTGACATAGGCTGGGTTATTTTCCCGGTGGGGGGGGTTGGGGGGGGAGATGGCGTTGCGTTGGATATGAGTTTGCCAAGCCAAATAAAACTACTTCAATAGGTCTATTTTTCAACTAAGAATTTCACAATAAGGTTCAAATAAAAATATGAACTTGAAAATGCAAAAAAAGATAAAACAGTCTTGTCAGACAAAAACAAATTGCAAGCACCGGTTATGTGTCGCTTGCCTAGCAATAACTTCACTACTCTTCAGGAGGCTGCTGGGGAGGACCAAATGAACAGTCCCCAGAGCTCAGGTAAATCGCAGCGAGGATCTCATGTTCGGGAATGGGGGGAGCCCGAGGCAGGGGAGGCCTACATTCTTTGTAGTTTCTCAACTACCTCTTCTAATTTCACTATTGGCATCATCTGCAATTTTTTTTAAAATATTTGTTCACAGGATGTGGGCGTCGCTGGCAAAGCCAGCATTTATTGCCCATCCTTAATTGCCCTGGAGAAAGTGGTGGTGAGCCGCCTTCTTGAACCACTACAGTCCGTGCTTCTTTGTAGCGGTTTGGTATAACTGAGTGGCTTGCTAGGCCATTTCAGAGGGCAGTTAAGAGTCAACCACATTGCTGTGGGTCTGGAGTCACGTACAGGCTAGACCAGGTAAGGACAGCAGATTTCCTTCCCTAAAGGACATTAGTGAACCAGATGGGTTTTTACAACAATCCGATAGTTTCATGGTCACCATTACTGACACTAGCTTTTTATTCCGGATTTATTTAATTAACTAAATTTAAATTCCCCAGCAGCAATGGTGGGATGGTGAACTCACACCTCCGGATCATTAGTCCAGACCTCTGGACTACAAGGCCAGTGACACAGCCACTATGCTGCCGTACCCCTAAACTTAACCACTTTGCACTGAGTTTCTGAATCCAGGTTGATTATGTAAATTAGAAACATAGTGGTTTCAGTATTGAGACCTAAAGCCCCCCCACTCAGTACTTCCCCCCACCTGGACATAATTCCTCTAACAGGTACTCATTGTTTCCTACCCGTCAACCAGTTTCTTATCCATTTCCAGAGTTTATCCTGAAACCCCGCAGCTCTGAGTTTAATTAATTGTCTTTTGTGTGGAATTTTGTCAAAAGATTTTTGAAAGTCAAAGTATACCACAGTCCTCTTGATTTATCACTTCCTCAAAGAAGTCAAGGACGTTGGTCAGGCAAGGTCTTTCCCTTCTGGATCCATGTTGACTGCTATTTCTTCTTCTTAGGCAGTCCCTCGGAACCGAGGATGACTTGCTTCCACATTAAAAATGAGTTCGCAGGTGACTGATGAGTCCAATGCTGGACCTACAGTCTCTGTCACAGGTGGGGCAGACGGTGGTTGAAGGGGCGGGTGGGTGGGGTGCTTGGGTTGACGTGTGCTCCTGCGCTTGGCTTCCACTTGCTCCTGGCGAAGAGACTCGAGGTGTTCGGCACCTTCCTGGATGCTTCTCCTCCACTTTGTGCAGTCTTGGGCCAGGGATTCCCAGGTGTCAGTGGGGATGTTACACTTTTTCAAGGAGGCTTTGAGGGTGTCCTTGAAGCATTTCCTCTGCCCACCTGGGGCTCTCTTGCCGTGTCAGAGCTCCAAGTAGAGCGCTTGTTTTGGGAGTCTCGTATCGGGCATGCAGACAATGTGACCCGTCCATCGGAGCTGATCGAGCGTGGTCAAAGCTTCGATGCTGGGGATGTTGGCCTGAGCAAGAACACTGATGTTGGTGCGCCTATCCTGCCAATGGATTTGCAGGATCTTGCGGAGGCAGCGTTGATGGTACCTCTCCAGTGCTTTGAGGTGCCTACTGTCATGGTCCATGTCTCTGAGGCATACAGCAGGGCGGGTATCACTGCTGTTCTGTAGACCATGAGCTTAGTGTCGGGTTTGAGGTCCTGGTCTTCAAACACTCTCTTCCTCAGGCGACCGAAGGCTGCACTGGCACACTGAAGGCAGTGTTGGACTTCATCGTCGACGTCTGCCCTTGTTGACAGTAGGCTCCCGAGGTATGGAAAGTGGTCCATGTTGTCCAAGGCCTTGTCGTGAATTTTGATAATCGGGGGGTAGTACTGTGTGGCGGGGGCAGGTTGGTAGAGGAGCTTTGTCTTACGGATGCTTAGTGTAAGGCCCATGCTCTCGTATGCTTCGGTGAAGGTGTTGACTGCTATTTATAAGAAAGGTGACTGCTATTTACTAAATTGTTATTATACAGAAGATCCTCAAATTTATTCCTGATAATTGATTGTATTATTTTACCTGAAATATAATTAAGACTAGTTGCCTGTGTCTGTTTTGTTACCCTTTTGAATATAGGAACCATGTTAGCCTATTATCAATCTCCTGGCCCCTTATAATGACTACCTCATAATGATTGTCAGTGCTTCACAAATCTCATAAATGCCATCGATCCCAAGGGATTTATTTGTTTTGAGCCTTATTAGCCTGTCTAGGAGTTCCATCTCATTTAGAATAAAGTTATTAATTTACTTGGGATACCTTTGTTTGGAGAGGACATGTTGCTCATGTCTACCCTTGTTAATATTTGGAGGAAGTATACTTTCAGAATATTGTTCTCATCCTCAGTTTCAAGCCTGTTTGTATCTGCAAGTAGTCATCTACCAAGGGCTGAAACTAACCTGGATAACATCCTACATTTCTGATAATGTCATATGCAGCACAAACTAAAATAAATCCCGAATGCTATATAAACTACTATTAAGAGCAGTTTATGGTTTGCCCCCACCCCTGCTGGTAACCCTAATTTGCAAAGAGGACTGAAATCTTGCAAAACCAGATTCCATTAGTCAGTGGCAATTGTGTTTGGGAAACCTTCCATAACAGTGGGAGTGGCTGAAAGTAATCATCGCTCACATGTAATTAAACAGCTGAAGTATCTTTCGCATTCCTAAGCCTGTTTTGCTAGTTGCACCCTTTGCTATTCAGCTTCTGGCAGGCCTACATGCCTCTGGCTCCAAGTCAACGAGCCTCCCCCGCTTCACGCTCAAGCTGATTGGAGAGATGCACAACCTCAACATTCTGTTCAACCTGGAGTTTTTATTGCCCCACAACTGCTCTGTTGCTAAGGTGCCAAATTCTTCCATGGCCTTATTCCACCCTGTCTAAATAATCTTTTTCAACTGTACATCACAGCCCTCCTTTCGTTCCTTCAATTTCAGATCACTTCTTACTCCTTGGTCTCTCTTCTCCACCATCGGAGGTTGATAATCCAGCCATTAATCTTCTAGTTTTTGGAATTTTCTTCCCAAACCACTTTTCTTTGCTACCTCCCTCACTCCCTTCAAATGCCTCCTAAATACCCATCTGTTCAACAGTACCTTTGGTCTCCTAACCCCCTCCCCACTACCCAAGTTTGTCTATTTCCCTGATTGGTGTCCACCTTGTAAAATGCTCTAAGATTTTTTTTACATGTACAAATAGGTTTCATGATTTTCTGGCATTAGTTAAAAACATTGATTATAATTTACTTTTTTTTTTATTTGTTCCTCTCCACTCCTCAAAAGAGTGACTCATACAGGGGCGCAGTTCATGTGCACCAAAAAATTGCTGCTACTATTTACAGCTGACATCTAGGCACAGACACTTTCCAGTATTAGTCACTGAATAACAACAATGAATAAGAATCCTGCCTGATTAGTACCTTTCTGGCACTTGCATGTGTGTTCTGGGTTCTCAATAAAATTGACAAGAAGGTCACTCTGTCTTGATTCCTTTAGTTCCAGCAGCACATTTTCTAACTTGGTGACCACCTAAGTCTAAGTCATGATTGCCCTCTCATTATTGAGCAATCACCTATATTTTTAATATATATATATGGTAACTTTCCAACTTCACGCTCCTGGTGGAGACCATTGCCCACCAGGAGGGCATATCGGAAATTCGGACATACAGGCCCCGATAATAACAGGGAAGGTACCGGGGGGAATTAGCGGGTGGAAAAACTGGAAGTACAGGTTTCGCAGAGGTTCTGCCAAATTTAACAGCAGGACCTGATTTTTTTTTTTAATTCTCTGTTTTCCGGCCGCAGCCAGCCAGATTGAAGGCTGACTAGCTGTCAGGCGGGTAGGCCTGCTGCTATAGGCTGCAGTCAGGGATCTGTCATCGGGAGGGGGTCGGTCATCGGGAGGGGGTCGGTCATCGGGAGGGGGTCGGCCATCGGGAGGGGGTCGGCCATCGGGAGGGGGTCGGCCATCGGGAGGGGGTCGGCCATCGGGAGGGGGTCGGTCATCGGGAGGGGGTCGGCCATCGGGAGGGGGTCGGCCATCGGGAGGGGGTCGGTCATCGGGAGGGGGTCGGTCATCGGGAGGGGGTCGGTCATCGGGAGGGGGTCGGTCATCGGGAGGGGGTCGGTCATCGGGAGGGGGTCGGCCATCGGGAGGCGGTCGGCCATCGGGAGGGGGTCGGTCATCGGGAGGGGGTCGGTCATCGGGAGGGGGTCGGTCATCGGGAGGGGGTCGGTCATCGGGAGGGGGTCGGTCATCGGGAGGGGGTCGGTCATGGAGAGGGGGCCGGTCATCGGGAGGGGGCCAGTCATCAGGAGGGGTCAGTCATCGGGAGGGGGTCAGCCATCGGGAGCGGGTCTGTCATCGGCAGGGGGTCGGTCATCCGGAGGGGGTCAGTCATCGGGAGGGGGTCAGTCATCGGTGTAACGTCCGTGTGTAATTGAGACATGGACTGCAGAAGTTGGTTATAACAGGTGTTTACTGAATGGAGACAAAACTGGAACTACTATACAAAGTTACTTCACAGGCTTATATACAGAGGTGGTCACTACTGGTTCTGCAGTATACAGGGGCTGCAGAATATAGTTCCTTCTTCAAGGTACATACACTACAATTCCTCCCCTTTTAGCTAAACAGTACATAACATTCGATTAATAATTAAATAACATATTTACAATTACAGTTATATACATTAGCTGAAGTTAATCAATTATAAATTCAGTCTTTGAGGAGGCTTCCTGATTCTGTCCGGATAACGCCTCTTTGGGGTATCAGGTTTGTAGTGTATGTATCCGTCTACCTTTAAGAAAACCATTGTATGTAACCGTTCACCTTTAAGAGAACTATTTTAGGTGTGGCACTACTTTGTTGGTTTCTGTATACTGTAATACCGACGGTGACCACACCGGTATATAAGTGCTGTGTCAGGATTTATTTGGCAGATTCGCCCTGACCTTCGAATAGTAAAGTCCTGTTAAAGTTACTCTTGTAGTCTGTGTATTAATTCGTTATAATACCTACAGACTTTACAGTGGCGACGAGTCCGATCGTACCCTGCGGCAACAATACTTCCGAAGCAGTTAACGAGCGTCGAGAAGAGGCAACCGCCCTCGTCATTCTGCTGGGAGAAAACTCGAGTCTGCAGAGCTGGAAAGGAGGAAGAATTCAGAGACAAAGACTTCCATCAGCAACAGGCACTGACTGTCCCTTCTGCCACGGTGAGGAGTGAGCCGATCAGCACGAGAAGCAAGCCGGCCACGGTGACTGTGAGTAAGGGAAAAGTAAAAAGAATAACCGGAGGATAAGGGCGGTGCACTCGACCACGGTCGAGGGGGAAAGGAGCCGGACAGAAGTCGGGCCCAGAGGCGCTGAGACTGGGGCAGCGTGGAGCAAGGAAGCCGCGGTACAGACAGGCTGGGGACGCAACGGCGTCGTGAGACAGCTAGACTGCGACCGGCGAAAAAGGCCGGGCAGCGACCGAAGCCACGAAGCGCTGCGACCGGGAGCGTAGGCGCGGGAAGATATAAAAACTCAGCCACAGCCGGGGAGGGAAGCACCGGACTGCGAGAGGGCTGGGAGGCGCGATTGGGAGCCGAGCGAGCGGGAGAGGCAGAGCCGACCAAGGGAGACTGAGCGAGAGCCAGTCCAGCGGCTGAAACTGTTCGCCGTCAACGGGGTGTACCCAGCGCCGGTAGAGCCGAGCGAGCGGGAGAGAGACAGAGCCCGAGCAAGGGGAACTGAGCGAGAGCCAGCCCAGCGGCTGAAACTGTTCGCCGTCAACGGGGTGTACCCAGCGCCGGTTGCCCTGCCGAGAAAAGGGAAAGCACTGAAGCCGACGCGCAGGCTGTGAACCTGAAAGCCAGCGGCCGTCGCCCGTGGGGAAAGTGTACCCCTCCCGCTAGGGAAGAAACGCGGGAAGCCGCCATTAGGCGGGGAAGAAGACAGAAGCGGGAAACCGCCATTGAAGTGGGCGGGGAGAGAAGATAAGCGCGGGAAACCGCCATTTTCGCGGGAACCGCCATCTTGGAAAAAAAAAATAAAAGAAAATTTAAAGAAATAATTCGTGGTGTTATCAGGAAGAGAGGAAGATGCCTAAGCGTGGTAACATCAACGATTTTAATTCCGAGGTAGAAGACTGGGCCACGTATGTGGAACGCATTGAGATCTATTGTGAGGCCAATAAAATAGAAGAAGATGACAAAGCTATAACCTTGCTAAACTCGATGGGCGCGAAGACATACGGGCTCTTGAAGCATCTACTAGCACCAGCTAAACCGGCGGATCAGACTTTCGATGATATTGTGACTGTTCTGAAGGATCACTTGAACCCCACACCGTTGATGTTGGCGGAACGATTCAAATTCTATGCGAGAACGCAAAGGAAAGACGAAAGCAACGCAGAATACTTGGTCGAACTGCGTAGACTAGCGAAACACTGCCAGTTTGGAGGGAATCTGACAGAGGCATTGCGAGACAAGTTCGTGTGCGGGTTGTCAAAGGAAGGAACGCAAAAGCGACTACTCGAAGAGAATGACCTTACACTTGACAGGGCTGTCCTTATTGCAGCATCGCACGAAGCCGCAGCGAAGGGAACTGCGGAAATGCAGCTAAAGGCAGCGGCACTCAGTGTGGATCAAATTACCTCAAGTACAACAAAATGCTATCGTTGTGGGAAGACAACACATGACCAGAACCAATGCTGGTTTAAGAACCAGGAATGTAGGAAATGTGGCAAACTGGGTCACATAGCTAAGGTATGCCGGTCAGGGAAGAAGACCAACAACCAAAGGAAGCCATCACAGGAAAAGTACAACAAGGTACACAAGGTGGCTGAGAAGAGTTCAGATGAACAGAATTCGGACTCAGACCCAAACGGCCAGGAGCTGGGCAGTCTGAGAATTCACAATGTGAGTAAGGAAGCTGACCTACAAACTATCTGGGTCATGCTAAAAATAGCTGGAGTCCAAGTGAAAATGGAGTTGGACACTGGATCAGCTCTATCAGTCATAAATCGAAGGGATTACCACCGGCTATTCTCACATATACCCTTAAGAGATACCAAGTTCGTATTGCAGACATACACGGGGCATAAAGTATACCCCATGGGGAAGATAAGAGTCAAGGTGAGAGATGGGGGTAAAGAACACCCAAGAATGAACTTATACGTACTACCTGAGGGAGGACCACCACTTCTGGGACGGGAGTGGATGAAGAAAATAGACATGGAATGGCACTATCTAAAAGCCATAACGAGTGAGGACTCGGTGCAGACAATCAGCTCAGATTCTGAAACGGATGACGATAAGACCAACCCAAATATGAAAGACAAGGCTAAAATGGACTTGCCGACTAAGGTTGGAAGAACGAAGGCATGCATAAAGGCTTATGCTCCAGAGAAGAACAAAGTTTCAGAACAGAACTCCACCGAACAACGACAACATAGTTTGACAGAGAATTCTGAGTCTGTTCAGTTTACGGACATATCCATGACTGACGAAC
Organism: Somniosus microcephalus; assembly: GCF_052327205.1. Taxonomy (NCBI): domain Eukaryota; kingdom Metazoa; phylum Chordata; class Chondrichthyes; order Squaliformes; family Somniosidae; genus Somniosus; species Somniosus microcephalus. The sequence goes on from NC_140995.1 coordinate 138,404,050, forward strand.
ACCGAGCTCGGACTCAACTTTATTTCAAATTACGACAGCAAGTAGAACAAGTGAGTTACCGTCTCGAACAAGAGATGAAAACAATGAAAAAGTTCTATGACACCGAATGGGAGAATCTGGAAAGACAACAGAAGCAGCTAGCTCAAGCAGGGAGCGACCATAGAGCCATTGTGACCAATTACCGATCACATCTCCCTTATGCTGTTCAGGAGTTAGAATATTTGCAGGAAGGAGCAAATGAAGAGGAATCTTCAGGAAGCCTGGATTTTATTCCCGTTCTTCTCTACGACTCCTTACAAGCAGAGTTTGAGAAGTTGAAGGGACAGTATGAACAGGCCCAGGCTACAATCCTGGAGGGGATTAACTCGGCAACCTCCGAAAAGCTAGTTTCAGTAGAAGCATATGAGCAACTAAAGGTTGAACATGAGCAAGAAGTCCAAAGGCTGCAGGAAATTCTTGATGAGCTCAAGGCCAAGACAGACTCATCGGTAGAAGTTCCATCCATAGATGAGAAATTAGAGGTGAAAGACATGGCAGAACATGAAAGGCAAGATGTCCAAGAACTCATAAAAATATTGAAGGAAACCCAAGACAAATATGAGGCGGCAATGACCGAGGTTCAACAACTTGAAGAAAAGATTCAACTGGGAATCCTTTCAGTGGAAGAAAAGGAAACTGTAAGAAACACAGAGACTGTAAGAATGGCCCCTGAACATGAGCTAGAGAACATCAAGGCGCAACTTCTCCGAGCGCTGAAAGCCAAAGTACAAGAGGAAAAGGTGAAAGCATTGGAGGAAAAGGTGGATGAAATGGAGAAGACTCTGATCCACAGTGTTCCCGTGGAAGAGTTAATGGTCAGCCAACTCCTTCATATGCTGAGGGACAAGACTCTGCAATGGGAACAATCTGAACACGAGCTTCAATCTTCAAAGGGAAGGAGTTCGGAGCTCTCAAAAGTTATGGAAATAGCTGAGGTTGCAACACAGATTTTACTGGGATGCCAAAAGTATGCTGAATCACGTCTATGTGAACAACAGAATGTTGAAACAGCTGCTCCAGTAGAAGGATTGAATAGCCCGATCAATCAATCCCCGATGGAAGGGGAAGTATTGAAATCACAAATGAGGTCATTAGTGAAGGATTTGCAGGAAACCCAGGAAGAGCGGGATGAATATGAACGCATGAAGAAGTCTCTTCAGGAAAGATGTCTAGGGAGGGAACAACAGTCGGCTAATGTCCAGTTGGGTAAGGAAGAAGTAGCAGGCCCTCTCGCTAGACTAGTTCAGGACGACACCGAATATTACCATGACCTGTTGAGTGACACGGAATATTATGAGGACTTAGTCTGCCCAGCTTGTGATGAAAACTCCCAAAGTGCAGAAATCAGGATGAAGCACTTAAAGTCTAAGGAACATAGGGAGATGGTGGCGCTACAGCTGGCAGCTGATAAGGGAGCCCCGATAGTCTCCAAGAAGCAGAAAAGAAAAAGACGAAGCAGAAGGTGATAACCATCTAAATCATTATCACTTCTACCAGATCATGTACGTGGGCCCTACGAAGGGAGCCAAATCAGTTGGCAAGTAGGAAAAATTACCAAGGCAGTCCAGCTGTTTGTAAAAGTCAGCACTGCTGGTTCAGCAGGACGGAAGTTCAAGCTGTTAAGTCAAGGGAAAGACTATTGGATGAGTCACGCTAGCAATGTGAACCGGCTACACCACAGAGATGTTGTTCGGACCGAGTCAAGACCAGAGACTGAATCTGTGAACTGTTCCCGCAGAGACTGAATCTGTAAACTGTTTCCCGCATAGATTATACCTGTGAATTGTTTTACATGAAGTTGAATATATGTTATGTTTAATGGGGGACTAAGTATGTTGTAAGCTAAAAAGGGAGGATTGTAGTGTATGTATCCGTCTACCTTTAAGAAAACCATTGTATGTAACCGTTCACCTTTAAGAGAACTATTTTAGGTGTGGCACTACTTTGTTGGCTTCTGTATACTGTAATACCGACGGTGACCACACCGGTATATAAGTGCTGTGTCAGGATTTATTTGGCAGATTCGCCCTGACCTTCGAATAGTAAAGTCCTGTTAAAGTTACTCTTGTAGTCTGTGTATTAATTCGTTATAATACCTACAGACTTTACAAGGTTCTTCTGGCAAAGTTGATTCGGGATCAACGTCGTTGTTTGGTTCGTCTGCTTCCAATATCACCGATTCTGAGGTAGATGCAATTGGTACTTCGGTTTCATCACCAGGTGTATAGGATCGTGGTGTAGATTTGATGTTTTCCAGTGACTCTAGAATCTGGTCAGCATGGCGTCTTACAATGCTCTCTCCAACGTCCACGGTATACATTAGAGGTCCTTGCCGTGTGCAGATCGTTCCTGGCTGCCATTTCTCTGTGCGGCAGTCCCGGGTCAAAACTGGTTGACCTATCTTGAAACTCCTGGTTGGCCTTTCATTCATATTCTGAAACTGCCTGTTCTCCACATCTCTTCTGATGTTTGGCTTAACCAAATCCAAGCGGCATCTTAGTCTTCGATTGAAGAACATCATGGCTGGAGTTTGGTTGGTAACCGCATGTGTTGCATTCCGGTAGGCAAACAAGAAGTTATCCACCTTGTGTTGTAGGGATATGTCTTCATTACACATTGCCTTGATAGCCTTTTTGAATGTTTGAACGAACCTCTCAGCCAATCCATTGGTGGCTGGATGATATGGGGCGGATGTGTAATGCTTAACACCATTGTTCTTTAAGAACCTCCAGAACTCTTCAGACACAAACTGTGGTCCATTGTCGGAGCAAATCTGTTCAGGCAGCCCATTTCTGGTGAATATGGTTCGTAAGACTGTGATAGTTTTTTCTGTGGTGGTCGAGGACATTTTTATTACCTCTGGCCACTTTGAATGTGCATCCACCGCAATTAAAAACATCGAGTCCATAAATGGACCAGCAAAATCAATGTGTACCCTTTGCCATGGAGATGAGGGCCACTCCCATGGATGTAGAGGGGCTTGTGGTGGGGCGTTTTGGACCTTCTGGCATCCTGTACAGCTCTTGGTCATCCCTTCGATTTCTCTATCGATTCCCGGCCACCACACAAACGCTCTGGCTAAGTTCTTCATTTTTACCCCTCCCAGATGACCCTCATGAAGCTCATTGAGCACTCTATCCTTCAATTTGGGTGGAATTACTACTCTGGATCCACACATCAAGGTTCCTCAGCACACTGACAGCTGTTCTCTTCTCAGCGAGAATGCTGGCAACAATGGTTCGCCATGTGCTGGCCATCCCTTCACCATTAAATCATAGACCCTGGAGAGTGTCGGGTCATTTCGTGTTTCCTTTTCTATGTTTGCATTCGTCACAGGTAGACATTCGACTATGGTCGAGTGGAATATCTCCACAGGATCCACTGCAGATGCTTCTTCCACCGTCGGCAACGGTAGGCGCGACAATCCATCAGCATTCCCATGCTGTTTAGTTCCTTTGTACTCGATGTCATATTGGTGTGCCCCTAGGAAAAGGGACCACCTCTGTAGCCGTTGTGCTGTCATTATCGGGACGCCCTTCTTAGGGTTGAAAATGGAGACAAGAGGTTGATGATCAGTTAGTAGAGTAAATTTCTGTCCGTGCAGGTAGTGATTGAACTTCTTCACCCCCCACACCAGGCTGAGGGCCTCTCTGTCAATCTGGGCGTAGTTACGCTCGGCTGCAGTTAACGAGCGTGACGCAAAAGCTATCAGCCTCTCTGAACCATCAAGGGATTTATTTGACAATACCGCTCCAATGCCGTAGGGAGACGCATCACACGCCAGTCTTATCGGTAGTGATGGGTTGTAGTGAGCCAATACTTCTCTTGAGGTGATCAGGCCTTTACACTTCTGAAAGGCCCGCTTACATTCATCGCTCCATTTCCATGCTACTCCAGTTTGTAGCAGGACGTTCAGTGGGTGCAGAATTGTGGATAAATTCGGCAAAAACTTATGGTAGTAATTCACCAATCCGAGGAATGACCTCAGTTGCGACACATTTTCAGGCGCTGGAGCCTTAACTACTGCTTCAATTTTGTCAGGGGACTTATGTAACCCCTCTTCATCAATCACGTGGCCACAATACGATATTTGTTTCTTAAAAAACTCGCATTTGGGGCGATTGGCTCGTAGCCCATGTTCTCTTAGTCTAGTGAGCACCTGCTCTAGGTTGGCAAGGTGTTCACTGTCATTTTCACCTGTCACTAGGATGTCGTCCAAGTAACACTGAGTCCCCGGAATCCCTTGCAGGACTTGTTCCATCGCTCTTTGCCATATAGCCGGAGCTGATGCAACTCCGAATACCAGTCGATTATACTGGTAAAGACCTTTGTGAGTGTTTATCGTGAGATATTTCCTGGAGGATTCTTCAACCTCCATCTGCAAATATGCTTGCGCTAGGTCAATTTTTGTAAAACATTTCCCTCCAGATAGTGAGGCGAAAATATCTTCTATCCTCGGAAGAGGATACTGTACTGTGTGAAGGACTGGGTTCACAGTCACCTTGAAGTCCCCACAGATGCGAACCTTCCTTGGCTCCTCAGACTTATTGTTTAACATTTTCTTCATGACAGGAACGATGGGTGTCGCCCACTCGCTCCAGTCTACCTTAGTTAACACGCCTGCATTCTCCAGATTCTCCAGCTCTGCCTCGACGGCTGGGCGAATTGCATACGGTACCGGTCTTGCTTTGAAAAACTTGGGAATTGCATTCTCTTCTATTTTTATCGAGGCGGTTACGCCATTAAGAGTTCCCAGTTCTTGTTGAAACACCTCTTTAGCGTCAGCCAAGATTTTTGACAATCGCCCAGGTGTGACGTCGTCATCCTTTTTACCAGCCACAGTCACTGCCTGAATGGAGTGCCAGTCTAAACTTATCTTTCTGATCCATTCACGTCCCAATAACAGTGGTCCACCATCTTGCAGTATGTACAGATACAATTTCTGTATTTCCTTGCCGTTGTATTCGACAGGCACCCTTATTTTCCCTCTGGGGTATACTTTCTGCCCCCTATATGTCTTCAAGACAATGGATGTGTCTTTCAAGGGTATGTGTGAGAATAGCCGCTCGTAGTCTCATCGATTCATGACGGTCAGGGCTGATCCTGTATCCAATTCCATTTTGACGTGGGACCCTGCTATCGTGAGGGTGACCCTAATGGTTCGGTGATCCTCTTTTGTGATTACGTTGTGTAGTTTGAGACAGCCTAGTCTCTTGTTCCCAGATTCAATATCGCTCTTCTGGTAGTTTGAGACAGCTTAGTCTCTTGTTCCCGGATTCACTCTCACTCTTCTGGTCTTTGGAACGACTGTCCGTCATCTTTTGTACTTTCCTGTACTTTTCCTTAGTAGTCTTTTTGTTGTCGTTAGTCTTCTTCCCGGACCTGCAAACTCGTGCAATGTGTCCCATCTTTCCGCATTGCCTGCATGTTTTGTCCTTGGACCAGCAGTTCTTCTGGTCATGAGTTGTTCTGCCGCAGCGATAACATTTTTCAAATCCCCGTGTCATTTCATGGGTGCTGTATTCCTGTGGCTTTTGCTGTATTTCTGCAGCTCCCCTTGCTGCTGCTTCGTACGATACTGCCACGCTGAAAGCCTTATCTAGCGTCAGCTCTTTCTCTGAGAGTAACCTCTTCTGGGTTCCTTCACTCAGGAGTCCACAGACAAATTTGTCCCGTAGGGTATCTGCCAGTCCTGCTCCGAACTGGCAGTGCTTTGATAGCTTGCGTAGTTCCGTAAGGTAATCAGCATTGCTCTCATCTTTATGCTGATTTCTCTTGTGGAATTTAAATCTTTCTGCTATCAGCAGCGGTGTGGGATTTAGGTGTTCCTGTAGGATATCAACAATTTCGTTAAAACTCTTCTCCATCGGTTTGACTGGAGTGATCAGGTTTCGCAATAGGCCATACGTTCTTGCGCCCATTAAGTTTAGTTGTACCGATGCCTTTTTCTCATCGGCTACTTCATTTGCCTTGCAATATACTTCGACTCTTTCCACATACGTGGTCCAGTCTTCTATTGCATTATCGAAGGCAGAGATATTGCCAGTCTTCGGCATCTTGGAGATCTAAGATGGCGCCTCCCGCGCTTTGCCTTCTTCCCCGGTTGAACAAAATGGCGCCTCCCACGCTTTGCCTTCTTCCCCGCTGGATTAAGATGGCGCCTCCTGCGCTTTCTGTCTTTTCCGCTGCTGCCAGCGCTGTTGCTGGCGTTTTTATGCCTTGATGGCGATGCCCTATGGTCTTCGCGCACTTCCCCCCATGCTGCTGCCAACGCCACTCTCCGCGATCCCCGTGGCAAACTGCAGCTCCTCGTGGCTTTCTGCGCTTCTAATTTCTTTTATTTTAATTACTGCTCCCGTCGTCAGAGCAGACCTTATGGGACACTTTCCTCCCTCTTCTCGGGTCTGTGCGCTGCCCGGCTTCGTAGCACCGGCCGCGCCCTGTGTGCTCCACCCTCTCTCTCTCTCTCCTCTTCCCGACAACACTGCTTGGCCCCGTTGAAAAGCCACCCGATCGAGCTCTAGCCCACCGCAGCCCAGGAAGGATCAGTGTACTACCTGCCACCAGCCCGATTAGCTGGAACACCATAGACTGGATAACCAAGCCCAGCTCTCGACAGCCTCTCCTGCAAATCTTCGAATTCGATGAATCAGAGGGCAGTTGCCCACGGTCGACGCCCGTTTCTTCTGTTTGTTTTTTTTTTCTTTTTAGATTTCTTCCTTCTGGCCTCGACCTCTAACAACTTCGCTTCAGGGATGGATCCCCGTGAGGTGGTGCAGAACTGTAGGTAAGTTCGGATCTGTTCGTCGCCAATGTAACGTCCGTGTGTAATTGAGACACGGACTGCAGAAGTTGGTTATAACAGGTGTTTACTGAATGGAGACAAACTGGAACTACTATACAAAGTTACTACACAGGCTTATATACAGGGGTGGTCACTACTGGTACTGCAGTATACAGGGGCTGCAGAATATAGTTCCTTCTTCAAGGTACATACACTACAATCGGGAGGGGGTCAGTCATCGGGAGGGGGTCAGTCATCGGGAGGCAGTCGGTCATCAGTAGGCAGTCGGTCATCGGGAGGGGGTCGGTCATCGGGAGGGGGTCGGTCATCGGGAGGGGGTCGGTCATCGGGAGGGGGTCGGTCATCGGGAGGGGGTCGGTCATCGGGAGGGGGTCGGTCATCGGGAGGGGGTTGGTCATCGGGAGGGGTGCAGGCAGATCGCGGGAGGTCAGACAGTTCACAGGGGTGGGGTGTTCACAGGTGGCCGGGAGAAGCACTCTTGCTCATCCTGGCCCACAATCATTGCTGTAAAGGCACTTATCTGATGGATCCACCCCCTCATGACTCCCTTCAGCTGCCAGGTTTCTTGATACCCAGGAAACCCAGCCTTCAGGTGCTAAAACTAAAAGTTAAGTTAAAATGTTGGCACACAGCCTCCTTAAAAGATTTTAGTGATCGACCCGCCTCCGATAAAACCGGAAGTGGGCGGGTTCAAGGCGGGTTGTGGTCGGGTTGCCCATTTTTAATTTTTAACACCCTATCTGCCTCCCCCACTTGGGGGCTTAAAATTACCCCCACAAAGTCATAAAATTTCCCTTTGTATGCACACTTCGATCATTACTTCAATATCTTCTGTATTAATAAATGAAAGGTTATGACAATCCACAGCTTCTGGGACCCAAAAACAGCCCCTGGATCCTCAGGAAATTTGTTCACATCGCGTGACTTCAGCACTTAGCTGAATGTTCACCCCGAGGAATATTTTCCACTGGTTAGAAGATATGGGTGTGACAGTTTGGCATCAATTGGATAGAAACACAAAGTGACGCCTAGTCCTAAAGGAAATTGTCTAGCAAGTTTCTCAACCTTAAAGGTTCACAAATCACTCCAATAAACAGGTTCCAATTTTGAAGCTTATCTTGACTGACAACTATGTAGCAATAAGTCCAAAAGGAATGACTGTCAGATCGTTTCACAAACTGGTTTGCAAACAAGTAAACTTGTAAAATCTGCTAAATACAATCATGTAACATAAATCATATTTTACACAAGTATCTCATGAAAGAACAGGAGCAAGTTCTTTTTGCTCCAGTCTGCAGTCACATGTACTATAGGCTGTGCACGACAAGGGACAGGTCTCATGAAATATTATTTCACAAGAGCGGTTCACTTTTCAGAAACCAGCACATAAAAAGGACAGGCATATGACATTTGGTTGATGTTGATGGTCCACCTTCCATGTTTTACAAAGGCAAAGGGCAGGAATTAGATGGAGGAAAAAAGCAAAGCCAACGTAGCATGGTGTTGGAATGCATGCGAGAAGAGTTACAAATATGGTTGACGAGTTACAGGCGCAAGTTGCCACATGGGGTTATGTTATAGTGGCTATAAAGGAGACCCGGCTTAAACATGGGCAGGAATGAGAACTAAACATTCCTGGATACAATAATGGCCCAGAAATTCAGGTCGGGGGCTTCCCACGGGTGCAAGCCCCCGACCTGCACTTACCTTGCACGCCGGCAGTTGAGCTGTAGGGCCCCGTGGAATTCCGCTCCGGGGCCTGGCCCAGCTGCTGGTGCACTGTGCTTGCATGTCCCAGGGGCGTAGTTAGTGCGATGCGTCCCCTGGGATCACGTGGGCCATGGGCAGCCAATCGGAGGAGGGAAAAGCCCATTCATAAGATTGACAGGAAGACCTGTCAAAACTTATGACTACTACGGCCCCAAAATAGCAGTAAACCTTCAAATAAATTTATTAAAAATCACACTTTTTAAATAAACTATAAATTACATTAAATAACTATTTTAAACAATAATTTAAATTTTTGAAAAAAATAATTTTATATTCTAACGGGGCTAAAAATAAACTTACCTTGCTTTAAAGTATTTAAAAATAATAAACCTGTGGTGTATGTAACCTGTTCCACCTTAAGAGAACTTAAGCCTGTTCCACCTTAAGAGATGTACTACTTTCTCTGGCTGCTGTATACGTAATACCGGTGGTGACCACCGGTATATAAGCACTGTGTAGTAATATTGTATTTAGTATAGTCCTGACCTCTAACCAGTAAAGACCTGTTGAACTTTAATCTTGTAGTCTGTGTTAGTAATTACAACTAGAACACACAGACTTAACAGTGGCGACGAGTCCGATTCTTACCCTGCGGCAGTTTATATCCACGGCGGCTTTGTCCACAGAACGGACGTCGAAGAGAGGCTTCCACCCTCATCACCCTGCTGGAAGACACGTCACGCGGCAGACATCGAGAAACCAGAGTGCAGAAGACATCCTGAACTCAAAGCCTCCATCAGCGGCTGTCAGCTATCTTCTTTCTACCTTGGTGGTGGGTAAGCCGGGCAGCGACGCGACCAGAAAGTCGGCCGCGTTGGCTGTACAGACGGGGAGGGAAGACGGAGGAATAAGGGCGGTGAGATCGATCACGACCGGAGATAAGGGCCGGGCCGCATTCGGGCCGAAAGGCGCAGCGCGGGGACATCGATCACGGCTGGTGATAAGGGCCGGGCCGCATTCGGGCTAAAAAGGCGCAGCGTCTGGGGCAACTGAAGGCGCGAGAGCCGCGGTGAAGCGGAGACAGCGTCGGGGGACGGGTGAAGACCGCCAAGTGCAGGAAAACCGCCATTTTGTAGGCGGAGGACGAAGACAAGAGCGGGAAGCCGCCATCTTGGATAAAAATAAAAATAAATTAAATTGCAACGATGCCTAAACATGGGAACATTAATACCTTTGATAGCGACATCGAAGATTGGGCCATGTATGTAGAACGCATACAAAATTATTGTAAAGCAAATAAAATCCCAGATGAAGAGAAAGCACTAACATTATTAAACTTAATGGGTGCGAAGACATACGGGCAATTGAAACACCTTTTATCACCAGATGAACCGGCGGATAAGACGTTCGAGGAGATTGTCACTGTCCTGAAAAATCATCTAAACCCCACGCCGCTGATGCTAGCGGAACGATTTAAATTTTACAGCAGAAGGCAGCTGAAGGATGAAAGCAATGCTGAATATTTAATGGAATTGCGTAAGCTAGCAAAGTACTGTCAGTTTGGAACGAGACTGACAGAGGCGCTACGAGATAAATTTGTGTGTGGTTTATTAAAAGAAGATACACAAAAGCGACTGCTCGAGGAGAATGAGCTGACGCTTGAGAAAGCGGTCACTATGGCAGCAGCACACGAAGCCGCAGCGAGAGGCACGGCAGTAATGCAGCTACGGTCACCGGAACTCAGTACAAATCAATTGGTTTTGAGTACTGTAAAATGTTATCGTTGTGGAAAGACAACGCACGATCAGAACCAGTGTTGGTTTAAAAACCAAGAATGCAGAACGTGTGGCAGGCTTGGCCACATAGCTAAAGTATGCCGGTCAGGAAAGAAGACCAGCAACAAAAAGTCACCGCAAGGAAAATACATAAAGGTACACAAGGTGACAAAGAACAGTTCGACTGAACAGAAGTCAGATTCAGACGCTAGCAGTAATGAACTGGGTAGCTTAAGAGTACACAACGTTGGTAAGGATGCAGATCTCCAGACAATTTGGGTCACCCTTCAGATAGCAGGAGTCCAAGTAAAGATGGAATTGGACACTGGATCGGCATTGACGGTCATGAATAAGAAAGATTACAAAAGGTTATTCCAACATATTCCACTACGGGATACGGAGATTATATTGAAAACATACACGGGGCAAAGAGTGTACCCCATCGGAAAGATAGAGGTAAAAGTGGTCCACAAGGGCGAAGAAAGCCAAGTAATGGACTTATATGTGCTACCTGAAGGAGGTCCACCACTACTGGGACGGGAGTGGATTAGGAAAATGAATATGGTCTGGCACTCTTTGAAGGCACTAACGGTAGATTCCGGGGAAACAGATGTCAAACCTAAACGATTGTCCAAAATATTGGATGATGCTAAAGAGGTGTTCCAGCAGGGACTGGGAACACTGAGAGAAATTATGGCAAACATCAAGATTGATGAACATGCACACCCAAAATTTTTTAAAGCCAGACCGGTACCCTATGCAATACGACCTACTGTAGAAGCGGAACTGGAAGCGCTAGAACGTTCAGGTGTACTGTCTAAGGTAGATTGGAGTGAGTGGGCTACGCCCATTGTTCCTGTTATGAAACGTCCTTCGAGCAACAAGCCAGGAGAACCAGGGAAGGTTCGCATCTGTGGAGATTTCAAAATCACCGTTAATCCGGTGCTTCACACGGTGCAGTATCCGCTTCCGCGGATTGAGGATATTTTTGCTTCGTTGTCTGGCGGGAAACACTTCACCAAGATAGACCTGGCGCAGGCGTACTTGCAGATGGAGGTTGAAGAAGAGTCACGCCAATACCTCACGATCAACACGCATCGAGGTTTGTACCGGTACAATAGGCTGGTTTTTGGAGTGGCATCGGCTCCAGCAATTTGGCAGAGGGCCATGGAATAGGTATTACAGGGAATTCCAGGCACACAATGTTACCTGGATGATATTCTGATTACAGGTGATGGTGATGAAGAGCACCTCGCAAACTTGGAACTGGTGCTCAACAGACTGAAAGAGTATGGACTTAGTTAATCGGCAGAAATGTGAGTTCTTCCAGAAGCGGATCTCGCACTGTGGTCATGTCATTGACCGGGAGGGGCTTCATAAGTCTCCTGACAAGATAGAGGCAGTTGTAAAGGCTCCCGCTCCGGATAATGTCTCTCAGTTGAGGTCGTTTCTAGGATTGATTAACTATTACCATAAATTTCTACCAAATCTATCCACGGTACTGCACCCGCTAAACGTTCTTTTACAGAAGGAGGTACCATGGGAATGGAGCGAAAACTGTAAGAAGGCATTTCGCAAAAGCAAAGAATTGATCACCTCAGAGGAAGTGTTGGCTCACTTCAACCCGACACTGCCTATTCGGTTGGCTTGTGATGCTTCTCCATATGGTATTGGGGTAGTACTCTCACACAAGTTGCCAAATGGCACGGAAAGGCCAGTTGCGTTTGCATCCAGATCATTGACCTCCGCTGAGCGCAACTATGCGCAGATCGATAGGGAGGCCCTCAGCCTTGTATGGGGAGTGAAGAAGTTTAATCATTACCTGCAGGGCCAAAAATTCACACTTCTGACAGACCATCAGCCGTTGGTATCCATTTTTAACCCTAAGAAGGGTGTTTCAGTGATGACAGCACAGCGTCTCCAGAGATGGTACCTTTTCCTAGGGGCACATCAATATCAAATAGAATTCAAAGGTACGAAGCAGCATGGCAATGCTGATGGGCTGTCGCGCCTGCCACTACCTGAAGAAGAAGAAACGACGAAAGTTGACCCTGTTGAGTTATTTCATTCGACCATCATCGAGTGTTTACCAGTCACCAATGCAAGTATTGAAAGAGAAACCAGGAACGACCCGACACTGTCCAGAGTCTACGAGGTGACAGTGAAAGGATGGCCAACACGTGGTGATCCTCTGTTACCGGCATTCTCGGCAAGGCGAGACCAGCTGTCCGTCTGCCATGGTACTTTGATGTACGGGACAAGAGTGATTATTCCTCCCAAGTTAAGGGAAAGAGTTCTAAAAGAACTGCATGAAGGTCATCTGGGGGGAGTTAAGATGAAAAGTCTTGCTAGGGCTTATGTATGGTGGCTGGGTATTGACCAACAGATAGAGGAGTTGATGAAAAGCTGTGCTGGGTGCCAAAAAGTGCGCACCTCCGATCGCACCACTACACCCATGGGAATGGCCTTCAGCCCCATGGCAACGCGTACATATTGACTTTGCTGGTCCATTCATGGACTCCATGTTCCTAATTGCGGTGGACGCACATTCCAAATGGCCAGAAGTGATCAAGATGAATACCACTACTTCAGAAAAGACAATTGCGGTGTTAAGAACAATATTCGCAAGGAACGGATTGCCAGAACAGATCTGTTCGGACAACGGACCACAGTTCGTGTCGGAAGAATTCCAAAAATTCTTAAAGAAGAATGGGGTGAAACATTATACCTCTGCCCCATATCATCCGGCGACAAACAGGTTGGCCGAGAGATTTGTCCAAACATTCAAAAAGGCAATAAAGGCCATGAACGATGATCAGATTCCACTACAGCACAAGGTGGACAATTTCCTAATGGCATATCGAAACGCCGCTCATGCAGTGACTAACCAAAGTCCTGCCATGATGTTTTATAATAGGAGGTTGCGGTCCAGGTTGGACTTGTTAAAACCAAATGTGCGGAGGGAAGTGGAAAACAAACAGTTCCGGCATATTAATAACAAGACCACTCGAAGTTTCGACGTAGGACAACCAGTGTTGGCAAGGGGCTATGGAAACGAAAAATGGCAGTCCGGAACAATTCGGGCCAGACAAGGACCTCTGATGTACACAGTAGATATTGGTAACAATGTGATAAGGCGTCATGCGGATCAACTGGTAGAATCGAGAGCAAGGGTCGAACCCATGGTTGCAACAGAGACAACTGTGGAAGACGTTAATGAACCTGAAGCATCTACCTCGGCAGGGAATGTACCTGATGATGATAACACCCAATGCATGGGAGACCAACTAGAGGAGTCACCTCAGCAACAGGAATCAGAGACCACTGAAAGGCGTTATCCAAACTGAATCAGAAGGCCTCCTGACCATAGAACATATATATCAGAAACGCTGCCTACGGAGGGCACGGTCCATCATCAAAGACCCTACCCACCCCAGCCACAGTCTGTTCGCCCTCCTACCATCTGGAAGACGCTACAGATGCATTCGCACCCGTACGACCAGATTTAGGAACAGCTTCTTTCCCAGGGCTGTCATCCTACTGAACTCCACAAATAAACACTAAAGCCTGCACATCTGCCGATGCACTTTATTATGGTCATATTTATGCTAATATATATGTACAAATGTATGTTGAAATGTTTAAGTGTCCTAATCCAAATTGTACACTCTCGGGAGCCGCAAGCCTACATTTCGTTGTACTGCACTTGTGTACTAACAATGACAATAAAAGTTGATTTGATTTTGATTTGATTTGAGAGACTGAACCTTTGAACTGTTTATACCTGAAGTTATATATGTTATTATGTTATGTTAAATGGGGATATGACTGTTAAGCTAAAAAGGGAGGATTGTGGTGTATGTAACCTGTTCCACCTTAAGAGAACTTAAGCCTGTTCCACCTTAAGAGATGTACTACTTTCTCTGGCTGCTGTATACGTAATACCGGTGGTGACCACCGGTATATAAGCACTGTGTAGTAATATTGTATTTAGTATAGTCCTGACCTCCAACCAGTAAAGACCTGTTGAACTTTAATCTTGTAGTCTGTGTTAGTAATTACAACTAGAACACACAGACTTAACAAAACCTGTGGAGAAAATGTTTTAATTTTAATTAATTGACCACTTACCTTGTAAAAAGCAGGCCTTACGCCTGCTTTTTATATTTCTAAATACTGCAGGCTTACGATCCCGGGAAAACCTGCAACAAAAACCTAAGTTCAAAGCGCATGCGCAGCCTCTCCTGCGCCGCGTTCGACCTCTGAACCCCTTCATTCAGAGGATCGGAAGTGCCGGTTTCCCGCGCATGCGCAGTGCATGCAGAAAACCGGCACTTCCATTCGGCCTACGGGTGAGTACCCCGTGCTTACTCACCCGTGGAGACCCAAATTTCTGGGCCAAATGTATTCAGGAGAGATAGGGAAGGAAAAAGACAGGGGATGGGGGGGGGGAAGCGGAGTAGGTGTGGGGTTGGCAGTATTGATTAAGGATACTATTACAGTTCTACAGCGGGACAATATACTAGAGGGTTCAAAGACTGAATTTATTTGGTTAAAGTTAAGGAACTGAAAAGGAGCTGTTGCGTTGCTGGGTATTTACTATAGACCCCCTGATTCTGATTCTGAAATGTTTTTCCTGTCAATATTAGCAGTTATCAACTAAACCAACTTCCAAAAATTACTACTGTAAGTTTAAAAAAAACTAACATAGCTTGTTCATGCAAAGTATGGACATCAGTTGTTAATATTTTTGATATTCATTGCAGCAGATTTCTGTCACATCCTACCACTTCCTGACACAGCCAATTTCAGTTTTCTTAACTGTTTAAGTATTTTAACTTCAAAGTTTGATTATTCTGCATTATATTTTTCTCTGACAAATTTCTGATTCTATGAGTGTATTGGTATTTGAGCTTTAGGGACAATAAGGATAAGAATATGTAATTGCCTAGAGTTGGCAAATGTCAAGTTTGTAACAAAGATCACTATCACAAAATTCTATGGAAAACTATTGATAAAATTGTAAGTAATTCAGCATTTCAAAATAACCAAGAAGTATTTCAAACTTTATCTCTGTAAATGGGTGTTAATTAATGCAGTCACATATGGAGAAATGCCAGAGAATAAGGTACGAGATAGGCCATTAATCAGTTAAAGATCCATTGCTCGTACAGTGCAACTCCAAAATATCTCTCTCCCTTTCTCACAGTGTCAGGCAGTAAAATTTATATTATTACCAAGTGCAATGGTGTGTAACTATAGTAATTTATGACAGGGTGTCCAACCATTTGGAGCAGTAGGCCATGTGTAGGAAGCGAGTGCCTCGCTTATGATTAAACTGCTTCTGAGTTGGAAAGTGTCATAATTAAACTTCACGTCCAATTTATTTAGCATCTCTTGGTCTTGTTGGACCATACCCTTTCTACCCCACTTACTTCTCTCACTCTCCCTCCTACTACATTTCTGTATCTCTCCACCCTCTCTGTCTGTCTATTTCTGACTCCACTTCTGACTCCCTCTCGCTATCCTTCTTCATCTTTTTCTCTCCTCACTTTTCATGCATTTCTCTCTTCCTCCTCCTTCATTTCCATCTGTTCCTCCATCTTCCCCCCACCCACCTTTGCTTTTCTCTCTTTCTTCTTT
Organism: Somniosus microcephalus; assembly: GCF_052327205.1. NCBI lineage: Eukaryota > Metazoa > Chordata > Chondrichthyes > Squaliformes > Somniosidae > Somniosus > Somniosus microcephalus. The sequence goes on from NC_140995.1 coordinate 138,420,022, forward strand.
TCACTTTCTCTCATCTCCTTTTCAGCATTGAGACCTCAGGTGAGCAAGCCAGGGGCAGCAGCATTGATGGCCACTTCATCTGGGGCTTCATGGGCAGGGACACTAAAGACACTGCTGGGTTATCGAGAGGGGAAGATTTGGGAATCTCTTGGTCAGCTGTGGAGGGAGGTTTTTGTCAGTTGAGGGGCTATGGTTGCTGACGTGCCCAGGATCAATAACCCTATGTGAGTCTTTGTCATTTTTATGCTTAAAAGCCATAACCAACAACAAACATTAGTTGCTTACTGTCAGCAGAAATTACAAATATAAACCTGACAACTTACATTGTTCTGGCAGCAGCAGACACCCAATTTTCCATGGGGTCGGCAAGCTGCTACTGGATTCACCTTCAGAACAGCAACTGATGGAGAATTATGGAAGTGTAAATGAAGGAGAGGAATGCTGGAATACCACAGCGCTCCTGAACCAGCACTGAAATAAGGAAGTGTATTTAAGGGCTATAAAGGGTTGCTCTGAGGAGTCCTAGTTAAACCCTGATGACAACCCTCCCTGTTATTCCAGGCACATTTGAGTGAAGAACACTATTAACAAAAAGTGGTCATCTCTGATAAGAAACAGATGATCTGTCATGGGGGAGCATCAGACAGATAAGCCATTGTAATTCTGGTTCCCTGTTCAACCTTGAGATAGCATTAAATGCCACATCCTATCCATTACCAAGACTGCTTACTTCCACCTCTGCAACTGTGCTCCCACCTCAGCCCCTCTACTGCTGAGACATTTATATATGCTTTAGTCATGCCTTCACCCTCCATAAACTCCAACTTGTTCATAACCCTGCTGCACATATCCTTTCCTGCACTACACCCCACTCGCCCATTCTCACTGATCTACACTTGCTCCAGCATTAACTTTAAAATTCTTGCCCTGGTCTATAAATCCCTGAATGCCTTGCCCCACTCTACCTTCACCAGACTTATATCCCCTCTCAAATGCTCCATTCATCTACCTTCAGCCTTCTGCGCATCCTCTCTTCCTAGGTCCCACCATTTCAGTTGCTTTGGTCCTACTCTTTAGAACTTCTTCCCTAAAGCTCTGCACCTGTCCACCTTTATAAACTTCTTAAAGACCCATCTCTCTTACTAAGCTTTTGGTTACTCTTCCTAATTTCTCCCTTCCTGGTTCAGCATTCTTTTCTTTATGTTTATTTGTCAAGGACCTTGGGGCATTTCTTTGAATTAAAGGCACTAAATAACGGCAATTTGTTGTTGTCTATTGCTGATAACAATGATGTTTTCTTAGCAGCAGCAAGCCTAGCTGACACCTGCCTCCCACTCCCAGCAATGCTCCTCTGCCCCTTCAGTTAGGTCTACCTCTAAAATTCATGATACTGTAGATCCCAACTGGAGATGGGCAATCATGCTGCTGGAAGCAAAAGCCTTGTGTCAGCCCAGTGAGAAAGCCGCCAGCACTGTCCGTCTAATTGTGCCATCCTGCACCAGCAAATCAACTGTTTCACCAGTGAGATTTATCCAAGCAACTATCATTCAATCAAGAGTTATTCGACAAACGATTCCAAATTTGAAAACAGGACAAGTTCGACCCCCTGGCCAGGGGTTGGGCACCTCTGGTTTACGATACTGTTGTTTACACAATGAATTATTTTTTTCATTTTAGATCCTACATGAATGTATTCAGAGTGAAGCATGATAAATCAGGCCTAGTCATGTGTTTTGTTGAGCTGGTTCAGCACACAACCTACTGTACTGATTGATAACCTGTTTGTGTGTCCCATTCAACTACTTTTTGTCTGACCCAACCATGTCCAGCAAACCATCCAGGCTTGGTGTCAAAAAGATTGTCAGGCTGTGTCCTGAGACCGTGGGTCCTGTTGTACTGTACCAACAATGGATTTCTGCTTGACTAAAGGCTTATTAAATATCAATTTCTCAAAATCAATGTGTTAAAAAAAATGAAATGATAAAGTCAAATGTGGGTCTGTGCATTTTGACATTTTTATTTGTACTAAACATGATGATTTAGAGAAACTCATCAATGATGATAAGCAAGGGGAGAGCAAGGGGACAGAGTGACACCCAGATTTAAATCCACCCTAGCTGGTAGAAAAAAAGGTTTCTCATTTTGCCAGTTGGAAAAGTCCTTAACAAAATGAATTTTGACAATCTCAAGCCAGGACCTAGTGGGTGTGAGTCAATTACACAAATTGCCCATAATTGAGCACTAATTGTCACTACATTAATTAACCTACTTAGATAGGCCAGGAGAATGGCTATTGTGGGAATAGAAATGCCACACAGGTGTAGTAGGGTAAACTCGTTTGAGGTTAGGACACATTTCTGGAATAGGAGGAGCTTTTTAAATCTGATAATGCTCAATGCCATCGGCAGATGCCAATAATGTGAAGGTGTTCCATTTCTATGCGGTACAAAGATTGAAAAAACATAAAATATAATAGACTTTAAAATCTACCTACAGTAAACATTTCCCAATGTTTCATCCAGTTTGAAAATATGCAAAAAGGCTAAATCTCAAATTTTATTTTGCTTTTGTTTTTATAAATTTTCCATAAGTATTGTAAAGATACTTTATGTACTAATTTGACTGTTAAAAAAAAGTATGAGGTCATGAATATTAGGGATGGGCAATAAATGCTGGGCTTGCCAGCAACACCCACATCCTATAAATGAATTTTAAAAAGACTGAAACCAGACAATCTTTAAACCATGAGAAGTTATTTTTAAATCTAGATCAATGTGTGGCCTTGTCTCACAGCTACCAACTTCCTCTGTCCATCCTACCAGAAGCTAACCGCCAAACAGCATCAATCATCAGAGTTCCAATGAGGGTAGAATTGGGCTCGGTAGCAGGGCGCTACGAGGCCCCTTGAGGTTCTGAAATGGCGTCCGCGGCATGCGCGCGCACTTCTGACAGGAAGTGCGCTGGTCGCCATATTGGTAAAGGGGTTAGCTATCATCCACTGGAAGCATGCAGGGCAGGCAGATCACAATGTCAATCAGAGTGTAATTCTGAGTTGACGCCAGCGCTGCCATTTTGGAGGTCCATGCTTCAGCCTACGCCCTCTCTTAACCTGCCACAGCTGAACACAGGTTCCCCAGCAGCGCTATTTAAAGGTATCCTCAACCAATTACAGATTAGTTGCTGGTTTATTTCTTCCGGCTGCATTTGCTGCAAATCTACACATTTTGGGTGCTTTTCCATACTTGTTAAAAGTTTCAAAAATCTACAGGGACTGGTCTGGCTGGTGCTGAAGTACTTTTTTGCTGACTTAAAGGCTTGTGCACAAACCAGTTGCTTCCAGACATGGGTGGCCTAGTAGGGCTTCCTCTTGGCCTTGAGCATGACTGGGAGAATGAACCGAGGCCACGCAGAGCAGGACAAGTTGCTAGAAGAGGGAGGAGGTCCTGCAGCAAGAATTTAGGGAGCTAGGTGAAGGATTAAGGAGCAGGACCTCAAGGGTTGTAATCTCTGGATTACTCCCAGTGCCACGTGCTAGTGAGTATAGGAATAGAAAGATAGAACAGATGAATGCGTGGCTAAAGGGATGGTGCAGGAGGGAGGGCTTTAGTTTCCTGGATCACTGGGTCTGCTTCTGGAAAAGGTGGGACTTGTACAAGTCGGACGGTTTACACCTGAACCAGAGGGGAACCAATATCCTTGTGGGGAGGTTTGCTAGCACTGCTGGGGGGGGTTTAAACTAACTTGGCAGGGGGATGGGGTACAGAGTGGAGCTATAGTAGGGGGTGATTTACAGCCAAATACAGAGGGAAAAACAAGTCAGCTGGGAAGGCAGAGCAAATATGTGAAGGCAAAAGAGAATATGGCAGGGCTGGAAGGCATTTATTTTAATGCAAGGAGTCTTGCAAATAAGGTGGATGAACTGAAGTTGTTGTTGAACACATGGGAGTACGATATTGTTGCTATCACGGAGACATGGTTGAGGGAGGGTCAGGACTGGCAGCTCAATATTCCGGGGTATAGAATCTTCAGGCGAGACAGAGGGGGGTGTAAAAGGGGAGGGGGTGTTGCAATATTAATTAAGGAGTCAATTACTGCTGTAAGGAGGGATGATATATTAGCGGGTTCCTCTAATGAGGCCATATGGGTAGAACTTAAAAACAAAAAGGGGGCAAGCACTTTGCTGGGAGTGTACTATAGGCCCCCAAACAGTCAGGGGGAGATAGAGGAACAGATATGTAGGCAAATCTCAGAAAAGTGCGAAAATAATAGGGTAATAATAGTGGGGGATTTCAACTTCCCCAATATAAATTGGGATAGTCAGAGTGTGAAAGGCTTAGAGGGTGCAGAATTCTTAAAGTGCATCCAGGAGAGCTTTTTGAGCCAACATGTAGAAAGTCCTACAAGAGAGGGGGCGGTACTGGACCTAATTCTAGGGAATGTAGCCGGGCAAGTGGTGGAAGTGTCAGTAGGAGAGCATTTTGGCGACAGTGACCATAATTCGGTGAGATTTAAGGTGGTCATGGAAAAGGACAAAGACGGCCCAGAAATAAGGGTTCTAAATTGGGGGAAGGCCGATTTTAATATGATAAGGCAGGATCTGGCCAAAGTGGACTGGGAGCAGCTACGTATAGGAAAATCCACATCAAAACAGTGGGAGACTTTCAGAAGGGAAATAGAGAGAGTACAATGCCAACATGTTCCTGTAAAGGTCAAGGGTGGGACCAACAAGCAAAGGGAACCTTGGATGACAAGGGATATACAAAAATGCATTAGGAATAAAAGGGGGGCTTTTGGCAGTTACATAAGACTAAAGACGGAAGAAGCCCTAGAGGAGTATAAAAAGTGCAGGGGCGTACTTAAAAAAGAAATTAGGAGGGCGAGGAGGGGCCATGAAATAACACTGGCGAGCAAAATAAAGGAAAATCCTAAGATGTTTTATAAGTATATTAAGGGCAAGAGGATAACCAGGGAAAGGGTAGGGCCCATTAGGGACCAAAGTGGCAATCTGTGTGTAGAGCCAGATGAGGTAGGCGGGGTTTTAAATGAATTTTTTGCATCTGTGTTCACTATGGAGAAAGACGATGCAGACATAGAAATCGGGCAAGGGGACTGTGACATACTTGAACATATTAGCATCGAGAGGGAGGAGGTGCTAGCGGTTTTAGCAGGCCAAAAAGTGGATAAATCCCCAGGCCCGGACGAGATGTATCCCAGGCTGCTGTGGGAGGCAAAGGAGGAGATTGCAGGGGCTCTGACACAAATTTTCAGAACCTCTCTGGCCACAGGGGATGTACCAGAGGACTGGAGAACAGCTAACGTAGTACCATTATTCAAGAAGGGTAGCAGGGATAAACCAGGGAATTACAGGCCAGTGAGCCTAACATCTGTGGTAGGGAAATTATTGGAAAAAATTCTGAGGGACAAAATTAGTCTCCACTTGGAGAGGCAAGGATTAATCGGGGATAGTCAGCATGGCTTTGTCAAGGGTAAATCATGTCTGACAAATCTGATTGAATTTTTCGAGGGGGTGACTAGGGGGGTGGATGAGGGAAATGCTGTGGATGTGGTTTACATGGACTTCAGTAAAGCTTTTGACAAAGTCCCGCATAGGAGACTGGTCAAGAAGGTAAGAGCCCATGGGATCCAGGGTGCCTTGGCGCGTTGGATCCTAAACTGGCTGAGTGGCAGGAGGCAGAGGGTGATGGTCGAAGGTTGCTTTTGTGACTGGAAGCCTGTGTCCAGTGGGGTACCTCAGGGATCGGTGCTGGGTCCCTTGTTGTTTGTGATCTACATAAATGATTTGGATGAGAATGTAAAAGGTATGATCAGTAAGTTCGCAGATGACACGAAAATTGGTGGGGTGGTAAATTGCGAGGAGGAAAGCCTCAGGCTACAGGACGATATAAACGGGTTGGTCAGATGGGCGGAAAAGTGGCAAATGGAATTTAACCCTGAAAAGTGCGAGGTGATGCATTTTGGACGGACAAATAAGGCAAGGGAATACACAATGAGTGGTAGGACCCTAGGAAGTACAGAGGGTCAGAGGGACCTTGGTGTACATGTACATAGATCCCTGAAGGCAGCGGAACAGGTAGATAAGGTGGTTAAAAAGGCATATGGGATACTTGCCTTCATTAGCCGAGGCATAGAATATAAGAGCAGGGAGGTTATGATGGAGCTGTACAAAACGCTGGTGAGGCCACAGCTGGAGTACTGTGTGCAGTTCTGGTCGCCTCACTATAGGAAGGATGTGATTGCTTTGGAGAGGGTGCAGAGAAGATTCACCAGGATGTTACCTGGGATGGAGCGCCTCAGCTATGAAGAGAGGCTGGACAGGCTGGGGTTGTTTTCCTTGGAGCAAAGAAGGCTGAGGGGGGACCTGATTGAGGTGTACAAAATGATGAGGGGCATAGATAGGGTAGATAAAGAGGAACTTTTCCCCTTAGTAGGGGGGTCAATAACAAGGGGGCATAGATTCAGGGTAAGGGGCAGGAGATTTAGAGGGGATTTGAGGAGGAACTTCTTCACCCAGAGGGTGGTTGGAATGTGGAACCTAATGCCTGAAAGGGTGGTAGAGGCAGGAACCCTCACAACATTCAAGAAGCATTTGGATGAGCACTTGAAATGCCATTGCATACAAGGCTATGGACCAAATGCTGGAAAATGGGATTAGACTGGACAGGGATGGATGGGCGGCGCAGACACGATGGGCCGAAGGGCCTCAAACTCTATGACTCTATGACTGTATGAGGCGGAGGGGGGGTGGGGAAGGGCTCTCAGCATGAGGCCTTTTCTGCAGAGGGTCTTAAAGGAGCAGATCTGTTGGAGAACAGATTGCAGGAGTGCTTTGATGCCCTGGAAGCCCCTTTGCACATTGGTACCAGGGGCCATGAGAGTAGCAGTCTCAGCTTCCACTGCAGCACTCAGACATTGGGTGGCTGCTGCTTGTGCTGCAATGGAAGCTGAGATATCAGCCATCAGACGTTGCATCATGGTTAGTTCCACAGGTGTACTGCTGGAGGTGACCACCCGTTCCATGCTGGAAAGCATGGGCTCTAAGCTCTGCGCAAAGCCCTGTGCCAAGTTGGTACCGGACTCCTCCTTGACATTAAATGCAGGCTTTCTGGCAGGCTTTGCAGTGCACCAAGCATTTGGGTGTGTACACCCATCAGCCTTTTTCTGTACCCTGGCCCATCGAAGTGTTCGCCCGAGTCCTCTGCAGCAGAACTAGTGTGCGACCTAACCCTTCCAGGAGCTGGCACCTGCGCTATCCTTGCCCCCTGCCCTGGCTGTAGCGCACCTGTGCCTGGTGTCTCACCATGTGCAAATCCCACCTCTATGCTATCCTCTAAATTACACACAGTGTCAGTATCTGAGCTGGTGACTGTGACTGTGAAATTGTGTGACGGTGCATCTTCATCTTCACTGGCTTCTTGCTTTTCCTTCACTGCCGGGACAGATTGCAGTTCTTGGGTATCTAAAAGGAAAAAGGGACAATGGTAAGTTTGTGGTGAAGGAAGAGGAGAAAGTACGAAGTGCATGCTTACACCATCTGCAGCTTGTAAGTCAGAAGAAACTGTGGGATATGGGAGAAGTGGGATGAGAGAAGAATCATTATGTATGCGGAAACTCTCATCTTCAGTGGCTTCAGCCCCGCCAGTGACCATGGCCTCAGCAATGGCCTTTCCCATAACGGCCAGCATGTGCAGGTTAGGTTGATTGGCTATGATAAAATTGACCCTTAAGTGCTAGGGGGATTAAATACGTGGGGTTACAGGGATAGGGTGGGATATGTGTTGGTGTAGGGATTACGGGGATCGGGTGGGATATGTGTCGGTGCAGGCTCGATGGGCCGAAATGGCCTCTATCTGCACTGTGGGGTTTCTGTGAATCTGTGAATATCCTTGATGGGGGTTAGAACATGCAGGCTCACCTTTCCTGCTCTGGTTAGTTCCTGCTGCTACCGGTTGTGCACCACCTTCTCCTGCAAGAGAAAGGGAAGTGTGTCAGTGAGTGTGGAGCAATCTGTGTGGGTGATGTGGCTGTCATGGTTTTATAGCTGGCAGTGTGTGAGAGCTATGAGATGTGGGTGTGAGGCTTGCAACAATGCTAAGTGTGAAGCATCTAATGTTAAGTATGAGTCCTGATTGATAGAGAGATTGTTAGTAGGTGAGTGATGGAGGTGTGGTGAATTGAGCAGTGGCTGATGCTAGTGGTGCAGTTGGTGGGATATGGCATTTGAAGATGCACTCACTGACCTTGACCACTCGTGTGAGATCATTAATCTTCTTCTGGCACTGCATCCAGTTGCTTAGGGGTATAGTCCTGGCATTGACTTCTTCGGCTATCTGTTCCCACTGCCTTCTCATCGTGTGCCTGGGGGATCTCCTGCCCCCCTGAGAATACAGGACATCTCTCCTCCTTTCCACCTCCTCCACCAAGGCCTCCAATACAGCATCCAAAAACCTGGGGGCCTGCTCTCTCCCATGGTCAGCCATTGATCTCTCTTTCCCAAGTCAGATTCAGTTGTAGAACGACTCCCAGCACCTGCAGCAGCTTTGATGCACCTCCCCTTTAAGAGGTGCAGGCTAGCTTTAAGAAGTGCAAGTTAGAACATAAGAACATAAGACGTAGGAGCAGGAGTAGGTCATTTGGCCCCTCAAGCCTGCTCCGCCATTCAATAAGGTCATGGCTGATCTGATCTTGGCCTCAAATCCACTTCCCTGCCCGCTCCCCATAACCCTTGACTCCCTTACCTTTTAAAAATCTGTCAATCTCCACCTTAAACATATTCAATGACCCAGCCTCCACAGCTCTCTGGGGAAGAGAATTCCAAAGATTCACGACCCTCTGAGGGAAGAAATTCCTCCTCATTTCCGATTTAAAAGGGTGCCCCTTATTCTGAAATTATGCCCCCTACTTCTAGATTCCCCCACGAGGGGAAACATCCTCTCTGCATCTACCCTGTCAAGCCTCTTCAGAATCTTATGTTTCAATAAGATTCCCTCTCATTCTTCTAAACTCCAATGAGTATAGGCCCAACCTGCTCAACCTTTCTTCATTACTAGTGACTAGTAATCAGTTACTAATGATATTGGTTGATGTGTGCAGCCAATGAACAGCGTGGGAAGCACTGGCTGCATGCAGGAATCATTATAATTAACAGGCAGTACTAATTTGGCATGCTACCTACATTCCACTCGCAGGGGGCAGGGCGCAGATTAATCGTGCATTGCGATCCCTGCACCTGTTTTCGGGGGCTAACCAATTTATCGCCCAATGTCTCTGCGTTGCGCCTGCTCATTCTTCTGGCCAGAGAGCCTGTATTGGGTGAGGGCCTATGTACAGTCAGAAAGGATTTAAAAGGAACAGTCACAAAACACTTTGCCACTATTCCCACTGAAATGCACTTAAAACGAAGATACAGTGTATGCTGACAAAATGAAATTGAAACAGAAGATACATGTCAAGTAACAGAATGTTTTGAATAATAAACTATTGCTTTGTGTGGGCAGAGTGGGTTATAAAGCCATGATATCAACTTTTTTTTGGAGAATCACATTTTTCCCAATAAATATTCTGTTCATACAACAAATGGTTAGTGTTTTTGTATAAGAACACACATTCCTAAATCATTTTATATGATTGTCAGTTTAAATCTGGAAGATGCAGAGTAAAATTATATGGGAGCTTTGCCACACACTTCTGATTCATTTTTGGTCTAGTAATTAGCATTCATGTGAGTGATCATCTGGATAACACATTAGAAAACAGTAGCTCACTGAAAGCATAGTCAGGTGTGGATCATTTAAATAAAATTAACTCTGCCAGTGGAAGTGCAATGGATTGCGACTCCCTCACACTGACAACAAAGGGTGTAGACCACCTCCCAAATCCCTGAGAGAGGGTTACCAGAGTGCCAAAACCAGGGAATGTTCATTTGTGAACTTATAATTTATATAAAAATATGTTTACATTTCAAAATATATTGGCCCAGAATTTCCGATCGGGGTGATGGCGAACTGGCAGCGTTCGTTGTCATTCCACCTTCGAGATTTGGTGTATTGTGGAAATCCTAAAGTTGCATTCTGTCAATGACAGCTCCGAAACAGGCTGCACTGTGCCTCCCCACAGAGCCGTGTAAGCTGTGTAATCAGCCAAATTAGGGAAACTGACTAAAACTTTGGGTCTTCCACTGTAAGTACACTGTTAAATTCCCCACTAAAGGTTAGACTCAAAGGGATTAGGTGTAACTGGGGTTTTGACAGTGTACTGACTGCTAAACAAATATTAAGTGCTTGGAAAACTAATTTTAATTTTGTACAGTGTGAAATTTGTTAATTTTAATAATTTAAATTTTTAAGAAACTTTTCAACAAATCTTTTTCCAAGTTTGTCCATCATTATTTCAGGTTTGCCTTTTCCCCATGTGAGAGCCCCAATCTTTGTTTTGCTCTCGCTAACATTTTTAAAAAGTTATCATTTTAAGAGCTTACCCACTTCCTTGTTGGCTGTCTGTGAGAATTCTGCCTTTTGATTGGCTGCTTAGACAGCCTGTCGATGTCACGGTAGTTCGCACAAGAGGATCCCAACTACAGTTCATTGATTTGATTTGAAGGTCGGAAAACCCGAAGTTCTCGACGCAGGGACCGCGAGATCCTTGCGCAATGCGTACTTCGGGGCCAGCAGCAAACGCCTTCACTTCGTTTCACTGCTGACCGCAAATTCCAGGCCATTATTTAAAAATGAGAAAGCCAAAATAAATAAGTGTCGAGGAAAGCTTAATAGTTACAGAAAAACGCACGGTGACAGTTGAGCTATCACTGACAGCTCAGAAAGCTGCTGCACAATCACTTACGATTGTGCAGTCAGCATGGCAAGATTACATAGGCAAACCCTGTTACAAATGTGGACATAGGAATTTTTAAGACAATAAAAAGATATAAAGGCCCTGAAATTCTACTGGGGCTCTGCTGGACTCCTGCAGAAATTCTGACGGTGGTCTCAAGCATTGACCCCACCAGAGTTCACACCTGCCCTTGCTTTCCGGAAACTGCAGTGCCTGCCGGCTTGTGTGCCGGGGGACGGTGGGTTGCCCAGGCCTCTGGCTGCCCATAGACATGGTCTGATCAGTCTCCTGAACAAAGGGGCCGATCTGCCCGGTGGGACCCCACATGTGAACTTTTGGAGTACACTTCCGTTCATTCTGCCGACCAGCTGCCACAGAAACGTTCCAGGTCCAGGAGTGAGAACTTCTAGCTTAGTGAGTTCCCCTCCTTGGCTCCACCCACTTGCTGCCATTTGCCTCGTAAGGGACAAGTGGAGGTTTCTGGAAACCATGGAGAACCGACTGAACCCCCTCCAAAAGAAATTTCAAGGCCAGGACTTTATTAAATTATAGTTAAACCCCTATGGTAAACTGATATTACTGAAGCTAGCTGAATCCTGAATCTTAACAGTATCTTTTATAATCACCAGGATGCTGCTGTTTATCAAGCTAGCCCCTGTGGCTTCCACATCTGTTGATATCCCACTTGTAGTAAAATTGCAAAATCTAGCTCATTTAAAGCCAGCTTGCCAGCTCGGTACTAAATTTATTCTTACTAACAATTAATTCATTACACACAGAGACATTTCAGAGCCTTTTACAGAACAGTGGATAGCAAGAGGGTACCATGAAGGAAGAATATACTGGGTTCAAGTACAAAGTACCTAGAGACTGTAACTTAAAGCTAATGAACTGGTGGGACAATTTTAACCCTACCCACCCGGAGGAAAGTGAACAGGTGGGAGGGTCCTTCTTAGCAAACTGAAAGTTCTCTGGAAGGTCAATATCCGAGGGCAGTCTCCCACTCTTCAACTGTAACTTCGGCAGAGGAGCTGCGGAAATCCCAGGAAAACGTGTTGATGTCATGTTTGGGGGGTATGCACGGTTCTTCCGCTGAAGTTATGACAGATGATTGGGAGGACTCCCTGTGGCAATTCACCTCCTTGGTATTTGCTGATTATGAAACTTGGAGGGTGAATTTCCATGGAATTTAGGTGGAAGAGCTACAGAAATCCTAGAAAAAAACACCCCTTGATTTTAAAGCTGAGGATTCAGTTATATTCACTAATACAAATTTAGAATTATATCTAACCGCTGAATTTATGGGGGTTTGTTTCTGTGAGGGATCTTGCAGCAGAAGAGCTGTGGAAAACCCAGGAGTTACAGCAGACAACAGGGGGAACCCACCACAGGAATCCACCCCCTACATTCTTTACAATAAGTTTACGCCATTGGACTTCAGATTCACATTTTTTTTTAGAGTCTCTCTGTTTTTCTATAGTTTTGTCACACCTACCTGAGAAGGCAAAAACCAAAAAAAACTGAGGTTACAGAAATTCTTTCAGTAACTTCCTGCTGATACTTCAAAGTAGACCACACATCAAGTATGCACTACGATTAGTCAGTAGAGGTTTTGCTGCAATTTTTTAATTCCTGTTTATTTCCTTGTTCCCAATTGTTTCGATGGCACAGTCCACACCTCAATATGTGATAATATCACTATTTGTCACAGCGTGCTGTGTGAAACTCAAGCTGTTAGATGGAAGAATGATGGAAGAGACTCACATAAGTTGAATGTGCAAGCTGAATGCAACTCAAGCACTTTGTTTTGTTGTCAACTTGAGATACACCCACGGCTAGCACTAAAATGTGGACAGGAGCAACTGTCAAGAATGGAACGAGATAATCATTATTTTATTTTATTCACAATTCTTCCTAGATATTTCTATTTTTGCATTCATTTGTTTTGATATTTATCTTCTTTATTAAAAAAATGGCACCAACGCTTTTATTTATTTTTCCCTCTTTATGTCCCCAGAGCATGCATCAATCCCTGGTCAAGTGGACAGAGAGATGACCACCCCTCAGGTTGCTGCCAGTATGTTCAGTAATCAACCACTAGAAAGTATGTAAGATTGGTCCAGTTTGACTGGCACTTTGATTCTTCCTTTTAGCCTATGAAGAGTAGATGAACACTGAACCCTGCACACAAAATAAATAGTACTGGTCCCAAAATTCCGATCGGGGCTAAGGTGCAAGTGGAGTCGATCTTCGGTCAGGAGACAGGAAAATGGGGTTGAAGCCAGTTCCACTGAGATACCATCCCATTCACAGCCTCAGGAGAAATACCAGTGGGAGATGATATGAGTGAACTTTCTGCCTAACCTCCTTATATCAAGGGTGAATTCAGCCCCTTATGCCCTTTAAGGGCCTCATTGGAACTAACGCCAGCTGACAGTTGGCATTAATCCTGCTAAGGCCCCAGGAAAGGCCCCCAAACTGTTGCTAAAACAGGTAATTAACCTTGAAACCACTCCGCCATTCCAACCAGCTCATCGGAGTGGGATCCGCTGAAGTGTCCTCACTAGCACAATGTACCTACCTTAGATATGCATGTGACCCGATCCTTGTAGGTTGGGATGGTGCCTGGGCCTCTCTACTTGGGCAGACTTAATATTCACTTCGCCACTCTTCCACTCTACAGGAATTTCAGGGCAACTGTATCCAAGATTCTAATATGTAAACAGATGAACAGAGGGATCTAATATAGATTTTTAAATTATGAAGAGTTTTGATAGGGTGAATAGGGAAAAACTATTTCTTTTGTTTAGGGAATCACTGACAAAGTTTCATCAATTTAAAATTATCACTAAGACACTGAGGAGCGAGGTTAAGTAACATTTCTTTATGCAGAGTATTTTTTGAGCATGGAAGGCTTTGGCACAGAAAGTGGCTGAGGCAGAGACGATTGCATCTCTTAAGGGAAAATTGGACAAATATTTGAAGAAGAAAAAGATACATAGCTATGGGGAGGGTGCGGGGTAGTCAGAATAATTTTGGGATGCTCAAGTAAAGAGCTGACATAGTCATGATGGGCCAAAGGGCCTCCTTCTGTACTGTAAATATCTCTTCTCTTCTTAGGCAGTCCCTCGGGAACCGAGGATGACTTGCTTCCACATTAAAAATGAGTTCGCAGGTGACTGATGAGTCCAATGCGGGACCTACAGTCTCTGTCACAGGTGGGGCAGATGGTGGTTGAAGGGGCGGGCGGGTGGGGTGCTTGGGTTGACATGCGCTCCTTGCGCTGCCTGCGCTTGGCTTCGGCTTGCTCCTGGCGAAGTAAATAACTGTAAATATCTATGGCTTTATTGGATGCCCAAAATGTAAAAACACACCATGTCACATAAATAAAGATTTGCATATATATAGCGTCTTTCATGATCTGAGGATGTCCCAAAGTGCTTTACAGCTAATTAAGTACTTTTGAATAGTTACTGTTGTAATGTAGAAAACGCAGCAGCCAATTTGCACACAGCAAGACCCCACAGACAGCAATGTGATACACGATCAAATAATCTGTTTTAGTGATGTCGGTTGAGGGATAAATATTGGCCAGAACATCAGGGAGAACTCCCTGCTTTTCTGTAAAAAAATGCCATGGGATCTTTTACATCCACCTGAGAGGGCAGATAGGGCCTCGGTTCAACGTCTTACTGAAAGTACGTCACCTCCGACAGTGCAGCACTCCCTCAGCACTGCACTGAAGTGTTAGCCTAGATTACATGCTCAAGTCCTTGGAGTGGGACTTGAACCCACAAATTCCTGACTCAGAGATGAGTCATAACTAGTACCAACATTCCTCACCTTGATGAGCATATAAATTCAACCAAAAAAAACTTAATAAATGTCCCCAAGTGGGGAACTTTAATTGCAACCCTGAAAACGACAGTACATTTTACGTCAACAAACAGCAGCATCTCATGCTCTCACCATATTGAGCTTATTGTCAGTGGCCATTATTGCTGGTATTACAGCAACTCAGCCACGATCAACCATATAATTTGCTCAACCTATAAAGTGCACCAGCCATCTTGGAACATTGCAATACATAAAAGTTCCAGGGCATAGAAATGACTGGTGGAATCAGCCTGCTCCTTGGAACTCACCTACTGATCATGAGTACATGACAGGTATTCCACACTAGAACCTTAGTCTACATATAGGTAGTAAAATGCAACCTACTAATCCATCCTCCATCCACTTTTGTGTGATTGAAACTTGGTTTTCAGAGCATTATATGACTGATTCTAACATAACGAATGGTTTTAACCAGAGAAGGAATTATATATTTTTGTTCTAAAAAAAAGTAACAAATCTTGGCTAGCATTTGAAACTGCTGAGCGCAGCTGAAAATTAGGGATGTATGTCTTCAGAGGTTTTCTACCAGCCAGAGAGAGAAGAAGAAAACATTTAATTTCCATCCAGTAGTCATTTTATCAGGAGGTGCAAATCAGACTGAATTACCAAGTGCAATGTCTTAAAAATGGAACAGTAAAGTGACAATCATCTTGTATTCAGAATAAGTAATAATGTTCAGTTCTACCTTTTGTAATTCAATTTCCACTGAGTCAGCAAACTTTTTAAAACAGCGTTAAAAACACCCATATATATTCTCCGTTATTCTGGTCCAATTGCTTTGCGCACATATTTTTTAGAAGCGTCATCAATACTTTTGATTCCAGGTGACTTGTTGTTTCACCCTTAGTTAATGAGTGAGTCAAATTGTAAAATGTTGTCATATTTCACGTGCCCTTTTCTTCCCTAAGATTGCATACCTCCTTTCAGTTAAAGGAAATGGTGGTTTGCAACGTTTGCAACTTAACATCTATGAAGTTAGTGATGCTGCTTGTGGTTGTGTATGTGGTCAGGGTGATTAAGCCAGCATTACTCTTCTTGATAATTTGAGAACTTCACTAAGTAAGAAAGAATAATAAGTTGCCCCATACTGAGTAATGAGAAAAATGCAGTTCCACTGTCATAAAAGAATGAGTTACATATTACATAGAATATACAGCACAGAAACAGACCATTTGGCACAACTGATCTATGCCAGTGTTTATGCTCCACATAAGCCTCCTCCCATCTCTCTTCATCTAACCCTATCACCATAACCTTCTATTCCGTTCTCCCTCATGTGCTTGTTTAGCTTTCCCTTAAATGCATCTATGCTATTCACCTCAACTACTCCTTGTGATAGTGAGTTCCACATTCTTACCACACTTTGTGTAAAGAAGTTTCTCCTGAATAATAATAATGAGCACATTATGAACACAGAGCTTACTTAGTACCTTATCACAGCTCTCAGAAATGTCACAAACAACTTCCCATATAGGGGCCAACAATGTGCTATGGGATGCTGAGGTCCACAGAGTATCCAATGCGCACAGCACACAATAATATGACTCAAACATACCTCAGGCATTTGGAGCTGTGCACCAAGCTCATTAAAACTCCAACTTTCATGCAATTAAGTGGAGAGCCCCATAATACAACAACAACAACTTGTATTTATACAGCGCCTTTAACATAGTAAAACATCACAAGGTGCTTCACAGGAGTATTATAAGACAAAAAAGTTTGACACTGAGCCATATAAGGAGAAATTAGGGTAGATGACCAAAAGCTTGGTCAAAGAGGTAGGTTTTAAGGAACATCTTAAAGGAGGAAAGAGAGGTAGCGAGGCGGAAAGGTTTAGGCAGGGAATTCCAGAGCTTAGGGTCTAAGCAATAGAAGACACGGCCACCAATGGTTGAGTGATTATAATCAGGGATGCTCAAGAGGGCAGAATTAGAGGAGCGCAGATATCTTGAGGGGGTTGTGGGGCTGAAGGAGATTACAGAGATAGAGAGGGGCGAGGCCATGGAGGGATTTGAAATATGATTGGAACAATTAGACAGTGCTCCATAGGCTGAATGCCCATAGAAGTTATCACTGCAAGAGAAGCCTCTTCAGCTGGGCCTTTGCTTTTAAAGGTACTTTGCTGTTTTTGGTGCATCCATTTGCAAGTCACTGGCCTAGAAATCTGCTCATGCTCTGCCTGTTTTTCAGACGTGAAACATGCAGCTAGAGGTCCAATATAGCAGAAGGCTTTGTCTGTCACTGGTACTGCAGTCACTGCAGGTCATATTATAGTATACATTATATTATACATAACCTGCAAAAGGCAGGTCTTTTGTGGCCGTTCCAGGAATCTGTAGGCATTGGCAGCAATGGATAGACCACCTGCGTGCAGACAAACCTCCCGGGCATCTCTTCATTCATCCTCTTCTTTGGCTTCCAAAAACTTCAGGGATAGAGGAGCACTATTCCCTGAATGGGCAGAACATGACTGGCCTTTATCCCTGAGGTTCTATGGAAGGACTAGTGCCCTGCATGGATCAGGCAGTAACATCATGAAATTAGTTGACTTGCACGAGATTGCATTTGTGAATTAAGCTCTTGCCTCATTTTCTGGATAGAAAACCTACCCCATTTTGTCAGTAAAACTGACTTTAAAAAAAACTGTTGTGAGTAAAAATAGTTTTAAACACAAATTACTCAGGTAATGTCTGGACATCAATAACATTTTAATGATTTGAATTGCAACATGTAGCTCTTATAAATGGCTGCAAATTATATTTTAAGGATTGCAATCAGCCATGTGGAATTATAAATAGAGAGCATTAAGGCTGGGGCTGACAGAATACAAAGCAATAGATTGAGGATAGCTGAAGAAGGCAACAAGTAATTGAGCAGCACTGAACTCTGCGTCAGAAGCAAACCCACCTCAGTTAGCGATTCCTTCCAGATGTGGTCATCGAGAAAAGCTTGAAAGCCTTGACTGAGATTGCTGGAAACAGAAAGAAAGGAGCTTTGGACATTCTGGAACTAAGTTGAAGGAGAGAAGTTGAACAAAATAAAAGGGAAGCAACCACAAACACTTCAACTAATTTACCCCCATGGAGGTGTGCTCATTACTAAAGGGTGCGGCAGACTTCCAAGAAAGTGCATACTTTATGAATGTCATCATGATCTGCAGTAAAATACATCTTTCCATTGAAGTAAAATCCATTAAGAGAAAAAGCAAAACACCACAGTGAGGTTTTATTATACTATTACATGTAACAATGGTGCAAAATGTAAACTGTCTCGAAATAAAGGGCACACACAAAATGCATTGAAGCAAACTAATCTAGAATTTTTAAGTACCTTGTCTTCTTTTTCTTATCTGTCTGATTCTGCTCCATCTGCTGACATAGCGCAGATAGCTGCAGAATACCGAACCCACGCAATACTGCTCATCGCAGCCAGCTCAGCCCATTTACAGGAGATAAGTGGTTGTGCCACTTGTTTATTTATAAATTCCCTGTAGCAGTTGCATCAAAAACAGACTGAGTTTAAAGCTGAGACTCACAACTGTAAAACGAAGCTGGTGTATTCAACAGGATGTAGCTTCTGATATTTTTTACTCTGAGAATGCATGTTGTTAGTGCTCTATCTGAGAGCTAAGCCTTGAGCACTTTGAAGTGGTCAACAACATTTTTAATTGTTATATTGTGAACATGTTGCTTTTGTGGTCATAAATTTAACTGCTTCTTCCAGAACAGTCGAAACAGTTTATTGTGAGTGTTCTTGGGAGCCTCCAGCTTTATCCCATATTAACCAAAGCACCTTTCGTGAAAAATGGAAACAAAAAAAGATATTCAAAAAATGTTGTAACAAGTACATATGCAGACAAAAAACTTCTTATTAAAATATGTATTGATGATGGTGTCCTGGACTATATGAGCTGCCAGTAAATAGTTGAAACAATTTTCCTATTTCATCTTTATTAAGTGGATGGATATTTGCACCATCCTGGAGACCCACGTTCAAACCCTATTTTAGCTTATATTGCACGAGAAATTTACAATTTAAAATTTTACCTTGTATTGGTGAGTTACATATTTAAATATGCAAGTAATGTAACTTTTCAGTATGTAAAGCACTAAAAAGAAAACGTCAATTGATTGTTTAGCCTGTAAATGGAAGATTGATTTTAATCTCTGTACATGTTTTCTTTTCCTCACTTACACATTTTCCCCTGTGTCATCCAAATAGCTCTAAACAAGTGCTGCACATCTCCCTGTGGCAACGGCACCCAACCAAATCAAAATCTCGAACATTTCAACAGCTACAAGGAATTATCACGACATTTTATTTAATTGATTTCTGTTGGTTCTTTTTGTGAATATTTTTATTTAAACCGTGAGTGCTTATAACAAAATGAGCTAAGTGGCTGAAGGAGTTGTTCCCACATTACAACAGTGACTACACTTCAAAAGTACTTCATTGGCTGTAAAGCGCTTTGAGATGTCTGGTGATATAGCGTGAAAGGCGCTATATAAATGTAAGTCTTTCTTTACTTTCAGTCTGACAGTGTGAAGTAGCTGAATCAACATTTGTGGAGATACACAGACGATATCACCACTGTTAGTAAGTTGTACAGTTCCTTATCGCCATGTAAAAATGGCAATCTAGGTGTTCAGGTTAACATAAGATATTACTAAGTGCACTTTACAAATGTCAACATAGATTGAACTCTTGCTGCACTGACACCAAATTATCTTGTTATGGCCAAGACTATCTGGAACACTGAAATAGCTCAGTGAATTGTAGTGGTCCTTTGGCTCATAAAAAGGGTGTCAGGGATTGACCAGATCATATCTATGATGCAACCATGTCAGGTTTTTCACTTTTAGGCCTCAGTTGACTGAAAACGTTGGCGTCGGTTTTCAGTCAATCAAAGATATTTTTGATTTGGCTTTCACCTTCAAAATGAATGGTGGGACCCAGGAAACAGAATGGAAAAAAAGATAGACATGCATTTATTTAGCACCTTTTATGTCCTCGGGATGTTCCAATGTGCTTTACAGCCAATAAAGTACCTTTTTGAAGTGTAGTCACTGTTGTAATGTAGGAAACGCGGCAGCCAATTCGCCCACAGCAAGCTGCCACAAACAGCAATGAAATAAATGACCAGAACATCTAGTTTTTTTTAGGTGTTAGCTGAGGGATAAATGTTGGCCAGGACACCAGGAAAAATCCCTTGCTCTTCTTCGAATAGTGCCGTGGGATCTTTTACGTCGCTGCGACTGCTTAGACACTCTTGGCGGATGTCCTCTGGGTTTTGGAGCCTCTGATGGGCCTGCCAAAGTCTGCTCCTCCTGCAACTGTGCAGGGGCAGACTCGGCCATCACTGTCCGGGGAGACCTCTGTGGCTCTGACTGAGGGGGTGGCAATGGGGGAGAAGTGTGAGCGCTTTGAGAGGAGCCCACACTTCCATGTGCCCTCTCTCCTTCATCCCTCTCATGGGCAACCCGCACTTCCCTGCTAGCAAAGAGCTGGAGAGCACCTTGCTGCACATCAGTGGGGCCATGAGGATCCACGTCTACGCTGACATCCCTCCTGAAAAGGAGTTCTATGAGCCTCTGCCATCTGTTCTCCATAGATAGCCATCAATCCTCCACAGAGACCATGTGCTCCTGTGAGTGATGCATTAGCTGCTCCATGCAGGTGGCCATCCTTTCCATGGAAGAGCCTACAGTCACCATCGCCTGCGACACGGTGGTGCTCATGTTTGAGGTGGACTCTTCCATTCTCTGAACATTTGCAGACATCGCGATCGCAAAACCTGTCAGAGCCCCCTGCACTTGTTCCTGCAACTCCAGGATCGTCCTCTTTCTGGATGGCCCTCGAGGCTCAGCATCTGCATGCAGCTGAACAGAGCTTGGAGTGTCCTGCGCCCTCCGGTGAGGAGTCTCCACTGCTGTCCCTGTCTCCACCATCTGCTTTTGCTTACTTGTGACAGACCAGGTGACAACACTACTCTATCTCACGTTGGACCCACCGACGTGTGCGTCTCTGCACTGGTGCTGGGTGCGCTTATATCTGGTGATGCTACGCCCTCAGATGCTGTAGGCTCCTCTGAGGAGTCAACTTCCTCTTCCTCCTGGACAGTGGGGTGGGCTCTTGATGGACCTGTGGGAGAGTAAAGAGATGAGTTAGATTTGTCATACGAAGAATGGGTACAGATACAATTATGCACATGATGACCATTCACTGGATTCTGACATCAGTCCCCATATGAGTGACTGATGTATGCCATGTAGCTGTATGAGATGTAATTTTGTCACCAGGTTGTTGAGATAACCCCCTCTCTCCGTCTCCCACCTCCAACTGCTTGGCGACTCCTGATACTTCTAACTGAGCCTCTACTGCTGTTGTGAGGGTGGCAAATGATGGAGGCCCACTGCCAGTTCTCTCCCGCTCCCTCTTATTGTGCGCTCTCTTTTCCTGCAAGGAGGGAAAGAAGAGAAGGTTGAGTGAGAGTGACGGAATGAGTATAAGGAATAGATGGGTTACATCTTTAGAGGGAGACTATGATGCAGTGGGGTGGCAATGCCAAGTGATCTCCTTTGTGTTGTTAGTTGGTATGATTGCCCTAAGATGAGGGTGAGTGTGAGGGGTGGCTAGTAAGATGGGATGTGATAATGTAGATAGAGAGGGATGGGTGGAAGTGCAAGGAATGTTGGTGTGAGTAAGGATGTGCAGGAGTAGGGAAGGCAGAGTGATGGGGACATGATGAGAGGCATAGCAGGATGAAGTTGATTGCGGCTTTGTACTCACCTTTCCTGATCTAATGAGATCGTTGAAACATTTGCAGCACTATACCCGGGACCTCCTCACCACATCCCTGCTGTTCACCACCTCTGCAATTTGGAGCCAGGCTTTTTTTGTCTCCTGGGGAGGTCTCTTCCACCCATCGGAAGGGAAGGGGACCTCCCTGCGTGCTGTGACTCCCTCCACAAGCATATGGAGGGAGTCATTGGAGAACCTGCCTCTGTCTCTGTGCAGTCATGTTTCCAAGTCTTTCCAACACTCCAATGCTCCACTCCTGCACACTCCTAGATGAACCTTCAAATGCAATGTGGCCACGGCTCCTTTAAATATCCGAGCTGAAAACGCATCATGGATGACATCATCTGACCCACACCATTTAATAGGACCAGGTAACGTGCAGCGTGGGCTTAATAGGCCCCATTAGCGCAAAGTCGATTTCTGCAGCAGGATGGAAGCAAGAACGGGGTCACGACCCGCCACGGCGAACGCCCTCACCGGACCCATCAAGGTAAAGAAAATTCCGGCCTAATCATTTTATTAATAGCTTTATTATTATTGTTTGAATTCACAGGTGTGAGCACTGAAAACCTTAAAAATGGCCAGCCCGCAGAAACTGGAGTTTCCCTGAACATATTGGTAGCCTAAAGCTCACATAGTGGCAACTGCTTTATGTCAGTAGATTAAAATACCAACTAAGCAAAATAATTGTGAACAATTGCAATTATCTTAAATCATGCTACAATTCAGAATCATTACATGATGTGCTTTACTGTATTACAAGGCACACTTTGAGCAGGCCCCAATCTGCATCACTAGGCTGAAGTGACTATATTAACAAGAAAACTTTAAAAAATATATAATAGGGATGTTAACATGAAGACCTAAGTTTGAATCCTAGATCAACTGATATTGTCACATAGATTTCATCTAGAGATTGAGTTTTGCAAAGTTCAACCAGGTTATTCATGTCTGTTAAAATATATCTCCTAGTTCCATAAGGAGTGCCACTGAAAATATCCATAAAGATGACTGCATTGTACCATATCGTCTTCTGGATCAAAAGGAAAGCAAGAATAATAAGACAGTGGGGAATTGACAGGGAACAAAAGGAGCATGCTAGGGCTAGCAGCATGAGATGTTAGTCAGATTAGTGTTTGACCTTTGGCGATCTGACTGAGAATGCAGAGGCAAGATTTTATTTCATCTGATCAGGGAGGGTGGTGGAGGCAATCGGTCAGGGTCGAGGTTGTGATCAGGGGCAGGGAGCGGTGGCTGGCAGCCTTCTGCTCCTTTGGCTCCACATTCAGGTAAGTATATTTTAAAAACATAACTTTTTGGTGGCAGCATGCCGTGGTCCCTTTAAGGATGCATGTAGACCTGGTTTCTTTGAATGCAGCCGGCGTCTACTGCCTCAGGGCAACCTATTATTGCAGAGGGGGCTTTAAACAGGCATTTGGCATCTTATTTACATGTGCAAATGGCTGTTTCAGGTGCTGGCCCTGGACGCCTATGTTTCTGCCTATACCAATATGGCGGATGGCCCACTTTCGGCTCACGATGAGCGTGCGCTTTCTGCTCGCCATATTGGAAGCTTAAGCACCTGTTTAGCACTCAAAAAATGTGCGTGGCACCATCAGATTTCTATGCCAGTGTTTGCACTAAGCGTGTTCCATACAGTATAGCAGTGCTATATTTGGTTATTGTTGTTAATACTGTACTACCAATTGTAAATGCAACAATACTAAATTAGCATGCCATAGCAGCGCCTTGCTTTTTATGCTGATGTCAGTGATTTTCTGATGTGTGCTGAAAAACAAACTTCCTATTTTATTGACCAATTAAAAAGCATTAAAATTCCCGATCCGCCACTATATTTAACTACACAATTCATACTGTGTTAAAACAGTAGCAGCACAGTTTATAAAGTCTAATTACTATTTTAAAAAAAGCATTTAAAAACTGTAGTGAAGGGTTTGTTTATGGATCAATTCATTAGGTAATGGTCATTGCATTTTGACACTAAACAGTGTCAGTAACTGTTAACAGCTCACAGAAATCAAAAATAAACCAGGAATTAAATTTGATTCCTTCTCGAGAAAATAAAACTTGACAGCAGAGTTGCTTTATTCATACTGTGAAAGCAGTAGGACAGAAATACAACATAAGAACATAAGAAATAGGAGCAGGAGGATGCCATTTGGCCCTTCGAGCCTGCTCTGCCATTCAATAAGATCATGGCTGATCTTTTACCTCATCTCCACTTTCCTGCGCTAATCCCATGTCCCTTGATTCTGTTAATATGCAAAAATCTATCAATTTCTGTCTTGAATATACTCAACAACTGAGCCTCCACAGCCCTCTGAGGTAGAGAATTCCAAAGATTCACCACCCTCTGAATGAAGAAATTTCTCCTCATCTCTGTCCTAAATGGCTGTTGAAGTGCCTTACTTCTTAGCTCTGGGTAATGACTCAATACACTCTTGGATTCGTCAGACGGACAGGCCTTTTCTGCACGATCCTGTTCGCGGGGCGTCAGCGCCTCATGGCTGATCCTCTGTTCCGTTTCTGAAAGGGAAGCAGTCACAACGGCAGTTTAACCTCCGAACCTTGTGAGTCAATTACCCGATGGCAGTACTGTCCAATGGAATAAACAGACTATGCGCAGCTATGCTTCTGGCAGGGAAAGTCCCAAAAATGTGGCAAAACACCACCTTCGGCCGATGGGATTTTTCCTAACTGAGCAACGTACTCGGCGCCTGTTAACTCACCAATTGGTACAGCAAGCCATCTCGGTGGAACCTCCAAATTGTTGAAGTGCCTTACTTCTTAGCTCTGGGTAATGACTCAATACACTCTTGGATTCGTCAGACGGACAGGCCTTTTATTTCTCTTGCAAGGGGAATCAGCACCTTTACTCAAGGGGTGAGGCTACTATTCCAATGATACAGCGTAAGCGTTCCATATTTATACAGTTTAACAAACAAGTTTAATTGACATTCCTTTGTTCCTCTATCAGGATACATTTTAGATTAATCATCAGGTATTAATGACATATTGACAGAAGGATCCTGGACACATAAGTCAACCGTTAATCTATAACAGGGCATGAATCGTGTAACCGGAGGTCCTCTTTAATCTTAATCATATATTGGGAGGCTAGGTTTGCTTACGATCGCAAGTTGTCAGGTCACTGGGTACTTCAAAGGAACCCATTGTTTCACTTCTACATTCTCATTAGGTGGGCAGACATCTGTTCTTGGCTGTAATCCAAGTACGTGCAATAGCTCTAGTTACACATCGACTCTTGACCGGTGTCAAGTCTGAAAACTTTCACCCAGCAAGCACCTGAAATTAACCCCTTATAATATGTAGATTTCCTCATTGCCGACCACTTATTCTGAGACTGTGACCCTTGGTTCTAGACTCCCTAGCCAGGGGAAACATCCTCCATGCATCTACCCTGTCAAGCCCTGTAAGAATTTTGTATGTTTCAATGAGATCACCTCTCATTAGATTCATGGGGGGAAAAATTCGGTTGGTTTGCACCTCCCGTTAGTGCCCTAAGAGGGCACTAATGGGGCGCAAAGCAACTAGCGCCCCGATGTGGCGATGTTTGCACCGCGCACAAAATTGACCAGACATTTTGCGGCGGCGCTAAGCACTACCGCCACAATCTCCTGTGCCCACAGAACATGACATCAGTCGAGCGTGCAACACCCCGGTAGCGCCCCGGACCGGATGTTGAGTGGCGCCCCCTGCCTTACCGCCTGCCGCTAGCAACGACAGGTTGAGGGGAGCGTTTTGCAGTCGGGAAGGGACTGGGGGAGCACTATGTAAAGGTGACCAGTTCCTGACTTTTTTTTCGCCGACATGTTTGCACCACGCATTCTGAGTGAGAGAGAGAGACTTCTGGAGATATTCAATGCTCTGTTGAGGAGTTTTGGGTACTGAGCAGCGCTTTGCAGATTCATTTTGATTTGTGCAACCTTTTATCGATTTAGAAGAGACTGTAGAGGCTGCCACTTTGAGCTCTTTCCCTGGGTCTCTCCATTGTTCTTTCCAGCAGATTTGATGTACAGGTCTCTCCAGGCTGAGATTCAAGGCTGCAATGAGCAAGGTGCAGATGGAGAGCAAGATCGACCCTCCCCTTTAAGAACTGGCCGGCGCCAGTGCGTCTGTGTTCCACTGCTGACTGACATCACAGGAGCTTCGCCAGTGCTCTGAGGTAGCGCCTCGCTCCTCGGCGTTAGCGCCTTAAGAATGGTGTGTAGCGCCTGATTTAGCGCTCCAATCACCTCCAGGGGCAATAGAAGCCAAGTTTGCAGTCGGGGGCGATAATTAGCACCAGGCGCTAAACTTTGTGCCCGGTCGATAATTGCACCCCAAACGGGGCAATACTGAATTTCTCCCCCATAGAATCATACAGCACAAAAAGAGGCCCTTCGGCCCATCGTGTCTGCGCCAGCCATCAAGCCCTATCTATTCTAATCCTATTTTCCAGCACTTGGTCCGTAGCCTTGTATGCTATGGCGTTTCAAGTGCTCATCTAAATGCTTTTTAAATGTTGTGAGAGTTCCTGACACTACCACCCTTTCAGGCAGTGAGTTCCAGATTCCAACCACCTCTGGGTGAAAAAGTTTTTCCTCAAATCCCCTCTAAACCTCCTGCCCCTTACCTTGAAACTATATCCCCTGGTTATTGACCCCTCTGCTAAGGGGAAAAGTTCCTTTCTATCTACCCTATCTATACCCCTCATAATTTTGTACACCTCAATCAGGTCTCCCCACAGCCTTCTCTGCTCCAAGGAAAACAACCCCAGCCTGTCCAGTCTCTCTTCATAGCTGAAGCAATCCAGCCCAGGTAACATCCTGGTGAATCTCCTCTGCAGCCTCTCTAATGCAATCACATCCTTCCTATAGTGTGGCAACCAGAACTGCACACAGTATTCCAGCTGTGGCCTTACTAGCGTTTTGTACAGCTCCATCATAACCTCCCTGCTCTTATATTCTATGGCTCGGCTAATGAACGCAAATATCCCATATGCCTTCTTAACCACCTTATCTACCTGTCCTGCTGTCTTCAGGGATCTATGTACATGCACACCAAGGTCCCTCTGATCCTTTGTCCTTCCTAGGGTCCTACCATACTGTACGGATAACCGTAGCTGTCGTAAAGACAGCGGGGTTTGATTGACAGCTGGTTGACGGTTGATGTCATATCCAGGGGCGAGATCTGACGCCATCTTGGCCATGCTTGAAGTACTGTACTAGGAGACACAGAGTGAGGACTGAATAAATGGCACTCCACTACAACTGCTTGGGAGACTCATAATTACGTTATTAAGATAACATTACATGGTACCAGGATTTATAGAACTCACGATAAGGACATACTACAACAATGGAAGGAATAAAACCTCTGGCTAGCCTGCAACTAGAAGGAAATGTGGATGAAAATTGGCGTGTCTTCAAGCAACGCTTTCTTCTCTACGTCACAGCGATTGACGCTTCGACTAGCTTTGGAACACGTAAAGTAGCTTTGTTGCTAACAGTGGCTGGCTCGCAGGCAATCGAGCAGTTTAACACATTTACGTTTGCAGCCAAAGATGATAAAAATGATCTGGACAAGGTGATAGAACAGTTCGACGAATACTGCACTCCAAAAAAGAATGAAATGTATGAGAGATTCATTTTTCGCTCCTGCGTGCAAAAGCAAGGAGAATCCTTTGATTTTTTTTGACGGACTTGAACATAAAAGCACAAACATGCAACTTTAGGGACCTGAAGGAATCGATGATACGCGATCAAGTCATTTTTGGCATACTCGACAAGAAGATGAGGGAGAGAATGCTTTGAGACAATGACCTAAATTTGGATGTAGCAGTGAAAATATGTCATGCTAGTGAACTCTCAGCCATGCACACGAAAACTTTCAAAGGGAGCAGCACAGCAGCGGGCGGGAGCGCTCTGGGACTGAAAAACCTGCCGGTGGATGTGGTACACAAAAGGGACACAAGAGGGCCCACAGAGTTCAAGATGATGATGCCT
Source organism: Somniosus microcephalus (assembly GCF_052327205.1). Taxonomy (NCBI): domain Eukaryota; kingdom Metazoa; phylum Chordata; class Chondrichthyes; order Squaliformes; family Somniosidae; genus Somniosus; species Somniosus microcephalus. The sequence goes on from NC_140995.1 coordinate 138,447,597, forward strand.
TACGAATGCAGATGGTGCGGTAATAAACACGTAGCCAGACAGTGTCCTGCTTATGGAAGAACTGTGCAAAATGTAAAGGCAGGAATCACTTTGCCAAGATGTGTTTTTGGGAAGAGAAAACTGAAGGTAAAAAGACAGTGCATGCTATTGAGACTGAAGAGACAGGAGCAGAGACTTTGTTTGTTGGAATGGTGCAAAATGAGTCAAAACAGGGCAAAAATGCTAATGAAGTGCACTCTGTAGGACCAAAGACTGAAGTTTGGATAGCTCCCTTGCTGGTAAATGGCACCATTGTTCCCTTTAAGCTAGATACAGGTGCTAAGGCAAACCTCATAAGTTGGAGTGATGCACGGAATCTCAAAGTGTGACCTAAAATACTGAACAAGACAGTGTCTTGAAGGCATACAATGGACAAAGCATTGAAACAAAAGGAACGTGTAGGCTGAATGTTAAGGTAAAAAATCACATTCATCCTTTGACCTTTGTTATAGTGCCTGAAGGACACGAGTCACTGTTGGGGGATAAGGCCTGTGTGGATTTGGGCTTGGTAAAACGAGTCTATACTATCAATGAACTGAACTGTGTGCAGAGTGCCCCCCAAGATAGTACAAATCTGACTCATGAGACTATAGCACACAAATATGCAGATGTATTTCAGGGTTTCGGAGCACTGCCCTTTACATACTCCATCAAACTGAGAGAGGATGCACAACCTGTGATTCACGCACCCAGGAGAGTTCCAGTGGCTCTCCGTGAAAAACTGAGGAAAGAGCTAGACCGCATGGAGGGACAAGCTGTCATAAAGAAGATTGAGGAACCGACTGACTGGGTAAATTCCATGGTCTGCGTCAATTCAAAGAAAACTGATAAATTGCGTGTCTGCATGGATCCCAAGGACCTTAATGCCAATATCAAAAGAGAGCACTACCAAATTCCAAAGAGAGAGGAAATAGTCAGCGAAATGACAGAAGCGAAAGTCTTCTCCAAGATGGACACCTTGCATGGTTTCTGGCAGTTGAAACTTGATGAAGAAAGTGCTAAGCTACGCACTTTTAACACCCCGTTTGGTCGATACTCATACCAGCGTCTGCCCTTTGGTATTAGCTCCATCCCAGAAATCTTTCACAGAGCAATGGAACAAATCATCGAGGGCCTGGAGGGAGTGCGGGTGTACGTGGATGATCTGGTAGTATGGGGCTCCACTCAGGGGGAGCACGACACCAGACTGGAGAAAACACTTCAGAGAATACAGCAGTATGGACTCAAACTAAATAAAGACAAATGTCAGTTCAGTGTCAATGAAATCACATTCCTCGGAGACAGGATCTCTACAGAGGGGATTCAGCCAGACAAGTCAAAGGTAAAGGCTATACATGACATGGAGAAACCAAAGGACAAGAAAGGGTTTCAGCGGGCCCTTGGCATGGTTAACTACCTAGGAAAATTCATTCCAAATCTAGCAGTGAAAACTGTTCATCTGAGAAAACTGCTGCACCAAGAGACAGAGTTCCAATGGGGACATGAACATGAGAGAGAATGGAAGGGGCTGCTACACATTCTAGCAAGTGAACTCCTACTGAAGTTCTTCTGCCCTAAAAAGAGGACAAAAGTGTCCACAGATGCGGGCTGTCCTTCTACAGGAAGATGAAGGAGAATGGCGACCAGTGGCGTATGCGTCACACTCCATGACGGCTACAGAGTGCCGGTACGTGCAAATTGAGAAGGAGTGCCTTGGCTTGGCATTTGGGTGTGAAAAATTTCATACCTACATCTATGGTCTTCCCAAGGTTATCCTAGAAACGGACCATAAGCCACTGCTAGGGCTCGCAAAGAAGAATCTGTGTGACATGTCACCACGGATACAACACCTAATGATGAGACTTCAACCTTATGATTTTGAGCTAACATATGTGCCAGGGACACAAATGTTCATTGCAGACACATTATCCAGGGCTGCGCCTTACGCCACACAAAACAGTGAATCAGAAGAGGATGTGGCTCTTCATGTGGATATGGTCTATGCAGCATTGCCCGCCACACAGGAACAACTATGAGTGATAGTCACAGAGACATCAAAGGACCCAGTCCTGAGTAAAGTAATGAGAAATCTTCAAGAGGGCTGGAAGAAAGGGTCATGTAAACAATATTATCACATTCAGTCTGAGCTCTCTGTGGTCAATGGACTACTGCTTAAGTGTGACAAGATAGTAGTGCCCACCTCTATGCGACGAGAAATGCTCAACAGGATACATGAAGGGCACCTAGGTGCAGAAAAGTCAAAAAGGAGAGCACGTGAGGCACTCTACTGGCCAAACATGAACTCTGATATTGACCAGTTGATCAGCGAGTGTGCTACATGTCAGGAGTATCACTACAAGCAAACAAAAGAGCCCCTCATTACCACAGAGCTCCCATCACAACCTTGGGAAAAGGTCAGAACTGATATATTTCACTATGAAGGAAAAGACTATTTGTTAGTTATTGATTATTATTCCAATTATCCAGAGATGGCTCTCTTGTCCAGTACCACATCAAGAGCTGTGATAACTCACCTGAAGTCAATCTTTGCCAGGCAGGGCAACCCTCTAACCCTGGTTTCTGATAATGGCCCTCCCTATGCCAGTCATGAGTTTCAGTCATTTGCTTCAGAGTATGAGTTTAATCATGTAACCTCCAGTCCGCTCTATCCTCAGGCTAATGGAAAAGCGGAGAAGGGGGTACAGATTCTGAAAAGACTATTAAAGAAAGCAGCACACAACAACACTGACCCATATCTGGCCCTGATGTCGTACAGGGCGGGCCCGCTAGCAAGTGGCAAGTCTCCAGCTGAGCTCTTACTGGGTCGGAAAATCCGTACATGACTTCCCAGTTATGTCACACCTGACCACAGAGATGAGGTGTGGGCAGACAAGGCTCGGAAACTACAACAGAAATAAAAAACACTTCATGACCGCACAGCCACTACACTAGTGCCTCTACAGGAGAAAGATATAGTTCACATTGAAGGGCCTGAGTCATGGCCTAAAAGAGCCACTGTTCTACAACAGGTCACCCCCAGGTCATACAGTGTCATGACAGAGAACGGCAATGTGTTTCGCAGAAACAGGAGGCACCTACTGAAAACCACAGAGACCTTTCAGCCTCAGGAGGACAGAAAGGATGACGAGATGAGGGAAATGCCACAAAGAGACGAGATGAGGGAAATACCACAATGTGACGAAGGACACAGTAGTGATAATGTGACAAGGGACCTGTGTGGCACAGACATGAACTTAAGGGATAAAACTTGGGTGGATCAGCAAACACCCATTCAGCCACGCAGGTCACAGTGCACCAGAAAGCCTGTAGTTAAACTTGACCTGTAGACAGGGATTGATAAGGCTGTAAACAGTTAATGGACTCCTGGGTGTGGGTAAGGTTTATACCTACCTGCAATTAGTTCAACGGTGTAGTTACACTGACTGTTTCTATATGATGTTAACAAGTGTTCTATGTGTTATGTTATGTTGTTACTGTGTTATGTCTTCATTGAAGGGGGAAGATGTACAGATAACCGTAGCTGTCGTTAAGACAGCGGGGTTTGATTGACAGCTGGTTGACGGCTGATGTCATATCCGGGGGCGAGATCCGACGCCATCTTGACCATGCTTGAATTCCTATACTACGAGACACAGAATGACGACTGAATAAATGGCACTCCACTACAACTGCTTGGGAGACTCGTAATTACGTTATTAAGATAACATTACACATACATTGTGTATTCCATTGCCTTGTTAGTCCTCCCAAAATGCATCACCTCACACTTTTCAGGGTTAAATTCCATTTGCCACTGTTCTGCCCATCTGACGAATCCACCTATATCGTCCTGTAGCCTGAGGCTTCCCTCCTCGCTATTTACCACTCCACCAATTTTCGTGTCATTTGCGAACTTACTGATCATACCTCCTATGTTCATATCTAAATCATTAATGTACACTACAAACTGCAAGGGACCCAGCACCGATCCCTGTGGTACACCACTGGACACAGGCTTCCAGTCACAAAAACAACCTTCAACCATCACCCACTGCCTCCTGCCACTAAGCCAATTTTGGATCCAATGTGCCAAATTGCCTTGGATCCCATGGGCTCTTACCTTCTTGACCAGTCTCCCATGGGGGACTTTGTCAAAAGCCTTACTGAAGTCCATGAGGACTACATCAACTGCACTACCCTCAGCCACACACCTAGTCACCCCCTCGAAAAATTCAATCAAATTGTTTAGACATGATCTCCCCCTGACAAAGCCATGCTGACTATCCTTGATTAATCCTTGCCTCTCCAAGTGGAGACTAATTCTGTCCCTCAGAAGTTTTTCCAATAATTTCCCTACCACTGATGTTAGGCTCACTGGCCTGTAATTCCCTGGTTTATCCCTACTACCCTTCTTGAATAATGGTACTATGTTAGCTGTCCTCCAGTCCTCTGGCACCTCCCCTGTGGCCAGAGAGGTTCTGAAAATTTGTGTCAGAGCCCCTGCAATATCCTCCCTTGCCTCACACAGCAGCCTGGGATACATCTCATTTGGGCCCGGGGATTTATTTACTTTTAAGCCCATTAAAGCTGCTAGTACCTCCTCCCTCTCAATCCAATTCGTTCAATTATATCACAATTCCCCTGCCTGATTTCTATGACTACATCATCCTTCTCCATAGTGAACACAGATGCAAAATATTCATTTAAAACTTCACCTACATCTTCCAACTCTACACACAGATTGCCACTTTGGTCCCTAATGGGCCCTACTCTTTCCCTGGTTATCCTCTAGCCCTTAATATACTTATAAAACAACTTGGGATTTTCCTTTATTTTGTCTGCCAGTGATTTTTCATGCCCCCTCTTCGCTCTCCTAATTTCTTTTTTAAGTACCCCCCTGCACTTTCTATACTCCTCTAGGGCTTCCACTGTTTTTAGTCCTTTGTATCTGCCAAAAGCCTCCCTTTTTTTCCTAATCCATTCTTGTATATCCCTTGACATCCAAGGTTCCCTGGACTTCTTGGTCCCACCCTTGACCTTTATGGGAACATGTTGGCGCTGTACTCTCTGTTTCCTTTCTGAATGACTCCCACTGCTCTGAATTTTCCTACAAGCAGCTGATCCCAGTCCACTTTGGCCAGATCCTGCCTTATCATATTAAAATCGGGAAGGTGCCAGGCAAAGGGGAAGGGGTGCTGGGGGTGATAGAGGAGTGGACTAGGGTGTCTCGGAGGGAGCAGTCTCTACGAAATGCTGAAAGGGGAGGGGAGGGGAAGATGCGTTTGGTGGTGGGATCACTTTGGATGTGGCGGAAATGGCGGAGGATGATCCGTTGAATGTGGAGGCTGGTGGGGTGAAAGCTGAAGACACCTCTAACACCCCCAGCACCCCTTCCCCTTTGCCTGACACCTTCCCGTGCAAGCGCAGGAGATGTAACAGCTGCCCTTATACCTCCCCCCTTCCCACTGTCCAGGGCCCCAAACACCCCTTCCAGGTGAAACAGCGATTTACTTGTACTTCTTGCAATCTAGTATACTGTATTCGCTGCTCACGATGTCGTCTCCTCTACATTGGGGAGACCAAATGTAGATTGGGTGACCGCTTTGCAGAACACCTCCGTTCAGTCCGTAAGGGTGACCCCGAGCTTCCGGTCGCCTGTCATTTTAATTCACCGCCCCATTCCCACTCAGACCTCACTGTCCTCGGCCTCTTGCATTGTTCCACGGAAGCTCACCGTAAACTCGAGGAACAGCACTTCATCTTCCGATTAGGCACTTTACAGCCTTCCAGACTCAATATCGAGTTCAACAATTTCAGATCATAACCTCGGCCCCTATCACATTTTTACTTATATTTTTTATCCACACCTTTGTTTTGGCCCTTTCCCCCCCTCCTTTCTTTTCTTTTTTTCCTCTCTCCCACATGGCAGCTGTCTCCCATTCTGCCAGCGCATTTCACACCTAATCTAGAGCTGTCTTTTGTCTCCACTGGTCCTATCACTATCTCGTCTCGTTTTGAATACCTCTTAATGTCTCTTCACTTCTCTTTTGTTCTCTCCCAGCCTGGCCTCTTAATCTATTTCATTTCCTGTGCTTCTTTAGTCCTGACAAAGGGTTCACCCGAAACGTTGACTCTATTTTCTCTCCACGGATGTTGCCTGGCCTGCTGAGTTTTTCCAGCATTTTCTGTTGTTATTTCAGATTTCCAGCATCTACAGTATTTTGCTATCAGACAATAAAATACTGTGGGGTACTGGGCATTATGATTCCGATTTATTGTCCTTTATTGAACAGCTTCCTAACCAGTTTCTGCATCACAACTGCATCATGGCCTTTCAGTGGCATTGGTCATGAATAGAAAACTCAAAGGTGTCAGAAATCCACTTCAACAGTTCTAAAAAGCAACCGTTCCAGATATTGCCTCAAAGGATCTGCAGGGGATTTTTTAATTGATTGATCTGGTGCCTACTGGTTTCTGCATGTTGCATGGTTTATAAACTGTGGGAGAGTTCAGTGTAGTTTTAGATTGTTGGGGATCAACAAACTATATTATAGTGGAGCTGAAGCCAGTAAAGATGGTGTTAGCACTCAAACTAACCCTAGCCTGTGGCCTGTGGCACTGTAGTCACCAGTTAGGTAGTCATGGCTAAATATAAGAATAATTATTTTCTAACTTTGTTTTTAGGCAACTATGACCTTGCCAAGGAAGGTTCATCACAATATCTGTTATCCACTATGTCTGTAGGAGTAGGTATGGACCAAACAGAAGTACTTTTCCATTAACGGTTTCCCTAAAATGCTACAGGGAGTACAGATGGGCCCTTTTATATATCTCTTTTGCACAGACAGGTTTACCACAATGGATAGGATTTCCTCTCCAAGTCTGTAGCTAGAAGCAAGGTGCTAAGATATGTGAGAGATTTTATACTCCCCTTTAAAATGTAAGGTTAATATATTTTTTATCAAGTATAAGTGAAAATATGTGGCCTAGAAATTTGATGACGTGCGCCATTTTTTCAGGCACAAAATGGCCTCCTGTAACTCGCCAACTGAATCACTAAGCTACGTCATTAAATGGAGCTGTTCAGATGTGAGCACTTGCTGTAGCTATTTCTCTCTCTATTCAGGAACAGAACAGCTTTACAGGTGACCACCATCTATTTAAGAGTTGCTGTTGCAAGGTAAACCGTGTTTGAACTGGGTTGCTCCTAATGCATCGTGGGCTGTCCCCAGGAGCACCACAATTTAATACAAATGAGCTCACCTCGCATTGTGGCACAAGGTCAACTTTCTACACTGCAGGCACACTCAGTACCTGCAGTGCAGCGGTTCCAGCACTACTGCGCTGAGCCCCTGTGTGCGTTCAAATTTTGCTTCATTGTTTCTTGTTGCTAGAGGCAATATTATTGAAAGGTACTGAATAAAGGTTTAACTTATGAAGATGTTCTTTTCACAGTCATATTTCCATATCTGTATGTACATTTCTTTTCAATTTATTTGAACAGATTTATGAATAATTTTCAGTCAGTTCCTCTCCAGTGTTCTCTTCATGAAGGGGATATTGCTTACTTTTGTGTGATTTTGCAAGGAACTAATTTTTTTTAAATATTTTTAAAGAGAAAATGAATGTTCACTCATAAGGTTACTGTTGTTTATCCATTTTATTATTATTTTAAATTGGTAAGTCATCAAGTTCATTTCCATATCCAGCTACTGATAGCCTTGCCCCACTACCCCCCCTCCCCATTCTGGCCCGAGGTCAACTGGCAAGGTTGGATGGATGGATGGATGTCCCCATCTGCTTGAGAAACCGGGTCAGATTTGGCAGAAGTGCTCAGCTGCAGTTTGTTCAGCTTCCCACATACTAAAACACAGTTTTGCTGGCAACAGGAGTACCAGTCTATTTATAATTATTGTGGGGTTTTATTTGTTTTTAATGAAGACACAATACTAATATCTCTACCACCAATAATGATGCATTAAAGGTGAAGGAAAGTGTAGGGGAAGTACTTTTGACATAAAGTGTTGTCCCTTCTCCCTTTACTGTGAAAAAATAGTTTCAAAATGTTCTACCTTTCATGAGATATGTCTGAGGGGCAGCACGGTGGCATAGTGGTTAGCACTGTTGCCTCACAGCGCCAGGGACCCGGGTTCGAATCCGGCCTCGGGTGACTGTCTGTGTGGAGTTTGCACATTCTCCCCGTGTTTGCGTGGGTTTCCTCCGGGTGCTCCGGTTTCCTCCCACAGTCCAAAGATGTGCAGGTTAGGTTGATTGGCTATGATAAATTGACCCTTAGTGTTAGGGGGATTAAATACGTGGGGTTACAGGGATAGGGTGGGATATGTGTTGGTGTAGGGGTTACGGGGATCGGGTGGGATATGTGTCGGTGCAGGCTCGATGGGCTGAAATGGCCTCTATCTGCATTGTGGGGTTTCTGTGATTTCTGTGTGATTTATTGATGTTCTTCAGTCCAATGCAGATCTACCATTTTAGATCTTCCACTTGACAAGGTAGCCACTTCATCAATTTCAGGTAAGGAAGATGATCAGAAGGTGGCAAAGTCACAAAAGTCAGTATTATGTAGGTACTGTTTGTAACATTTGCATACTGAATTATCATTGGCCCGCAGACATCTGTAAGGAATACCTATTATATTCACATGTGATCACATGCTGAGTTGTCATTGGCCTGCAGGCATCTGTAAGGACTGCTATTGTTTAGAAGACCCAGGGGGTCCTGACACCATCTTGCCCACACGGCACTGTACTGTTGTGAGTCAGAACAAACCTAATGCTTCATAAAAGAGTTTAAACTGTAATGCTCCGTTGTCCTGCAATTTATTATTTTTGTACAAAGTGTGCAAAACAAGACATGGTGTCAGAACAGGGATTTCAAATGGACATCGTTGGAGCTCCCTTACCCCGAATGAATTGGGAATCTTTGAACTTACCTAGAGAATGGAGCAAGTTCAAACAACACGTAAAGTTGATGTTTTCGGGTCCACTGAAAAGCAAAGGGGAGGAAGAAAGATGCAGCTACCTACTCCTGTGGATCGAAGAAAAAGGGAGAGACATTTTTAACACATGGTCTCTCACCGCGGATGAAGCAAAGGTACTGAAAAGTTATTTTGACTGTTTTGAAGCATATGTGATGCCAAGACAAATACGATATTCGCTAGGTACAAGTTTCAGGAGAAAGTACAAGGAGCTAGTGAGTCGTTTGAACAGTTCGTGACTGAGTTAAAACTGTTGGTAAAAGACTGTGTATATGCAGATAAAGATGAGATGGTCAGAGACCGCATCGTGTTTCAGCTAAAGTGAGAGAGAAACTTTTGAATGTTGGGTCCGGGCTAACGTTGGACAAAGCTATGGACATAGCTAGATCGCACGAGACAGCCCAAGCACAGTTGAAAACCATAACCGGTGCCACGAACAGCTCGAGTGAACAGACAGTGCACGCAGTTAATAGACACACACCAAAGAACACTGCCCAGAGAGCGTGTTTCAGAACAGAAAGAACAGTGAGAGTTCTAAAAATGGGCGACACAGACATAAAACGCTTCAAAAACTGTGGATATTGTGGAAACAACTGGCATGGAGAAAAGGAGTACTGCCCTGCCAAAGGAAGGCAATGTACTAAATATGGTAAACGGAACCACTTTGCTAAAGATTGCAAGACTGTTTTCAGAAAAGCAGTACACACAGTGAGTGACAGCCAAATGCCAGATAGAGAGCCAAATGCAGAGGAACTGTTTATTGATTCTGTGTCACAGAAAAAACAGATTTCAGAGACTGAGCAAGCTTTTGCCGATATTGAGATAGGAAAACAGGGCAAACAGCTTAAGTTTAAACTAGACACTGGATCTCAGGTTAATGTAATTCCTCTGAGTGAGTATCACAGCTTGAAGGATGAGTGTGAGCTACAGCCCACCTCACGCAGACTGACCGGCTATGGGGGTGAGCAGCTCAATGTAAAAGGCACATGCGTGATGAAATGCAAGTACAAAGAAAGTGACATGATGTTGGACTTTTACATTATTGACACTCAAGGACCTCCAGTGCTAGGTCTAAAGGCATGTTTAGACATGGACCTTGTCAAGCTAGTGCTATCATTGACAGCACCAGTTGAGAAGCAGACAGTCATGGAGGAGTTTGCTGACGTTTTCAAAGGAATCGGACTATTCCCAGGTGAATGCACTATTCACCTTGACCCAGCAGCAACCCCTGTGGTTTGCCCACCGAGAAGGATACCCCTTGCTCTACATAGTTGCCTGAAGGAGGAGCTGCAGAGCATGGAAAATACAAAAATCATCGTCCGGGAAACAGAACCGACAGAGTGGGTCAACGCGTTAGTAGTGGTTGAGCAACCATGTACAGGCAAGCTCAGAGTCTGTCTCGACCCCAGAGATTTGAACAAGGCTTTCAAACGCCTTCACTACCCTCTACCAATGCTAGATGACATGACACCCAAGCTAGTGGGAGCACGTTACTTCAGTGTAATGGATGCACGATCTGGATACTGGACTATCAAGCTCACGGAAGAGTCATCTAAGCTAACAACGTTCAACACACCATTTGGACGCTACCGATTTCTGCGTTTACCATTTGGTCCTATCTCAGCTCAGGATGAATTTCAACGGAAGATCGACGAAATCTATGAAGGCCTTGACGGAGTAGTCGCAATCGTAGATGACATCCTCATCTATGGCAGGAATAGAGAGGAACATGATAGGAACCTCCGTGCGATGCTACAAAGATCACGGGAGAAAGGTATCCAGCTCAACCCCGAGAAAAGCATAATCAGATCCACCGAGATCAGTTATTTCGGGCATCACCTCTCAACTGATGGCATTAAGCCGGATCCAGAGAAAATCTCCACCATCAAGAAGATGGAGCCGCCGAAGAACTGCGCAGAGCTAGAGACAGTACTAGGCATGGTTAACTACTTAGCCAAGTTTGCCCCGAGCCTCTCCGAAATCAACGCACCCATGCATCAGTTGCTCAAACAATCCAATGAGTTCCTATGGGACAAACAACATGATACAGCATTTCAGAAAATGAAAGACCTAATCACCAGAGAACCAGGACCAGTTCTTGCCTACTTTGACCCCACAAAGAGCTCAGACTACAAGTGGACGCGTCAAAATACAGACTAGGTGCAGTATTACTGCAAGAAGGAAAGCCCATCGGCTACGCTTCCAGATCTCTCTCAGACAGTGAAATCAACTATGCTCAAATCGAGCAAGAGCTATATGCAATTCTGTTCGGATGTAAGCGTTTCCACCAATACGTCTATGGCCGACAAGTCATTGTGGAATCCGACCACAAGCCCCTCGAGTCAATCATGAGGAAACCACTAGCCGCAGCCCCACCAAGGCTACAGAGAATGATCCTTCAGCTACAGAAGTACGACTTCACAATCATTCACCGTCCAGGCAAACACATTCCTGTCACAGACACGCTCTCCAGAAAGTCTCTTAGCTACCAGGACAGCAGCCTCAGTGAAGGCATGGATGTGCAGGTGCACATGGTATACAACAGCTTACCTGTGAGTGACTCAAAACTGAAGGAGATCCGAGCAGGAACAGAGAAAGATGCACAACTCACACTGCTGAGCAAAGTCATACATGAAGGATGGCCTGAGGAAAGGAGGAAATGCCCTCAGGGCATATCTGAATTCTGGAACCACAGAGACGAAATGTCACAAATCAACGGAATCGTCTTCAAAGGGGAGAAAATCATCATTCCTACCAGGCTCAGAGAAGAGATGTTGACAAAAATTCATGCTGGACATATGGGCATGGAAAAATGCAAACAAAGAGCACGTGACATTATGTTTTGGCCCGGAATGTGCAAACACATTGAGGACATTGTCGGAAAATGTTCCATTTGCCTAGAACGCCGCCCATCAAATGTCAAAGAGCCCATGATACCTCACCGTATCCCAGACAGGCCCTTGCAGGTCGCGGCAACGAATCTGTTCACATGGAACAACGAGGACTACATAGTGACTGTTGATTACTACAGCAGATTTTTTGAACTGGACAAGTTTCACAGCACCACATCTGCAGCTGTGATCCACAAGCTAAAGGCAGCCTTTGCTAGGCATGGCATTGTAGAGACTTTAGTCTCAGACAATGGCCCCCAACACAAATCAAAAGAGTTCGAGTCGTTTGCCAAGGCATGGGATTTCACACATGTCACATCAAGCCCACATTACTCTCAAAGTAATAGCCTTGTTGAAAAAACTGTCCAGATTGCAAAAACACTCATGGACAAAGCCAAAGCGGACAAAAGAGACCCCTACATCAGTCTCCTTGAGTACCGCAACACTCTGGTTGACAACTTCAAGTCACCAGCACAGCTGTCGATGAGCCGCAGACTTCGCTCAATCCTTCCAAGCACCAACCAGCAGCTGCAGCCAGAGGTCGTCAGTTGCAAGCAAGTGCATGCAAAACATGTACAGAGACAGCAACACCAAAAGAGATACTATGACAGGTCAGCTAGACTGCTGCCGCCGCTGCACAATGGAGAATCCGTCAGAATCCAGGAGCATGACTACTGGAAGCCAGCAGTCGTCATCCAGCCAGCTGACACTGAGCGATCGTATCACGTCTGCACCCCAGACGGACAGGTGTACCGCCGCAATCGCAGGCACCTCCAGAACACCAAGGAACAACACCGTCATTCCGACGAGAGGATCAGTTCAACAGAGTGTGATGAACAGAGCAATACACAAAACATATCATACTTACCTGAACCTAAACCTGAACCTGATTTGTTGACCGATTCAGGAGCATGCTCAGTTGCATACCACACAAGGTCGAGACGAGAGGTCAAGCCTGGAGTTTTCCTTGACTTGTGAACTGTCAAAGGGTGTAGGCGGATCGCTGCCCTAAAAAAAAACTGTACATTGTTATTGAAACATTGAGATGTTTTCAGTGCTAGTTAAATGTTAATTTACTTATATGTTGATGCTACTGAGATCATTATGTAGAAGAAAGGTTCAAAAGTAATGCATAACATTTTTCTTTTAAAAGAAAGGGGATGTAACATTTGCATACTGAATTATCATTGGCCCGCAGGCATCTGTAAGGAATACCTATTATATTCACATGTGGTCACATGCTGAGTTGTCATTTGCCTGCAGGCATCTGTAAGGACTGCTATTGTTTAGAAGACCCAAGGGGTCCTGACTCCATCTTGCCCACACGGCACTGTACTGTTGTGAGTCAGAACAAACCTAATGCTTCATAAAAGAGTTTAAACTGTAATACTCCATTGTCCTGCAATTTATTATTTTTGTACAAAGTGTGCAAAACAAGACGCTGTTATTTATAAACATTTCACACTTCCCAATCAGCATTCCTACCAGTCTTGTTTTTCCGTTCAGACATGTTTTACCGAATTAGCCGCTTTGAGGGCAACCACTTCAGAAGTTTGCCGATAAAACGGTGAGTATGTTATCGTGAATCTAATGACTAGAAACCACTATAGGACAAAAATTAGAATAACAGTAACAACAATAAGTGCAGCCAACATGTGATCGGGACAGTGTTGTGCAGGAAATTAATGGCCTGTAGAATGTGATAATCATTAGGCACTCCTTCTCAGTGAAACCTGACAGCTGCACTTCACTTCTGTTTATCATTCAGATAGATTAATTTTCTCTTTTCTTGTCACATGATGTTTTTGTTTCTTTCCTGAAAGAGCACATAACGGAGTCAGATATAGATATAGTTGTGCCCAAAAAGAAATGATAACAGATCTGACAAACACCAGAAGGACAAGAGACCCACGCAATACTCTGACCAAACAGAAAACTGTTATGAGTTACACGCACACTAGTTACAGATAACGGTGGAATGGTAAGTTTCTAGAGACTTCTTCAGAAAACTTATTTGCCTCATCATAAAATTGAGATATTTTTTTTTTCTAAATGGTCAATGACAAAGTACCCCTCACACTTAGGCCGGAATTTTGCCAGCACTCAGGGGGCGGGTTTGGAGGTGGAACATCCAGCAAAATCACAAAGATTGACAGCAGGTCAGAAACCCACTGTCATACCGCCTCCAAACAATCTTCCCAGGTGTTGGGTCCCCGATTTGCGCATGGACCCGACACCTAGCAGTGGGAAGAGGATTATAGGCACTTAACTGCTTGTTAACAGATTGTCAACAGGCAGTTAACAGGCTTTTTGCAATTTTGACAGGTCTACTGCGGGCTTCCCGACATCCGGACACCATGCCAGGTAGGTGTGGCGTGTTGTGGGTCTACTGTAATGTTTCTGCATTGATGACAGCTGCAGAAGTGGTGTGAAGGATCCAATGGTACACTGGTGAGTTTCAGAGGTAAGAAAATGTTGGGAAAATAATTTTTAATGTATGGGGAGAAATTCGGTAACGCCCCATTTGGGGTGCAATTATCGGCCGGGCGCAAAGTTTAGCGCCTGGCACTAATTATCGCCTCCAACTGCAAACTTGGCTTCTATTGCCCCTGGAGGTGATTGGAGCACTAAATCAGGTGCTACACACCTCTCTTAAGGCACTATCGCCAAGGAACAAGGCGCTACCTCAGAGCACTGGCGAAGCTCATGTGATGTCAGTCAGCAATGGAACACAGACACACTGGCGCCAGCCAGTTCTTAAAGGGGAGGGTCGATCTTGCTCTCCATCCACACCCTGCTCATTGCAGCCTTGAATCTCGGCCTGGAGAGACCTGTACATCAAATCTGCTGGAAAGAACAATGAAGAGGCCCAAGGAAAGAGCTCAGAGTGTAGCCCCCACAGTCTCTTCTAAATCGATGCAAGGAAGGTCAAATTAAAATGAACCTGCAAAGTGCTGCTCAGTAGCCAAAACCCCTTCACACAGCGTTGAATCTCTCCAGAAGTCTCTCTCTCTCTCTCAGAATGCGTGGTGCAAAACTGACACTGACAAAAAAAGGCAGGAAGCGGTCGCCTTTAAATAGCGCTCCTCAGTCCCTTCCCGGCTGCAAAATGCTCCCCTCAACCTGTCGTTGCTAGCGGCAGGTGGTAAGACAGGGGGTGCCACTCACTATCCGGTCTGGGACGCTACCGGGATGTTGCACGCTCGACTGACATCATGATCTGCGGGCACAGGAGATCGTGGCGGTATTGTTTAGCGCTGCCGTAAAATGTCTGGTCAATTTCACGAGTGATGCAAACATCACCGCGCCCGGGCACTAGTTGCCTTTTGCCCCATTAGCGAGGGCGCTAACGGGAGGCGCAAAGCAACCAAATTTTTCTCCCTTAGAATTTCTGTAGATGACAAGTTTTGAATTGTTTGTGTAGTCCCACCTCTCTCACCAGTGACAGATCGCTTCTGTAACCTCACTAGCAGCTACCATCTGTTCTAGCCTAAGGAGGGAGTCACTGGAGAGCCTGGATGCAAGGGCTCACCTTTGTACAGTGATTGTCAGTATTTGCAGCACCTCAATGCTGTCAAACACTGAAAAATCAGCTGTCAAAAAAAATTGTCCGTGGCCCCTTTAAGAAAACCGGCAGATGACGCATCATCAACTGATGTCATCTGACACTGGCTTTCTCTTAATTGACCAGCAAGCCCACAGGGCAGGCTTAACAAGGCCAACTGCCGCAAATTCGCATCTGGGCATCGGACATCGTTGGGGGCGGGATTGGAACGCAGAAAGTAGCTGGGCAGCCCCCAAGCCGCATTGAGAGGAAAAATCGCGGCCTAAGTAACAACTAACACAAGGGAAAATGTGGGATGGGAAGACTATTGAGAGAGCAAAGGTGGTCTCATGGAAGAAATGAACCTGGTATGGGCTGAGTGAGAGCTGGCAGGGAGGCTGAAAAGGGAAGTGGAAGGATTTTATTTGAGTAGTATAGAGTTAAGGGGGAACAAGAATGAGGAAGATGGAGGCAGTAGCATCTTACTGCAACTGCATATTTCTTGTTAGAGTCATGGGGAAAAATTCAGTTGGTTTACGCCTCCTGTTAGCGCCTTAAGAGGGCGCTAATGGGGCGCAAAGCAACTAGCGCCCGGGCGCGGCGGTGTTTACACCGCTCACAAAATTAACTAGACATTTTGCGGCAGTGCTAAACACTACTGCCACGATCTCCTGCGCCAGCAGAGCGTGACGTCAGTCAAGTGTGCAACGCCCCAGTAGCGCCCCAGACCGGATATTCAGTGGCGCCCCCTGCCTTACCGCCTGCCACTCACAACGACAGGTTGAAGGGAGCATTTTGCAGTCAGGAAGGGACTGGGGGAGCGCTATTTAAAGGTGACCACTTCCTACCTTTTTTTGTTGGCGACATTTTTGCACCACGCATTCTGAGTGAGAGAGAGAGACTTCTGGAGAGATTCAATGCTGTGTGAAGAACTTTGGGTACTGAGCAGCACTTTGCAGGTTCATTTTGATTTGCCCTTCCTTTTATCGATTTAGAAGAGACTGTGGGGGCTGCACTCTGAGCTCTTTCCCTGAGCCTCTCCATTGTTCATTCCAGCAGATTTGATGTACAGGTCTCTCCAGGCCGAGATTCAAGGCTGCAATGATCAGGATGTGGATGGAGAGCAAGATCAACCCTCCCCTTTAAGAACTGGCCGGCGCCATTGGGGTCGATTTTCCCGAAGCTGTCGGGAAGAAGGCGTGACTACAACTTTTGGGTTTTAGACCCACCTACATCGACGTCTGGCCAATCCGCGCGATTTTCCCTTGATTGACCTTGTTGAGCCCACCCAGCGGACTCAGCAGGCCAATTAAGGGCCACCCGGCAACAGGTGATGTCACAGACTGAAATTTCATCTGTCAAGAGTTCTTGACAGATGAAATATCAGTGTTTCACAGCTGTTTCAAGCTGTGAAACACTGACAGTCTGAGTTCTAACATGAGTCGGTCTGCACAGACTCAGTTAGAACTCTCAGCAGCACTCAAAGCTGAAGGCTGTCACTTTTCACAGATCACAGCCGTTCTGCTTTAAGTGCCGGCTGAGTGATGGGCTCCCGATGCCTGCAGGAAGAAAGGCTGTTAAGGTAAGTACAGGTAAGTAAAAGTTCTTTACACACTTTAGACACACCAAACACACTTACCTTTACACGCATGCACCCACCACTCACCTGAACACCGACATCGCGACCCCTCCAACTCTTTCAACCAGACGGCCCGCCTGCTCTAACCTGGCGTTGTTTGGAGCCGTCGGGAAACCCACACGAAACCCCTCAAAATAGGGATTAGGCTAAAAACTGCCTTTTAACTACCTGTTAACAAGCAGTTAATTGGCACTAATCCCTTCCCGCCTGGGGTCGGCAGGTCCCAGTGCGGGGCGGGTACTCGCCGCCTCTGAAAGTTGTGTGGAGTGGGGTTTTGGGCGAGATGGTGTCGGGACACCCAAATTCGGGATTTTCCCCCCCACATACCTGACGGCTCCACGAAAATCGACCCCATTGGGTCTGTGTTCCATTGCTGACTGACATCACATGAGCTTCGCCAGCGCTCTGAGGTAGCGCCTTGCTTCTCGGCCTTTGCGTCTTAAGACAGGTGGGAAGCGCCTGATTTAGCACTCCAATCACCTCCAGGGGCGATATAAGCCAAGTTTGCAGTAATCTTTGCGCCCGGCCGATAATTGCACCCCAAATGGGGCGATATTGAATTTCTCCCCCATAGAGTCATGGAGTTATACACCACAGAAAGAGGCCCTTTAGCCCATCGTGTCCGCGCCGGCCATCAAGCCCTATCTATTCAAATCCCATTTTCCAGCACTTGGTCCGTAACCTTGCATGCTATGGCATTTCAAGTGCTCATCTAAATGCTTCTTTAA
Source organism: Somniosus microcephalus (assembly GCF_052327205.1). Taxonomy (NCBI): domain Eukaryota; kingdom Metazoa; phylum Chordata; class Chondrichthyes; order Squaliformes; family Somniosidae; genus Somniosus; species Somniosus microcephalus. Next base: position 138,465,412 of record NC_140995.1, read on the forward strand.
TGTTGTGAGGGTTCCTGCCTCTACCACCCTTTCAGGCAGTGAGTTTCAGATTCCAACCACCCTCTGGGTGAAAAAGTTTTTCCTCAAATCCCCTCTAAACCTCCTGCCCCTTACCTTGAAACTATGCCCCCTGGTTATTGACCCCTCTACTAAGGGGAAAAGTTCCTTTCTATCTACCCTATCTATGCCCCTCATAATTTTGTACACCTCAATCAGGTCCCCCCTCAGCCTTCTCTGCTCAAAGGAAAACAACCCCAGCCTGTCCAGTCTCTCTTCATAGCTAAAGCGCTCCAGCCCAGGTAACATCCTGGTGAATCTCCTCTGCACCCTCTCCAATGCAATCACATCCTTCCTATAGTGTGGTGACTAGAACTGCACACAGTATTCCAGCTGTGGCCTAACTAGCGTTTTGTACAGTTCCATCATAACCTCCCTGCTCTTATATTCTATGCCTCGGCTAATGAAGGCAAGTATCCCATATGCCTTCTTAGCCACATTATCTACCTGTCCTGCTGCCTTCAGGGATCTATGTACATGCACACCAAGGTCCCTCTGATCCTCTGTCCTTCCTAGGGTCCTACCATTCATTGTGTATTCCCTTGCCTTGTTAGTCCTCCCAAAATGCATCACCTCACACTTTTCAGGGTTAAATTCCATTTGCCACTGTTCTGCCCATCTGACGAATCCGCCTATATCGTCCTGTAGCCTGAGGCTTCCCTCCTCGCTATTTACCACTCCACCAATTTTCGTGTCATCTGCGAACTTACTGATCATACCTCCTACATTCATATCTAAATCATTAATGTACACTACAAATAGCAAAGGACCCAGCACCGATCCTTGCGGTACACCACTGGACACAGGCTTCCAGTCACAAAAACAACCTTCGACCATCCCCCACTGCCTCCTGCCACTAAGCCAATTTTGGATCCAATGTGCCAAATTGCCTTGGATCCCATGGGCTCTTACCTTCTTGACCAGTCTCCCATGCGGGACTTTGTCAAAAGCCTTACTGAAGTCCATGTAGACTACATCAACTGCACTACCCTCATCCACTCACCTAGTCACCCCTTCGAAAAATTCAATCAAATTGTTTAGACATGATCTCCCCCTGACAAAGCCATGCTGACTATCCTTGATTAATCCTTGCCTCTCCAAGTGGAGACTATTTCTGTCCCTCAGAAGTTTTTCCAATAATTTCCCTACCACTGATGTTAGGCTCACTGGCCTGTAATTCCCTGGTTTATCCCTACTACCCTTCTTGAATAATGGTACTACGTTATCTGTCCTCCAGTCCTCTGGCACCTCCCCTGTGGCCAGAGAGGTTCTGAAAATTTGTGTCAGAGCCCCTGCAATCTCTTCCCTTGCCTCACACAGCAGCCTGGGGTATATCTCGTCTGGGCCTTTAAGCCCGCTAAAACCGTTAGTACCTCCTCCCTCTCAATACTAATTTGTTCAAGTATATCACAATCCCCCTGCCTGATTTCTATGCCTACATCGTCCTTCTCCATAGTGAACACAGATGCAAAATATTCATTTAAAACCTCACCCACATCTTCCGGCTCTACACACAGATTGCCACTTTGGTCCCTAATGGGTGTAATGTGCTCAACACACGGACACGGGATGTATTCCTTCAGCCATCAACACGAGGCTTCTTTATTCATTTCCTTTCTCTGTTTACTCTCCGTCGCCCCCTACCGGGGCGGAGGGTAACTATCACCACATCTCCCTTTCTAAACAGACTTTGAATACTATTCCTTTACTAGAACATAAGAACATAAGAAATAGGAGCAGGAGTAGGCCAATCGGCCCCTCGAGCCTGCTCCGCCATTCAATAAGATCATGGCTGATCTGATCCTAACCTCAAATCTACTTCCACTCTCCATCCCACCCGAACCCATGTGATCTCCTGGGAGAGGCGAAAAACCAGATAAAAAACCCAATGGCCAATTTGGGGTAAAAAATCTGGAAATTCCTCTCCGACCCATCTAGGCGATCGAAACTCGTCCAGGAGATCACTCTGTCCCTGTATTTCCTGCAGTACTTACCTTCTGTAAAAGGTGATCTCCACCCCAGCCAGGAACAGGCCCAATTTACTCTTGAAGGACTCCTAGCTGGCAGCCTGTTCCCGAGGTCTCCACTAATCCCTGTGAATAGAACCATCTCCTGAAATCTAACACAGAATTAGAACACAAGAAGTAGGAGCAGGACCAGGCTACACGACCCCTGGGCCCGCTCCGCCACCCACAGGGCCATGACCGATCCAAACCTAGACTCATGTCCGATTTCCTGCCCGCTCCCCGTAACCCCTAATTCCCTTTACTTCTAGGAAACTGTCTATTTCTGTTTTAAATTTATTTAATGATGTAGCTTCCACAGCTTTCTGGGGCAGCAAATTCCACAGACCTACTACCCTCTGAGTGAAGAAGTTTCTCTTCATCTCAGTTTTGAAAGAGCAGCCCCTTATTCTAAGATTATGCCCCCAGTTCTAGTTTCACCCATCATTGGGAACATCCTCACCGCATCCACCCGATCAAGCCCCTTCACAATCTTATATGTTTCAATCAGATCGCCTCTCATTCTTCTGAACTCCAATGAGTAGAGTCCCAATCTACTCAACCTCTCCTCATATGCCCACCCCCTCATCCCCGGGATTAACCGAGTGAACCTTCTTTGTACTGCCTCGAGAGCAAGTATGTCTTTTCTTAAGTATGGACACCAAAACTGTATGCAGTATTCCAGGTGCGGTCTCACCAATACCTTGTATAACTGCAGCAATACCTCCCTGTTTTTATATTCTATCCCCCTAGCAATAAAAGCCAACATTCCATTGGCCTTCTTGATCACCTGCTGCACCTGCATACTAACTTTTTGAGTTTCGTGCACCAGGACCCTCAGATCCCTTTGTACTGCAGTACTTTCCAGTTTCTTGCCATTAAGATAATAACTTGCTCGATGATTTTTCCTGCCAAAGTGCATAACCTCACACTTTCCAGTATTGTATTCCATCTGCCAAATCTCTGCCCACTTACTTAGCCTGTCTATGCCCCTTTGCAGGTTTTTTATGTCCTCCTCACTCACTACTTTCCCTCCCATCTTAGTATCATCTGCAAACTTTGATATGTTACACTCGGTCCCCTCCTCCAAATCGTTAATATAGATTGTAAAGAGTTGGGGACCCAGCACTGACCCCTGCGGAACACCACTAGTTACTGATTGCCAGTCTGAGAATTAACCATTTATCCCAACTCTCTGCTTTCTGTTAGATAACCAATCCTCCACCCATGCCAGATATTACCCCCAATCCCGTGATTTTTTATCTTGAGCAATAATCTTTTGTGTGGCACTATTAACATTTCAAATGACCTTCTTCCGAATCATTACTTTTTTTACTGTGCTTAAGAAATAACAAACTCTAACAAACATAACGGGCTAGATTTTCAGTTGCTAGCGCCAGCAGTTAGCGCCTTAAGAGAAGTGATTTTCGGGCGCTATGCGTGTAGCGCCCGTGCGCAGCGCAGTTTGCGCCCCGCCCCAAATTAAGTTGCCTGTTAGCGCCGGCGCAAAGTTTAGCGCCCGCCCGGATGCGCACGCAGAAAATGACGTCACATCCTCGTGCAACGCCCTTTGGCCGCCCCGATTCCAAACTTCAGTCGGACCGCCCCATTGTGCGGCTGGCGGCCGGAGCGTTTGGAAAAAGGAACGCAACAGAACCAGCGCGGGCCCCGGGGGGCGCAAATTAAAGGGGATGTGCTCTCCAGTATAAAGGCCAGCCTTTTTTCAGAAAACACTCTTGTGCAACGCATTTCTGGAGACACAACAAGGAGGATAGCTAACTGGTTTCAAGCAGCAAGAGCTCAGGTATTTTTGGACTCAGGCCAGAGCGCTGCAAGTGGCCTTTTGGAAATTTGAGTGTTTGCCAGGATTTGATGGGGGTTGCATGGGGTGCCAACGCGGAGCTGCAGCTCCATGTCCGTAGGGCTCGCAGACGCATTGTGAGAGGGGCAGCCCTGGCTAGAGGCAGAGGGGGCTACAGGCGTCGGCCACGTAGGCCTTACCCAGTCAGGCTATACCGCCAGCAGCGCTCCTACCTAAACATGAGTGCCGCGCGATGTGTTAAAAGGCTCCGATTCCGAAAGGAGGTGATTGCAGAGATCTGCCACCTGCTTCGCCGAGATCTGCGGCCAAAGCTCAGGTGCAGGACGTCTCTGTCGGTGGAAGTGAAGGTGATGGTGGCATTGAACTTCTATGCCACCGGCTCCTTCCAATACGCTGCTGGGGACATAGCAAACATCTCCCAGTACGGTGCGCATCGCTGCATCCGCCAGGTGACCGAAGCACTGTTCAGAAGGAGAAGCCAATTCATCTCCTTCCCCATGGCCCTGGAGAGCCAGCATCAGTGCACATTGGGATTTACCAGACTCGGGGAATTCCCCTTGGTGCAGGGCGCCATTGACTGTACGCATGTGGCTTTGCGGGCCCCTCTGGAGCATGGCGAGCAGTATCGCAACAGGAAGGGCTACCATTCTCTGAATGTGCAGCTGGTGTGTGACCACAAGCAGCGCATCGTGGCAGTCAATGCCAGCTTCCCAGGCAGCAGCCACGATGCCTTTATCCTGCGGCAGAGTACTGTGCATGACATGTTCCAGGCACAGCCTCCCCCAAGAGGATGGCTACTCGGGGACAAAGGCTATCCTTTGTGCACCTGGCTCATGACCCCGCTCCGCGCGCCCAGGACCGCTGCTGAAGAGGCCTACAACGAGAGCCATCAAACCACCCGCAACATCATCGAGCAAACTATTGGGGTCCTCAAGCAACGGTTCCGCTGCCTTGATCGCTCCGGAGGAGCTCTCCAGTATTCGCCGGACCGGGTCTCCCAATTTGTGGTGGTTTGCTGCATGCTACACAACCTGGCTATCCGCAGGACTCAGGCACTGCCACCTGACGTTGGACCAGCACCTCAGGAGGAGGAGCAGGAGGAGCATGAGGAGGAGGAGGAGGAGGAGCAGGAGTACGTTCCCAGGAGGGAGCGACCAGGGCCAAGGGCCGCACGACGCCACCTTATTACACGGTACTTCTAAGCCCCCTGTCAGGGAATGGCCAGGGGCCATGAGGGAAGATGAATGCAGCCGCTCCGCAAGCCCTCAGCCGGCGAAGCCAACAAACACTAAGAAGAACAACCATGGAGACTGCATGAATAAAGATAATTATTTATTACACAAAAATGAAAAGCCCTTCCCACATGAATCCCCAAAAACAATAAACGGGCCCCACAAAAAGCCCAACAAACGACTCACTCCCACAAACTGGGGAGGAGTCACTCCACATTTCTTCAAACCGGGCCTCAACGTCGGCCTAACGCAAAAAATAAGCCCTCCAACAACACAACCATGGGCAAAATAAAGATGGCCACCGCCATATAAAAGGAAAGCTGGCCACACCCTCTACTGAGTGGCCCGCGAGGGCGAGACCTTGCCCAGCCTTTTGCCTCCCCTGCCCGGCCTGCTGCTCCTTCGCAAGCTCTGCCCAGTGGCTGCTGCGAGGCTGGGGGAAGGCGCCTGAGGCTCAGATGCCCTTCCGCCAGATGCCGCTGGGGGGCGGCCTACACGGCGTTTGGGCCTCGAGGGGCCGTCTGCTGAGTGGCGCACCTGAGCCTGGCCACCATCAGCTGCAGCCGCTTGCCCTTGATGCCCCAGTGGGGGAATGGCGGCGACGGATGGCGCAATATGGGCCAGCTGGCGTCTGGGATGCGCTGGCTGGTGCTGTGGCGCGGTGGCACTCGGCCGGGCCCGCACTGCAGGATCCGCAACAATCAGCCGAGGGGCGGCTTGCTGGGATGGTCCAGCGCGGCGGCTGCCCTGGCGATGCCTGCCTGAGACAGCGCGTGTGGCAGCAGTGAGTGCCCCTGTTGTCCTGGTGTGCGCCCGCATCACATCCGCCAGGGTCTTGACGGCATCAGTCAGCATGCCGCCACTCGCGGCAGTTGCTGCCCCGAACTCGCGCACACTGGTCGCCAGCGACTCGATGGCCTCAGGCATGCGCCCCACCACGCTCATGAGCTCCGTGTGACGCCGGTCCGAATCCTCGGCCATCTTATCCAGCTTCCGCACCTCCTCCGAGGTGAAGGTGTCCGGACTGGAGTCGCGACTCTCCCGCTGGGGAGGAGGGGGCCGAACTAGGGGACCCTTGCCACGTTGGTGGCGGCGAGTGTGCCGGTCAGCAGCACTCCCCTCTGATCCTTGCCCCCTTTGGGGGGAAGGCCGCGGGCCACGCGCACGGCTCCTGGGTGGCTGGACGCCACTGGTCCCAGAAGCTGCATTGCCCTGCGACAGTTCCTCCAGGCACTCGTCCAGTGAGGAGGTGTCAAGCATTTCCTCCTCTCCTGCGGGACGTGACTGTTCCCCCGATGGTCCGGCTTGCTCCTCCTCCTCCTCCTGCTCGGAGGTGCTGTCACTGGCAGCTTCAGGGTCCTGGTCGTCACCAGCTGAAAGCAGGAATGCACAAGAGTAGCTTCAGAGTGAGGAGACGGCGTCAGCGAGGGAGTTAGGACTGGTGGCATTCAGCGCATTGGTGGGACAGTGGCAAAGGAGGTAGCTCGGATGGGCCAGTGCGACGCGAGAGGGCCAAAAGGCGAGGTCCTTACCATTGCCGGGCAGTGGAGGGTCGGCTACTCCGCACGCTGTGGTGATGAGCACACGGGCTCCCATGAGCACACACACGCGCTCCTCCAGCCGAGTGAGCTTCTGCAGCTTGGCGCGGCCACCCCTGGCACGGGCCTGGCGATTAAAGGCTACTTTAGCCTGCAAGAGAAAGGACGGGCTGTAAGTGCGCAGTGTAGCCCTGATGTAGTGTGCACTGCCTCCCATGGTGGAATAGCTTGGACAGAGTGAAGCCCTGATGTAGTGTGCACAGCCTCCCATGGTGGAATAGCTTGGCCAGAGTGAAGCCCTGATGTAGTGTGCACTGCCTCCCATGGTGGAATAGCTTGGCCAGAGTGAAGCCCTGATGTAGTGTGCACTGCCTCCCATGGTGGAATAGCTTGGCCAGAGTGAAGCCCTGATGTAGTGTGCACTGCCTCCCATGGTGGAATAGCTTGGCCAGAGTGTAGAGTGCCGAATAGCCAATTGATGCTCATGACTGTCCCAATGCTGCTGGCTGAGGGCTGGCCAATAGGACTTTCAGCTCCCTTTGCCCATCATGTCAGGTGTACATGCAAGAATGAGGAGGAGACTGGAAAGGGTACTCACCCTGACAATCCTGGTCAGGTCGTTGTATTTTTTACGACATTGTTTGTGGGTCCTGGGGGCATCGCCGGTGAACGTCACCCTCTGGCCGATCTGCTTCCAGGCTTTGGTGTAGTCGTGGTGGGTTGGATTCCTCCCACTCTCTGGGAACAAGATCTTGCGCCTCACCTCCAGAGCTGTGACCATTATGTACAGATCACCCTCTGAGAATCGCAGGGCACACTGACGGGCCTTCTCTGGCGTTGCCATGACTCCCTGGGGCTGAGCAGCAGTGTTGAGGCCTCTTTGCAAGGCTGCAGTGTGCAGGGCGTGGCAGCAGACCAATTCGTCCCTTCCCCCTTTAAGAGCTGGTCGGCGCCATGGGGTCTGCTGTCAGTCCAAAAATGACCGCTCCCGCGCTGCGCCCCGCCTGGGCGCTATCCCTCTGGACCGCCGGCTTAGCACCTAAAGATAGTAGTGGAACGCCTCTTTTAGCGCTCCACCAACCTCTTAGGGCGAAGCCACTGAATTTCCGGCAACGGGGTGCTACTTTGGGGCGGGCGCTAACTTCGGGCGGGTGCTAAGGTTAGCGCCCCAAAACTGCCTATACTGAAAATCTAGCCCAACATCTCTAATGCACAATGTATCTTTTTTTTTTATAGAAACATGAATAATACAAGCAGAGTAAGCTTGGAGGGACAAGGTGACTGCCTGAACCCTCCACCAAGTACCTCGGGTATTATTCTGACCCAATGAGGTGCCTTGGTTCTTAAGCTATTCATGTTGCAAAGTCCTGGAGGTATGAAGGAGGATTGCGGACCCTTTCAGGGTATCGTCTGGAACCCGATGGAGGTGGGGTATCCCCTGTGGGTGGAGGATTTCCAGGACCCGCATCCCCATTGTAGTCATCGGGAATGGAAGACTCATCAGCAGCGTCTGGGGGCTGCTGGGTAAGTGCGAGGTGTCTGCGGTTCCTGCGAACAATCTGGCCCTGGATATCAACCAGATACGATCTTGGGGTGTTGGCCTGTCCTTGCACAATGCCTCTTTTGCGGGAGTCACGTATCCACACATAGTCACCTGGAAGGAGTGGACACAAGGGCTTAGCTCTGTGGCGACTGTTAAATTTGGCCTGTTGTCTTAGTTTAGATTGTTTGTCCTTGTCTGTAAAATTCTGGAGGTCGGGCCAGCCTGGGGTCAGGAGTGATGGCATAGTTGGCACGGTTGTATGAAGTTTTCTGCCTTGCAGCAACTCAGCAGGGCTGAATCCGCTAGAAAGAGGTGTGGCGCGGTATACAAGGAGTGCCCGGTATGGGTCAGGTGACTTTTTAAAAAGCTGTTTGGCTGACTGGACAGCGCGCTCGGCAGTCCTATTGCTTTGAGGATACAGAGGACTGGATGTGACATGGGTGAAGTCCCAGCTGTCGGCAAATGAGTGAAAGGTGTCCGAGGCAAATTGGGGGCCATTATCTGTTCGGACCAGCAGGGGGACCCCTAGGCGGGCAAAGCAGGATTTCATACATTCAATGACTGCATGTGAGGTGGTGGAGAGGAGCTTGATAACTTCAATGAACTTAGAGAAGTAGTCAAACATTACCAGGTATGTTGAGTTATCCAAATGAAATAGATCAGCCCCAACCTTCTGCCATGGGCCCTCAGGGGTGTCATCTGGAATCAATGGCTCTGGTGGTTGTTGTCTCATTTGGGTGCAGCTTGGGCATTGTTGTACTTTACGTTGTAGTTGACCGCTTAATCCAGGCCACCAGACAGAACACCTGGCTCGTGCTCTGCATTTTGTGATCCCTTGATGGCCATCCTGCAGTTTGTCCAGAATGTCTTTCTGCATTGATGCTGGAATGACCAACCGGCACCCTTGTAGCAGCAATCCTTGTGCAATAGTGAGGTCACCTGAAATGGCCGCGTAAGGTCTAAGAGCGTTGTCAAGTTTCGCATGATCTGGCCAGCCCTCATGGCAGTATGCGAAGACCTAACGAAGTAGTTCATCCGTTTCCTGTTCTTGACGAAGTGCAGCGAGGCGTTTCTCGGTAATGGGCAGTGCAGTGAGTATTGAGTGTACATAATTCTCTATGCACTGCACCTCAGGGGAATCATCCACCGGCGGCTGGTAGGGAGCCTTGGAGAGGACGTCGGCAGTTGCTAGGCTCTTCCCTGGCACATGTGATATAGTGAAGTGAAAGTGCATGAGTCGCATCCGAAAGCGTTGAATGCGGGGGGACAACTCGTCCAGGTTTTAAAATCCCAATAGTGTAAGGAGGGGCTTGTGATCTGTTTCGACCTGGAATGTCATGCCTATTAGGAAGTCTCTATAGCACTCACACGCCCATGTAATGGCCAGGGCCTCTTTTTCAATCTGCGCATAGCGCTGCTCTGTTTTTGAAAGGGCTCGTGAAGCATAGGCTACAGGGCGCCAGTCAGTGTCAGGTCTCTTTTGTAAAAGGACTGCACCCAAGCCAAACGATGAGGCATCAGCTGACACTTTAGTGAGTGCATTGGGGTCATACAGTGCAAGGCCTGGCGGGGTGGTTAGCTCTGTCTTTATCTCAGTGAAAGCTTGGGACTGCTGGGGTCCCCAATACCATGAGGTCTGCCTGTTGAGGAGATCCCGGAGTGGCTTGGTTTTATCGGCTAGATGGGGTATGTATTTGCCCAAGTGATTGACCAGGCCCATGAAGCGGCGTATTTCAGATACATTCCTTGGCGTGGCCATGTGTGCGAGGGCCTTGACTTTGTCAGGATCTGCTCTGACACCGGTCCCATCGATGACCTGGCCGAGAAATTTCACCTGCGTTTTGGCGAATTCACATTTGGAGTTAAGAGTAAGTCCAGCTTGCTGTAGTTTACTGAGAATTGCAAAAAGTCGCTGATCGTGCTGTTCTTGGGTTGCGCCAAACACCAACACATCATCCATTTGGCATAAGACACCATCAAGTCCCTCAAGGAGGCAGGACATGCGGTGCTGGAAATGCTATGGGGCGGAGGATATTCCAAAGGGCAGTCTGTGGAAACAGTAACGTCCGAATGGCGTGATGAACGTGGTGAGACGTTTTGACTCCTCTGACAAGGGTATTTGCCAGAAACCAGATTAAGCGTCAAGCTTTGTAAAAACCTTTGCATCTTTCAGTTGCCCCAGAGTGTGCTCTACGCAGGGTAAGAGATGCAGCTCTCTACAGACACTTTCATTGAGTTTTGTTAGGTCTACACAGATTCTGATTTTTTCGTTGGGTTTTGAGACTACAACCATTCCGGAGCACCAGGCTGTGGGTTCCTCAACTCTTGCAATTATCCCCAGTTGCTCCATGTGGGTGAGTTCCTCCTTAACTTTGGACATAATGGGGAGCGAGACACGTCGGGGTGTAGAGAGAGCAAAAGGTTTAGCATCCGGCTTGAGGCAAATGTGATACTCCTCTTGCAGTCGCCCAATGCCTTGAAACAGTCTGGGGAACCACTGTCTGACCTCCCGTTCAAGGTCCGTAGATACTGTCTCTGCTACCTGTGGGTCCAACCTGGACACCAGACGCAGGGAAATGATGGCGAGGCGACCGAGGAGCGCTGTTCGTAGACCGCGTACCACATACACATCCTGTTTTGTAGACCGTGGACCACGGGTCAGGGTAGCTGAAAATTTTCCTCTGACATTCAACGGGACTTGACCAGGCCCCTGAAGAATCTTAGTGGTGCTCTGAAGAGCCTCTTGACCTAGGTCGTTGTAGAGGCACTCCTGGATGACAGTGACATCAGCCCCTGTATCAATTTTGAATTCAGTCATGTGACCACACAGGCTTAGGGTGATGGTCCACGGCTGGTCCTGCCCATCTCCAATTGACCCCAGGAACGCTATCACATTGTCGTCGTCCTCTGATATTTCAGCAACTGCAGGTGTGGATCGGCAAACTGCAGCAAAATGTCCCTTTTTCTGGCAATTCCTGCAGCTAACATCTTTGGCTGGACAGATTTGTCTATTGTGTGTACTCCGGCCACACCATCTGCAACTCCGCTTTTGTGGTTGGAAATGTGTTCCAGTTTGAGTTCCAGTGCGAGGCCTCTGTACATATTCATGTGAGTCAGTTTTTCTTGATTTGGTAGAAAAATGTTTTTGGGGGGCTGATTGTCGGGGGGCACTTATGGTTTCAATGGACTCCTCCTCATTACTATCTTTCTGAAGCATTGATTGCTGTTTCTTTATTGCTTCACTTTGGAAAACCTGTGTTTTTGCTTTGTCAACTGTGAGGTCTGGATCCATCTGTAATTTTTCAGAGAGTTTAAGATCCCTTAGTCCAACAACCAATCTGTCACGAATTAGTTCGTCCCGCATAGCTCCATATTCAGTGTTCTATGAGCTCATATAGCGCTTTGATGAAGCTATCACCCGATTCCCCTCTCTCCTGCACGCGCCTATAGAATCTTGCGCGTTCGAATATCAAATTCCTCCGCGGGATGAAATGATTAGACAACTCCGTTTTAACTGTGTCATAGCTTTTCAGTTGATCAGCCGTAATATTCCTGCACCGGACGATCGCTTCAGCCTCCGCTCCCATGGAATATAATAGCGTGTTGACCTGTTTTTCCTGTGACTGTTTATCAAGGCCTGAAGCCTGTCTGAAGCGCTCAAATCTGCTGAGCCACAACGGCCACTCTTCCGGCTGTGTAAAATCAAATTCGGAGGGGGGAGAGATCTGAAAGAATGCAGGACTTTGAGTGGCCATGATAGTAAGCAACGTGGGGTAAGTACACTTTTTTTTTCTCAGTCTCTCTTGTTTATCTCCGTCCTGGCTTAACTAGCTACTATGCTACACCCGTATCGTAAACTTTCACTCACCGGGAGCTGACTGGTTTCACCGGGAAAGTTAGTTCCATTGACGCGGACAGCCTTTAACATGGGTATTTCGGGTACTTGCCACTTCTGTCACCATGTAATGTGCTCAACACACGGACACGGGATGTATTCCTTCAGCCATCAACACAAGGCTTCTTTATTCATTTCCTTTCTCTGTTTACTCTCTGTCGCCCCCCTACCGGGGCGGAGGGTAACTATCACCACAATGGGCCCTACTCTTTCCCTGGTTATCCTCTTGCCTTTAATCTATATATATAATAAAGCAGTATGTCTGTCCGTCTGTCTGTCTGTCTGTCTGTATGTCTGTCTGTCCGCTATACACTCAAAAGTTATAGAGCGTACCTACACATATGTTATATCAAAAGAAAGCTAATGATCAGGGGAGTGTCATAGGCATATTTACTTTTTGGTCAGACAAAAATTGTTCGGACAGTATATAAAAAACGTTCAAAAATCCGCTCATTAGCGGTTGACCAATCCTACCGCTCATTAGCGTTGAGTGACGTGATGGTTGACCAATCCTACAGTTCAGTGACCTGATGGTTGACCAATCGGTGTGTCATGGGCAGGACCTAATCCTGCAGCCTCCCGAAACTTCGCCGCCATTTTTTCCCCTGCTTTTCCTCAACAGCGAGCGGGGCAGCTGCATCGGCCCGCCGGAGCGGGAGGTGAGTTGGGGTCACTCGGGCCGGACCTCACAACCGCTCGGCCCGAGACACAGAGCGGGGGAGCGGCAGCGGGCGGCCGTCAACCGCGCGGCCCGAGACACAGAGCGGGGGAGCGGCAGCGGCCGGCCGTCAACTGCGCGGCACTCCAAACTGCCCTGGCAATGCCGGGCCCCCCCTGCTAGTATACTATAAAACACCTTCGGATTTTCCTTTATTTTGCCCGCCAGTGTTTTTTCATGCTCCCTCTTTGCTCTCCTAATTTCTTTTTTAATTACCCCCCTGCACTTTCTATACTCCTTTAGGGCTTCCACTGTTTTTAGTCTTTTGTATTTGCCAAAAGCCTCCCTTTTTTTCCTAATCCATTCTTGTATATCCCCTGACATCCAGGGTTCCCTGGACTTGTTGGTCCCACCATTAACCTTTACAGGAACATGTTGGCGTTGTACTCTCTCTATTTCCTTTCTGAATGACTCCCACTGCTCTGATGTGGATTTTTCTACACGTATCTGATCCCAGTCCACTTTGGCCAGATCCTGCCTTATCATATTAAAATTGGCCTTTCCCCAATTTAGAACCTTTATTTCCGGTCCATCTTTGTCCTTTTCCATGACTACCTTAAATTTCACCGAATTATGGTCACTGTCACCAAAATGCTCTCCTACTGACACTTCTACCACTTGCCCGGCTACATTCCCTAAAATTAGGTCCAGTACCACCCCCCTCTCTTGTAGGACTTTCTGCATGCTGGCTCAAAAAGCTCTCCTGGATGCACTTTAAGAATTCCGCACCCTCTAAGCCTTTCACACTCTGACTATCCCAGTTAATATTGGGGAAGTTGAAATCCCCTATTATTATTACCCTATTATTGCTACACTTCTCTGAGATTTGCCTACATATCTGTTCCTCTATCTCCCCCTGACTGTTTGGGGGCCTATAGTACACTCCCAGCAAAGTGCTTGCCCCCTTTTTGTTTTTAAGTTCTACCCATATGGCCTCATTAGAGGAACCTGCTAAGATATCATCCCTCCTTACAGCAGTAATTGACTCCTTGATTAATATTGTGACACCCCCTCCTCTTTTACACCCCCCTCTGTCTCACCTGAAGATTCTATACCCCGGAATATTGAGCTGCCGTCCTGCCCCTCCCTCAACCATGTCTCTGTGATAGCAACAATATCATACTCCCATGTGTTCATCAACACCTTCAATTCATCTGCCTTACTCGCAAGACTCCTTGCATTAAAATAAGTGCCATCCAGCCTTGCCATACTCCCTTGTGCCATTACATATTTGCTTTGCCTTCCAGGCTGACTTGTTTTTTCCTCCATATTTGGCTGTGCATCACCTCCTACTATAGCTCCACTCTGTATCCCATCCCCCTGCCAAGTTAGTTTAAACCCTCCCCCCCCAACAGTACTAGCAAACCTCCCCGCAAGGATGTTGGTCCCGTTCTGGTTCAGGTGCAACCCATCCAACTTTTACAGGTCCCACCTTCCCCAGAAGCAGACCCAATGATCCAGGAAACTAAAATCAATCAAATCAAATCAAATCAACTTTTATTGTCATTGTTAGTGCACAAGTGCAGTACAACGAAATGTAGGCTTGCGGCTCCCGAGAGTGTACATTTAGATTAAGACATTTAAACATTCAACATACATTTGGCTTGTAATACATTAACATAAACATAACCATAATAAAGTGCATTGGCAGATGTGCAGGCTTTAGAGTTTATTTGTGGAGTTCAGTAGGATGACAGCCCTGGGAAAGAAGCTGTTCCTAAATCTGGTCGTACGGGTGCGAATGCATCTGTAGCGTCTCCCAGATGGCAGGAGGGCGAACAGACTGTGGCTGGGGTGGGTAGGGTCTTTGATGATGGACCGTGACCTCCGTAAACAGCGTTTCTGGTATATGTGCTCTATGGTCAGTAGCCGGGTGCCGGTAATGCGTTGGGCAGTTTTGACTACCCGCTGCAGGGCTTTCCGGTCATAGTAGCTACAGCTGCCATACCATACTGTGATACAGTTTGTCAGGATGCTCTCTATTGTGCAGCGGTAAAAGTTAGAGAGGATCAGGGGTGACAGGTTACATCCCTTCAGCCCTCCCTCCTGCACCAACTCTTTAGCCACGCATTCATCTGCTCTATCCTTCTATTCCTATACACACTAGCATGTGGCACCAGGAGTAATCCAGAGATTACAACCTTTGAGGTCCTTTTTAATCTGCTACCTCGCTCCCTAAATTCTTGTTGCAGGACCTCATCCCTCTTTCTACCCATGTCGTTGGTACCAATGTGAACCACGACCTCTGACTGTTCACCCTCCCCCTTCAGAATGCCCTGCAGCCGTTCAGTGACATCCTTGACCCTGGCACCAGGGAGGCAACATACCGTCCTGGAGTCACATCTGCGGCCACAGAAACATCTATCTGTTCCCCTTACGATAGAATCCCTTATCACTATTGCTCTCCCACTCTTTTTCCTCCCCTCCTGTGCAGCTAAGCCACTCGTAGTTGAGACAAAGGCTGCAATTTTAATTACCCCGAGGGGGTGGGTTTGGAGGCAGGTCTGGTGCGAAAATCACAGATATTGGGGGCAGGCTGCGAACCCGCCTCCATCCCACCTCCACGCAACTTTCGGAAGTGTGGGGTCAGCCACTCCAGAACTGACTCAACACCAATCGGCGGGACTGGTTGTTAAGGCAGTTAACAAGTCGTTAACTGTCTGGTTAATCCTATTTTAAAGGGCTGATCAGATTTTCATGGATTTTCAAGATGCTGCCCACCTTCATCAAAACACACCTGGTGAATGGAGGCGAGTTCACCTCAATAGTTGACAGCTGCTCGAGCAGCTTTAAAGCGCTCCTGCAATGTCTCATTCTTTCACATGCCACAACTTAGTGGCTTGAGGTTTGGAAGACATTTTGGTGCTCAACTAATCTTGTGAGGTTAGAGTCTGACAGCATCTGCTGTGTCAGCTTCTTGGAACACCCTCTGGCCACTTTGTCTGAGAGCTCACAACCTCCATTCCTTGACTGAGATATCTACCAGCGGTGTGTGCTCCATTTATTTCCTCTCATCCTGGTCATCATAATCAGAGGAGCAGCAGCCGTATGGCTCAGCGCAGAGCTTCCTCAGAAGAAGAGGCGGAGGACGAGGAAGAAAAGGAAGAAGGGGAGGAGGAGGAGGAGGCATGCCTTGTGTGCCCTGTTGTGACCAATGCAGCATCCCTCCAGTTCACTGTTGTCTATCAAGCAATGGATGCACTCTTCCATGCCACATTCACATAAACTTACTCTTCAAACATAGGTGGCTACCATATGGCTCTCTAATTTTAGGCAATCTTCCTCCAATGTCATACATCATCTCTGCTATAACCAGTTCTTTCCTATCACTTTCACCATCAGCACTACAAATGCAAGTCGCCTTGAGCCCTGAATGTGCATTTGCCATTTCCCAGAACACATAGGTCACACATTCAACTGTTTGCCATCACTTTTGTTTACTGCATTGACAAAACGATCACAATGCAAACTCTTAAGTAGAAGCAGAAAAATCATGACAAAACACCCACGTGAGTCCCCTTGTGACTATTTGTGCTTTATCTTCCTCTTACGCATGTTTCTACGTGGTGCTTCCCCTGTGGCTTCAGCAGATGTAGAGGCACCTTGCTCACTTGGATGCTGACCCTGCTTAGACGCCTTTGGCGGGTGTCCTCTGGGTTTGGGAGCCTGGGAGGGTTCTGCAACAGTCTGCTCTTCCTGCAGCTGTACAGGGGCTGAAACGGCCACCTTAGTTGGGTCTGCAAAGTGGGTCTCTGAGCGAGGGAAATTGGCTGATGACGCGTCATCAAATAACTTCGCCAGACCCACTTCCTCTAATTGGCCGGGAAACGCGCTGGGCAGGCCCAATCAGGGGAATTTCATTTCAGAGGCTGAGCTGGAGACAGCAGCGGGGTCGGAACCCACCACCGATGTCACCCGCCACGGATCCGCCGAGGTTCGTAAAAGTGCGGCCTATGCATTTGACCATTGTCTGTTGTTTGTTTATTTATGGGGTACGGTAGCATAGTGGTTATGTTACTGGACTAATAATACAAGGCCTGGACTAATAAGCTTCAAATCCCACCATGGCAGCTGGGGAATTTAAATTCAGTTAATTAAATAAATCTGGAATTAAAAAAAGTATTTATCAATAATGGTGACTATGAAACTGCCAGATTGTCATAACTTATTTGGTTCACTAATGTCCTTTAGGGAAGGAAATCTGCCGGCCTTACCTGGTCTGAGCTATATGTGTCCCCAGACCCACAGCAATGTCGTTGACTTTTAATTGCCCTCTGAAATAGCCTAGCAAGTCACTCAGTTGTACCAAACTGCTATGAAAAACAGTAATAAGAATAAAACCGGGCAGACCACCCAGCTTCAGACACAACAAAGGCACACCCAGCTCAATTCACCCTGCAAAGTCCTCCTCACTAACATCTGGGGACTTGTGCCAAGATTGGGAGAGATGTCCCATAGACTAGTCAAGCAACAGCCTGACATATTCGTAGTCACAGAACCATACATTTCAGCCAATGTCCCCAAACGCCTCCACCACCATCCCCGGTTATGTCCTGTCCCACCGGCAGGACAGTCCCACCAGAGGTGGAAGCATAGTTGCATATAGTCGGGAGGGAGTGGCCCTGGGAGTCCTCAATATTGACTCCAGACCCCATGAAGTCGCATGGTTTAGGTTAAGCATGGGCAAGGAATCCTCCTGCTGATTACTACCTACCGCCCTCCCTCAGCTGATAATTCAGTACTCATCATGTTGAACACCACTTGGAGAAGCACTGAGGATAGCAAGGGCACAGAATATACTCTGGGTGGGGGACTTCAATGTCCATCACCACTACTGACCGAGCTCTGAAGGACATAGCTGTCAGACTGCACTTTCAGCAGATGGTGAGAGAACCAACACAAGGGAAAAATCTACTTGACCTCGCCCTCACCAATCTACCTGTCGCAGGTGCATCTGTCCATGATAGTATTGGTCGCAGTGACCACCACACAATCCTTGTGGAGACAAAGTCCCGTCTTCACACTGAGAACACCCTCCATTGTGTTGTGTGGCACTGCTCTGCAGTCCTGCCACATTCAGTCATGAATGGTGGTGGACCACTAAACAACGAATGGGAGGAGGAAGCTCCATGAACATCCCCATCCTCAATGATGGCGGAGCCCAACATGTGAGTGCAAAAGACAAGGCTGAAGCATTTGCAACCATCTTCAGCCAGAAGTGCCGAGTGGATGATCCATCTCGGCCTCCTCCTAAGGTCCCCACCATCACAGAAGCCAGTCTTCAGCCAATTCGATTCACTCCACATGATATCAAGAAATGGCTGAGCGCACTGGATACAGCAAAGACTATGGGCCCCGACAACATCCTGGCTGTTGTGCTGAAGATTTGTGTTCCAGAACTAGCCGCACCTCTTTCTAAGCTGTTCCAGTACAGCTACAGCATTGACATCCAACCGACAATTTGGAAAACTGCCTAGGTATGTCCTGTCCACAAAAAGCAGGACAAATCCAATCCAGCCAATTACAGCCCCATCAGCCAAATCTCAATCATCATCATCAAAGTGATGGAAGGTGTTGTCAACAGTACTGTCAACCTGCTCACTAATGCTCAGTTTGGGTTCAGCCAGGTCCACTTGGCTCCAGACCTCATTACAGCCTTGGTCCATACATGGACAAAAGAGCTGAGTTCCAGAGGTGAGGTGAAAGTGACTGCCTTGACATCAGGCAGCATTTGACCGAGTGTGGCATTAAGGAGCCCTAGTAAAATTGAAGTCAATGGGAATCAAGGGAAAAACTCTCCACATGGCTGGAGTCCTACCTAGCATAAAGGAAGAGGATTGTGGTTGTTGGAGGCCCATCATCTCAGCCCCAGGACATCGCTGCAGGAGTTCCTCAGGGCAGTGTCCTAGGCGCAGCCATTTGCAGCTGCTTCATCAATGACCCTACCTCCATCATAAGGTCAGAAGTGGGGATGTTCGCTGATGATTGCATAGTGTTTAGTTCCATTCGCAACTGTTAAATCCGTGTATCTGGATGTTGTGTGTCCTTCAATAATTAGACAAGAGACTGCAGGGAACAATCAACAGGTGTTTACTGGATGAGGGTTACTCTAAAACTAACTGTACAGATTCCTACTCAGGGTTATATACAGGTGTGGTCACTGCCGGTACTACAGTATACAGGAGCTGTAAAAAGTAGTTCTCCCCTTAAAGGTACATACATTACAATTCCTCCCCTTTTAGATTAACAGTACCATAACATTCATTTAACAATTAAATATCAACTAATTACAATTAACACTTTTAACATGCAACATTAACTGAAAATAGTCTATTTATAAATTCAGTCTTTGGGGAGGTTTCCTGATCCTTTCTGGATAGCGCCTTTCCTAAGTGTCTTGCTCTTGGAGCGGAGGCGATTCTGGCCCCCTGTCGTCAGTTGGTTCATCAGCTTCCGATGCTACTGTTTCTGGGGTAGATGCTACCTGTATGTCGGGTTCATCACCAGGTACGTGAGACATGGGGTTGACTCGTTCCTGTGACTCTAGGATCTGGTCAACATGGCGTCTCACAATGTTCTCCCCAACATCCACGGTGTACATTAGTGGCCTCTGCCGTGTGCATATCGTTCCTGGTTGCCATTTCTCTGTTCGGTAGTCGCGAGCCAAGACTGGTTGCCCTACATTGAAGCTCCTTGTCGGCTTCTCATTGATGTGCTGGAATTGCTTATTCTCAACATCTCTTCGTACATTTGGTCTGAGCAAATCCAGACGAGATCTCAACCTTCGGTTAAAGAACATCATGGCCGGGGTCTGGTTGGTGACTGCATGTGTCGCATTTCTGTAGGCTAACAGGAAATTGTCCACCTTATGCTGCAATGGAATGTCGTCATCACACATGGCCCTTACTGCTTTCTTAAAGGTTTGTACGAACCTCTCAGCCAATCCATTTGTGGCTGGATGATACAGGGCGGATGTGTAATGCCTTACCCCATTCATTTTCACCCCTCCCAGATGACCTTCGTGAAGCTCATTGAGCACTCTCTCCCTTAACTTGGGTGGAATTACCACTCGGGATCCACACATCAAGGTCCCCTGGCATACTGACAGCTGTTCTCTTCTGGATGAGAATGCTGGCAACAGTGAGTTGTCATGTGTTGGCCATCCCTTCACCGTCAAGTCATATACCCGAGACAGTGTCGGGTCATTTCGTGTCTCCTTCTCTATATCAGCATTAGTTATTGGCAAGCATTCAATTATAGTCGAATAAAATATTTCGACAGGGTCCACTGCTGGTGCTTCCTCCGCAGTAGGCTGTGGCAGGCGTGATAGCCCATCAGCGTTTCCATGCTGTTTCGTGCCCTTATACTCGATTTCATATTGGTTCGCCCCTAGAAAAAGGGACCATCTTTGTAGCCGTTGCGCAGTCATCACCGGAACGCCCTTCTTTGGATTAAAGATGGAGATAAGTGGTTGGTGGTCAGTCAGCAAGGTGAACTTCTGCCCGTGCAGATAGTGATTGAACTTTGTCACTCCCCACACTAGGCTGAGGGCCTCCCTGTCAATCTGGGCGTAGTTACGCTCGGCTGAGGTTAGTGACCGAGACGCAAAGGCTACTGGCCTCTCCGAGCCATCCGGGAATTTGTGCGACAGCACCGCTCCAATGCCATAGGGTGATGCATCACACGCCAACCGAATTGGTAGTGCTGGGTTGAAATGAGCCAACACCTCTTTTGATGTGATCAATTCTTTGCACTTCTGGAAAGCTCGTTTACATTCGTCATTCCACTTCCATGGTACCCCCGTTTGCAGTAGGGTGTTCAGTGGGTGTAGTACTGTAGACAAATTCGGCAAGAACTTATGGTAGTAGTTCACCAGCCCGAGGAACGACCTCAGTTGTGACACATTTTCCGGTGCTGGAGCCTTGACTACTGCCTCAATCTTTTCAGGGGACTTATGTAACCCCTCTTCATCAATAACGTGGCCACAATACGAGATCTGCTTCTGGAAAAACTCGCATTTGTGGCGATTAGCTCGGAGCCCATATTCCTTCAATCTAGTGAGCACCTGCTCCAGGTTGGCGAGGTGATCACTGTAATTTTCGCCTGTGACCAGGATGTCGTCCAAATAACACTGGAATCCCTTGCAGGACTTGATCCATTGCCCTTTGCCAAATAGCCAGTGCTGATGCTACCCCGAACACCAGCCGGTTGTATTGGTAGAGACCTTTATGTGATCGTGAGGTACTGTTTCGAGGCTTCTTCTACCTCCATTTGCAGGTACGCCTGGGCCAGATCAATCTTAGTGAAGCGTTTCCCTCCAGATAGCGAGGCGAAAATATCTTCAATCTGCGGAAACGGGTATTGTACAGTGTGAAGGACTGGGTTCACTGTCACCTTAAAGTCCCCACAGATGCGAACCTTCTTTGGTTCCCCAGGCGTGTTACTCAACGACCTCTTCATTACAGGAATGATGGGTGTAGCCCACTCGCTCCAGTCCACTTTGGACAGTACTCCTGAACGTTCCAAACCTTCCAGCTCTGCTTCGACGGCTGGGCGGATCGCATAAGGTACCAGTCTGGCCTTAAAAAACTTTGGGCTTGCATTTTGCTCTATTTTGATCGTCGCTGTTATGCCTTTTAGCGTTCCGAGTCCCTCCTGGAACACTTCTTGTGCATCAGTTAGCATTTTTGACAGTCGTCCAGGTGTGACGTCGTCATCCTATTTGGCATCTACAGTCAGTGCTTGTATGGAATGCCAATCTAGCTGTATCTTCCGGATCCATTCACGTCCTACTAGTGGTGGTCCTCCATCTGGCAATACATATAGGTCCATTTTTGGTGTTTCCTTGCCGTTATATATAACGTTCACCCTTATTTTTCCTTTGGGGTAGACTTTTTGCCCTGTGTACATCTTCAAGACAATCTCTGTATCTCTCAAGGGTATATGTTAGAATAGCCGCTTGTAGTCCCTTCGGTTTATGACTGTTAGGGCTGATCCTGTGTCCAATTCCATTTTCACTTGGACTCCGGCTATCTTGAGTGTGACCCAGATAGTTTGGTGATCCTCCGTTTTGATCACATTATGTAGTTTCAGACAACCCAGCTCCTTGCTTCCAGAGTCTGTATCACTCTTCTGTTCGTCTGCACTACTCTCCGTCACCTTATGTATCTTCTTGTACTTCTCCTGTGGGGATTTCTTGCTGCTGGTTTTCTTTTCCGACCTGCAGACTCTTGCTATGTGTCCTACTTTTCCACACTGTCTGCACACTTGGTCCTTGAACCAGCAATCCTTATGTTCGTGTGTTGTTCTGCCGCAGCGATAGCACTTCACTGTTCCGTATGACATTTCATTTGTGCCATATTCTTGCGGTCTCCATTGTATCTCTGCCGTGCCCCATGCTGCTGCTTCATGTGATACTGCCATGCTGAAAGCCTTGTCCAGCATAAGATCCTTTTCTGATAGAAGCCGATTCTGGGTTCCTTCACTTTGAAGCCCACACACAAACTTGTCCCTTAAAGTATCTGCTAGTCCCGTTCCAAACTGGCAGTGTTTCGATAGTTTGCGCAGTTCCGTTAAAAACTCAGCATTACTTTCATCTTTATGCTGGTTCCTTTTGTGAAACTTAAATCTTTCCACTATCAGCAGCAGTGTGGGGTCTATGTGGTCCTGTAGGATTGACACTATGTCTTCAAAATCCTTTTCCACTGGCTTCTCTGGGGTTACTAGGTTTCGCAGTAAGCCATATGTTTTTGCACCCATTGAATTCAACAATACCAGCGCTTTCCTGTCATCTGGCACTTCATTCGCCTTGCAGTACACTTCTATGCGTTCGACATATGTCGCCCAATCTTCGACTTCATTGTCGAACGCTGTGACACTGCCAGTCTTCGGCATCCCTGGGTGTGGTTAGGCTGGCTCAAAATGGCGTCTCCCGCGCTCTCCCTTCTTCTCCGCTGCGGCTCAAAATGGCGTCTCCCGCGCTCTCCCTTCTTCTCCGCTGCGGCTCAAAATGGCGTCTCCCACGCTTTCCTTTCTTCCCCGCTGACGCTGCTCAGCCCCTGAACACCGGCTGCACTCTGTGCATTTTCCTGCACGCCTCTCTCTCTCGTTGATGCCACTCGGTCCTGAACAGCGGCTGCGCCCTGTGCGCTCTACCCTCTCTCTTTTCCCGTCGACGCCGCTCGGTCCTGAACACCGGCTGCGCCCTGTGCGCTCTACCCTCTCTCTTCTCCCGTCGATGCTGCTCGGCCTTTTTCTGTGCCGTCGGTCGGCTCTAGCCGCCGCTGTCCGGGAAGGGTCTGCGCCGTACCTGTTGCCAGCCCGTTTCGCTGGAGTCTCCGTTGGATGGTCGACGCCCGTGCTTCTGGACTCGGCCTTCTTCTGCAGAGTTGCAGGTAGGTTCGAATCTTCTCGTCGCCAATGTTAAATCCGTGTATCTTGATGTTGTGTGTCCTTCAATAATTAGACAAGAGACTGCAGGGAACAATCAACAGGTGTTTACTGGATGAGGGTTACTCTAAAACTAACTGTACAGATCCCTACTCAGGGTTATATACAGGTGTGGTCACTGCCGGTACTACAGTATACAGGAGCTGTAAAAAGTAGTTCTCCCCTTAAAGGTACATACACTACAGCAACTCCTCAGATAATGAAGCAGTCCATGCCCACATGCAGCAAGACCTGGACGACATTTAGGCTTGGGCTGATAAGTGGCAAGTAACATTTGTGCCACACAAGTGCCTAGTAATGACTATCTCCAAGAAGAGAGAGTCTACCCACCGCTCCTTGACATTCAACGGCATTACCATCGCCGAGTGCCCCACCATCAACATCTTGGTGGTCACCATTGAGCAAAAACTTAACTGGACCAGCCACAGAAATACTGTGGCATCAAGAGCAGGTCAGAGGCTTGGTATTCTGTGGCGAGTGTATCATCTCCTGACTCCCCAAAGCCTTTCCACCATCTGCAAGGCACAAGTCATTTTCTGGAGTGTGATGGAATACTCTCCACTTGCCTGGATGAGTGCAACTCCAAAAACACTCAAGAAGCTCGACACTATCCAAGAGAAAGCAGCTCACTTGATTGGCACCCCATCCACCACCTTAAACATTCACTCCCTCCACCACCGGCACACCATGGCTGCAGTGTGTACCATTTACAAAATGCACTGCAGCAACTCGCCAAGGCTTCTTCGACAGCACCTCCCAAACCCGCAACCTCTACCTCCTAGAAGGGTAAGGGCAGCAGGCGCATGTGAACACCATCACCTGCAAGTTCCCCTCCAAGTCACACACCATCCTGATTTGGAAATATATCACCGTTCCTTCATCGTGGCTGGGTCAATATCATGAACTCGCTCCCTAACAGCACTGTGGGAGTACCTTCACATCAAGGACTGCAACGGTTCAACAAGGCGGCTCACCACCACCTCCTCAAAGGCAACTAGGGATGGGCAATAAATGCTGGCCTTGCCAGCGACGCCCACATCCCAGGAACGAATAAAAAAACAAGTTAAAGTAATCATTATGAAGAGATAGCTGTAGTAGTTCAAATGAGCTCCTAAAAGTATTCCATGAGGGAATCATAAAAAATTATTCCAGTGTCATTGATCCACTATTCTTAAGCAGTGAATTGATAGCAATTATATTATAAAGTAATATTTCACAAAAGATCATGAAATATTAGGAAAAGGGAATCCCAAAAAATAGAGAGAAAAGCAACATAGAAAATTGGGGGGGAATCTACTGAAATATTGGTCTAACTTTTTCACCACTAAATGTCAAAACTTACTTCATTCAGCAAGATACAATTTCTAACAGGTTTCTTTTTGCTTCAACTTCTTTACTTTCATGCATTTATATATATTTGTGAAAATAGCTAAGAGGTGGTGCATCGAAGTTAAAGCAAAAAAAGAGCATCGCGTTTCAAGCATGATGAAGGAATGATTGTATAAAATTGTGCTGCCTGATATATTCTCTTCATGGCAATCATTGCTATTTTTTTCCACAGTAGTGAAATCTCAACAAAGCAACCTTCTTCCTGAACAGAATACTGTATATTACTTGCTGCTGATGTCAAAAACTATAAAAGCTACGATGCTTGAAACAGCATGGAACTCGAATTTCATAACCTTTTAACATCATATCAGAGAGACTGTGCCATTAGTCCTCCACAAATAATGACTGGAACAGCCCCATAAGACTGACTGGTACTTACGGCCGACTCCACATTTATGCTAGGACTATAAGAGCTGCTGCAGCTGCTGCATGTCAACATTTAATCCAAAAAGTCGGCATAGAATACAAGTGGCAAAATCTGACACGTTTCTTCTCTAGTTTGAGGAACTCTACCAGACGATGCCCAGAAATCTGTCTCTGCTCTAAGGTCTTTGCACTGTTGCTCTGTAGCCGATGACTGGTGGTGTATATCAGAATGTGCCAGAGTAACTCAGCCACTGATTTATGAGGAAACCAATCGAATCCCACTCTGAGCCTTCCTTGACAGTGTGAATGAGATTAGGATTTCACCATATGAGTAATCACAGCTGAAAATCGACATTTCACCTCTGTACAATCCAAAGTTTAAACATTGTTAAAACAATATGCTCAATCAATGTTAATGAACTAAAAAACAGGATGGGGGCTAAGTTGGGCCATGTAGCACCTGTTTTTTAGGCACTGCGCAGCCAAATAAGACACGAAAATGGGGTCCGAGATGCGCGTGTACACTCCATCATGATACAGGGGTTTACACGCGCGCACCTAACATGACTGGAATAATAAAGAGAGGCCATGCATGTCAGGCCTACAACGACAGCCATGCTGCCACAAGGAACATTATAGAGCACACCATCGGCATCCTCAAGAAACGCTTCCGCTGCCTGGACCGTTCTGGAGGAGCCCTGTAGAACTCAGCTGAACAGGTATTTGTGGTAGTATTCTGCATGCTGCACAACCTCGCCATTATGACGGAACAGCCCTTGCTACCACCTATTGTATTGATTTCTTTGTGGGTTCAATGACGAGACATTTATGAAAGAGAATGTCTTTTAATCTAAAGTTTGTTTAACTAAGTTAACAGCATTACAGGAGACACCATCTTAGAGATCCATCTAAAACTAAACTAAAACTAAACACTGCCTCTGTCACATGCCCTCTGCTGGTAAGGCATAAATAATCAAACAGGCAAATATGCTGGTAAGGCATCATAAACAAACAGGCAAATACCATCACTATTTGCTGATATCATTACATCTCCCTTTCTTAAAACAAAAGTATTTTACTTTTATCTAACAACATGTTTTCTTTGTATTACCCTGCATTTTAACTGTAACACTTAATGAACTTACATTATCATTATCATTATCAAGGTTTTTTAACCTTGTTTTATGTGTTCACATGAAATATGTAAATACACTAGAACTTGAAGAAAGAATAAGATAACATTACTTCCTTCTATAACAATAGTCCTTAAACTTGCTCAATGAGTCTCTCAGGAGGCTTCACGTGTCTTGAGGATTTTCTGATTGATTGTCCTTGAATCTGAGTTGTTGCCTCAGATGATGAGTTCTCAGCTGTGTGATCAGGTTGTTCAACAGTATCAGTCTTTTGACCTGCTGTGGCTGGTCCCATGAGAAGATCCCTACGATTTCTTCGCAGAACAGCACCCTCATCTGTCTGAATGGTGTATGATCTTGGTTGGACTTCACTCAGGACGGTTCCCTTCTGAGTCCATATGTTTGTTTTGTCTTTGAACCTTACTTGGTCACCAGTGTGGAGTTCAGGTAGGTTTTGTGTTCCTCTGTCATAGTAGTACTTTTGCTTTTCTTTCTGTTGCTCTTTGAACTTCCTCACTTTCTCCCCCTCTTTTGTTTTCAGGAGGTTCTCCGGGATGGGTAGGTTTGACCTTAGCCGAAGTCCCATAAGGAGTTGGGCTGGTGACTTACCACACTCGAGCGGCGTTGTGCGGTATACAAGCATGCTCTGGTAGAAGTCAGTTCCACTGTCTTTTGCCCTGTACATCAGTCTTTTCACTGTCTGGACCGATTTTTCCACTAGTCCATTGGACTGTGGAAAGTGAGGACTTGACGTTGTGTGAACAAAGTCCCACTCTTTGGCAAAGTGTCGGAAACTTGCATTGTAAAACTGGGGTCCGTTGTCTGTGAAGACCTCGCTTGCCACGCCATGTCTGGAGAATATGGCTTTCATACATGTTATCACAGCATCTGCAGTGGTGGTGTACAGTCTACAACCCTCTGGATACAGGGAGTAATAGTCTGTGACTACAAGATAGTCCTTCCCTTGACATATGAATAGGTCAGCGCCTACCTTCTGGTAAGGTCTGTCTGGCGCTGGGTGTGGCTTTAGTGGTCCTACCGGATTGCTTGCTCGATATTTCAGGCATATTGTGCAGTTTGACACCTCATTTGTCACATCTTGGTTGATTCGTGGCCAGTACATCACTTCTCGTGCTCTTTTCTTACACTTTTCGATTCCCAGATGTCCTCCATGGATCCTTTTTAGCATCTCTTTTCTCAGACTCTTTGGGATAACTATTTTACTTCCTTTGTAGATGATGTCTTCGACCACTGATAGTTCCGCCCTGTAGTTCCAGTACTCTGCCATGTCAGGTGAGCAGTCTTGCTTCATGTTGGGCCATCCATCCAAGATGCTTTTCCTCAGTCGTCTCATTGTTTCATCTTTGTTTGTCTCAGTCTTTATGAGCTCCATTTTTGCATCTGCTATGGGCAGTGCACTTGTGATCATGTCCACGTAGGCGTTCACTTTTTCATTCATTTTGGTGTTTGCGGGCTCACTTGGGTCAACAGCTCTGGACAACGTGTCTGCTGTATACATCAGCTTACCCGGTGTGTACGCAACATTCAGTGTATAGCATTGCAGCCTGATCATCATTCTTTGTATTCTAAGCGGACAGCTATTTAGTGGCTTTTGGAACAATGCAAGCAAGGGCTTATGGTCAGTCTCTACACTGATTGCTTGTCCTGACACAAACTGGTGAAATCTTTCACAGGCGTATGTGATGCTGAGCAGCTCCTTTTCTATTTGAGCATATCGCGTCTCCGCGTCTGTCATTGAGCGCGATGCATATGCAATAGGTTGCCAGTAGTCATATTTTTGCAGAAGAACGGCACCGAGCCCACTCTGTGATGCATCTGATGATATCTTGCTGGGTCTCGCTGGGTCATAAAACCTCAGAACTGGTTCCTCTGTGAGCAGTTTCTTTAGATCGCTGCATGACTTCTCATGCTCATGATTCCATTCCCATTCTATGTTCTTTTCAGTTAGTCTTCTCAGTGGTGCCATCTTTTCTGAGAGGTTGGATATGAATTTGCCCATGTAGTTGATCATTCCATTAAACCTCTGCACGTCCTTTTTGCATTGTGGCTTTGGCATATTCTCAATGGCGGACACCTTTCTGGGATCTGGTCTGATGCCCTCACTGCTAAGGATATCTCCCACGAATGTCAGTTCTGTCACCCCGAGCTGGCATTTCTCTCTATTCAGCTTCAGGTTTGTTTTCCTTGTTGCTTCCAGCACTTTTTTCAGTCTCTCGTCATGCTCAGTTCTCGCGGTTCCCCATACTATGATGTCATCCATTGAGGTATCAACTCCCTTCAGGTGCTCATAGATCATATGGATAGTTTTGTGATACACTTCAGGAGCTGAGGCAATGCCAAATGGTAACCTTAGGAATCTGTATCTGCCAAATGGACTGTTGAACGTGCACAGTCTTGAACTTGCTTTGTCCAGTTTCATCTGCCAAAATCCTGATGATGCATCTAACTTGCTGAAATACTTTGCATTTGCAAACTGTGACATGATTTCCTCACGTGTAGGAAGCTTGAAGTGCTCTCTCTTTATTGCTCTGTTTAGATCTCTTGGATCCAGGCAAATTCTGAGCTTTCCATTCTTTTTGTCCACAACGACGAGGGAACTCACCCACTCAGTTGGCTCATCTATCTTCTGAATCACGTTCAGGCTTTCCATCCTGTCCAACTCTGCCTTCAGTTGCTTTTGAAGAGCAAACGGATCTTTTCTGCATGGATGTTTGACCGTTGGCATACTTTTATCTACTCTGATCATGTGTTCTCCTGGAAGGCAGCCTAGACCCTTAAATAGGTCATTGTACTCTTTCATGAGTTCATCATAGACTGTCTCTCCTTCGCTTTCCACAACGAGGACTCTCTTTACCAGGTTCAGTCTCTCACAGGCTATTAAACCTAGTATGGCTTGCACATCCTTTGGCACCACGATTAATGCTAGCGTGTGCTCTCTGTCCTTGTGTGTCACTTTGACAATGCATCTTCCTTTCACTGGTATATCAGTACCTGAGTATCCTGTCACTTTCACTTTTATTCCATGTATCTTTGGTCTGGGTCTAATTTTCTTAAAATCAGTCTCTGATATCACAACTTGTGCTCCAGTATCCAATTTAAATGGAATGTGTATGTCATTCACTTTTAGTGTCAACATCCAGTCTCTTTTTTCTTTTTTGTTTTCAGACACAACATCTACATAGAACTCCTCTATCTCGCTTTCATCTACTGTATGGACCTTGCCTTGTTGCGCTTGGTTCTTACAGCAACGGGCATAATGGTTGTTTTTGTTGCAACTATTGCATGTTTTACCATATGCTGGACACTTTTTTGGTGGATGCTGTGTACCGCATCGACTACATGACCTTCGATTGCCCCTTTCATTTTTGTTCGCTGGGCACGCCTCTTTTTTCACATTGGCGCTCTTTTCGTTAAACGGTTTTTGTCCGTTCATTCTCACTGCATCCACGTTGCAGCTACTGTCACTGAACAGCTCCTTTGCCTGCGACTTCACAGTCTCTGTAGCCCTACACAGTGCTATGGCTTTTCCCAGGTCTAGATTTTGCTCTCTTAGCAGTCTTTCCCTTAGACCATTATCTGGAATACCACACACCAGTCTGTCTTTTATCAGCGAGTCTGTCAGTCCCCCAAATTCACACGTTTTGCTTCTGTTTCGCAGTTCAGTCACATACTGATCAATAGTCTCTCCCATTTTCTGTACACATGTGAAAAATCTGTGCCTCTCAAACGTCACGTTACGTTTAGGCATGCAGTAGGCCTCAAACTGTTCCATTATTTTATCCAGCTTCATTTTGTCTCCATCAGCAGCGAATGTGAAGTTATTATACACCTCCAGCGCTTCATCACCCACGACGTGTAAGAACACGGACGCTTTCATTTTATCACTTTTCTCGTCAGCTCCGATTGCTGCTAAATACAACTCCAAACGTTGATTGAACCTCCTCCAACTTTCAGCCACATTACCTGTCAACTGAAGCTTCGCCGGTGGGTGTAAACCTACCATTTTTCACTTCGTTAGCTATTCTCCAAAGGTAAGTTACGATGTGCTCTTTTGGCTTGCTAATATGTGGAGAGCTGATTTCACTTCAGATTTTTCCTCTTCATCTCTTTCAATCACTTCTGACACCATGTATTGATTTCTTTGTGGGTTCAATGACGAGACATTTATGAAAGAGAATGTCTTTTAATCTAAAGTTTGTTTAACTAAGTTAACAGCATTACAGGAGACACCATCTTAGAGATCCATCTAAAACGAAACTAAAACTAAACACTGCCTCTGTCACATGCCCTCTGCTGGTAAGGCATAAATAATCAAACAGGCAAATATGCTGGTAAGGCATCATAATCAAACAGGCAAATACCATCACTATTTGTTGATATCATTACACCTATCAGGCAAAAAGCTGGGGAGCAGGAGCACAAGGAAGTGGAGGAGGAGGAGGGAGTGCAAGAGGAAGTGGAGGAAGAGGAAGGGAGGATACAATGCAGACAGTCCCTTTCTGCCAGGGATCTATGTGACCAGATTATTCATGAGTGATACCAGTAACCTCAACCACACCTCCCCATTCACCAACAGTCCCACACTCCTTAGCTTTCCTCTATCACTGACCATCACACCATCCTCTTACTGACAACACAAAAATAAAACACACCAGAAAATGCAAATTCAAATCTAATTTTATAAATTCACTCATTAAATAATGCATACAAAATTAAACTAATCACTCTTGCGCGTTCCCTTCATGCCTCTTCCATGTGGCTTTGCCTATCCTAGTGCTCCTATGAAATGCTTCCCCAGTGATTGCAACATGGCTGCTGGAAGACTGCTGATCTGCAATTGAGGAGACTGCAGATGGCCTTGGGAGACAACCTCAAGCAGCTCGGGGTCTTTAGGGCCCGGCTGCAGACTGCACTATCTTGGCCTGGGCTGCAGCAGTCTGGGCTGGCTGGCTGATACGCAACAGCGGGGGCACTGGCAGAGTAGAAGGGGTGGGAGTACTAATGCAGTCATCTGTGTTAGATCCGGGTGTCTTAATGTTGTGTCCTTTCAATAATCAGACAAAGACTGCAGGGAACGATCAACAGGTGTTTACTGGATGAAGTTCAAACTGCAACTGACTGTACAGAGTGCCACTCAGGGCTTATATACAGGTGTGGTCACTGCCGGTACTACAGGATACAGGAGCTGTAAAAAGTAGTTCTCCCCCTTAAAAGGTACATACACTACAATTCCTCCCCTTTTAGATTAACAGTACCATAACACTCATTTAACAATTAAATATCAAACTAATTACAATTAACACTTTTAACATGCAACATTAACTGGAAATAGTCTATTTATAAATTCAGTCTTTGGGGAGGCTTCCTGATTCTTTCTGGATAACGCCTTTCCCGAGTGTCTCGCTCTTGGTGCAGAGGCGATTCTAACACCCTGTCGTCAGTTGATTCATCAGCTTCCAATGCTATTGTTTCTGAGGTAGATGCGACCTGTACGTCGGGTTCCTCACCAGGTACGTATGGCCGAGACATGGGGTTGACTCGTTCCTGTGACTCTAGGATCTGGTCAGCATGGCGTCTCACAATGTTCTCCCCAACATCCACTGTGTACATTAGTGGCCCCTGCCGTGTGCATATCGTTCCTGGTTGCCATTTCTCTGTTCGGTAGTCGCGGGCTAAGACTGGTTGCCCTACATTGAAGCTCCTTGTCGGCTTCTCATTGATGTGCTGGAATTGCTTATTCTCAACATCTCCTCGTACATTTGGTCTGAGCAAATCCAGACGAGATCTCAACCTTCGGTTAAAGAGCATCATGGCCGGGGCCTGGTTGGTGACTGTATGTGTCGCATTTTTGTAGGCTAACAGGAAATTGTCCACCTTATGCTGCAGTGGAATGTCGTCATCGCACATGGCCTTTACTGCTTTTTTAAAGGTTTGTACGAACCTCTCAGCAAATCCATTTGTGGCTGGATGATATGGGGCGGATGTGTAATACCTTACCCCATTCCTTTTCATAAGTCTTCGAAAATCTTCGGACACAAACTGTGGTCCGTTATCAGAGCAAATCTGCTCTGGCAAGCTGTTCCTGGCAAAAATGGTCCGTAGGACTGCAATAGTTTTCTCCGTGGTGGTGGAGGACATTTTGATCACCTCAGGCCATTTCGAGTGCGCATCCATGGCTATTAAAAACATTGAGTCCATGAAGGGACCAGCAAAGTCAATATGCACCCGTTGCCATGGAGATGAGGGCCACTCCCATGGGTGTAGAGGGGTATGTGGTGGTGCATTTTGGACCTTCTGGCATCCTGAGCAGCTCTTTGTCAGGTCCTCGATTTGCTGATCGATCCCCGGCCACCACACATAAGCCCTAGCAAGGCTTTTCATTTTCACCCCTCCCAGATGACCTTCGTGAAGCTCATTGAGCACTCTCTCCCTTAACTTGGGTGGAATTACCACTCGGGATCCACACATCAAGGTCCCCTGGCATACTGACAGCTGTTCTCTTCTGGATGAGAATGCTGGCAACAGTGAGTCGCCATGTGCTGGCCATCCCTCCACCGTCAAATCATATACCCGAGACAGTGTCGTGTCATTTCGGCTCTCTTTCTCTATACCAGCGTTAGTTACTGGCAAGCATTCAATTATAGTCGAATGAAATATTTCGACAGGATCCACTGCTGGTGCTTCCTCCGCAGTAGGCAGTGGCAAGCGTGATAGCCCATCAGCGTTTCCATGTTGTTTCGTGCCCTTATACTCGATATCATATTGGTGCGCCCCTAGAAAAAGGGACCATTTTTGCAGCCGTTGCGCAGTCATCACCGGAACGCCCTTCTTTGGATTAAAGATGGAGACAAGTGGTTGGTGGTCAGTCAGCAAGGTGAACTTCTGCCCGTGCAGATAATAATTGAACTTTTTCACTCCCCACCCTAGGCTGAGGGCCTCCCTGTCAATCTGGGCGTAGTTACGCTCGGCTGAGGTTAGTGACCAAGACGCAAAGGCTACTGGCCTCTCCGAGCTGTCCGGGAATTTGTGCGACAGCACCGCTCCAATGCCATAGGGTGATGCATCACACGCCAACCGAATTGGTAGTGCTGGGTTGAAATGAGCCAACACCTCTTTCGATGTGATCAATGCTTTGCTCTTCTGGAAAGCTCGTTTACATTCGTCACTCCACTTCCATGGTACCCCCGTTTGCAGTAGGGTGTTCAGTGGGTGTAGTACAGTAGACAAATTCGGCAACAACTTATGGTAGTAGTTCACCAGCCCGAGGAACGACCTCAGTTGTGACACATTTTCCGGTGCTGGAGCCTTGACTACTGCCTCAATCTTTTCCGGGGACTTATGTAACCCCTCTTTATCAATAACGTGGCCACAATACGAGATCTGCTCCTGGAAAAACTCGCATTTGTGGCGATTAGCTCGGAGCCCATATTCCTTCAATCTAGTGAGCACCTGCTCCAGGTTGGCGAGGTGATCACTGTCATTTTCGCCCGTGACCAGGATGTCGTCCAAATAACACTGGGTCCCTGGAATCCCTTGCAGGACTTGATCCATTGCCCTTTGCCAAATAGCCGGAGCTGGTGCTACCCCGAACACCAGCCGGTTGTATTGGTAGAGACCTTTATGAGTGTTGATCGTGAGGTACTGTTTCGAGGCTTCTTCTACCTCCATTTGCAGGTACGCCTGGGCCAGATCAATCTTAGTGAAGTGTTTCCCTCCAGATAGCGAGGCGAAAATATCTTCAATCCGCGGAAGCGGATATTGTACAGTGTAAAGGACTGGGTTCACTGTCACCTTGAAGGCCCCACAGATGCGAACCTTCTTTGGTTCCCCAGGCGTATTACTCAATGACCTCTTCATTACAGGAACGATGGGTGTAGCCCACTCGCTCCAGTCCACTTTGGACAGTACTCCTGAACGTTCCAAACCTTCCAGCTCTGCTTCGACGGCTGGGCGGATCGCATAAGGTACCAGTCTGGCCTTAAAAAACTTTGGGCTTGCATTTTCCTCTATTTTGATCGTCGCTGTTATGCCTTTTAGTGTTCCGTGTCCCTGCTGGAACACTTCTTGTGCGTCAGTTAGCATTTTTGACAGTCGTCCAGGTGTGACGTCGTCATCCTTTTTGGCATCTACAGTCAGTGCTTGTATGGAATGCCAATCTAGTTGTATCTTCCGGATCCATTCACGTCCTAGTAGTGGTGGTCCTCCATCTGGCAATACATATAGGTCCATTTTTGGTGTTTCCTTGCCGTTATATATAACGTTCACCCTTATTTTTCCTTTGGGGTAGACTTTTTGCCCCATGTACATCTTCAAGACAATCTTTGTATCTCTCAAGCGTATATGTGAGAATAGCCGCTTGTAGTCCCTTCGGTTTATGACTGTTAGGGCTGATCCTGTGTCCAATTCAATTTTCACTTGGACTCCTGCTATCTTGAGCGTGACCCAGATAGTTTGGTGACCCTCCGTTTTGATCACATTATGTAGTTTCAGACAACCCAGCTCCTTGCTTCCGGAGTCTGTATCACTCTTCTGTTCGTCTGAACTACTCTCCGTCACCTTATGTACCTTCTTGTACTTCTCCTGTGGAGATTTCTTGCTGCTGGTTTTCTTTCCCGACCTGCAGACTCTTGCTATGTGTCCTACTTTTCCACACTGTCTGCACACTTTGTCCTTGAACCAGCAATCATTATGGTCGTGTGTTGTTCTGCCGCAGCGGTAGCACTTCACTGTTCTGTATGACATTTCATTTGTGCCATATTCTTGCGGTCTCCGTTGTATCTCTGCAGCGCCCCGTGCGGCTGCTTCGTGTGATACTGCCATGCTGAAAGCCTTGTCCAGCATAAGATCCTTTTCTGATAGAAGCCATTTCTGGGTTCCTTCACTTTGAAGCCCACACACAAACTTGTCCCTTAAAGTATCTGCTAGTCCCGTTCCAAACTGGCAGTGTTTCGATAGCTTGCACAGTTCCGTTAAATACTCAGCATTACTTTCATCTTTATGCTGGTTCCTTTTGTGAAACTTAAATCTTTCTGCTATCAGCAGCGGTGTGGGGTTTAAGTGGTCCTGTAGGATTGACACTATGTTTTCAAAACCCTTTTCTACTGTCTTCTCTGGGGTTACTAGGTTTCGTAGTAAGCCATACGTTTTTGCACCCATTGAATTCAACAATACCAGCGCTTTCTTGTCATCTGGCACTTCATTCTCCTTGCAGTATACTTCTATGTGTTCAACATATGTCGTCCAATCTTTGACTTCATTGTCTAACGCTGTGATACTGCCACTCTTCGGCATTTTTGGGTGTGGTTAGACTGGCTTAAAATGGCGTCTCCCACGCTTTCCTTTCTTCCCCGCTGCGGCTTAAAATGGCGTCTCCCGCGCTTTCCTTTCTTCCCCGCTGCGGCTTAAAATGGCGTCTCCTGCGCTTTCCTTTCTTCCCCCGCAGTGGCTTAAAATGGCATCTCCCGCGCTGCTGCCAACGCCGCTCTCGGCGGTCCTCCTGGCAAATGGCGACGCCCTGTGGGCCTCGCGCGCTGCTCCTGCGCTGCTGCCAATGCCGTTCTCTGCGGTCCTCGTGGCAATGGTAGCACCTCGTGTTTTCCTGCGCGCCTCTCTCCCCCGTTGACACTGCTCGGCCCCTGAACACCGGCTGCGCTCTGCTCTCTCTCGCCTCTCTCCCCCGTTGACGCCGCTTGGTCCCGAACACCAGCTGTGCTCTGCTCTCTCTCGTTGACGCTGCTCGGCCCTTGAACACCGGCTGCTCCCCGTCTGCTCTGCCCTCTCTCTCTCTCCCCCGTCGATGCTGCTCGGCCCTTTCTGTGCCGCTCGGTCGGCTCTAGCCGCCACTGTCCGGGAAGGGTCTCCGCAGTACCTGTTGCCAGCCCGTTTCGCTGGACCACCGTGGCTGGAAGGCCAAGCCTGGCTCTCGACAGCCTCCCCTGCGATGCCCGTGCTTCTGGACTCGACCTCCTTATGCAGAGTTGCAGGTAGGTTCGAATCTTCTCGTCGCCAATGTTAGATCCGGGTATCTTAATGTTGTGTCCTTTCAATAATCAGACAAAGACTGCAGGGAACGATCAACAGGTGTTTACTGGATGAAGTTCAAACTGCAACTGACTGTACAGAGCGCCACTCAGGGCTTATATACAGGTGTGGTCACTGCCGGTACTACAGGATACAGGAGCTGTAAAAAGTAGTTCTCCCCCTTAAAGGTACATACACTACAATCTGGAGAAAGGACAGCAGGCTTGTACTCCATGGAGCCATAGCCACTCTTCCAGGGCGGCATCTCACAATCCTACTTAT